>NW_028261382.1:15470297-16162797 GCF_051295495.1 Thamnophis sirtalis | reverse complement strand
CAATCAAACTGATTGCTGGAGGAGGCAGGGAATCTCTTCTGAGTTATGCTTTTACATGGCCAGAATCCATGATGCGCCCGAGAAAGCTTTTAAAACAGCCTTCATTTTTTTTGTGTGATAATTATAAGTGACAAATGCTGATTTTCCTACAACCTGTGGGAGCAGGAGAGTGCTGCCCTTGAACGTCTTCTCCTCTGATATTTCTCCCGAGTTCATTTGCAAATGCAAAATGTCACATTCTGAAAAACGGGGGGTTATACAGGTCCACACTCAGAGGAGTTAAGTTTGTAAGTTCACTGGTAGGTGGGGGTAAAAGCTGGACCTTCCCTCTTCCCCCCTTCCCTGTCTCCCTCATCTCTTGCCATTTCTCATCCCTCCCTCCTTCCTTCCTTCCTTCCTTCTTCCCTCCCTCCCTCTCTCCCTTCCTTCCTTATGTGTAATTCTCCCTCCCTCCCTTCCTTATGTCTAATCTTTCCTTCCTTCTTCCCTCCCTCCCTCCCTTCCTCTTTCTAATACAGGTAATGGGAAGAAAGATAAAACTTGGATAGTTTTTTCCACCACCATCAATAGAACCTTCCCTCATCTTTGTATCCGAAGTGGCAAGAATAACAATAAAATTATGAGGTTTTCTCTCCACCCCTAGTCAGAGCAAATAATGAGGATTTGAGTCAACTAACACACCTTACATGCAACTTACAACCGGACACCAATTAGCCCCAAAACTCAATGTTACAATTGGTTTGAGCAATGGGTGAAAATTAATCCCTCTTCTCCACCCAGTATATAACACTATATGTACTCTGCAGCAATCACTATCGTCTCACCTTACAGGGGCTACATCATGTCCTAAACACGGCTTAGCCCATGTTGGAAAGGCTGGGGTTGATTCTTGGGGAAACATGAAACATTTCTGTCTACCCTGTTCTAGCAAGCTTGGATTTCCAGCATGCTTAGTGTAGGTAGATCTACTCATTCCCTCCCTCCCTCCCTTCATTCTTTTCTTCCTTATGTCTAATCTTTCCTTTCTTCCTTCCTTCTTCCCTCCCTGCCTCCCTTCATTCAATTCTTCCTTATGTCTAATCCTTCCTTCTTCCCTCCCTCACTTGCTTACTTGCTTCCTTATGTCTAATCCTCCCTCCCTTGCTTTAGGACAGGATTTATTGCATCTCATTGCCTGTCCCCCTTTATTTCAAGGAGACATTTAATTATTGAGGACTTCCCAATGTTGCCTTTCTTTTACAGATTGTCCCGACACGCCTCAGTTTTCCTATGCCTCTAACCCCATCCCTGCTTTGGCGAAAGTGGCCTGCACGGACACAGATGGCACATATCGAATTGCAATGCTGCAGAAAGGCAGGTGGGACATATTCACAGCTGGAATTTAATTTTAGAAATGGATTTGCACAGCTAGAGCAGCAGCCTGCGGTTAGCATCAGTGTGTGCGTGTGTGAGAGGGAAACCACAACAGGCTCGCATCAAATTCAGCAAAGTGTTTCCCTTATTGGTAAAAGAAGAAATCGGTTTTCACTTTCTTCTGCAGAACAATGCTAGGAAGCTTGCTCTCCCCTCCCTCACTTCTATGGGAAGAGGTCTTCTGGTTTCCTTTGTGTCCAAAGGAGGGCTTGAACTTAGGGTCTTCTAGTTTCTAACCTGATATTTCCCGGTGGCCATTTTGGAAGTCTGCAGCTGGGAGGTCCCTTAAGTAAAAACAAAGGTAAAGTTATTAAGTACTCAACTTAATCGGAATTAACTGAGGCGATCTATTTGGAAACAACAGCTTTTATTTATCAACTACAACATGCTAGTCAGAACAGAACAGAGAACTCCGGTTTGACAGCTATTTATAGTGCGGCTGTCAAACCGGCAACCAATCAGAACAACGTTAGTTCCCGCTGATGACGCCTACACGAGCCAGCCAATCCTGGCACCTGTTGGTGCTGATGGACACCTTGCGGTTGCCTTGGTTCAGACACAACAAAAGGTTCCCCTTGCACATATGTGCTACTCATTCCCGAATCTAGGGAGCGGTGCTCATCTCAGTTTCTAAGCCGAAGAGCCAGCGCTGTCCGAAGACATCTCTGTGGTCATGTGGCCAGCATGATTAAACACCAAAGACGCACAGAACGCTGTTACCTTCCTACCAAAAGTGGTTTCTATTTTTCTACTTGCATTTTTACGTCCTTTCAAACTGCTAGGTTGGCAGAAGCTGGGACAAGTAACGGGAGCTCACCCCGTTATGCGGCGCTAGGGATTCGAACCACGGAATTGCCAGCCTTTCTAATCGACAATTTCAGCGTCTTAGCCAATGAGTCACCGCGTCCCTCTACTCTCTTGAGTACCTGCAGACTATTCCAATAAATGTGTGTTTGTTGAAAGCATCAGGATAACATCACCTTAATCTTAACCCCTGTAATACAAGTAGTCCTTGACTTAAAATCGTTCTTTTAGTGACTGTTGGAAGTTACGATGGCACTGGGGAAAAAATGACTTACGATTGTTTTTCACACTTAGCACCATCGCAGCATCCCCATGGTCATGTGATCAAAATTCCAACGCTTGGCCTCTGACTCATATTTATGACGGTTGCAGGATCCCAGAATTTTGTGTTTCCCTTTTGCGACCTTCTGACAAAGAAAGTCAATGAGGAAACCAGATTCACTTAAGAGCCATGCTATGAACTTAACAACTTCCCTTAACATCCATGGCAAGAAAACCTGTAAAACGGAACAAAACTCACTTAACCACGGCCTGTTTTAGTTGTAAGCCAAGGATTACCATTACAACTATGCCCTTAATCTATCTTACAGTTAGCCTGTTGCTCTTTCCAGATGTGTTGGAAGAGATGTCCATCTGGGTTCAGTTCCAAGTGGAGAGAAAGACACTGGAAATATGGTGGCTGTTTGGAAAGATGGTTTTAATGGTGGACAGGATGACATCAGTGATGGGTTCTGAGTGGTATGGCCCAGTACGGGTATACCGATGGTAGCTGGAAGCAGCGGCCACCATACCGGAATAGTTTGGCCCACCCGCGTTCCTTACCACTTTTTGAGGCAAACCGGCCAATTGCGCACACATGCACAGCGGTGTGGCGCCTGCGTGACCCCTGCCAAGCAGCTGAGTGTCGCTGGGCAGTGGTGTTTGTATGTGTGCGCAGCACGCATGCCTGCCAAGGATACCCAGCCCCGTCACAGCGTACCAGTTGCGATGGGATCCGGAACCCGCTACTGGATCACATGGCTTGAGGTCCCAGGGAAAAAGACACATGGAATGGAGAAAGAGAGAGAGAGATTTATACTCTCTGTTGGGATTTGAATTTGATCTTATATTCTGATTTGTTGTCATACTCCCATGGGGCCATGCAGGGGCAACTTTGTAGGCTGTTTGTCTCCCAGGCTTGGTTGAGCCTTGCTGGGTAATGATGTAATGAAGGGGCTTTGGGCAAATCCTCCAATGGCTCTGCCTGAAGGAGGTAGATCTTTGTTATGTAGAATCGACTGGCTCAAGCCTTAATGGCTGATTGGCAAAGGTGGGGGGGATGAGTTTCTGCCTCGCTTTTAGAGGAAATATTCTGCTGTTTTTAATATTTCCTAGAATATTTCATTTTTATAGAAGAGTGCAGGGTGCTAACTTCCCACAAATGTTAAACATATTTGGAATAAATGATCCCTTCTGATATTTCCCGGTGGCCATTTTGGAAGCCTGCAGCTGGGGGGGGGGGTTTGTCTCCTGAGTACCTGCAGACTATTCCAAAAGATTTGTGTTTGTTGAAAGCAGGAGGATAACATTACCTAAATAAATACACATCCCTTGAAGTCCAAACCCCATCGCAATGTGAAAGAAATTAAAATGCATAAATATTATTTCAAGAGAGCACTATCTGATCTTTGTCTCCCTCTCACAGACACACATCCCTGCACACAGACATCCCTTCTTTTATGCAGCTGTTCCAGGGGTGGAAAGCTAAAAGAAAATATGTCTTGTCAGCACAAAAATTTTGCCAGACCTATCATCATAAATTGCATCTTGGAAGCCTGCTGAGCTCTCCAAAAAGTCTAGCCAGATTAGATTCCAGATTCCCTCAGTCTGGAGAGACATTGGGGGTGGATGGGGGTGGGAGGGTTGAGAGGGGAAGAGAAAGACTTTTCCACTCCACGCATCTCTCTGGGTGACTCGTGCGCTCTCTGTTCCTGTTGAACCTCTGGAAAGCAAGCCAAAGGGTGTAGCTGCAGGGTGAAGAACTTGTGCAGTGAAGGTGCTTGAAGAGCATCGCTTTGACTTTGAATGTGACAGCTTCATTGGGACTTTGGGAAAGTTCCTATGTTCAGCTCAAAATACTGACCCTTTTCAATGACTTTTCCCTGTGTGGCAGAGTGAATCAAGACTCACGAGGAAACTGAAGCCCATAGGAAATGACATTGGTTGCTACAGCATCCCTTCTCCTTCTCCTCCTTCTCATTTTCTTCATTTTCCTCATTTCCCTTCTCTTTCACCTTCTCCTTCTCCTCCTCCTCCTCCTCCTCCTCCTCCTCATTCTCCTCCTCCTCATTTTCCTTCTTCACCTTCTCCTCCTCCTCATTCTCCTCCTCATTCTCCTTCTCCTTCACCTCCTCATTCTCATTCTCATTCTCCTCTTTCTCATTTTCCTCATTTACCTTTCCCTTCACCTTCTCCTCCTCTTCTTTCTCCATCTCCTTCTCCATCTTCTCCACTTTTTCCTCCTCCTCATTCTCCTTTTCCTTCTCCTCAGTCTCCTTCTCCTCTTTCTTCTCTATCTCCTTCTCCTTGTCCTTTTTTCTCATTATCCTTCTCCTTTTCCATAACTTCTTCTTCTGTACCTTCTCCTTTTCCATACCCATTCCCTCTTCTTCCTCCTCCTCCACCTCTGACACTGCTCAATCATATGCTCCTCATGTTCATTTTTCTTTTAAATGTATCATTTCCTAAGTAAAGGAGCTCTTATTCCCACATTTCTTTATGTCCTTCATGGTAGAAAAGATCTAGGGGGACCTCTGTGAAAATTAAAGCCACCATTTAAAATAATTGAAGGTGCTCCTCTGTCTGGTCTTCATTTTCTTAAAAGTCCTTAATGTTCTTTTTTCTTCTAAATGTCACTTGAAGTAAATAGAAACACACAACTTTATATCAAGGTTGAGATCCCGCTTTAGAGTTGCCAGCAATTTCTTTTTCTCTGGAAAAGTTCCTTGTTGCGCTGCACATTAAACTTTTGCAAAATACGTCTCTCCATCATTGGAGATAAAAATCTTGTGGGTATGGGACTGGGGGGAGGGAACCTCCATCAGCTCCGTTTCTTCCTTATTATTCACAGCAGCTCCACAGGAGGGGATGGAGAGATGACAGCTCGGTACCTTGCAGGAATTAGCTGGTAGAATAATTTCCTTCGCTTCGGGCAAAATGGGAGCATCAAGTTTGCCTTCTCATGAAGGATGCTGAGTGGAATAAGAGATGCCTCTGATTACTCTATTCCTCCCCTTCACCTCCCCTTTCTACTGTCATATTTTTTGCTTAGCTAATGTGGTTGGCATATAAGTACCCTTTCACTTCTACTAGGTCTTGATTGATAAGCTTCTTTTGTTATTCTTTCTGGAACTTTGAAATAAAAAATCACTAACTCCTTTCAAAGCTTGACAAGAGCTTTTGAGCATACAGAGCTTCTGACAGTGGCATCCAAAGGGAGCTGGCCCTTTGATGGGTGGTGGGTTATATTCCTAATTTGGCAATTCCTTGCTCGCCGTCCACCTGCTGTGATTAGAGGAAGCCTTAACCTCTCTCCAACATCGCATTTAAAAAATAATCTGCACTGGTCTTTGACAGAAATACATTGAAATGGAATGGGATATTTAATAAATAAGCTGTACAAAAATATAAATAGATAATAAATAGTTGCATGATAAATAATAAATAAAAAACAGAGTCCAAGGACAGAGCAATGCACCATTTGCTAAATTAAGCCTCGTTATTCTTCGCAGAAGGTTCTAAAACAGGTATGAAAGAATGGAATGGAATGGAATAGAATAGAATGGAAAATGAAATGGAACGGGGAATGGAATGGAATATAATTTTTTTATCGGCCAAGGGTGAATGGGCAAACAAGGAATTTGTCTTTGGTACATAGACTCTCAGTCAGGGGTGGGTTCCTGCCAGTTCTAACCTCTTCTATAGAAGAGGTTCCACAAATCTTCAGTGCCGTTTAGAACCGGTTCCAACTCCCTCCCCCCGCCCGTCCGCACATCATCAAGATGAAGAGCGAGAGGAGGAATTCTGGGAGTTGAAGTCCACAAGTCTTAAAGCTGTCAAGTTTGAACACCCCTGGGGGATTTTTTCTAAAGGGTTATGGGTGCAAGGGTGCAGGAGCCAAGGTGGCGCAGTGATTAGAGTGCAGTACTGCAGCCACTTCAGCTGACTGTTAGCTGCAGTTCGGCGGTTCAAATCTCACCAGCTGAAGGTTGACTCAGCCTTCCATCCTTCCGAGGTGGGTAAAATGAGGACCCAGGCTGTGGGGGCAATATGCTGACTCTGTAAACTGCTTAGAGAGGGTTGAAAGCCCTATGTAGCAGTATATAAGTCTAACTGCTATTGCTATTGCTATTGTAACTTGACAGCTTTAAGACTTGCGTGCTTCAAATGCCAGAGTTTCTGAGCCAATATTTTGGTTGCTAAGCAAGAGCGTTGTTAAGTGAGTTTCACCACATTTTACAAGTTGGCCACTCCCACTCGGTCACATGGCCAGCAAGCCACTCTCCCAAAACAGGCCATACCTACAGAAGAGGTTCTAAAAATTTTGAAACCCACCACTGCTCTCAGTGTACATAAGGAGAATAATACATTCATCAAGAATAAAAAGATACAACACTTAGTGATAGTCAAGGTACTAATAAACTATCACATCATATTAGGAAATAGATAAAAACAATATAAATTGAAAGATACAAGCAACATGGTTATAGTCATAAGTGGGGAGAGATAGATACTAGGAAGGAAGAGAAGAATAGTAATACATGCTTAGTAAATTATTGACAGTGTTGTGGGAGTTAGTTGTTAAGCAGAGTGATGGTATTTGGGGAAAAACTCTCCTTGTGTCTAGTTGTTCTGGGGTGCAGAGCCCTATAACGTCATTTTGAGGAATGGAATATGGAATGGAAAATGGAATGGAACAGAACAGAACAGAATATTTCTGTGGCCAATATTGTGGCCAAGTGTTCTTGGACACACAAGGAAACTGTTTCTGGTCCAGAAGCTCTCAGGGTACATACAAACAACAAAGTAATCATAAGATACCAATAATTGAAGGTAGTAGAAAAGCTGACAAGGGTAACAGAAATGCAGGCCTACTACATAGGCAAATATCCCCAGACACAAGAGAGCAATGTGGGAATGGGGTCTTCAGCAGGGTGATGGATCATTTCAGATTTCAAGGCGAAAAAGATACATCAGAGAGGCCATTTGGTCTTCAAATCCTTCACATTTCCAACGAGCTGTGCTCATCCCCTCCAGATTTCATGGGCATATCCATATAGCAGCTGTGTCATATGGCAGCTGTGCAGAAGTGGTTTGTCATTGTCTTTCTTCTTTTCTTTTTTGAGAACGTTCTTTCAAAGTCTAGTTTATAGCCCTCCTCTTCCCTGGACATCTCCTATTTAAGTATTAACCAGGTTTGACCTTGCTTAAGCATCTGAGCCTGGGAGAAAAAAAATCATTTCGCAGTGTTGACCCCCATAAATTCTTCATAATCCTGGGATGGCATTTTTGGCAATGGAGCGAAAAACATATGAGCATCCTTACCCAGTTAATAATTAATTAGGCACTAATTAACTACCTAATTACCTTCTTCTGACACAGATAGGAAACATTTCTGGGGAAATCTGTTATTCTTTGCTTTGAAGTAAGGCCGTTTAAGTCTTTTAAAACCTAGTTGTGTCAGCAGGCCTGGGGACCACAAGGGAATGATGATCTGGTGGATGGATCCCATTGTTCAAAATCTGGTGCTCTCTCATAGTCTTTTCATCATAATATTAATGTTTGTACTTTTGTACGTTATGAACATGTTTATGATTTGTTTATATGCCACCCAGAGTCACATCACATGAGATTGAGGTGGCAGGATATATGAAGATAAGAAATAAATAAAATTTGGGTGTATGATTTTTTTTTCTTAGTTTCCAGCATCAATAGTCTAATGATAACTTGTGTTCTTTCAAAAACACTTACACATGAAATAAAATGGGAAATAGTACTCTTGATCTGAATATTTGGCTGCTGCATTCTTTTGCCACAGCAGAAGAGTTTTATAGCTTTCCTATAAGAACAATGAGGGACGCGGTGTCTCAGTGGCTAAGAGGCTGAGCTGGTCGATCAGAAGGTCAGCAGTTCAGCGGTTCGAATCCATAGTGCCACGTAACAGAGTGGGCTCCCATTACTTGTCCCACCTTCTGCCAACCTAGCAGTTCGAAAGCATGTAAAAAATGCAAGTAGAAAAATAGGGACCACTTTGGTGGGAAGGTAAGACTGTATGCGCCTTCACCATTGAGTCATGCCAGCCACATGACCATGTAGACATTGCTGGCTCTTTGGCTTAGAAATGGAGATGAGCACCAACCCATCCCACCCCACCCCATCCAGAGCCAGAAATGACTAGCACACATGTGCAGGAGAATCTTTACCTCTACCCATAAAAACAATAGGGAAAAAAATCTAGAGAACAAATCAGCAAGTCAACAAAACAACAACCTAGAATTTTTATAGATCTTTTCATTCAGAAGAGTCCCTGATAGATTGCAGAAAATACAACTTCAGCAACAGAGTGGTCAACGCCTGGAATGCTCTACCCGACTCCGTTGTTACATCCTCAAACCCCCATAGCTTCAACCTCAAACTGTCTACTGTGGCCGTCACCCCATTCTTAAGAGGCACATAAAGGGGGCATGTCTAAGCGCACCATCCCTGTTCTACTGTCCACATTTATTTGTATTCATTTCAGGTGCTCATGTCCATGTTTATACTTATACCTGCTATCCTATACATGTTTGACAAACTAATAGATAGCTAGATAGCTAACTAGATAGGTAGGTAAATAGGTAGGTAGGTCGGTCGGTAGGTAGCAGTGGTGGGATACAACCGGTACACTCCGGTATGGCTGTACCGGAATGGTGCTCCGGAGGGCCCACCCGCCTGCCTGCTCTACTTAACACTATTTGAGCTGATTGTGGCATTTGTGCACACGCACGAGCATACGGCACCTGCATGATGCTCCGCTGAGCAGCTGGAGCGTCACGGGCAGTGGGTACGCATGTGCATGTGCTGATCGCAAGCTGATCGCGTGCAGCGTTGCACCATACCAGTTAAAACAGGATCCGGAACTCATCACAGGTAGGTAGGTAGGTAGGTAGGTAGGTAGGTAGGTAGGTAGGTAGGTAGATAGATAGATAGATAGATAGATAGATAGATAGATAGATAGATAGATAGATAGATAGATAGATAGATAGATAGATAGATAGATAGATAGAACCCATCTTTGTTCCTTGTTATTTATTGTGGGAAGAAAAACAGGTGCAACTTCAATCCAGAACAAGCTTCTCAATGGATTACTTGCCAGTTTTACTCATAAATCCTTGTTTCCCTCTGGGACCACTATCCAAGGGCCTGAATTTTTCATACATTTACAAAGGTAAGGTGGATCCTTTGTTGGTTTCTTTCTTTAATCTGCAACCAGCTCTTATTCCTGCTGGTGATGATCATCACGCCAGGGTCCACACCAGGAAGTGAAAAATCCTAATTCGTTCCAAATTGCATGCATCTTTTAGACATCTTCCTGGTGTCATTAAAAAAAAACCCAAACATGATGTTCCTTAGAAGCTGATTGCATCTGCTGTAGTTGTATCCAAGATAGCTGTAATCTACAACTTCAGGACCTTTTATAAACCCAAGTCTCCAAAATGTCTGTTTCAAATGAGGTTCTCCTGCTTTCCCACTTCACCCTTTGTGCTTGTGTTGACTTTCTGCTCCTATTTTGGCAGCTCTTCTCGAGTCTATTTGGGTTTTTACACCATTTCTAACAATCTGAAGGTGTCTGGTAGCTCCGTCTCTGACTCATAAATTTTATTAAAAGGCATAAGCTTTCACTAGCTGTTTTAACCACTCTGTGCGTCTGATGAAATGAATTACAGCTCTCAAAAGCTTCCAGGAGAAATGTGTTTGCTCCTACATGCCCTCCACCATTTTTGGGGTGGGGTAGGGTGGATAAGAAGAGGCTGTTGTTTACTCATCCCAGCAGACCTGAGAATATTTTATTGAGTAGGTGTGTAGACGTACACCTGTGCGATAGTTAGAATTTCAGCTATGTGTATTCTCCTTTCACATTGCTCTGAATGCCTAGACCTCTACATTTACAAATGAACTTCATGGTCCCCAGGCTTCCATATTTCACTCTTGAAACAAAGCTCCCCAGATTTAGCTGTTCATAGATCTTCTGCTTTCCAGGTCAAGATAATTCATTTGGCTGTTTTTTGTTTTTTTTTAAAAAGCTGATCTCAGTGCTTCAGAATTGGTTTTATGCAGCTGTTTTCCTTTCTAATTCTTGCTTATTTATGAGACAGTGTTGTTGTTTTTTTCGAGTGCAGTTATATCAGGCATTATGTCCAGGGATAGATAGATAGATAGATAGATAGATAGATAGATAGATAGATAGATAGATAGATAGATAGATAGATAGATAGAAGATAGGTAGGTAGGTAGGTAGGTAGGTAGGTAGGTAGGTAGATAGATAGATGGATAGATAGATAGATAGATAGATAGATAGATAGATAGATAGATAGATAGATAGATAGATAGATAGATAGATTTAAAAAGTGCCTATTTTCCTAAATGAAACCAAGAAAAAAAATGATAAGAAAAGGAAGCACTGAACAAATTAAGAAGTAAAATGTGTGCGTGTCTGTGTTTGTGTGTGTATACATACACACACATACATATATACTGTATGTATAAAAGGCTTTCTGTATCTATAAAAATAAATAATAGAACAACAGAGAACAAGTCAACAAGTCAACAAAACAGCCAATAACATAAGCTTTCTATAGCAGTATAGAATAATAGAATAACAGAGTTGGAAGGGACCTTGAAGGTCTTCTAGTCCAACCCCCTGCTTAGGTAGGAAATCCTACACCACTTCAGACAAATGGTTATCCTACATCTTCTGAAAAACGTCCAGTGTTGGAGCATTCACAACTTCTGGAGGCAACTTCTGTTCCACTGTTAATTGTTCTAACTGCCAGGAAATTTCTCCTTAGTTCTAAGTTGCTTCTCTCCTGGATTAGTTTCCACCCATTCTTGTCCCGCCCTCAGGTGCTTTGGAGAATAGCTTGATTCCCTCTTATTTGTGGCAGCCCCTGAGATATTGGAACACTGCTATCCTGTCTCCCCTAAACCTTCTTTTCATTAAACTAGACATACCCACTTCCTGCAACCGTTCTTCCTATGTTTTACCCTTTAGTCCCCTAATCATCTTAGCTGCTCTTCTCTGCACTCTTTCTAGAGCAGTGGTCTCCAACCTTGGAAACTTTAAGACCTGTGGAATTGAAGTCCACAAGTCTTAAAGTTACCAAGGTTGGAGACCACTGTTCTAGAGTCTCCACATCTTTTCTACATTATGGTGACCAAAATTGAATGCAGTATTCCAAGTGTGGCCTTACCAAGGCATTATAAAGTAGTATTAAGACTTCACGTGATCTTGATTCTATCCCTCTGTTTATTGTGAAAGGAGAATTGCTGGCAGCACATTCTGAGCAAAAAGCTAGAGATCGTGAAGAATTCTTCTCTGCATTATTAAATTTCTGTTTTATAGCAGATGCTTTGGGAATTCCTTGACCTTTTCCAGGGCTAATCTATATGCTTCTTTTCTGCAGCATGTTCGATGCAGAACTGGAGGGGAGGGGTGGGGGGAAGGAGAGGAGGGGGTGGCCAAAAGGTATATTCAGCGAATTATTATTTTTTCTTTCTCCTAAGAAGGAAAAGAAAATGTTACAGCCAGGATGCTTCCTCCTCTTCCTTCCCCCCCCCCTCGTTCCTTGCCAGATGTTCTGTCAAGCCATAATATATCGTATACATTTCTCTGGCTTTTTCCAGACTTTTGCTTAAAAAGAAAAAGTTATTCTCGTCTCATTGTTTTAGCTTCCAGGAGACAGAAAGCAACATTTGACCTTAAAAAGAAAAATGCTCCAGCGAGTCCCAAATAAACTTAATTTTGATTGTTAGGACCAGAGCTCCTCTTAAATTTAAGCTAGGCAACACAGATACAATCGTGAAAACGTTTACAGCCTCTTTTTGGCTTTTACAACAAGCAGGAGGATGGAGTGAGGATTCAAACCATTTAGGGCAGTGATGGCTAACTATTTTCTAAAGGGATGCCAAAAATGTGTGTGTGTGTGTGTGCTATCGCGTGCGTGCTTGCCCCACCCATCTGTGCATGCATGAGCAACACCTACCCTGTGTGGGTACCCTCCCCAGACTCTAGATGCTTTCCTGAAGCCTGGGGAGGGCAAAAACGGCCTCCCTGGCCCCCCAGAGGCCCTCCGGAAGGCAGAAATGGATCATTTCAGAACTTCCAGTTGGTTTGTTAGGCCCATTTTTTTGCCCTCCCCAGCCTTTTGGGGGGCTGGGGGAGGCCGTTTTCGCCCTCCCCAGGAAGGCCTCCAGATGCGCACTGGACCTGAGGGCTGCTGTGCCGGCAAATACGGCTCCCTGTGCCACCTGTGGCATATGTGCCAGAGGTGGGTCCCTACCGATTCAGCCCACTTTAGCCGAACCTGTAGTGGTATGCTGGCCTGGGTTGCAGAACTGGCAGAGACCCAGAGTGGCCACACCTCCAGGCTAGTTCCCCGGTCATTGCAGTTGCTGCCGCCATTTTGTTTTTGAGTTCTGCGCATGTGCAGAACAATTTCCATTGAACTGTGCATGCACGTGCAAAGCACGCCCACGAGCGAACAGGCAGTAATGCCGGCTAGAACACACCCTGACGGGGGTTTAAATAGAAATAGCGGAGGGGAGGGAAGAGGAGAGGGTATTTTTATGCAGCCCAGACATACACCTAACTGTTTGGGCATCAAGTACCATGGAGAAAGGTATTTCCCCGGAGGAGGCGTGGTTTTGCATGCTGGTTGCATCCCATGGACCGGTGCCGGTGCATTGACCAGGAATTGTGGGGACCCTTGTTTTAATGCCTCTTCTTGTGGACACAATTTTTCTCTTAATTTTTTAAAAACTTAATCATTATATTAACTCTGCTCTGATGAAAATTTCACTTCAGTCCTCATCTCAGTGTAAAGCTTAGGCCAATAATAATTTTAAAAAGATCGACAATATTGATGAATTAGGGATTTTACACCGGTAGGTGTGTCAATCTGTGTGTAGATTCCATCCCTTCCTTGCTTTTGCCTTGTTTAGTTTTTCCTAATGCCTTTTATTTAATTAAGAAACAAAAAGAAAGAAATATATATGGAGAGACACAAATATTATGCAAACACTGATTTATATATATTTTTTTGCCTAACACGATCGTGATGCCTCCAGATCGTTGTGGCTTTTGACCTGAGAACTATGCAGTCACCTTCTTTTTTTTAAAAGGTTTCATCTTTTCTGGCATCTTCAGGTGGGTCTCAAATTTTATTCAGCATACCCCCCCCAATAGGAAAGGATCTTAATTTGTGGGCAGGCAGGAATTTGAAATGAAGATTGAGGTAAAGGTTCCCCTTGCACCTATGTGCTAGTCGTTCCTGACTCTAGGGGGCAATGCTCACCTTTGTTTCAAAGCCGAACAGCCAGCGCTGTCCGAAGACGTCTCCATGATCATGTGGCCGGCATGACTCAATGCCGAAGGTGCACAGAACACTGTTACCTTCCCACCAAAGGTGGTCCCTATTTTTCTACTTGCATTTTTACGTCCTTTCGAACTGCTAGGTTGGCAGAAGCTGGGACAAGTAATGGAAGCTCACTCTGTTATGCGACGCTAGGGATTTGAAGTGCCGAATTGCCGACCGTTCTGATCGACAAGCTCAGCATCTTCGTCCCTGAGCCACAGCGTCCCTTGAAGAGTGAGGAAGCTGACTTTATTGTAGGAATATCCAGAGATCTCAGGATACATTCTGACAGCACGTGTCCAATT
Organism: Thamnophis sirtalis; assembly: GCF_051295495.1. NCBI lineage: Eukaryota > Metazoa > Chordata > Lepidosauria > Squamata > Natricidae > Thamnophis > Thamnophis sirtalis. The sequence goes on along the minus strand of NW_028261382.1, from coordinate 16,148,624 downwards.
AGCTTTTGTATTTGCTGACGATGGGAACTGAGGAGCGGTGGTGGTGGTGGTGGTGGCATTCATACCACTAATTAACCCATCATATAAATGTGTTTCATTCATGGGCTTGCTAGAACCAATGAGGGGGAGGGTGTTTGTCATTTCTTTGGAGGATGACTCAGGTTCCCATTTTAAATTTAATTACAATACAAACGAGGCTAATCACTCATCTTAGTTGTACGGAAGATTTTTTTTTTCTGCCTCCAGTATCTTGGTTACCCATGTGTGCATAATGAGACACCTCATCTTCTCAGCCGAATATATAAACTCACTTATGACTTGGATTTTATGTCTGTAATTAGAGATAATGGAATCAGGAAGGACGGGGGGAATCCAAACCTTTGGAGGCGGGGGGGGGGAAATAGCCCTGTGCATTTTCTCAAATGAAATATACTTGCAGGAGCTTCATTGCAGAGGGAGAGATATCTTGAGTCCCAAAAATGCTTTTTCAAAAGGATAACGGGGCTATCTTGGGGTGTTTTTTTTCCTTGAAAATTTTGCACTTCTTGTTCAAAAAGCTTCTTTGGTGCTGTTCAGTGAAGAAGCCCCTTGAATGAGAAGTGAAAGTTTCAAGGAGAAAAATTAAGAGAGCCCAGTTGCCTTTTAGAAAAGCAGCTTTGAAACAATCCATGGATGGTCTCAATGTTTGAGACCCTCCATGGATTGAGACTCTCCATGCAGTGGCTCAGTAGCTAAGATGCTGAGCTGTTTGATCAGAAAGGTCAGCAGTTCGAATCCCTAGTGCCGCATAACGGAGTGAGTTCCCGTTACTTGTCCCAGCTTCTTCCAACCTAGCAGTTCGAAAACATGTAAAAGTGCAAGTAGAAAAATATGAAACCACCTTCGGTGAGAAGGTAACAGCATTCCAGGCGCCTTCGACATTTAGTCATGCCGGCCACATTACTATTACTATAAAAATTTTGATTTTTTATCTTGTCTCTGTAAGCCGCCCAGAGTCCTACGGGATTGGGCGGCATACAAATTTTATTAAATTTCAAATTTCAAATTTATGGAGACGTCTTCGGACAGCGCTGGCTCTTCAGCTTTGAAATGGAGATGAGCACCACCTCCCAGAGTCAGGAACAACTAGCACATATGTGCGAGGGGAAGCTTTACCTTTATGGATATTTATAGGATCGCCAACATAGCATCCAATGATGGATACATACAAGGGTTCCACCACAAAACCGCGGTAGACTAAAGCGTGTGTGACTAAAGCGCGGTGACAAAACCGCACCATCAAAACCGCGCGACAACAGCGCGCCGACAGAAGCGCGCTGTAACATAACCCTAAAAATAACCCTAAACCTAACCTTAAACCTAACGCTAAACCTACCCTAAACCTAACCCTAAACCTAACCCTAAACCTTACCTTAAGTTAAATAGCGCTTCTGTCGGCACGCTGTTGTTGGCGCGCTGTTGTGGGCGCGCTTTTGACATCGCGGTTTTAGCGCCGCGGTGTTGTCAGCGCGCTTTTGACGTTCACGGTTATGTCGTGCCACGATATACAAGAAGAAGAAGAATGGATATTTGGGGGTTTCTTCCATTGGGTACTTTAGTTTCCAAACTCAGAATAGGAATAGTGATGGTGGTGGAGATGAGGAGGAGGAAGAGGAGGAGCAAGAGGAGGAGGAAGAGGAGGAGCAAGAGGAGATTTTGAGAATGAGGACCAATCTGTTTTGAGCCACAATGACCATTTGCTAGAATAAAGGGAGAGCCCTCCTGCCTGCTTTTAGCTGTATTGCAGCAGGAGCAGAGGTGGGTTCCTACCAGTTCACACCTATTCGGTAGAACCGGTTTGTCAAATCTACTGAACCGGTTAGAAGAGGTTCCACCAGTGGACCTGGAAAACAGGCCAAACCTACAGAAGAGTTTCCCAAAATTTTTGAAACCCACCACTGGTCCTTGGAGATGATTATTCTACACTATCATGCTCAGATTTATAAAACTCAGTGCCTCTGTGAAAGGTAAGGATGACTACTGCGTTTGTGGTGCAATCAGAACATTACGTGTGTTGAAGTTGTTTTAACGCAAACTAAAGATGCCTTTTAAAAAACAAGTTTACATCCTATTCTTATGCATGCCAGTGCTGTGTGTGAGGTAATTTAAGGTGGTTCTGACAAGTGTCGTCGGCATCTTCATATCCAGTCACATGGGCGGCAAGCCACTCCCACAAAGGCGGCCACACCCACAGAGTAGGTTCGAACAATTTTTGAAACCCACCACTGAGCAGGAGTCACTGGGGCTGAACTTGGAATTGTAGAAGGGTATGTTTGGAAGAGACTTCTTAAAACCTCTAACCCAATCCCCTGCAAGAATCTTCAGACTACCCCAGTGAAAAGGTTGCCCAAGCTCCAATGGTAGAGCACCCATGACTCCATGACTCGAGCTGTTCCACTGCTTCATAGCTCTCACGTTGAAGGAATTCCTCTTGGGATGTTCCTTTGTGACCTTCCATTTGTTGGTTCTTCTCCTCCGCTCAGACCCCGAAGAGAACAGACCCACACTCTTTTCCTTGTAACAGCCCTTCGTGTGTGGAAAGACTGCTACCTTGTCATCCCTAGGCCTTCTCTTGTTTAAGTAAAGACATCCACAATAGTTCCTTTAAAGGTTTTTCATAGGATTGGCCACCAAACCTTTAACATCTCCACTGCTCTTCTCTGACATCTCTCCAGTTCCTTAGCATCCTGCTTCATCGGTGGTATTCAGCCAGTTCTGACAGGTTCTGGAGAACCAGTAGTGGAAATTTTGAGTAGTTTGGAGAACCGGCAAACAGGCTGGCCCCGCCCTTGCTGACTCCCAGCAGATCTTCTTTTTTTTGCCCTGAACAGGAGAACAGAGCTGGGAAGCAGGTTAGTGGGTTGGGGAGGGAATGGGGATTTTGCAGTAACCTTTCTCCAGGAGTGGGGAAAGAATGGGGATTTTGCAGTATCCTTGCCCTGACACGCCCACACAGCCACGCCTACAAAGCTAGGCCCACAGAACCGGTAGTAAAAAAAAATGGAATCCCACCACTGCCCTGCTTGTATAGTAGTGACCAAAATTGGACATAATTTTGGTGTACCAGGTGTAGAATAGGGCAGAACTACCACTTCTGGTGATCGTGACATAATTCCAATGTTTCTCAACCTTGGTTGTTTTAAGATATGTGGATTTCAACTCTTGGAATTCCCAATTCATGGCTGACTAGGGAGTTTGAAGGGTTGGTGTCCACACATATTAAAGTCCCCACAGTTAAGAAACATGCATTATTCCTTTGCTGATGCAGCCCAAGATTCTTTTGGCAGCTGCAGCACACTGCTGGGTAAACCTTAATTTGTAGTCTACCAGGTCATTTAGATCTTTCCTTCAAATATTACTGCAAAATGAAGTACCAGCTGTCCTGTTTAATGAAAAGAAGGACTTGGGGAGATAGCAGTGTTCCAATGTCTGAGGGTCTGCTGAAAAGAAGAGGGGGATCCAAAGCACCTGAAAGCAGAACAAGAAGCAATGGAGGGAAACTAACCAAGGAGAGAACTAACATAGGGCTAAGGAGAAATGTCCTGAAAGTAAGTACAATTAATCACTCGAATGACTTGCCTCCAGAAGTCGTGGATGCTCCATCACTGAAGATTTTTAAGAAGGGATTGGATTTGTCTGAAATGGTATAGGTCTGTTCCAAATGTCATTGTGTTATTATGTAATTCCTTTTAAGTTGCTAGTCAGGTCTGAGCATCTTAGGTGACTAAGAACTAACTCCGACCTAAGCGTAATACATAAAATTATCAGCTACAATGTCCTACCAGTCAATGAATACTTCAGCTTCAACCTCAACAACACACAAGCTCACTTAAGATTAACCACTCCAAACTCAATTGCAGAGAATATGATTTCAGCAACAGAGTTGTCAATGCCTGGAATGCTCAGTGGTTTCTTCCCCAAACCCCAAAAACTTTAACCTTAGACTGTCAACCTCACCCCATTCCTAAGAGGTCTGTAAGGTGTGCATAAGCCCACCAGTGTGCCTACTGTCCCTGTCCTAATATTCCCTTGTATTCATATTCATTTCATGTATTCGTAATCATGTCTATACTTATATCTGTTATCTAATTCAGGCTTGAAGAATTTTTTTTTTTTAAAAAAAGGATGCATTGTCCGAGCTTCTCATTCGACCGTTATCCTTAATAAATGTTGAGTTGCTAATATTCTTCTCTTGTTTTTTCCTTTTTAATTACGCTTTTAGTGTAATCTGCTGATTGTCAATTGAAATGAAATCAAATGGTGGGTTCATGTTGTCCTGTGGCAGAATAGAATAGTAGCACTCCACTCCCGGCAGGGACTTTATGCTTTATAATAAATGATGCTTAAGTGGTAGCTTGCTAAAAATAATTAAAAAAAAAAGATTGCACAGCTCTCTCATCACGCTCACGATATAATTAAGGAGCTCTTTGAATCATGAAAAAGATGTGGAGACTCTAGAAAGAGTGCAGAAAAGAGCAACAAAGATGATCAGGGGGCTGGAGGATAAAACAGAAAGAACGGTTGCAGGAACTGGGGATATCTAGTTTAATGAAAAGAAGGACTAGGGGAGACATGATAGCAGCCTTCCAATATTTGAGGGGCTGCCACAGAGTGGATGGGATCAACTTGTTTCCTAACCACCTGAAGGCCAAACAAGGTTGAATGGAAACTGATCAAGGAGAGATTCTAAAACATAGGAAGAACGGTTGCAGGAACTAGGTATGTCTAGTTTAAGGAAAAGAAGGACTAGGGGAGACATGATAGCAGTCTTCCAATATTTGAAGGGCTGCCACAAAGAAGAGGGAGTCAACCTATTCTACAAAGTACCAGAAGGCAGGACAAAAAGAATGGATGGAAACTAATCAAGGAGAGGAGGAACCTAGAACTAAGGAGGAATTTTCTGACAGTTCGAACAATTAATCAGTGGAACAACTTGCCTCCAGAAATTGTGAATGTTCCAACCCTGGAACATTCATTAAGAAGTGATTGGGTAATCACTTGTCTGAAGTGTTGTAGGGTTTCCTGCCTAGGCAGGGGGTTGGACTAGAAGACCTCCAAGGTCCCTTCCAACTCTATTCTGTTCTGTTCATATCTTAGTTGGGTTTACAAACCATGCTCGACCAAGCTAAAATGGGATGGGGAGAGAACTCATCATTTTGCTGGCCTGGGTGGGACATAGCTTGTTATAAAGACCCAGGACTTATGTTTTGCTAGCTCAGGGTTGGAGTTTAACTGTATCAATAGGTGGTCTTCTAGAAATTGCTGAAGATTCACAACAGCCCTCTTCTAGTTGGCTGTGTTAGGTGAGCCTGCTGGATTGGTGCCAGGTAGGTCTCCTTGGAGGATCTGTTTTCCACGCCTGATAAACGAACTGGGGGAGCAATGCTGTTTTCAGGTAGACAAACGTGTTTTGAGGATATGCTACCTTTGGCTGCAGTAAATCTCAGCTACGTAAACCTGGTGCAAACAAAGCCCAGCCTGCCTTTTGAAGCTCCTCAAAGGCCCCTCCCCTCTGTCTCCAGCTGTCCTGGGGTCCATCCTTCCGTTTGCTGCTTCTGCTCTGGCTCCCACTGATGGGACCAAGCAGCTGGAAGGTGCCAGAAGCCAAACAGCCCCGGTGCTGACATTTGGCGAGCCAAGAGTTTTACACGCTCATAAATTTCACTTCCATTTGTGTCTGTGCATGTGGAGGCGTCAGTGACAGAAAAACAGGTTGTCAGATTTTTGTTTCGCACTCCAGGCTTCCATTCGTACTTTTGAAGGACAAAAAACAACAAAAAACCAGGGTGTTTATGTGTGAGGGCGCTTGCGTGTCTGGGGGATGGGGGTATACAAGCTCAGAAGCTGATATTTGGCTAGGATTTGTTCTTTGTTGCTGCTTGGATTAAGCAAAAAAACTGAATGAGTAAATGGTCGGAAAAGGTAGAATTACCAAGGCTGTGCACCTCAGAGCATGATCCTATACATCAGGTATGCAGTACCTGACACCTTGGAGTCACAAGGCAGCCCTCAGTATCTAATTGTAGCCCTTCTCTCTCTCTCTCTCTCTCTCTCTCTCTCTCTCTCTCTCTCTCTCTCTCTCTCATCTATATCTCTATCTATCTGTCTGTCTATCCTCTACCTACGTGACCCGACAAAAGCGCGAACGTCATAAGCGCGCCGACAAAACCGCGGCGCTAAAACCGCAATGTCAAAAGTGTGTCGACAACAGCGCGCCAACAACAGCGCGCCGACAGAAGCGCGATTTAAGTTAAGGTAAGGTTTAGGGTTAGGTTTAGGGTTAGGTTTAGGGTTAGGTTTAGGGTTAGGGTTAGGGTTAGGTTTAGGGTTAGGTTACAGCGCGCTTCTGTCGGCGCGCTGTTGTCGGCGCGCTTCAGGGCTCATTCGTCGCTCATTCGTCGCGCGGTTTTGTCGGCGCGGTTTTGTCACCGCGGTTTAGTGAGGCGCGCTTTTGTCGTTCACGCATTTGTGGAACCCTCTACCTATCCCTAGATATCTGTCATCCATCCATATCCCTGTATATCTATATATCTATCTGTATCTACTCTAGCAATCTATCTCTAGCTATCTGTTATCTCTCTACCTCTCTACCTTTATCTGTCCATCCATCCATCCATCCATCCATCCATCCATCTATCTATCATCTTAGCTAGCTAGCTATCCTCTACCTATCCCTAGCTACCTGTCATCCACCCATATCCATCTGTCTGTCTGTCTGTCTGTCTGTCTATCTATATCTGTCATCCATCTATCTATCTATCTATCTATCTATCTATCTATCTATCTATCTATCTATCTATCCTATGCTACCTATCTATCTGTATCTGTCATCCATCCATCCATCCATCCATCCATCCATCCATCCATCCATCCATCCATCCATCCGGTATTTCCCCCAAGACACTTAAAAGAACATTGTTTGATAATATTATGTCCTTTTACTTCTTAGATGGTAGTTTAAAAGTCATCATAAATATTATTGTCATGATCACTAGTGAAGTCTGTTAAATGAGAAGCTTTTCTTATTCCTCTGCAAATCTAATTCACACTCCTGGATTGTAATTTAGTATTGATGGTTTCTCAGCTTCAAGGGACACCGAAATAGAAGCAGACAACTGCTTATGTTAAGACTCTTCTCAAATAGCTATTGGATTTACAAAGCTATTTCAGGGAATATGAGAAATGGATTAATGGGAGCTCCTTGCGGGCTCTAAAATCAATGCAAAGTTGTGCTTCATTGCCTCTGCACAATCTGTGTGTATTTAAACAATGCAAAGAGGGGAGTGAAAGCTTAAAATGTCCCTGCAGGAAATGAAAGAGCAACCAGCAAAGATGTATGCATGCTTTCTGTAGCCTTCTTTTTGTGGTTGTGGGTAGCACAGGTGAACCAGAAATCACTATAATTCTCATGGAAAGAAATTGAACTGCATTATTTAGGCATTTCTGTGTCTTCTGTGTGATGGGGGACTGGCATTTAATGCTCCATGGTTACAATGCCTTCAGACAATTGTTAAGATTAGTTCTTTGTTGCTGCTTGAATTAAGAAAAAAATTGCACGCATAAATGGTCAGAAAAGGTAGAATTACCAAGGCTGTGCACCTGAGACCATGAAACTATACATCAGGTATGCAGTACCTGACACCTTGGCATCACAAGGCAGCCCTTAATCTCTCATTGTAGTCAGTTTCTCTCTCTCTCCTCTCTCCCTATCTATATCATCTCTATATCTATCTATCTATCTATCTATCTATCTATCTATCTATCTATCTATCTATCTATCTATCTATCTATCAATACTCTACCTATCCCTAGCTATCAGTTATCCATCCATATCAATCCGTCTGTCTGTCTGTCTGTCTGTCTGTCTGTATCTATCTATCTATCTATCTATCTATCTATCTATCTATCTATCTATCTATCTCTACCTACCTACCTACCTACCTACCTACCTACCTACCTATCCACATTCTCTTTCTTTCTTTCTTTCTTTCTTTCTTTCTTTCTTTCTATCTATCTATCTATCTATCAATCATCTATCTATCTATCTATCTATTTATGTATCATTTATCTATCAATACTCTACCTATTCCTAGCTATCTGACATCCATCCATATCCATCTGTCTGTCTGTCTGTTGCTCTCCCTCTCTCCCTATCTGTCTGTCTGTCTGTCTGTCTATATCTACCTACCTACCTACCTGCCTACCTACCTACCTACCTACCTACCTAACTATATCAGTGGTGGGTTTCAAGTTTTTTAGAACCTCTTCTGTAGGTGTGGCCTGATTTGTGGGAGTGGCTTGCCAGCCATGTGACTGGGTGGGCGTGACCAACTTGTAAACTCACTTAACAACGCTCTTGCTTAGCAACCAAAATGTCGGCTCAGAAACTCTGGCATTTGAAGCACGCAAGTCTTAAAGCTGTCAAGTTACGAGACCCTTGCACCCCTAACCCTTTAGAAAAAAAACCCCAGGGATGTTCAAACTTGACAGCTTTAAGACTTGTGGACTTCAACTCCCAGAATTCCTCCTCTCGCTCTTCATCTTGATGATCTATAGAAGAAGTTAGAACTGGCCGGAATCCACCCCTGATCTACATTCTATATCTATCTATCTATCTATCTATCTATCTATCTATCTATCTATCTATCTATCTATCTATCTACCTACCTACCTACCTACCTACCTACCTACCTACCTACCTACCTACCTATCTATCTTTATCTGTCATCCAACCTGACTGGCCTTTACGCTTCATGGTTTCAATGCCTTCAGACAATTGATAGCAATAAAAATCATTGCAAAAAAAAATCTCCCAAATGACTCCTGTCCCACCCACACATGATTATTCTATGTGTGATACAGATTCTGTATCATCCCTTTACTCTAATCGGGCTGCTTGACCTTCCACAAGAACCCATCAGAACACCCCATCAGCTGCCAAAACTATGTTCAGACCTTGATGTAAAGGCATCTTCAATTTTTCAGAAGAGTTTCTGCTACCAAGGATCACAAGCCCATTAACCTAACCATTCTTCTGAAGAAACCAGCCCAGGAAACCAACTTTGCTCTGCCAATTTGAGACGATAGCTTCTACCAAGATCAAGATTACATAAAATATTAGTGCAGCTTTACAAAACCTTGGGAAGACCACACCTAAAATACTTCAACCAATTTTGATCACCATGCTACACAAAAGATGTTAAGACTTTGAAAAAAGTTCAGAGAAGAGCAACTAATGGTCTGGAGACTAAACCATATGAAGAATGGCTGCAGATTTGGGGTCTGGCTAGTCTAAAGAAAAGAAGAACTAGGGGAGACACGATAGCAGTATTTCAGTATTTGAGGGGCTGCAACAAAGGAAACGGGATCAAATTATTCTCCAAAGCACCAGAGACCAGACAACAAATAATGGCTGAAAGCTGATCAAAGAGAGAAGCAACCTGGAATTAAAGCAAAACTTCCTAACAGTGAGGACAATTAACAAGCAGTTTCTTAATGCCAGCTAGGAGATTAGATAATCAGCCCAGGAGACAAGGATAAAGCAGAGATCTTTGTAAATTGTCAGGTTGTAAATATCCACTCTTCATCATTCAGACTGAAGGCAACACAAGAGGGGAGAAGGGCTAGATAGCCCTGTTGGAACAGAATCTAATTCTGCAGAGGCAGTCTGTTGCATGCAATCAACCCAGTGGTGGGAATCAAATAATTTAACAACCGATTCTCTGCCCTAATGACCAGCTGGATAGGCATGGCTCTGTGGTCATGTGACCATGTGGTTGCAGCCAACTCAACCTCATTCAGGTCGATGGGCGCTTCGCCTTAGCTGTTTCAATGTAATAAGGGTTAACCGGAGAGGCATCTTCTGTAAGCAGGGCAATATAGATTAGGCTAGAAACAATACCAGAATCTTTGCTTCCTGCCTTCCTTACAGGATTAGCCCTGTAAAGTGGGGAAAAACAAAATGAGATTTCTTCCAACAACTGGTTCTCCGAACTGCTTGGAAAAAATTAATAACCGGTTCTCCCGAATAGGTGCGAACTGGCTGAATCCCACCACTAAATCAACCCCAGTCCCTAGTTAAAATAACTGGGGATAAAAGAGAGCTTGACCTACACCTCTGGCCCTGTAAGGCAGTTGTGTTTCAAAGAAGATAGGTTCCTTGACACTTTGCATCCTAAATAAGTTCCCTTAAAATTAAAAGCAGTGGGAATCATTCTAGGATAGTATTTTTCAACGTTGGCAATTTTAAGATGTGTCGACTTTAATTCCCAGAATTCTACAGCAAGACATCTCAAAGCTTCCAAAATTTGGAAACATTGACTGAGTGAAAGGCACATGTACAATTGTTCCGCCATCACTGATTCAGCCCCAGGTCCATCTAGGAAAATGAAATGAAATGAAAAAATGAAATTCAATGGTGAAAAAAAGTAAGGTTCTACATTTAGGCAAGAAAAACAAAATGCACAGGTACAGTATATGTGGTATCTCGCTCAATTGTAGTAACTGTGAGAGGGATCTTGGAGACCTAATGGACAGTCATTTAAATGTGAGCCAGCCGTGTGCAGCAGCTGCCAAAAAAGCCAACACAGTTCTAGGCTGCATAAACAGAGGGATAGAATCAAGATCACATGAAGTGTCAATACCAATTTATAAGGCCTTGGTAAAGCCACACTTGGAATCTTGCATCCAGTTTTGGTCGCCACGATGTAAAAAAGATGTTGAGACTCTAGAAAGAGTGTAGAGAAGAGCAAAAAAGATGATTAGGGGACTGGAGAATAAAACATATGAAGAACGGTTGCAGGAACTGGGTATGGCTAGTTTAAGGAAAAGAAGGACTACGGGAGACATGATAGCAGTCTTCCAATATCTCAGGGGCTGCCACAAAGAAGAGGGAGTCAAACTATTCCCCAAAGCACCTGATGGTAGAACAAGAAGTAATGGGTGGAAACTAATCAAGGAGAGAAGCAACTTAGAATGAAGGAGAAATTTCCTGGCAGTTAGAACAATTAATCAGTGGAACAACTTGCCTCCAGAAGTTGTGAATGCTCCAACAGGGGAAGTTTTTAAGAAGAGATTGGACAACCATTTGTCTGAAGTGGTGTAGGGTTTCCTACCTAAGCAGGGGGTTAGACTAGAAGACAGCTCAGTGGCTAAGACGCTGAGCTTTTTGATCAGAAAGATTGGCAGTTCAGCAGTTCAAATCCCTAGTGCCGTATAATGGAGTGAGCTCCTGTTACTTGTCCCAGTTTCTGCCAACCTAGCAGTTCGAAAGCATGTAAAAAATGCAAGTAGAAAAATAGGAACCACCTTTGGTGGGAAGGTAACAGCGTTCCGTGCACCTTAATCATGCTGGCCAGATGACCACGGAGACGTCTTTGGACAGCACTGGCTCTTCAGCCTAGAAACGGAGATGAGCACTGCACCCTAGATTCGGGAACAACTAGCACATCAGTGTTGGGTTGTCAATTTTTTTAGTACTGGTTTGAGCGTGCTTGCGACGCTTCCGCGTCGGGTGAGTGGGCGCAACCTCCTGCCGCTGCTACTACCAGTTTGGCCAATCTGGGCCAAAACGGGAACAACCCACCTCTGTAGCACATGTGCGGGGGAACCTTTACCTTTATCATCTAATATCAGCAGATCTGCCGCACATCTGAACGCACCCATTCCCCGAAAGACCCAATGGATGGAGCAGAGGAGTGCTTTGAATCAGAGCATGAAAATATGGGAAGAATGATTAGAACGTGGAAAAATCCCACCGCTCAGAACGGGACCAGATGCGGCAATGTCTCCCATTGAGAATCCATGCGTGGCGCAGATGTTGTCCGTATGCCTTTCATTAAGGGCTGGATTTATTTCTGCCCGCCTTACATCCCCATATCATTGGAGGGTAATTTACGCAACAGATGTGGAGGGGAGATGTGCAAGAGAGGCATGAGAGGCATAAATCTGCAACATTTCTCTAGCCACCTTGTGGTTTTTCCCCTGGGCCTCACATCATGGAGAGGATTTGCTTAAGGAAAAGAAGATGTCCATAGGCTTCCCTTGGAAGCAGTCAGAGGCCTGGTGAAAAAGTTTTCCTCCGTTAGCTCAGCAACTTAAAAGGACTAATTGATTTATCCATTGATGAGAATCAACAGGCATTTGTGTATCCAGAGGAAATTGATTCTCGATGTACTGTATACAGAGATCCCCATAATGTCAGTGGTCCAATTAACACCCCCAACAGAAGTAAAACTCCAAGGCGGGCATTTCCCTCAAAGTTCCATTTTATTAGAGATGTCAAATTGGCACATCTGAGACCCAGCTCTGAAAGGCCCCCGGATTTTTCCCAGCCAAAGTAAAGTCAACATTCCTTCCCCTGTACCCACACGTCCATCTGACTTCAAAGGATAATTAGAACAGCAGAAAAAACAATTAGTACCAACCTTCCTTCCATTGAGGATCTTTATACTGCACGAGTCAAAAAGAGGGCTGTGAAAATCTTTACAGACTCCTCGCATCCTGGACATAAATTGTTTCAACTCCTACTTTTAAAACAACACTATAGAGCACTGCACACAAAGACAACTAGACACAAGAGCATCCCCCCCCCTCCGGAATGCCATCACTCTGCTAAACAAATAATTCCCTCATCCTGTCAAACTATTTATTAAGTCTGCATTACTATTACTATTAGTCTTATCATCGTTCCTATCACCCATTTCCTCCCACTTATGACTGCAGGACTGTAACTTTGTTGCTTGTATCCTTACGATTTATATTGATTCTATTCTATTCTATTCTATCACATGGTCCAATCAGGTCCCACTCTCAACTGGAATTGTTTCCCAGTCATGCTTCTCCATGTGCAGGCTGAACGTCCTTGATTCCCAGGGAAAAAAATGTTGTTATGGCTATACATCTCACTCCATCTCCATCCACGTTCCCATTTCCCACAGCATGCCCATCCACCAAGTGTGGCAGCCCTGAAGATCCAAAGCTAAAGATGGCTTCCAGGGCTGACACATGCCTCAGACTAGTTTTACCCAGCAGTTGCCTCTGAGTGCTGCTTCTAAACCCCCGGTTAACTCTGAAGTGAACCTGGCTGGGGTCATTTTGAAGGCTTCAGGGTTTGCCATAGGGTGAAGAAGGGATCGGGAGCAGGGACACAGATAATTTGTAGCCAAAACAAAATAGTTTCCTGTGGGAACCAAGGTCATGCCAACAGATAGATGGATGGAAGAGGAGCACTGTATCCAGGCAACCAGCTACCACCTTGATTGGACAATGTGACTGATTGCTTGGGGAAAGGGGAAACATTCACTTTTAATCAAGTGAAAACTACAGAACATTCAGAGTCGGTTTTCACCAGCTTGTACCAATATGATATTTCCAATAACTTTGTTCTTTGAGGAACTTGTCTGCCTCAGAGTTTTTCTTTGTATGGAATTATTACTTGGAACCCTGACACACACATACACACCAGGAACTCTTTGGAAATTGCAAGAGGTTCTTCAATGAATAGATAGTTTGGTAGCATGCAAAATATTTTGATGGTGTTCACACCATCTGCATTTCCTCCAACCACTCACATTCAGGACGATGGGTAGGAAGTTGCTTTCCTTCCCTTTCTCCTTTTTCTACAATGCTCCATGGGCAAAAGATCAGTACCATGCATTAAGTTGAGGTTCACAAAGGATTTATTGCTCAAGCCTAGAGGCAAGAATTTCATTAGCTAAAGTTCAGTACTTAACTGGCACCAGATGAGGGACAATGGAATTCAAGAGGGGTTGGGTTTGGACCATTTGTGGCAACGTAATGACTCTACACTGATGGTATTCTTAACTCCATCCCCTCAGCCCTGCCTGCTCTTCTCCAACATTTACATACATATACGGGAGGGGAGCACACTAAAGAGAAGATTGACAGACATAGAGGAGAAGAAAATGTTTCATCAGTGGATTCCTACTACAGCTATGGAAAGGCCAGGGATTTAAGTAGTGGTGTATCCGTGGTGTATCTGTGTGGTGCAGTGGTTAGAGTGCAGTACTGCAGGCTACTTCTGCTGCCTGCCGACTGCCTGCAATTTAGCAGTTCAAATCTCACCAGGCTCAAGGTTGACTCAGCCTTCCATCCTTCTGAGGTGGGTAAAATGAGAACCCAGATTGTTGGGGGCAAGAGGCTGACTCTGTAAACTACTTAGAGAAGGCTATAAAAGCACTACGAAGTGGTATATAAGTCTTAAGTGCTATTGCAATTGAAGATTAGCTCTGCCCACAGCCAGGAGTTTGATCCTGACTGGCTCAAGGTTGATTCAGCCTTCCATCCTTCCGAGGTGGGTAAAATGAGGATCCAGATTGTTGGGGGCAATAGGCTGACTCTGTAAACTGCTTAGAGAGGTCTATAAAGCACTGCAAAGTGGTATATAAGTCTAAGTACTATTGCTATTGCTAGCCACAGTTATTAATAAAAGGAACAGTAAACTTTGCTACTTTTTTATTATTATTAAGAAATGGTCACTCACTCATCATTTTAATTATAATTTGCTAATTTTATTACAATTATTAGAAGTCTCCTTTGAGTCGGGCTTGAGTCCTAGAGATGTCCTCAATATTTTCTTGGCAACAGCTAGGAAGTGGCTTGCTGCTGCCTACTTCTATAGGATTTCCCAGTAACCTCCCCACCCAGGTTCTCACCAGCCTTGCTCCTACGGAACTTGTTTTTGAATTAGCCAAACATGGCTAGGTACTGCCACCTGCTGCAGATATCCACTCTTGCAGATATCCATCCTGATGCAAAACCACGCAGGGTGTTTGGACGTGCATTTCAGAAAATCCTAAAATTGCAACCCACCTGCCTGATTTGATACAAAAATAGTAATACCGTGTTTCCCCGAAAATAAGACAGGGTCTTATTTTCTTTTGACTCCCAAAATAAGCACTTGGCCTTTTTTTTCGGGGAGGTCTTATTATTTTTGAGGTGCAGGAGGCAGCGAGTGACTGGGCCTGTCACTCTTTTTGTGGTGGCCAATAGCATGACAGAAGGGGCACCATGGCTAGGGTTACAGGAGCGGCTGTTAGGTAAGGACATGTGGTATGCATGGGGCATGTTCCTCCTTCCTTTCCCCCCTTCAGCCTTATCTCCTCACCTCGTGTTGTTTGCACGGCAAGCAACCAGAGGAAATGCAGGGACCGGCTGTGCATGTGTTTAAATATTTTGGGGAGGGCTTATTTTTTGGGGAGGGCTTATTTTCAAGGAAATATGGTATATTAAATATATTAAAATTTGTTGTCTGTATGCTTTACTTCTTCTACTCCATTGAAATAGGAGCTTCGTTCTAACTTCCAAGATGGCTGGATAAGCTAAGAAATATATATAGATTGTGGCATGTTTCTCAAAAAGAACATTATTTCATTTATTTGGAAAGGAAAAAGAAAGCATCACACTTCCACACAGAAGGCTGAATATAACTGGTGACAACACCTGTTGCTGTCAGTACTTTAATTTAAACTATGCAACAACCCTGGCAAAGTTTAAATTAAGCAAACCAAAGAAATTTGATAGCTACAACAGATCTATGGCTGTTGCCTTAATATACTTCTCCTTCTACACTGATGATCTAGGCATGCCAAAAGCGGGGAGAGCACAGGGGGGGTCATGAGTGGGTGTGCTCACACCCATAATGCAATGTGTGCGACCCCCCCCCATGCATGTCTGCACAACCCCCACCAGCATGCATGCGTGCGTGACCCCCACTCTCCCCCCCCACTTTTGGTGCACGATGGACCGTTTTTTTCCCCCTCCCCAGACTCCAGAGGCTTTCTATCGGTTGCAACGGGATCCGGAACCCACCACTGGTGTAGACTAATCAAGGGGAGAAGCAATCTAGAACTAAGGAGAAATTTCCTAAAAGAATAATTAATCAGTGGAACAGCTTGCCTTCAGAAGTTGTGTGTGTTCCATCACCAGAGGTTGCTAAGTAGAGATTGGACAGCCGTTTGTCTGAAATGGTATAGGGACTCCTGCTGGAGCTGCAGGTTGGACTAGAAGACCTCTAAGCTCCCTTCCAACTCTGTTATTCTTTATTCTTGTAGAAGTCCAGGGGGTCAGAACTGAGGTCATACAATTTATTATTATGTTACCTGATAAAGAGATATGCAGGGAGATTCCCTTCCAACTCTGTTATTCTATTAACTACCTTCTGGAAGGCCATAGTCAAGAGATTAGGTACATCTCTTAGAGTAAGATGCTCTAAAGTGTTGTGACCATAACAAAGAAGGTCCACTTTCAGGTCCACCTCCCCTTCAATGTTTGTATAATCGGGGTCCAAAGGATCCTGACCCTTGGTGATCATCAAGTTTGGGCAGAGTCTCTTTGGGAGGGACGTAGGACTTTCTAGATTAAACCCACCAGTGGGATTGAAAGCTACTTTCAACCAATATGACTGGAAAACCATTGGTCGATTGTGTCTGGTATGTGATGTAGCTTTTGAAAGCAGCTGTGTACAATGCCCGTTATCATCCTAACATCTATTGATAAGGACATGAATCAGGATGATCAAGAACATCTGCTCTAAGAAGAATCTCAACTGGCGCACTACCCAAGCTAAACCAAATTTCTCCTGGTTACAGACTTCATCTATTACTTTAGCAGAAGCCACCAGTCCAGAATTCTGGGTGGGAGGACTCCTTGAAGGACCTAGAAAAATCACCGGAACTGAGCAGAAGCAAGGATGACTCAAACAATTATACACATTGTGAACATTTTCTTTTCACCAAATACGAAATAAGAGCCACGGTGGCGCAGTGGTTAGAGTGCAGTACTGCAGGCTACTTCTGCTGCCCGCCGGCTGCCTGCAATTTGGCAGTTCAAATCTCACCAGGCTCCAAGTTGACTCAGCCTTTTATCCTTCTGAGGTGGGTACAATGAGGACCCAGATGTTGGGGCCAATAGGCTGACTTTGTACATTGCTTAGAGAGGGCTGTAAAAGCATTGTGAAGTGGTATATATATAAGTCTAAGTACTAGTGCTACAGTTTTTAGGCGTAGCCCAGTTATTTGAACAAAGAACACTTTCTAATAACGCCTCTGAATACTAACAGTGCCAAACATCTCTATTTAATGTTCAATTAATTTTCACCCCTGCCATTTTCTACCTCATTAAGAAACCCACCTTCATGGCACGACTTCAATAAATCCCAACCACTTCCCAAGCCCAGCTCAACATATGCAGTCAACATAAGTCAAGGGTTTTTTTATTTTATTTGAAGGCTCCAATCTATTGTTTATGACCACAATGTGAGATCTCATTGACTTCTTACGGCTCCTAAACCACATGTGTTACAATTATTTTTTGTGAAAGGCACACACAGAAAAATAAGCCATTAGACTTACTGATGAGCACCATCCATCTGTTTGGGAGCTGATGAGGCAGAACAGATTTATTGCTGGTTTATTTTGAGGCACACACCATTGCTTAAAAGTCAAGAGTACATTTGTGCTTAATCTGCCACAGTCATCCATGAGACAATCTGATGTGGTTTGAGGCCACTTCTCTAGCTACAATAATCAGATTTACCAGTAAGAATCTGCCTTTGGCTGAAATTGGAGCAGCGGTGCCCTAACACACTTTTCTTCCCCTTTTCTAACTGATTTTCATTAAAAAAAAAATAACGGAATAATAGCATTGGAAGGTCTTCTAGTTCAACCTCCTGCTCAGGCAAGAAACCCGATACCATTTTAGACAAATGAATGTCCAATCTCCTTAAA
The DNA here is from genome assembly GCF_051295495.1 of Thamnophis sirtalis. Lineage (NCBI taxonomy): Eukaryota > Metazoa > Chordata > Lepidosauria > Squamata > Natricidae > Thamnophis > Thamnophis sirtalis. The sequence continues at coordinate 16,130,838 of NW_028261382.1, read as the reverse complement.
GACTTCCAGTGTTGCAGCATTTACAACTCCTGGAGGCAAGTCATTCCACTGATTAATTATTCTAACTGTCAGGAAATTTCTTCTTAATTCTAGGGTGCTTCTCTCCTTGATTAGCTTCCATCCATTGCTTCTTGCTCTGTCTTCAGATACTTTAGAGCAGTGTTTCTCAACCTTGGCAACTTGAAGTCCTGTGGACTTTAACTCCCAGAATTCCCCAGCCAGCTATGCTGGCTGGGGGATCCTGGGAGTTGAAGTCCACAGGACTTCAAGTTGTCAAGGTTGAGAAACACTGCTTTAGAGTATAGGTTGATCCCGTCTTCTTTTTGGCAGGTCCTTAGTGTCAGAATATTCATGAATATTCAGGGAAGCATCCGGAGGGTAAAAAATGGATGAAAATAAAGGCCGAAGTCAGCTGGCCAGTGGGCACGTGCGCACTGAAGGGGACTGGGCAACGCCTCGCATGCTCTAACAAATGGCTCTGCCATAGATTCACCATCACGGGTGTAAGGTCTCCTACTTGAGTGAGGGGTTGGACTAGATGACCTATAAGATCCTTTCAAACTCTGTTAATCTGTCTCTGTATCTCTATATCTATCTATCATCTATCTATTTATATCTATCACCTATCTATATCTCTATTTATGTCTGTCTGTCTGTCTGTCTGTCTGTCTGTCTGTCTGTCTCTATCTATCTATCTATCTATCTATCTATCTATCTATCTATCTATCTATCTATCTATCTATCTATCTATCTATCTATCATATATATACATATACCTCTCTCTCTATCTCTCTATCTTTCTTTTTTTCTTTCCACGATGTATGTTCAAAAGCTCTGAATTTCAAATTCATGGCAAACCGCCCCTCCACCCCCTCGGTAATTCACCAAAATATTTTAAAATGTATTTATAGGTTCTTTTCCAAATATTGACCGAGTTGGACAAGTTTCTGCATTCTTCCCTGCAGCAATACAGTCAGTCAATTCCCCCGATGCTTTGTTCCCCCCCCTTTTTTCCTCTTTAATCTGCCCGGATAGAGTTCCATTTGTCCCATCTCTGTCTGGACAACATCTGGAGCCTCAGGAAACTCAGCTGCTTGGCTTTTCTTCATGCACTTCAGAGGGGGGGGAGCAGGAGCATCTTTCCAAGCAAACAAGGCCTTTTGTTCTCTCCAAGCAAGTGTTTCTCATTAAAATTGTCATCTCCCTAACAAATTGCTTCATTTCTCCTGCAGCTGGGCTGATCGTGTTCCTCCGGGTTTGCACGGGTCCGTAACCTTCCTAAGGGATTGAAAGACTAGAGGGGAGAGGGAAAATGACTTTGCATTTCTTATTCTTTCTCTCCTCGCTTGGGCCATTCTGCAGTGCAGGAAACGTCTGGATTTTCCCCTTTTGCTGACTTAGTGGCACTTTTTTTAACGTCTTTGTTCAGGTTCTACTTTTCGTTGCGCGCCCCGTTGTTTCTCTGGGCAAGTTCCCGCTAGCAGCAAACATCTGTCCTCTGTTAGAAGCTTCTTTCAAAGACAGGAAAGACAGCTGGGCCCCTTTGGGGAGGGGAGAAGACTCCCACTCCATAAAAATGTTCTGCATTCCGATTCTTGGAGCAAAAAAAGGGGAAGCGCATACTGTACTTGGCTCAAGAGGTTCTCATGGTGGGTAGGAGAATGGCGTTGCTGGTTTGGATCTTCTTCAACATGATGTAGAATGAGAGTTGAGTTGAGTTGATTCTGACACAACTCTACACCCTTTATCCATTGTTTCACGCAGAGAGGGTGGACCAGGGTTTTGGGGCTGTGGTACCTTTGTCTGAAAAATAATGTTTGTGGTGGAACCAAGAGCTTCATAACTTCCTCACAGATAAAGAGATCACTTCCAGGACAGAGCATGGATTGCCATATTTTACATCAGAGCATCAGAGAAGAGCATCAAGAGTGAGGATTTCAATATTGTCTGGTTCTAAAGAGAGGGGGGGCAGGGTTTTCCCCACAGGTATCAATATGGTTTAAACCAGTGATTCTCAACCTTTTCTTGACCACAGAGCCCTTTTAAATACCTTTTGTGACCACGGACCATGGCCACAGACCACCAAGACTTAACTCAAGATATAATTCAGGGGTTCTAAACCATTTCTTCACCACAAACCCCCTTTAAATACTCTTGGTGACCATGGACCACCAAGACTTACTTCAAGGTTTCAATGATAACATTATTTCAAGCCTTCGCAGACACTCTGTGATGACATCACAAACCCCCAGGGATTTGTGGGCCACAGGTTGAGAACCACTGCTTTAGACATTTCCCTTAGCAGCTGCCAATCTCGTTCCCTTCCCAAAGTTGATGTTGCTTGTTGAATCCTTTAATCATCGAAACAAAAGGACAAATTGAAAGGAAAGCTCCAGTTTCAAACATGGTCTTTCTTTCTGTCATCCTCACCAGCTTTCTTAGAGAATAAAAATAGAATAGAATAACAGAGTTGGAAGGGACCTTGGAGGTCTTCTAGTCCAACCCCCTGCTCAGGCAGGAAACCCTACACCACTTCAGACAAATGGTTACCCAACATCTTAAAAACTTCCAGTCTGGCAGCATTTACAACTTCTGGAGGCAAGTTGTTCCACTGGTGAATTGTTCTGTCAGGAGATTTCTCCTTAGTTCTATGTTGCTTCTCTGCTTGATTGGTTTCCATCTGTTGCTTCTTGTTCTGCTTTCAGTGCTTTGGAGAATAGTTTGACTCCCTCTTCTTTGTGGCAGCCTCTGAGATATTGGAACACTGCTATCATGTCACCCCCTAGTCCTTCTTTTCCTTAAACTAGACATACCCAGTTCCAGCAACCGTTCTTTATATGTTTTCGCCTCCAATCCCCTAATCATAAAAATGATGGGGAGTCACAGCAGACCCTTGCTGTGGTTGGAAGTGTGCTCCCCACATAATGAGATAGAAATGATAGTCTGAAAATGGGGAACATCCTGGAGAACAAGAAGTAGAAAAAAGAGCACCATTTCATTTGCCTTCTGTTATCTAGGGTCTGCTTAAAGTAAAGGTAAAGTTTCCCCTCACACACATGTGCTAGTCATTCCCGACTCTAAGGGGTGGTGCTCATGTCTGTTTCAAAGCCGAAGAGCCAGCACTGTCCGAAGACATCTCTGTGGTCATGTGGCCAGCATGACTCAATGCCAAAGGTGCATGGAACGCTGTTACCTTCCCACCAAAGGTGGTTCTTATTTTTCTACTTGCATTTTTACATGCTTTCAAACTGCTAGGTTGGCAGAAGCTGGGACAAGTAACAGGAGCTCACTCCATTACGCAGCACTCAAACAGCCAAACTGCCGACCTTTCTAATCAACAAGCTCAGCGTTTTAGCCACTGAGCCACTGCATCCCTCTATGGGCCTGCTTACACGTATCTTAAGCCAACATTTTGTGTGTGTTTGAAGTGCAGAAATGGAAGCTAAACTAACTGGCGAGGCCCAATGTGTTTTAAAAAGCTATGTACACATACAGCCACATTTAAATGACGACTTTATGGTGGAACCCAACCAATATATCTAGAAAGTGCACATTTTAGAAGGCATGTTTACAAAATGTTCTCAGCAAGTATAGTAATCCCCTCGTTTCGTTGTGTAATTGACCTCTGTTAGGTAAATCTATATTTGCTTACATTTCACAGATTTAAACTGTTTATAATCCCTCTCTATGCCGAGCACCATAAGATATATACTGAAATATGTGGAATCGCCAGTGGAGAGTTCTTAGCACCTCAGCAAAGTTTTGTTTTCCATATTTCAGAGAGGCTGGGGATCTGTGACAAGTCAAATGGTATAAAGCTGGCATAAATAGCTACAAAGATTGGTGTCATCAATCATAAATTCAATGTCTAAATATTTAAAGTCCACTATCTGCTGTGGTTCTTTGGAGACACTGATCTATATTCATAGCCTAGACATTGTTAGAAGAACCAGTTGGCCGTAATGGTAAAGATATCAGGCTAGAAGGTGAAAGACTGTGAGACCATGAGTTCCAGTCCCATTTTGGGGAAGACATCAGCTGGGTGATCTTAAGCCAATCGCTCGCTCTCTCACCCCTAGAAAGCAGGCAATGGCAAATCTCAAAGATGCTTTTTCGGAAGGGAGTTGTACTGTTTTTTCTTGAGGAGGAAGAAGAAGTTCTTCTCAGCTAAAAAGCTTCTGAAGTTTGCTGGATGAGAAGCAAAACTATCTCCTCCTCGTATCCTCCTCCTTGTCCTTCTTCTCATTATCTTCTCCATCCTTTTCCTCCTTCTTGTCCTTCTCACTATCTCCATCCTCCTCCTCCTCTTCTTTCTTCTTGTCCTTCTTCTCGCTATCTCCATCCTCCCCCTCTTTCTTCTTATTCTTCTTCTTCTCACTGTCTCCATCACCCTTTCCTCCTTGTCCTTCTCCTCACTATATCCATCCTCCTCTTCCTCTTTCTTCTTGTTTTTCTTCTTCTCACTATCTCCATCCTCCTCCTCCTCCTCTTTCTTCTTGTCCTTCTTCTCCTCACTATCTTCATCACCCTTCTCCTCCTGAGAAAAAAAAACTCAGTTCCGTTGCCTTTTGAAAAAGCACCTTTAATCTATTATGACCTGGATGACTGAGAATCTCCAGAGACATTTAGGCAATGGCAAATCCACTTCTGAAATCTTGCCAGGAAAACTACGGGGGGCCCTCCAGCAATCACCAGGAGTCAATGCTGATTCAAAGGCACCCAGCCATACACACAGGAAAAGACACTGTTAGGGAGATGCCAACCTTGCTTGGTGTCCATCCGGTCTCCAGTAGGGCCACTTTAAAATGGAAAGAGGAGAAACTTTGTCCCTCGTGGATATGCTTAATGCACCTATCCAAATTCCCAACTTTGGCCAGGTGGAAATAGCTCATTCCCTCAGCCCACGCCTCAATTTTGTCTGTAATTCCTAAGATAAACTTCTTTTTCCTAACTTTAATGGGAACCATTTGCCTCCCATTGACAATATTAAAAACAAAGGTTCAGCAAAAGTGGGGGGGAAGGGGAGAAGGCAAGAGGGGAAGGGTGGATGGCTGTTTGCAGTTCCCTCCTGGGAGTGGTTTCCCAAATTCTTGGGGTGTAATAACCTGCTGAAACATCTTGCTGGGTTAAACAGGTTCTCTCTTGCAGGCTTGGAGTGCAGCCTGACTTATCAGAGGTTGTATATGTCAGCTGCAAAAGTGCAGTGATGGTATGGATTATATATTCTTTCTTTGACCTCTTGCATGTCTGTCTTTTGTTCCCTTTTGTTCCCCTTTTTTCCAATTAGATTAGATTAGATTAACAGAGTTCGAAGGAACCTTGTAGGTCATCTAGTCCAACCCAACCCCCCCCAAGCAGGAGACCCTACACCATATCTAACAAATGGAAGTTCAATTTGTTCTTGAAAGCCTCCAGTGATGAAGCTCCCACAATTTCTGAAGGCAACTTCTCTTCTGGTTGATTGTTCTCTCTGTCAAAAAAATCCTACTTATTTTGAGGTTGAATCTCTCCTTGGTCAGTTTCCATCCATTCCTTGCCTGGCCTTTGGGTGCTTTGGAAAATAGCTTGACCCCCCCCCTCCTCTCTGTGGCAGCCCCTCAAATATTGGAAGACTGCTATCATGTCTCCCCTGGTCCTCTCTTCACTAGACTAGCCATGCCCAGTTCCTGCAACCGTTCTTCATATGTTTTAGCCTCCAGACCCCTAATCATCCGGGTTGTTCTTCACTGCACTTTTTCTAGAGTCTCAACAACTTTTTTATAGTGCCGTGATCAAAAGTGGATTCAGTATTTTAGGTCTTACTTTCACTTTGATCTAGGTGTGTCACAAACCACAATGCCTACAATCTCAAGTGCCAAAATCAGTTGGCAGTGCTGGGATTTATAATCCAATGCATCAGGTTGGAGAAAGCTGGTGTTGTAGATTCTATTTTATCATTCTCCTTTCTTTGGAAGGGCTGGAATTTCCTAGGAACATTTTCTAAGTTTGGACATTGTTCTTAAGTGATTTATATCTGAATAGCCTTTTGAATGTCCCAAGTATGTTTTGTAGGCAGTGAAACAATGATTCTGCATATGCTTTTACTCATGTATTTAGAAACCCACACAAACCCACTTCAGGATAGTCAAACTCACAACAGTTGAGAAAACTGAAGTTAAAAGTGTATTTCATGTTAGAGCTGGTACAGAGTTCAGGCAGTCCTCGACCTATGACCATAATTGAGCCCAAAAGTTCTGCTGCTAAATGAGACAGTTGTTAAGTGAGTTTTGCCCTATTTTACAACCTCTTTGCCAGAGCTGTTAAGTGAATCCCTGCATAGTTAGTAACATGGTTGTTAAATTAATCTGGCTTCCTCACTGCCTTTGTTGTCAGAAGGTTGCAAAAGGGAATCACAAGAGACACGGCCATAAATATGAGTCAGTTGCCAAGGGTGTGAATTTTGACCCTGGAGGTGCTGCAAACAGTCGTAAGTGTGAAAAACGATCATATGTCACTTTTTTGTAACTTTGAATGGTCACTAAATGAGTTGTTATAAGTCGAGGACTACCTGTAGTTACTATTGAAGTGATGGCAATGTACTATTAAGGAAGGACCTATAAATAAATTTAGCTACCTTGAATCTGAGCAACTTGGAGAACTTTGTGATATACTTTCATCAAGAGGAATATTTATTAGATCTCTTTGCTGCTTCAGCCTTATCTGATTCTCGTAGGCAAAGTGTTCACTTTGGGTGGAATTGTCCTCCAAAGAGCAATGCCTGTGGTTGAAGCAAAGTGCCAGCGGTCTGTCGGTGCATTCCTCTTCTCATTATAAAAATCATCTTTTTGCTTTTCATCATTAGAAGCAGATGCGGAGAGTAAATAAACAAAAAACGAAACAGCCGTCGTCTCGGCTTCTGTAAAAAAAAAAAAAGCCACTCAAAAAAGTCTACTGTTTGTCTACTTTCCATGCCAACTTCTGCTTAAAGCAGATCAGCCTGACACGATGCCTTTGACGGTTATGGGGCTTTCCAACGACTTGAGGGCCGCTTTCCAACGACTTGATGAAGGAGCCGCTATTTTGGGCAGCAGCTCTGCACCCGGCCTTGTCAACACATAAAGCTGGAATATCAGCAACGGACTTCCACAGCAAACTTTCTCCCGGACAGCTTAGGTTGAGTAAGAAAGTTTTCCAAATGAAAATGTAGGTGTCAGACGGATCTCCAGCATGAGAGTCTCCTTTGATGCATGCTTGCTATCGGCTGTCATAATAATGGGGAGGGGGACGCATGGCATTTGGGTTTGGAAGTGAGTGTCAGAGTTGAACTTTCAACTGGGTGGGGGAAACCTGGAAGCTTTCAGATTCGGGTTCTTGTCAGGGTTCCAAATAGCATCCAAATGTAAATCAGAGTCCAAGGCAAAGTATTGCTCAAAGTACCAATTTATTAAGAGAGTCATGTTGGCACATCTGGGAAAACCTGAATCTGAAAGCTTCCCTGTTTCCCCACCCAAGTTCAAGATCTTGCCCCCACACCCACCAGTCCATCACATGGTCCAATCTTCCACTGCCATGCTGGCAGTTCCACCCATCCAATTCTGGCCAGGTGCAAAAACAAAGGATGACTTTGGCTTTCTAGAAAGAATTTTGTTATGGCTACAAAGCATCTAACTCTGGACAATCCCTCCTTCCTTTTTCCCACAATAGAAAATGCATAGTAGAATGATAGAAAGTATGACAGGCCAAAGATCCAAAAGAAAATATGGCTGCAGGGCTGACAGTGAGCAGTTGAGGTTGTGTGAACTAAAAGAAAGGTTTGCTGGTTTGCTCTCAAGAATTACTGCACTGTTTGAATGGAGTTGTTTACAACCAGTCAAAACTACCCATCCTAGCCTTCTGGATGGATGAAAATACCTGAAGATGAGCTTCACATGGCATTTATGCAGGACATGGACTGGCCATTCAGCCTGGGACACTGGGGAGGGGGGCATTTGGGGAAACTTTCAACCTGTAACTTTTGCGCCTTTTGAATCAGATCTTGCCTTGCATTTGCCACTATCATTTCAAGCTTAGTAAAAGTACCTCTTCTCTACATCAATGGAATTGAGGGTTTTCTTTCTTGGGTTCTGAGCGGAGGAAGACCTGACAGTGAGAAATGGTTTGTCACCCAGAACACACAAGGAACGAGCAAATGGTAGCCATGAGTTTCATGGTTCTTGTTGGCAACTCCCTAGCTATATGAGATGCTAACTTTGTTTGGATTCTAACAGAATAATAGAGTTGGAAGGGACCTTGGAGGTCTTCTAGTCAACCCCCCTGCTCACGCAGGAAACCCTATATCATTTTGATCAAGTCTCAGCAAACCCAAGCCCTCCAGTTTCATACAATACTGCAAACTCCCATTATGCAGTCCCAGAAAGACCATAAGATTGTGTTTTGGAGTGAGGAAATCTTTAGACTCAGAATAGAGCTGAAAAGGACCTTGGAGGTCTTCTAGTCTTCTAGTCCCTGCTCAAGCAGGAGATCCTATACCATTTCAGACAAGTGAATGTCCAGTCTTTTCTTTAAAACCTCCAATGATGAAGCTCCCACGACATCTGGAAATAGTCACTACTTGTTCTTTACTCAAATTCTTTTAATAAGTAGTGGACTTCCATGCTGCACCCTTTAGAGCAGTGGTCACCAACTGGTGGTATGTGAACCACTGGTGGGCCACAGGAAAATTATTAGCATTTTTTATATTGCACTAAATCAGGGGTCCTCGAACAGATACAGTATATGCAATGAACGCTTGTGTTGCTGCAGAGAGTCTCCCCCTTTGGGATCTTTTTCTGCAGGTTGGAGGGGGGCAGAAATTCCGACTTGGGTTCTGCTTCAGCCTCCTGGTATGGGACTTTGGACAAAGGCTGGAGGGAAGTACTGCTGATGGCGAAGAGCTGGAGGGCCTCGTTCCAGTGGGACTCTACCATGGCCTGGAACTGGCTGACCATCTCAGCCCACTGAGCCTCCAGGCACCGGTACCTGGCCTTGCACTCTTGCAGGTCTTCCCTCTGCTTGGAAAGCCTATGCTGGTAGTCCTCAGTGAGGTGCTTCTGATGAGCCTCCTTCTCGGTCAGATCCAATTTGAACTGAGCTGTTTTGCCAACTCTTTCTCCCATTGGCTGCTTAGCTCCAGCAACTGCTTTCTGTTGGGATCCTAAGGAGCCCGGGTGGGCAGGCGAGGAGTGGCTGGGAGGGGAGGGGAGAGTAGAGTCCAGTGAGGCACTCCTTGATGTGAGTGACATCAATTTGGTCACACCCACCCAGTCACATGACCACCTAGCCAGTCATTAGGCAGACCATATTATTGATCTGCTGGATTTAAAATTATGAATGTAGTGGTCCCTGAGGTCGAAAAGGTTGGGTACCCCTACTTTAGGGGCCTTGAGATAGAGTCAGATTCAGTGAAGCCATATAAATTAAGTCAACCTCAACAGAGGAATCCAACAGGCTGTCTCTAGCTTCTCTTTGAACTCATCCAACAGAGAACCACCGAACTTCTCTTCTCATCACCCAGGTTTTCTATCTACCTTCCTGTAAAATAAGGATTATCATTCTATTTCCTGAACTCTGGACTGATGGATAACAGAACCTTCACATATTGGAAAAGCATTCTCCTATCACTGCTTAGCTGTCTTCTTCCCTCTGTCTTTCCTTATAAGATTTACTTTCTTCTCCTCTACTGTTGTCTTGCCTTGAATCAGTTCCAATTTTGCTGATGCACAATTCCTTGAATTGGATTTGATACTCAAGTGGGATCTGGTCAATGCAAAATATGGTGGAATTATTGCTTCCTGTGATTTGAAAAAGAACATCTGTTGAAGCAGCCAAAAACTGCAGTTGTCTTTTCAAGAAGGTCCCAGTTTAAATTGTTGACATCACCCAGTCCACCAACTTCATCAAATTCATGTCCTTCACATGTTTGGAACTTTAACACCCATTAATTTCAGCTTAATTAATGCTGGGGAGGAAAGCTATGGTACATCTAGACAGCATACTAAAAAGCAGAGACATCACCTTGCCAACAAAAGTGCATATAGTCAAGGCTATGATTTTCCCAGTTGCAATGGATGTGAATGTTGGACCATAAGAAAGGCTGAGCACCAAAGAATAGAGGTCTTTGAACTCTGGTGATGGAGAAGACTCCTATGAGTCCCCTGGACTGCAAAGCTGTCAAACTGGCCTGACTGCTCTTTAGAAGGCCAGATCCTGAAGATGAAACTCAAATACTTTGGCCACTGAATGAGAAGGAAGGACTCCCTGGAGAAGAGCCTCATGCTTGGAAAGACGGAGGGCAAAAGAAGAATGGGACGGCAGAGAATGAGGTGGCTGGATGGAGACACCGAAACAGTAGGCATGATCTTAAATGGACTCCAGAGGATGGTAGAGGACAGGAAGGCCTGGAGGAACATTGCCGCGATGGGTTGGACACAACTTTGCAACTAACAACAACAACTTCAGCCAAGATGGCCAAGCAGATATTTGGAGACTTTGTTTGGAGACAGAAGAGATCACACATTTGAGGAAGTCTCGTTTAATGAGCTTGGTGGATCAACAGTGTAAGTCACTTTCCCAAGTAAGGAAGGAAGGATTAGTTGTGCAGTTTGCTCCTCTTGAATCTCTCTCCTCTGATGAGAAATTTGCACACTGTGTTCCTGGAAAACTGAAGAATGGTAAGCCTTGGGTTGGTGGCAGGATTATTTTGAAAGGAGGCAGACACTCTGTGTTTAGCCTTTGGCACAGCTAGTGTTTTTGGCTACTAGCCATGTTGAAAATGTGTTTTCTTTGAGCTGGCAGTCCTGTCAACACAAGCGATTCCAGGCTGACTCTTTATCCAACAAATGGCAGCGTTCCTGGTTTCTCTGGGCCTCTCCACTTAGAGACAAGAAGGCTGTGTTCTCTCTTCTCTGGCCGGTCCAGTGGTGGGCCAGGAAGAAAGTTATGGGTTGAAAATGCAGAGAAAGGTGATAAGCAATTCTTAAAGAGCATCCTTTCGATAATTTCAAATACATAATGTCCTTGCCTTCCAATCACAACTACGATCAGAATTTCTGTTGGTAAGCAAGATGGTTGTTAAGTGGGTCACAGCTGGTTTTACAACCTTTTTCGCCAGAGTTGTTAAGTGAAGCATTTCACAGACTATCTGTATTGGATTCCTCCCTACTCTCCATGAGAATGAATGTCTGTCTCCAATCCAAGAAGAATAGAATGGAATGGACTAGACTGGACTGGATGAGACTAGACTAGACTAGACTAGATTAGACTAGACTAGACTAGACTAGACTAGATTTCTTTATTGCCAAGTGTGATTGGACACACAAGGAATTTGTCTTCGGTGCATAAGCTCTCAATGTACACAAAGAAAAATTAAATAGAATACGTTCATCAAGAATCATAAGATACAACCCTTAGTGATAGTCATAGGATACTAAATAAGCCTGAATCTACCATTAAAAGGCTTGTCCAATTGGAGGTTGGAGGAGAACTATTGCTGGTTACATCCAACCCTAGAGCCATTAAAAAATAATAATGCTGTCCTAATGATCTCTCCATAGTATGGAATAATTAAGGAGAAGGGTAGCAGATGTGGAACAGCCCTAAAGCTCCTTTGTGTCAAGCCAACTTCATTATGGCCACAGCTTTTCCGAGAAGAAAACAGGAAAATGAATTGGTTGGTCTCAGCTGAGAACCCCGAACAGGGACGCAGGTTGCTTGCCATGAAAGATGCAGATAATGAGGAAAAAGAAATTGGGGGGAAAAAACCTTTTAACAAGAAAAAAAAACCCAGATAAACAGCTTTAATTCTCCATAGATGGGCATCTTGTAGAAATGCTACTAAGGGGAACAATAGCTATTAGATACGAAACACATTGGTCCCAAGCCTTTTTTCTAAGCGCGGTTCATAATGGTAGCTGCAGTTTTAATCCTATCAGTCCTCTGGCTGATAAAACGACTATTAAGATACAAGTTCTGTAACAAAATGCAAAGTTGCTCTTTGTGTAGCCAATCCAACTGACCTAATATTATTTACTTTTAATGAGCCTTTGCTTTGATGACAAAATATTAGCCTTTTTCCCCCTTCCCCTTATTTTTTAGTATTCTGAAAAGCAGGAAAACTGATTAGTGTCCTTGGGTTTCCTTAGATCAGATTCTTTAAGTGCCGTATATTTGCAGCTCCCCAATGTGCATTTTTTTTTATCTCTAGGGTGTATGACATTTTTCATTTTGGTATGCTTATAGAAATGTCTTTTGTCATTTTTCTTGTTTTCTGTCTCACTTGATGTGTGTGTCTGTGTGTGTGTGTGTGTAGTGGGTTGCAAACGGTACGCCCTGGTACAGGTGTACCGGAGCCTGCCCGGAGCACCAGATACCGTTCCAGTATGGTGCTCTGGAGGGCACACCCGCCCACCCGAGCTCCTTACCGGTCTTTTAAGTCTTTGGCGCTTCCACGCACGCGCATAGCGTGTACAGCGCCTGCACGATGGTCCGCTAAGCAGCTGGAGCATTGTGGAGGCTCGCAAAGGTGCTAAGATGCATGCATGCACTTCGCGCGTCCATATGTCCATCTCGTACTGGTTGGAACAGGATCCAGAACCCACCACTGGTGTGTGTATACATACACAGAGAGAAAGAATATGAATCTCTGGAAGAAGGAGGGGGAGGAAGAGGAGTTGAGGAGTAAGAAGAGGAGGGGAGAAGGGAGGGAGAGGAAGGGAAGGAGAAGGAGGGAAAGGGGGAGGAGGATGGGAGAAGAAAGGGTGAATGGAAGAGGAGGGAGAGGGGCAAAGAGGAAGAGGAGGGAGAGGAGAAAGAGTAGAAGGGGAGAAGAATGGGTGAGGAGATGGGGAAAGAGGGGGAGGAGGAGAAAAAAGTGAAGGAAGGATAAGGGGATGAAGAGTAGGGGAGGGAGGAGGAGAGGAAGAGGAAGGGGGAAATGGGAAGGGGAGAAGGTTGGTAGGAGAGGGAGAGGAGGGAAAGGGTGCAAAGAGGAAAAGAAGGGAGAGGAGCAGGAGAGAAGGGCTGAGAGGAGAGGGGAAAGGAGCGGGAGGGGAAGGAAGGAGAGTGGCGGAGGAAGACTCTTTTAAGTACTTTTATTCCTACTATTGGAAAAGCCCACCCATCTCTTCAGTTTTCTTTTCCCAGAAAGCTAAAATGGCAGAAGCTGAGAAAGCTGGCATCCTTCCCAAGGCCGTATCTGCTGTCTGATCTAAAGGTGTGACAAATTAGTATGGCTCTCCCGCAAGGACACCCTCAGACAAGTCTGAACCGTTTTTCCTGCCGCTGAGCTGAAATTCTTTGCAATTGGCAGGTCAGGAAGGGCACCAGGGAGGGAGGGGAGCCCAAAGCGGCTGTTGGAAAAACCAATGTTCACTGGATGGTGTGGAAAAATTCTCAGCCAACACCGTCACCCTCCAATAGTGGGAAATGCTTCAGAAGAGTATCTGGTTCAAGGACTGACTTGCACTTTAGTTGTTAAACTAGTAAGATGGTTCTTAAGTGAATCTAGCTCCCCCATTGACTGTACTTGCCATAACCACGGAATGCAGCAACCGTCATATCTATGAGTCTGTTGCCAAGCATCTAAATTTCGATTGTGTGACCCTGGGGATGCTGCCATGATCATAAATATGAAAAACATAAGCCACTTTTTTCAGGGATGTTGTAACTTTGAACAGTCACTAAATGAACTGTTGTAAGTCAGTTGTAAATCAGTTGTTGTAAGAGCAACCAAGATGATTAGAGCAGTGTTTTTCAACCACTGTGCCGCGGCACACTAGTGTGCCGTGACATAGTGTAAGGTGTGCCGTGGGAAAAACACTTTATATATAGTCAATATAGGCACAGAGTTAAATTTTTTAAACATTTTCTAATGGTGGTGTGCCTCGTGATTTTTTTCATGAAAAAAGTGTGCCTTTGCACAAAAAAGGTTGAAAAACACTGGATTAGAGGACTGGAGGCTAAAACCCACAATGAATGATTGCAGGAACTGGGCATGGCTAGTTTAGTGAAGAGGAGGACCAGGGGAGACATGATAGTCGTCTTCCAATATTTGAGGGGCTGCCACAGGGAGGAGGGGGTCAAGCTACTTTCCAAAGCACCCGAAAGCCAGACAAGGAATAATGGATGGAAACTGACCATGGAGAGGTTCGACCTGGAAATAAGGAGAAATTTTCTGACAGTGAGAACAATCAACCGATGGAACAGAAGTTGCCTTCGGACGTTGTGGGAGCTTCATCCCTGGAAGTTTTCAAGAAGAGACTGGACTGCCTTTTGTCGGAAATGGTGCAAGGTCTGCTGGGCAGGGGGTTGGACTAGATGACCTACAAGATCCCTTCCAATTCTATTAATCTGTCATGAGATTTCTTGAAACTTCAGAAGTCAGAGATCTGAGCACATTTAGCCTACCTAAGGAAGGAAGCATTCGAGGGCTTTAAAATAAATGTCCTTGGCCAACGATCTCAAACGTCTATGACTCAAGCTAGGACTCAACCTGAAATGAAGTGAATATCGACACACAAATATAAAAATAAAATGAAGAATAAAACACCGATCATCTCTAGACTCCTAAGAAAGTGTAACCAGGAAACGGTTATGATCAGTTTAAGGTGTTTTTTTTATTTCCTAAACCAAAAGCAAACAAACTCCTTGTTGGGAGATAATTAAAAAAAAAGAAGAAGTAAAATAGTTTCCACTTCTTGCCTCCAGGGCCTGCAAATCATGTTCTTTTTTCTTTCTTTTTTTTCTAGCCATTCATGTTGCACTTGTTCAAATCAGACTAAAAAAAATGAAATTGGAGAAAAAACACTGCCCATGTGCTTTTCTTTTTTCAGAAGAAGCTTTGAAGGAAAGGCAAAGCAGGAGAGACACGCTTCTCTGCAAAGTCTCTCTGGTTTATTATTATTATTCGCAACAACAGAATTGTATCACAGCAGCCAGACATTTCGCCAGATTTGGCATTGATTACTAGTCGGGCCCCATCCAGGGGCCTAGGACGTCATAACATATTTTCGTAATATGCGTGCAGATCCAAGCAGTGCGGCTTTTTGCATTTGACTGATGGTGATTTTGACAATTTTTAACTGTTATAAATGTAATTCCATTGCTTTTGGAATACCACCCTATGTGCCGATTACCACTGGAATTACCACTGCTGGTTTGTGCCATAATCGTTGAATTTCGATTTTTAAATCTTGGTATTTCGCGATTTTTTCATGTTCCTTCTCGTCAACCCTGCTATCACCTGGTATTGCAATGTCTATGATTGTACCCTTATTTTTCTCAACCAGTGTGATGTCTGGTGTATTATGCGCCAATATTTTGTCCGTTTGTATACAAAAATCCCATAAGATCTTGACCATCTGCTTTTCGGTGACTTTTTCAGGTTTATGTTCCCACCAGTTTGTTGTTGTTTTAATATTATAATTTTTGCACAAATTCCAGTGGATCATTTGTGCTACTGAATTGTGCCGCAATTTATAATCAGTCTGCGCGATGTTTTTACAGCAGCTGAGTATGTGATCAACAGTTTCATCAGCTTCTTTGCAAAGTCTGCATTTGGCATCATCAGAGGATTTTTCGATTTTGGCCTTAATGGCATTTGTGTGGATAGCTTGTTCTTGCGCAGCCAGGATTAGTGACTCTGTTTCTTTCTTTAATGTACCTGTTGTTAACCATAACCAAGTTTGTTCACTGTCCACTTTATCTTTTATTTTTTCCAGAAATTGGCCATGCAGTGCTTTGTTCTGCCAACTCTCCATTCTTGATTTTATCACATCTTTTCTGTATTCTTGTTTCGTCTGTTGGGCCTTCAGTAGATTTTTGTTCTTTACTTCGATTAATAGATGTTCTTGACTTTCTTTTAAATAATCAGCCAGTGCATGTTTTTCTTCTTCAACTGTTTGCTTCACTTGTAATAATCCTCTGCCACCTGATTTTCGGGGCAGGTATTATCTATCAGTATCACCACATGGATGTAAACTGTAGTGCCTTGTCATTAGTTTCCTGGTTTTTCGGTCCAAAATGTCCAAATCAGCTTGTGTCCAGTTAACTATACCAGCTGTGTATCATATAACTGGTATTGCCCAGGTATTTATGGCCTTGATTGTATTTCCACCATTCAATTTAGACTTCAATTATTATTATTGTTATTGTTGTTGTTGTTATTACATGAAACTCAATCAACTGAACATTTAAAAATGTGTCACAAATACCATTGGCTGGCAGTGATGGTTGTTATGGGTTGCTGCCAGTGTCCTCTGTTGTTGTTATCAGATAAATGACGTTATAAATGGGCTTCACTAAAGAAAAGGAGACTTGCCATTCTGTACAGGGAGGACTAAAGAATAAAACTCAGAATAATGTTGCCTCTTCTCTGGATTTCTCTTCCTTGTTAACAGTTAACAGTTGTCCCTGAACGGATCTGCAACCACAGGCAAATACGCTGATGCTGTGGTTCAAAGTTGGCCTGAATGTTTGGCAGAGGAAAGAGGGTGGGGTGACGATGTGGAATTGAGAGCATCTCATTGTCCTATGTCTGCTCTGGTGAACTTTACATGATGGTTTCTATTATTATTTTTTATGGCACAATTCGTAAACATTCTTTACGGAATCTTTCTTTACAAGCATTATTACGGTTGGTTGCACAGTCAGCCAGATGTTTAGATTGGATTTGCATTTTGACCCATCAGTCAAGTCCTTCTCAAAAACTTGGGTTAAGCAGATGTTTTTATTACTATGGTTGGTCATATCGTCAGCCAGATGTTTAGACTGGATTTGGCGCTTTGATCCACTTAGCAAATCCTTCTCTGGGTTAAGCAATGTTCTTCTTGTTATCATTATGGTTGGTCATTAGCCAGATGACTGGATTTGGCATTTAGATCCACCTAGCAAGCCCTTCTCAAAGACCTGGGTTGAGCAGAGGTTATTTGATGGTGTTGAAGATATCATCTCAAGATGTAGGTCGTTCCAAGTAAATTTTCTTTTTTCAATTGACTGGTGGTGAATTTGTCAGTGTAGATGGTCTTCAAATGATTTTCCAGATGTTTTAAAACCTTATTATTATATCCTATGTTTCCTTTAAACAGGACATGGTGGCTCAGTAGCTAAGATGCTGAGAAAGATTGATCAGAAAGATTGGCAGTTCAGTGGTTCAAATCCCTAGTGCCATGTAACAGAGTGAGCCCCGTTACTTGTCCCAGCTTCTGCCAACTTAGCAGTTCGAAAGCATGTAAAAATGCAAGTGGAAAAATAGGAACCACCTTTGGTAGGAAGGTAACAGCGTTCCATGCGCCTTCAGTGTTTAGTCATGCCGGTCACATGACCAAGGAGACCTCTTCAGACAGCACTGCCTCTTCGGCTTTGAAATGCAGATGAGCACCACCCCCTAGAAACAGAAACGACTACCACTCATGTGCAGGAAAACCTTTCCCTTTCGTTTCCTTTTAAGGAGTTCAAAGTGGCATACTTTGATTTTATTCTCCCAATAATTGCCCTGCGAGGTCGGTTGAGCTGGGAGACAAGGACCTTTATTTTTTACAGTTTTGCAGCCTCAATGGGGGGGGGGGAGAGCAATAGAATAGAATGTATAAAAAATGTCATCACCTTCTGGTAGAATGAGATGTTGCAGCCTCAATGAGTTCAACAGGACAGTAAAATGAAATCTAGATTACTCTAGGTCAGTGTTTTTCAACCACTGTGCCGCGGCACACTAGTGTGCCGTGACAGTGTAAGGTGTGCCGTGGGAAAAACACTTTATATATAGTCAATATAGGCACAGAGTTAATTTTTTTAAACATTTTCTAATGGTGGTGTGCCTCGTGATTTTTTTCATGAAAAAAGTGTGCCTTTGCACAAAAAAGGTTGAAAAACACTGCTCTAGGTGGCCCAATGAAGCATTACAGTCTCATTATGGAAAATAAGCAAACATAATGGACTGTATAGGAAATACTGCCTCTGATGCCTGAATAGTACCACATTATTAATAACATTTTAAAACTTTCGCTTTCATTTATAAATGGAACACATTAACTGGAAAATGATTGTAGTCAAGGTATGTTACAACTATACCAGTGATGGTGAACCTTTTTCTTACGTCGTGCCAAAATTGTGCGCTTGCTATCACGCACACGTATATGCCAATACCAATTAAATCCTCTCCACCCATCTGCGCATGTGCACACAGCCCCTCCCCAGGCTCCAGAGGCTTCCCTGAAGTCTTGGGGGGGGGGGGAATGGCCTCCCCTGGCCTCCTGGACACTAGAAATGAGTTATTTCTGAATTTGTGGTTGGCCCGTTGGAGCCACTTTTTGCCCTCCCCAGGCTTCAGGAAAGCCTCCACTTTACAAGTACGCTAGACACATTTTCTTTCTGCTTCCATCCTTTTGCATAGTGCCCATATATGACCGTATCCCTAGGGTCACATGTGGGCAGATGGTGTTTTTTCCAAACAAAAGTCAAACAAACAAGCATCGAGCCTCAAATAATAATTGACCCACGAACAATCCATTGACTTCCCCATTTCACATCACAAATAAAAAGCAAACCATAAGGAAGAGAGTGATGAAAATATATAGGAATCTCTAATATTGTGTTCATATTTAAAGCAATAATTAAGACAGTCATATTACTATATGTGCAATTATTCTTCAAAATTAATTGGGCTGGCCATCCTATATTTTAAAGGGATCACCAAGTACCAAATACCATTAAATGTACAAGAACGCCATCTCCTGGCTATTCAAAGTACCAATATAAAACCTGGAATCAGGTGAGAACATTAGAACTGATAGTTTGCTGTTTCTAATCTCATTTCAAAGCTCTTGTATTAAGAGAATGTATTAAGAAGACAATCTGGGTCTGACAAACAGATATGATTGTGCCCTTTTCCTGTATTTTGTTACATGTTACAAGGTGGTGTCTCAACATGCTATTCCAAAACATTATTATTGTACAGGTACTCAAGTATAGTCAAGCCTATGGTTTTCCCAGTTGCAATGTATGGCTGTGAAAGTTGGACCATAAGAAAGGCTGAGCATCAAAGAATTGCTGCCTTTTAACTATGGTGCTGGAGAAGACTCCTGCGAGTCTCTTGGACTGCAAGGCGATCAAACCAGTCAGTTCTAGAGATGAACCCTGACTGCTCTTTAGAAAGCCAGATCCTGAAGATGAAACTCAAATACTTTGGCCACTGAATGAGAAGGAAGGACTCACTGGAGAAGAGCCTAATGCTGGGAAAGATGGAGGGCAAAAGAAGAAGGGGACGACAGAGAATGAGGTGGCTGGATGGAGTCACCGAAGCAGTAGGTGTGAGCTTAAATGGACTCCAGAGGATGGTAGAGGCCAGGAAGGCCTGGAGGAACATCGTCCATGGGATCGCAAGGGGTCAGACATGACTTCACTACTAACAACTCAAGTTACAACTACAACTGAGTCCAAAATTTCTGTTGCTAAGTGAGACTGTTGTTCAATGCCATTGTAACTTTGAGCAGTAACTAAATGAACAGTTGTAAATAGAGGGTTACCTGTACTACATTAATCTAAGAGGAAGTACGGCTAGTCCTTTATTAACAACCATTTGTTTCCTGGCTCTTTTTATTTACATTATCAATCTACTGGCCACAGGAAAAAAAATAAGGAAAAGAGTTGTTGCCCTTTCAAACAATCTGGTTTGGATTTAAATAAACCCAGCACAGAATAAAAACTTATAACAAAAAAACTTATAACAGAAACTTATAAAAAATACACAGATTCCGTATTTCTCTGAGAAGATGTATAGTTTGCAGCCAGTTAAGCTAAGCTGCTCAGTGCAAGCATAGTTTTATTTCAGCATCCAGAAAACCCAGAATTTAGAATATCAGAGTTGGAAGGTCATCTAGTCCAACCCCCATTTTTTGTTCTTGACTTGGGATTCAAAACTCAGCTCAGCCAAGGTTTGGTTAGAGAAAGAAATGCACACTGGAGCCAATCTGGAACTTCTAGTGAATTCACAACCACATCCAGTCTTTCTTTCTCTCTCTCTTTCTCTCATTCTTTCTCTTTTCTTCTTTCTTTCCCCCTTTCTTTCTCTTTCCCTTCCTGTTTCTCTCTTCCTTCCTTCCTTCTTTCTTTCCTTTCTTTTTTCTTCTCTTCCTTCCCCTCCCTTCTAAAGAGAGAAAGACCAGTTACTTTTACATTGTCTTAAAGAGATTAATTTCACAGGAACAAGAAACATAGAGTGAATCTGCCCAGGGAGGCTTCTGTCATCTTTCTCCCCTCCTGACCAGCAAACCCACACACAGAAGGCAGCTGGTACCAGTTTTTGAGAAGGAAACATTTGATGAATGAAGGTTCTGGAGTCCCATGGACCATGTCTGTCCATCCTTCCTTCCTAATTTTATTATCTTCTTGAAAGAGGATATCCCCATCTAACCCTCCCACAGATATTTCCTCTTGGTCCCCCACATCCAAACTGCACTTCCCTCGTTCCGCGCGACTGAGCAAAGCGCGGAGCAAACGGGGACGAAAGCGAAAGTCTCGCGGGACTCCACCCGCTTCCCGCGCAGGCCCGTGTCACGTGTTCCAGAACGTCACTTCCGCCTCCGCTGAACCGGAAGTTAACGGCCGGCGGAGGCGTTTCCTTTGGGCGAGCTGATGTTTTCGCATAGAGGGAGGAGATCCCTCCTCCTTCTTCGGCCGGGAACCGCCGGTGAGCGCTCTGGCTCCGAGGCGGCTTCTCCCACAGGGGGAGAAGCTGCCTTTTTTCGGTCTCTCCTTCCACCCAAGGGCCCTGTTGTCATAGAAACCGGGATGGGAGGGATGAAGAGCAGCTTCCTGACTGCTCCCCTTGGATGGGGATAGCGGGGTAGTGGGGGGGAATCCCCCGACGGATTTGGGGCTGTAACGGTCCCGTTGCGGTCGGCAGCTGTTGTTGGAGCACCTAACCCCCATCTGCTTCTCCCTCTGAGCAAGTGACAGGTTTGTGGACTTCAACTCCCAGAATTCCTCAGCCAGCCATTCAATTCTATCTATTCCCTGCTCTGGCTGAGGAATTGTGGGAGTTGAAGTCCACACACTTGTCATTTGCTCAGACGGAGAAACACTGATCTCAGTCAAGCCGAATTAAACCAAAGCACAATTTGTGAGGCTTTTGCAATCTTGATGTGGGAGTCCCAAAGGTGGGGTTTTTTTTTTCAGGAGATAGCTGGACTTTCTTGTTTTTTTCTTCTTTGAAGATGTTTTGCTTCTCATCCCAGAAGCTTCCTCAGCTCTGACTGGAGGGTGGGGAATGAAAGGATTATTTCACCCCTCGAATGGTGTGGGAATATGAACGGATTTCTAGAACATTTGCAAATCCTTCCATTCCCCACCGTCTAGTCAGAGCTGAAGAAGCTTCTTGGATGAGGAGCGAAACGTCTTCCAAAGAAAGAAAAAAACACAAGAAAGTCCAGTTGCCTCCTCAAAAAAAGAAAGAAAAGGAAGGAGGGAGGGAGGAAGGAAGGAAGGAAGGAAGGAAGAAGGAAGGGAGGGAGGGAGGGAGGGAGAGAGGGAGAGAAAGAAAGAAAGAAGGAAGGAAGGAAGAAAGAAAGAAAGAAAGAAAGAAAGAAAGAAAGAAAGAAAGAAAGAAAGAAAGAGAAGAAGAAGAAGAAAGAAAGAAAGAAAGAAAGAAAGAAAGAAAGAAAGAAAGAAGGAAGAAAAAAGAAATTGTGCTTTGGTTTAAAAGGTGATTCGGTTTGACTGAGGTCAGTGTTTCTCCATCTGTGCAAGTGACAGGTGTGCGGACTTCAACTCCCAAAATTCCCCATCCATCCATCCAATTCCATCTATTCCCTGTTCTGGCTGAGGAATTGTGTTAGTTGAAGCCCACACACCTGTCACTTGCTCAGAGCGGAGAAACAGGGACCTCAGTCAAGCCGAATCACCTTTTAAACCAAAGCACAATTTATGGGGCTTTTGCAGTCTTGATATGGGAGTCCCAAAGGTGCTCCCCCCCCCCGAGACAACTGGACTTTCTTGGGTTTTTTTCTTTTCTTTGAAGATGTTTCGCTTCTCATCCAAGAAGCTTCTTCGGCTCTGACTGGAGGGTGGGGCATGGAAGGATTTATATTTCTTGTAGATAGCTGGTCATTGCATAGAAGGTCGTTGAAGCACTTGGAGGTTTATCTCTGTCCTTGGGGTCACCTGAGTGTTGTCCTGGTTCCTGTAATCTGCAAATTTTCTGGAAATATGTTCATGTTCCCATAGTATTCAAAGGGTGCGCATCCCAAATTGTATAGCTAAAAGTCTGTAGCAATTCTCAGTCATCCAGGTCATGGTTGTCCCAAAGGTGCTTTTTCAAAAGGCAACTGGACTTCCTTGTTTTTTTCCCGCTTCTCATCCAAGAAGCTTCTTCAGCTCTGACTGGAGGGTGGGGAATGGAAGGATTTATATTCCTTGCAGACAACTGGTCCTTCGCATCCTTTTAGAGGGTCCTTGAAGGACTTGGAGGTTTATCTCAGGGTCACCTAAGTAGTGCTCCTAGTTCCCGTAATTTGCAATTTTTTTAAATTCATTCCTCCTCCCACACCATTCAAAGTGCGTTCATCACAAATTGTATAGCTAAATGTCTGTAGAGATTCTCAGTCATCCAGGTCACGGTTGTCCCAAAGGTGCTTTTTCAGGAGGCAACTGGCATTTCTTGGTTTTTCTTTGAAAACCTTTCGCTTCTCATCCAAGAAGCTTCTTCAAGCTCTAACTGGGCAGTGGGGAATGGAAGGATTTGTAAATGTTCTGGAAATCGGTTCATACTCCCACACTATTCGAAGAGTGAAATCATTCCATTCTCTACCATCCAGCCAGAGCTGAGGAAGCTTCTTGGTTGAGAAGCGAAACATCTTCAAAGAAGAAACAAGAAAGTCTAGTTGCCTCTTGAAAAAGCACCTTTGGGACAACCATGACCTGGATGGCTGAGAATCTCTCCAGGCTTGATGTGGGAGCCTTAGCTGCAGTGGTGGGTTCCGGATTCTGTTCCAACTGGTATGTCACCCACATGGACGTGCATGGTGCGCACATGCGTCGTACTTGTGACGCTTCCGCAAGCCTACGTGATGCTCCAGCTGCTCAGCGGAGCATTGCGCAGGCACCGTATGCACCATGCACATGTGTGAAAGCGCCAAAGGCTTAAAGGACAGGTAAAGAGCTCAGGTGGGCCCTCTGGAGCACCGTACTGGAACGGTACCCGGTGCTCCGGGCAGGCTCCGGTACGCCTGTACTGAGACATACCACCTACAACCCACCACTGCTTAGCTGGTGGTGGTGGCTGCTGATTCTGGGATCCCATGCCAGACTGAGCTTTTCTTGGCTGGATTGGAAGACCTCCCAGGTCCCTTCTAGGTCTATTCTATTTCTGTTCTTCTTGCCAATCTCGTGTGGAACGAACATGATGATGGCAGTGGCACAACATCCCATAATGCAGCAAAATCTCACGGTTATCTTTTATGCACTCTCAGTTGTAGCATGTGGGGTAAAGCATGTTGCAGCGAGGCATAGTTTAACATATTTGTTGGGTCATCGGTCACTGATTGGGGGCAAAAGTTCCTTGAATTCTGCTTTTGGTTTTTAATAGTCCAAGAGGGAAAGGAAAGTTGGCAACATAACCTGGTCTGAAAGTTGTGTCTTTTTTATAGCTGAATATAAACGCTCACTTCCCTCCATTCATCATGACTCCACCCCAAATTAAGGGGTTGCAGGGTTGTAAAAAGGGAGTTTAAAGTGAGTTGATGAGCAGTCCTCCGGGATTGGGCGGCCTATAAATCTAATAAATTAAATTAAATTAAATTAAATTAAATTAGCTGCTGCTTGTAATGATAAAACAGGTCCTAGTGGTTATGGAATCCTTAATATTGCCTATATCCCTGGCCAGTTGTGAGATGCTAGGAGAGAGTAGCATTTGAAGGATCAGAGTTCCCTGTCACTGGTTTACATAATTGCTGTTGGTGGTACTTAGATTTATCTCATTTTTGCTTTAAATAAAATAAATATTCCCATTGTTTTTTGGATGTGTGTCCAACTTATTTGTACAGGGGAAAGCTAAGTTCATCTCTGCTTATTTCTATATATAAATAAGGATGGTTGGTTGAAGGTGTCCATGGGTGGGTATTCCAGCATAACTCTGGAATGCCTGGGCCACTGAAACGAAAAGGAATGAATTATATCTATAGTGTCAAATCACAGTACTTTTGACAGTGATAGTGTGCATTTTGGATTCAAGTTCTGTTAAGATACAGCCTGTTGTGCCTTAAAATGACTTCTACTGTACAGCACAGTGGTGTTGCCATGGTAACTGCTTCCCACAAGGGGCTCCCTCTAGTAAAGGGGATTAGTTCTAAAAAACCCAACAAGCAAACAAACCAAAAGCAAGGGGGCACCCTCTGGTAAGGGGGATTGGTTCCGGGCAACGCTAGGTTAGCAGCTGGTATCATAATAAAGCAGGTTTTCAAACAGCCTTCTTATCTTTAAAACCTCTTCCACTCCTGTGTGGGCATTATTTTCATACACATAGCAGTTATGCCAATGTTGGGTTGTAAAGTATAATAAGTTAATTAAGTTAATATTTTTCAAATATTTTCCTGTTTTGTTTTGTTTTGTTGCATAGATTTTAGTACTGTATTAGTATATCTCAGGTCAGTTGCCCTAAATGTTGCTACTATGTTAGTTTTACTGCTTGAAACTTTGTTGTACTCTAAGCCACTTTGCTGTTTGTTTTCTACTGTTAAAGAGCGTGGCGTGTTTTGCTTTCGTTGTGTGACAAAGTTTCATAGATTTAAAAAAAATTGATGCTTCTGAAGAACTGCTTTTGGAAATCATGAAGAGAATTATTGATCATCTTTTTCTTCTGTTTTTTTCTTTCAGAAATGATCCATTTTTGCCATGAGTAGAGATCTAATAAAGTGGCTGGACCAATATTCACCATGGCATCAGAACTTTGTAAGACGATATCAGAGGCAAAACTAGAAAGGCACAAGAATTTATTCTTGAACTATCGAAATCTTCATCATTTTCCTTTAGAGTTGCTGAAGGATGAAGGTCTGCAGTACTTGGAAAGATTATATATGAAAAGAAATTCCTTAACTACCTTGGTATGTCATTTCATTGATTAATAAGCAACAGATTTGTTATTGTATTAAATAGAATTTATGTTTTGAAGTATCAGTTATTCCTTATGTTGGGCAACAAAAGGATCAGAGGTGGGTTCCTACCAGTTCGCACCTATTTGGTAGAACCGGTTCGTCAAATCTACTGAACCGGTTAGAAGAGGTTCCACCAGTGGACCTGGAAAGCAGGCCACACCTACAGAAGAGGTTCCAAAAATTTTTGAAACCCACCATTGGTCCTTGGACATGATTATTCTACACTATCATGCTCATATTTATAAATCTCAGTGCCTCTGTGAAAGGTAAGGATGGCTACTGCGTTTGTGGTGCAATCAGAACATTGTGTGTGTTGAAGTTGTTTTAATACAAACCAAAGATGCCTTTTAAAAAAACAAGTTTACATCACATTCTTATGCATGCCAGTGCTGTGTGTGAGGTAATTTAAGGCGGTTCTGACAAGTGTCGTCGGCATCTTCATATCCGGTCACATGGGCGGCAAGCCACTTCCATCCGGTCACATGCGTGGCAAGCCACTCCCACAAAGGAGGCCACACCCACAGAGTAGGTTCGAACAATTTTTGAAACCCACCACTGAAAAGGATGTATGTTAACTAAATGTCTAAGTAGAAAGCCTTGTTGCCTCTTGAAAAAGCACCTTTGGGGCGATCTATGTTAATCTTTTCAGGTAGACCAAGTCAGGAAACAAATACTGTAAGGCAAGCAATCGGTGGCCTACCTCACAAGACCAGGTTTTTTCTCCCTTGCCAACTTGCTGGTGAGCCAGATAAATTTATCCAGAGGTGTTCACCATGATGGTGTGAATGGGGTGAATCGGTTTTAATTCCATGGGGCGTGGAGGGGGAATTCAGATCTTTTAAACCAGCCATCATGTCTGTTTCAAAGTTGTTTTTTAAATTATTTTATTTTGGGGTATTTTGATGGAATAAAAAGACATATTCTTGGGGATGAGAAGGAGCTGGCTGGGGAATTCTGGGAGTTGAAGTCTTTTAAAGTTGTCCAGTTTAAGTAGCACTGTTCTAGATGTTCTCCTATTCGTTGAAGGTCTCCTGCTTGGGCGGGTGATTGGACTAGATGACCTACAAGGTCCCTTCCAACTCTGTTAATCTATTAAGCATGCGTAAAGAGAAATTGTCTTAAGTCGCATATAAAATATATAATATATTTAATGTATATAAACTCACATAATGTTAAAAAGTTTAGAAATATTGAAGTAGGATTCATATCCTAATATAGAAAATTCTTAAAGTGAATATAGAAAAAAATGGCAGAAATGGCAAGTCACCTCGACCCCCACAATGGATGAATCGCTGCAAAAAAATTGATGGAATTAGCAAGTGACTGCTCTGATTAAAGAAAAAAAACACAAACACCTTTACTTTGACTTGGAAACCACTTTTGGACTTTTTGCTTGAGGTGAAAAAAGATGAAACTTTGACCTTGGGTTTTACCAATTAGATACTGTAGATTTGTTGTTACAGAAATGGCTAGTTTCTATTATTATGAAAAAGTAAAAAGTTGAGGGTAGATCTTAATGCCTTATTTTACTACACCAAAGGAGTCGGAAGTCAATGCCTTTTTTTTTCTTTTTTCCTTCCTTTCCCCCAGTATTCACTCCCCTTTTTCCTTTCCTAATTTCCCTAATATTTGCTTTTGAATTCTTTTTGTATGTTACATTACAAACTAATAAAAAGCTATATAATAAAAACTTTATGATTTTGGGCGGCCGTATTACTAACTGTCCAGGGCCATTTGTAGTCTGCAGGCAGCAGGTCGGACACCACCTGCTACAGCATAAGATAAAAAATAAAAGAATA
Source organism: Thamnophis sirtalis (assembly GCF_051295495.1). Lineage (NCBI taxonomy): Eukaryota > Metazoa > Chordata > Lepidosauria > Squamata > Natricidae > Thamnophis > Thamnophis sirtalis. Next base: position 16,103,882 of record NW_028261382.1, on the reverse strand, counting down.
CAAGTGCAATGCAGCAATGAGTTTCACTCTACCTCGTCAAAGACCTCAGGGAAGAGCAAAGTTTCACAACTCTTCTAAATAAAGTCACTGCAGAGTGAGGTCCATCCAAATTTTGAGGTGAGCCTTGTTCTAGAGGGCAGGTACTGCTATGGAGAAGGTGAGCTTCTGAGGTCCAGACAGATTAAATTATTTCATCAAAGGATCCCAGAAGAGCCCAACTCTGCAAGATTGAATCTGACAAGCAGGTCTTACAAGATGTAGACGGTTTTCAACAAAAGACTTTTGAGGATGGCATTCTAATTTGATAATGGGGAAAAAAGGAGATAAACATTAGCCTTTTTTTAAAAAAATGGTGGCTATACTGCCTACGGGACGTGGTGGCTCAGTGGCGAAGACACTGAGCTTGTCGATCCGAAGGTTGGCAGTTCAGCGGTTTGAATCCCTAGCGCCACATAACAGAGTGAGCTCCCGTTACTTGTCCCAGCTTCTACCAACCTAGCAGTTCGAAAGCATGTAAAAATGCAAGTAGAAAAATAGGAATCACCTTTGGTGGTAAGGTAACAGTGTTCCGTGCGCCTTCAGCGTTTAGTCATGCTGGCCACTTGACCACAGAGTCGTCTTCGGACAGCGCTGGCTCTTCGGCTTTGAAATAGAGTTGAACACCACCCCCTAGAGTTGGGAACAACTAGCACATATGTGCGAGGGGAACCTTTACCTTTACCTATACTGCCTACCTTTTCAAATCAGTGAAAACTTGGCCCTTGGTTAGAATTCAGTTAGAAACTGTTGCCCAGCTTCAGGGTGTTGAACATTAATTCCCCAGTAGGTGGAAACCAAGCTCAAATTCCTATATTTCTTAACTGGAAAAAAGGGCTGAAGATATGAACAGTTCTGCATATGTGCTTAGCTGAAAGGGAGGATTCTAAGGGGATGATTGCTTGCATTACGAATTGAAATAATTTGTCAATAGTATCCTACCCTTCCAAGTTATTTAACCATCTGTAGTCGCTGGCTGTGATTTGTTCTTCCTTTGGTTTTATCTTTGCATAGTTACATACAACTGGTCTTTGAACTTTTTTATATTTTATAAGCTTCTTTCAGCAACTCATTTTCAGAGAAACACATCCCTACCTCCTGTAAACAACACAGCAGTGAATTTAAAAAATTCAAAGATATGCTTTAAACCAGTGGTGGGATTCAAATAATTTAACAACCGGTTCTCTGCCCTAATGATTTCTTCCAACAACCAGTTCACCAAACTGCTCGGAAAGTTAACAACTGCTTCTCCTGAAGTAGTATGAATTGGCTGAATCCTACACTGCTTTAAACTATACTCACTCTTGAATCCTTATCTCATAAATTCTTTAAAAAATTGTGGTTATTAACCCTTGGTCCGTGGATCCCTGGAGGGACCATAATGTTCTCATGGGATTTGCAAAGGCTTGAAAAAAAATGTTATGATTTAAATCTTGAGTTAAGTCTTGAGGGGGTCCATGGCTATGATTCATGGCCACAAAAGGTATTTAAAGGAGGTATGAGGTAAATAAAAGGCTGAGAACTACTGGGATAGATAATCAGTCAGTTTCTGGATAGACCTATTTAGAGTATTGTGACTTGACTGCTGTAAGAATGGCTGTTGGTTTAAACACTACTTTAGCACACTTTCACGTTTAGGAGAATTCCAACTTTTATGGCATATACATTAAGATAAGTGGTTTCCTTGTTTAGTGTGGCAAAATCAGATTATTTTACATACACCAATAAAGATATAGCAGCATAAACTGTAACATGTTTATTTCAAAACAAATCCATCCTCGGGTTATGTTTTTGATAAAGTAATTAAAATATCATGACTGAAGTAATCAATATACGTATTTTAATTCTGTTGTTTCGTAGTGTAAGGACAGCTTGAAAATACATTGCTAATCTCATCACTAGTTACTGAATTTGGATATGTTAGGATTTTGGATTACATTAATTAATAATGTGAACCAACTCCACTGTTCTAGAATTCCCAGTTTCACATTGGAAAGTTATTTGCTGTCTGCTAGTAACACTCCTTGTTGACTTGACACACTCGTACTTGGTGAAGTTTGTGGTTGCTGGTTAGGCAAGGCTAAATACAATAATTGCCAAATCAGGTAGAGAAACAGGTATAATAATTTGGTGTGTAGCTCAAGGATCCTGGTATTCAAAGCTTCATCCTGGTTCTAGCTTGAAAGAAGAAACAAATTGATGTTGAGTTTATAAAGATGAAACTATAACTTTGTCCATATTCTTTTTTTTTTAGCCAGAAAACCTTGCTCAGAAACTTCCAAATCTTGTAGAACTGTAAGTATATTATTTTTGTTAGTAATTATGCTGAGATTATATAAAAGTGGCTTTCTTTTATAGGAAAATATCTTAAGTGGATATAAACAGTATATTATGAGCTCTTTTTTCTTGAACAAAATTAGACCTGATCTAATTTTGTTCTTATACTATAGGGCCAGGATGGCGAACCTATGGCACATGTGCCACAGGTGGCACATGGAGCCATTTGTCAGGGCACGCGAGGCGTTGCCCTGTCAGCTGGAAAGCACACATGTGCATGTGCAAAAAAATCACCATCGCTGCTTTAGGGTAATGCCTATAATTAATTATATGTCTATTAATTAATTATATAGTTATAAATAATTATAGGGTAATTAGCCATGCCTACCACATGACCACGGAGACGTCTTCGGACAGTGCTGGCTCTTAGGCTTTGAAATAGAGATGAGCACCGCCCCCTAGAGTCGGGAACGACTAGCACATATGTACAAGAGGAACCTCTACCTTTATAGGGACGCGGTGGCTCAGTGGCTAAGATGCTGAGCTTGTCGATCAGAAAGGTCGGCGGTTCAAATCCCTAGCGCCGTGTAACAGAGTGAGCTCCCGTTACTTGTCCCAGCTTCTGCCAACCTAGCAGTTCGAAAACAGGTAAAAATGCAAGTAGAAAAATAGGAACCACCTTTGGTGGGAAGGGAACAGCGTTCCGTGCTCTTTCGACGTTTAGTCATGCCAGCCACATGACCACGGAGACATCTTTGGACAGCGCTGGCTCTTCGGCTTTGAAACGGTGATGAGTACCACCCCCTAGAGTCGGGAGCGACTAGGCACATATGTGCGAAGGGAACCTTTACCTTTACCTTAGTAAACCTATCAATATTATTCTGTGAAAAATTGTTAGAAAACATTATCATGCTCAGTTCTTACTGAGTGGCTACCTTTTATCTACATCAGCTTAATTATTTACTCAGGAAATCTGTGAATATACTTTCTAACAATAATACAGTTTGCAACAATCTAATTCTTATCTTCTGTAAGGATGTAGAGCTACATTTTACCTTGTAATAGTGTGTCCTATCCCTCTTAGAACACAGCATTCTAATACCTTTAATAACTATTTTATCATCAGTTCCTTTGATCAAGAATGTGTGATTGTGTGTTTCAGTTAGGAATGCAGGAACCTTGTATCTTGTACAGAGCAATATAATTCCATTTTTTAAAAATCTGACAGTTAATATATTTGCAGGATCCAATCTGGGTCGATCACCAGGACCAGAAGTTTTGTCTTCCAAGCTTTTAGACTTGTGCTGGAACCCCTCATCAGGGAATTTCTCTCTAGCCTGACTGACCCAGATTGGATCCTGCAACACTATCCAGGGACACCTAAATTAGCCTTCATTTGTGTTAATATATTTCATCAGTAATCCTGTGGGAATGTTGTCTGGACACACATATATGGACAAGAGAAAGCCCTCATTAGCAATAGTGCCAAAACTTTCTGGAGGACTTAGCTACTTCAGTTGTTTCTTCATTTTTCCAAACTATCCTTTTGAAAGGGTTTGCATTGTTCTCACAACCCTGGAATAATTTTCAGCTACAGTGTCATGGCAATAGTTCCTGTAAGCATTAGTGGAGTAAAATAATTAGAGAAGCACATCTGTAACCAGGTCATATTTTATAGCCTCTCCATGGTCAAAGGATATGGGCTAAATTATTTATGTATATTATATAGGGACACTGTTCTATGCAGGCTGATCCCATATAACTAAGAACTGTGGTCTAAATCTCCACTTAAATCCTCATCATCATCATCATAGCAACCCATGGCAAGCTGTCCCTTATTTATAATTTGAGTGTCAGCAGTGCAGTTATTAATTTTTTGAAGGTCATTGCAGTCTGCAGCTTCTTTAAGGAATAATCTTGCCTCATCTTATCTAGTGGGAATTCTCTTTTAATGAACTTAAAGTACAGCTTTCATGAGAGTTGCATGTTTTTGGCACCATGCAGTTTCAAACATAATCTGATTAAGCCACAAGAATCTTCTTAATATTTGAAAGAGGTTATTTCCAGAAGCTCTGAAAAGTCAGCAAGCTTGTTGAGCACATAGTAAGGTTTTCTCATCCAAATTATATTACGTTCTTTAATCCTTTCTTTCCCCCTGTCTAATTTACTCTGTTGTTAGAAGGTTGGGGTTTCAATTTGGGTATATTTTAATCTTGTTAATGTTTTATCAGATTGTAAAACGTAAGTTGAGATGCAGTGGAACAAAAATTACGGAAGCTGCTAATAAGATTAAAAAAATTCTTCTGTCTGTGACTCTGTGTTGCGATGGGCTCAAAAGATTTCAAACCGCCACTTCAATTTTCTTTAGGAGATTTGATGAGAAATTGTTTCCCAGTTATATTTTAACCAAGCCTTAAAAAGCATGGCATTGGAACCCTTTCCAACATGGAAGCACTAATAAGGCTGCCCATATTTGAGTGACAGTTCTCCCTACTTTTTTTTTACTGTTGCATAACAATCTTGTCAACTTTGCATGCATAATTAATAGATAATCTCAACCTCAAACAATGCAACCGTAATGGTGCTTGTGTTATCTTCATTACTCCGGGCATTGAAATGAATGCCACAAGAAAACCCAGAGCCTCGAATTAGTGGAGCCCTATTAAAATTGTTTGTGTCGGATGTTCCTTAAACAATTCTAGCTAATGTTGCGTGAAAGAAGACAGCTTCTTGATCATAAGTATAAGTCAGGATCCAAAGCACCTCACAAATAGTTCCAGGCACCAGAATTACTTTTATGCTAATGGAGGGTGGGGGGAAATGGAAGCAAGAAGACTTTTTAAAAAACAGATTGCGTGATGGAATGGAACACACCCCGGCCTTTGGTGGTACTTAAAGTAGTTCTTGGTCTGAATCTGCTTGAGCTTGTCAGTAAACAGGGTAAAAAAATTTTTTTTAAAAAAAAATATGTAAATTATTATTATTTAAATAGTATCAGTTTATCAAGTTTGGTTTAATTATTATTATTGATAATAATAATTATTATTATCAATATTATTATTATTATTATTATTGATTAACCTATAGCTCATATCAAAGCACAAGGTTCAAACACATATCACCAATAAAATCCTACACAAACAATTTATAATAAGAGTAGGGTAAAATAGTTATCAGATAAGATACACTATAATTTAATATATAAATATGTTAAATAGAATAAAATGCCATAAAATTATATTTCGGTGCCACCCTTACAATCTATTCCATGTATGCAGATCTCAACCGAACCATTTTGTTTAAGTACTGTGCTGTGTTAAATGTTATTTTCAAGCTCTGGCCGCACATAAAGTAAGTTGTTTTGATATGGGGATCCCAATGGGTCCTTCATTCGGTATATGAACCAAGGTACTTGCCTCTCACTCCCTTATACAAGCAACATCAAATAGGATGTGAGCCAGGTCTTCTACCTCTGCCTCTCCGCAAATGCAGAGACGCACGTTGTAGGTATAGAATAGAATCTCCCATATCTGACCATTGTGTTGAGTTGTTCGAATCTCGCTCCCGTAAATATCTTCCTAAGATGTTTTGCCAGTTGTAACTTCAAATAGCTGTCTACTTGAAAAGTAGGTTTGTATTTGCTCAGCCGTTTCAAGTTACCCCACTTACTAAGGATAGCTATTGAAACTGTGTGAAAGTTGAAATCAGCACACGCACACACACAAAAGAAGAATTTCGACAAAAAATATGTTACTGATTTCCTTGGGGGAGGAGGGGGGGTGAATGATACTTTTCAAATACAGACCATAATGCTACTTTCTCTGTGATTACTGAAAGAGAATTCCAGTCATTCTTTCCTCTGCAGGAACTGCTCTAAAGGCAATTTCAACCTGTCTAATTCTGAATTAGTGACAAGAAAGAGGTCTTAGTTCAGATTGGATATCTTTTGACCTTGGCCTGGTTTCAGTCAGGGAGTAAGCCACAATTGTGTGTACTTAAGATTATCGCATGTTGACTGGGCAATAGCTATTTGACATGACTGACTAATTGTAACCTACTTCCTTTATTGACAATGAGGGAATAAAAAGAAGCAAGTAGCATGCATGTTTTCACAGTTGTGGAACAGTCTCATTTTAAAGTGGCATTCAACTTAAATATGTGGGTGCATTCAAAGCCATAAGTCAAAATGAATAACAAGCCTAAGAGAAATAGGTGACATTTACTGATTTAATTGAGTAAAAATTACTCAAAAAAACCCCTCAAAGAATTGAGGCCTTTGAACTCTGGTGCTGGAGAAGACTCCTGCGAGTCTCTTGGACTGCAAGGCGATCAAACCGGTCAGTCCTAGAGGAGATCAACCCTAACTGCTCTTTAGAACAGTGGTAGTCAACCTGGTCCTTACCGCCCACTAGTGGGCATTCCAGCTTTCATGGTGGGCGGTAGGGGTTTGCTGTAACTCTGCTTTATACATTTTATAAAGTAAATTTACTTCCCTACTTTATAAATCACCATTACTGTGGAACCGGTGGGCGGTTAGAAAATTTTACTACTAACAGAGATACAAAATTTCTGCTTAGTTCCAAGTTGGATCTCCCTGATAATCTTTCATCCGTTGCTTCTCGCCCTGCCCTCAGGCGCTTTGGAGAATAGGTCAACCTCCTCTTCTTTGACAGCCCCTGAAGCCATGAAAAAATGCTGTAACCCACAGTCCTTAGTTTGAATAGGCTAGACCTCCCTGCCAGAGTTCCCTCAGTAATTCATGATGTAGTTTAGATACATAATAGTTTGATTGGTCTGATGCCTGATGATCCTAGATCCTCTCTAGGTCAATTCAGCAATCTTCTCAAGATCTTTTCCTGGTGCCTGGATATTTGAGATCAGGGATGAGGGACAGCAGACTTCAGCTCAAACTGACAAGATGGAGTCATGGGGTTTTAAGGACTGAAGTTCTGAGGATTTTTGGTTGTTGTGTGCCACCTTGGATCATTGTACGAGATAAACAGCTACTTAACTTCTTTAAAGAAATAAAGCTTTATTTACCCAGTCCTGAAAACAAACAATATATTCTGTTCTTTCCTCAGATATCTGCATTCAAATAATATTGTTATTGTTCCTGAAGGTGAGTGTGCACATATATATTCTTTGTTCCTTTGACTTCGCTTGTAGTTAGAGTACTGGGGCAGCCAAAATGCCATTAAGTACTATTCAGCTTCAACTCAACACATGATTTTTAACCTTATTCATCATTTATAAAGCATTTATTTTTTATTTATTTATTCAACAGTCGTACACCATGCAATTGCCTTTGATCAATATAAAAACCTGGGAGATTAAAAAACTTTATTTGCCATTTAGAGAAGGAAATATGTCAGTAATGTCAAGGAAGCATTTTGGCTGAGGTGCACTAGTTTTGATTTTCTAGCATGGCTTCAGCAGAGTTCTTCTTTACTTCCTCTTTTACTGCTTCCGTTGTGTAGGGATTCTACAGAGTGCAGGACCATTCATTCAAATAGATTAAGTAATTGCAGAAAACTGTTGAGAATTATAGCTGGAGACTTCTTACATTCTGGACATAAATCCAATGTTGTGGCCTGCCAGCAGAGCTGACAGCAGATTTGGACAGTGAGGAGGTTGGGAAGGAACACCGGCCAGTCCTGGAGTCTGGGGAAGGCTCTGATGAGGGCTCTGTGTCGGAGGCAGAGAGGGGGCCAGGGCCGTCTGACAGTTATCAGCTGCCTTGAGAATCAGATATCAGTGAGGCAGACGAATAGCTGGAGCCTGTTCCCAGTGTGCGCATGTGCAGAGTTGCCAGATGAAGGGAACAACTAGGGAACAAGAATCAACTTGGGAGTAAGGCCACAGGTGGATGACGAATGGCCCCTCTCAGAAGAAATAAAAGAAGAGCAAAAAGGGAGTGGAGTTTGCAAGAGACAATTAGTTCGCTTAATTGGTTGGTGACTCTCTGAGACTCCTGGCCAAGTTTTGCAGATATCGGCCTGTCAGGTCTCCAAGCCAGAGAATGTCTGTGACTGTAAATCCTCCCTTGAAAGACTTTGCTGGAAGTGAATGAGCAGAATTCACAGTAAATTAATAAAAGGGTTTTTTGTCGGGACAAGGTGTTTGTTTCATGCTCTCAGGAAGCCTAGGTCAAAACATCCAACCTCTTTGTACACTAATGAAAACCCAAATGACTATAGTTGATTTTTTTAAAAATTGTTTAATCACCCCAAAGGTGCTTTTTCAAGAAGCAACTGAACTTTCAGTTTTTTCTTTGAGGGTGTTTCTGGTTTTTCTTTGAGGGCATTTCGCTTCTCATCCAAGAAGTGTCTTCAGCTCTGACTGGATGAGAAGTGAAATGTCTTCAAAGAAAAAACCAAAAAGTCCAGTGGTCTCTTGAAAAAGCACTTTGGGGGCAACCATGACCTGGATGACTGAGAATCTCCATAGACATTTGTTTAATCAATTTATGTGATTGCCCATCTTACAAATCTGATTCTCTTTAAAACTGTACAACCAATAAAAACCTTAACCAAAGACAAGGTCAGACAACATACTATGTCAGTGTTTCTCAGCCTTAGCAACTTTAAGATGTGTGGACTTCAACTCCCAGAATTCCCCAGCCAGCCCTCCCACACATTTTAGAGTTGTATGAAGAGCCAAGGTGGCGCAGTGGTTAAATGCAGCACTGCAGGCTACTGCTAGATCAGCAGGTCAGCGGTTCAAATCTCACCGGCTCAGGGTTGACTCAGCCTTCCATCCTTCCGAGGTGGGTAAAATGAGGACCCAGATTGTTGGGGGCAATATGCTGACTCTCTGTAAACCGCTTAGAGAGGCCTGAAAGGCCTATGAAGCGGTATATAAGTCTACTGCTATTGTATGATAGAGAAATACTGTATTATGGCAACTGAGAATACCAGGAACCATAAAACCTGTGCTCACCTAACTTCCTAATGTCCAGTGATATACGATATACTAGAATCTAGAGGGAATATAAGTTTGTTCCTTCGACATTCTTTCCATATAACTGCTGAAGTAGACTTTTGCACGAAAGGCTGCTTAAAAAATAAACGTGCTAATCTGTACAGCAAAATGTCTTGTGTTTTAGGAATAAGCTATTATTAACAGATGTCTCGTTTTAATTTAAACATGCTACCTTTTTTTTTCTTAAAGCAATTGGTTCATTGGTTAAACTGCAGTTTCTGGACTTGAGTGACAATGCCCTTGAAATTGTATGCCCAGAGATTGGGCGTTTGCGATCTCTACGCCATCTTCGATTAGCTAATAATCAGCTAAAATATTTGCCAGCAGGTAAGGCACATGAAGCCTTATGGCTCCTGTATACAATTTTTTTACCTGTTATATAATTTTGAATTATGTTAAATAATATTAGTCAACTGTTCTCAGTGTACATGTATACTCCTTCCACTAATTGTATTCATTATTGCTGACTTAAAATTAAATGCTTAGTTATGGTGTTAAAATGCATTAAGTTTGCTGCAGGCAGATCGCTTATCAGAATGATTACTGAAACCTTTATTACCTTCTACCTCATTTCCCACATATCAGATAATCTGATATATTGTGCCATGAGTACACATTTTATGGTATTAATTTGGGATGGTAAAATTTAATCACCACTCATTAATATTGTTTAGCTGGAAGTACAATAAATGCAGCACAGCCTAATCATGATTACTTGGAATCATTCTTATTCATTTTTATTTCAGAATACAGTGCAATCTTAAACACAAAGGTGTTTTTTTTTGTAATCCAGCAAGAACTTTATAGTGAATGCTGAATCCTAATACACTACTTCTACTAACAGTTTTCCAAATATAGAAATTCAAATGGACTGTAATTGAAAATGTCAAATGGTGAGCATTTCATAAAATCAATAACTTCTGACTGAAAATTGCCCAAAATGTTTTCAAAATATTTAATTCCAAAGTAGGTATATAGATATAATTAAGTCTCTTACAATTCATGCTGGATCCCTGCAGTATATATTAATATATTTTTCAAGCTAAACGTTGTTTTTTTAGAAGGTAGTGCATGGTTTTTACAGATTCCAAAGTGGGGGCATTCAAAAAAGTTATATTACAGAATGACTATTTGTCTCTTGTGCTTTACTTGGGAAATGGCCTTTTCGGTATATAAAGATGCTTGCTTATTTTATCCTCTATTTATATAAAATATGGGACATTAAACCTTTTCTTCTTATATGTTAAAATCTTTAAGTATGTGATATTTCCGACTCTAAAAATATTGCTGGTTTTAACCATTAAAATATCTGTCGATGTCAAACTGCTGATTTAAAATCAAATTGCTTAAGGTCCCCTACCTTTTCCTTTCCCCCAAATGTTTATGGATTCATCCTCTGCTGATTGTAATAATTCCATCTCTGTTAGGAAATTGGCCTCTAAACCTGCTTCCCTGAGTCTTCTGTAGAGCCCTTTCTGGTATTGCTTTGCCAGCAGTTCCCGAGCAGGTTTCATGCTTGCAAATCTTCACTTATAAATCCCTTTTAAGGAATTGCTGTGAGTCTCGTGATTGTGAGTAAATAACTGCATATTCCGATCTAGCGAAGAGCTGGATGCAGCTTATCACTGCAGTTTTGTCACCATTGCCTTCAGCAAGAATACGATTTCATGGAGGGGGTAGGAGTATATTCTTAGAATTTAAATTGCATCTGTTTTAAATACCTGCCCAGGTATTCCCAGACATGGTACTCCCATAGTACACAATTGCTGCAGAAGCTGTACTGTTTGCAGGAGGATTTCTAACAACAATTCAAGATGCCTTCAATGGCTCGGGGCCAGACTATGTAAGAGATCGCTTTCCACAAATAAGCCTCTAGTTACCACGTGTCCATAGAAGAGGTAATGGTATAACACCTCCAAAGCATTTTGCTGAGATAGCACCTCTCCAATGGAAAAAGTTCCCTTCGAGATGAGCACGGCCCCCACTTTAAGGAGCTCTGGCTTGAATGAAGTTAATAATCACATCAATGTAATTATTAATGCAGTTATATCATTTATTGTAAAAGGGACGAGGTGGCTCAATGGCTAAGATGCTGAGCTTTTTGATCAGAAATATTGGCAGTTCAGCAGTTCAAATCCCTAGCACCACTTAACAGAGTGAGCTCCCGTTACTTGTCCCAGCTTCTGCCAACCTAGCAATTTGAAAGCATGTACAAAACACAAGTAGAAAAATAGGAACCACCTCTGGTGGGAAGGTAACAAAGTTCCTTGCACCTTCGGCATTGAGTCATGAAAACCACATGACCATGGAGACGTCTTTGGACAGCGCTGGCTCTTCGGCTTTGAAACGGTGATGAGCACCGCCCCCTAGAATCAGGAACAACTAGCACATATGTGCTAGGGGAACTTTTACCTTTATTATTTATTGTTGGGTATATTATTGGGTGGGATGGCTCAGTGGTTAAAGATGCTAAGCTTCTCAGCTAGAAAACTGGTTCAAGACCCAAGCGCCACATAACAGGGTGAGCTCCTATTCCCACCCCAGCTCCTGCACACCTAGCTGTTCGAAAGATATGCAAATGCAAGTAGATTAAATAGGTACCACTTTGATGGGAATATAATAGCATTCCATGCAGCCCTGGCATATAGACATGCTGGCCACATGATCACAGAAATGTCCTAATGTTGCCTCTCTTGGCCAAGAAATTGAGATGAGCACTGCGCCCTAGAGTCGGACATGACTGGACATGGAAACCTTGGCCTTAATATTATCTGAAGCGGTAGATAAAACGTGCAATTAAATAAAGAGAGATGATTGAAGGGATCTTACAAGAGAAGCTGTTTTATTAGGAGAACAATCGTATATTAATTTTGAACTCCCACCACATTTTGGCATTTCTGCAACATGAGTGTTCTCTTGGATAAATGTAATGACAGCCAGCGTAGTATTGCTGGTATTATCATTCTGTCAAAGCTCAGATTCTAATCAGTGCAATTTTAAAATGTGTAAAAGTGGCAGCTGATTATCTTATAGCCTTCTGTTGATGTTTGTTACAGAAGTTGGAACCTCATCAAGAGTTTTATTTTTCTACAAGAAAAAAAAACTTTTTTAAAAAATAAAAATGCCTGGAACTAACTTTTGGCATTTTATGAACACATACTTAATAGATAATTTTTTAAACATCTGACAAGATTTGGAGGTTCTGGATTTTTTTTTTTTTTTTTGTATTAGACATTTGTGACTTATAAAATGTACAAGTTGTAGCCTCATGTAATATTTAATTAAAACAAGCTAAGTTAACTCAGTGAGCATTTGGCATTAGTTTTAATAATTGAAAAGCTTCATGTTTTGCCAACTTTCATGATAAATGAATTAAACAACTTTGGCAATGACTACCACAGTAAAATATCTTCTCAAAATATCAACTATATTGCAATCTAAAGTTAGCTAGGAATACCAGGTCCTGGCCCCAGTGTCTGATCCTGCAAAGAACAGTATTGATGTTAATAATTGGTTTTCCATGTTACCTTTTGGATATTCTGAATTTGATAGGTGAAGGAACCATAATCAGTTGTTTTCCACATTCCGAGTTTAATTTTGTCAGACAAAAATCAAGCAAGGACAATCGGTTCTCACATGTCCTAAGTCACAGTTGACATCCTTAATATGTTATATAGAATCATCTTTACCATCCCATGCTTAAACATCAGATTTCTCCTAATATATTAGGCTTCCTTCTTTTTTACTGTGAAAGCAATCTCTTACAATGTATAAATGTATTGATAATTTGTTTAATGCGGGTCGCAGTGGCTCAGTAGCTAAGATGCTGAGTTTGTCAATCAGAAATGTTGGTAGTTCAGCGGTTCGAATCCCTAGCATCACATAATGGAGTTCAGTTCAGAAAAATGTCCAGTCTCTTTTTGAAAGTCTCCAGTGATGGAGCACCCACAACTTCTGAAGGCAAGTTATTCCATTGGTTGATTGTTCCCACTGTTAGGAAATTTCTCCTAAGTTCTAGGTTGCTTCTCTTCTTGATTAATTTCCATCCATTGCTCCTTTCTGGTCTTCAGGTGTCTTGGAAAATAGCTTGAGCCCTCCTGCTCTTTGGCAGCCTCTCGAGTATTGGAACACTGCTATCATGTCTCCTCTGGTCCTTCTCTTCACTAGACTAGTTCCTGTAACTGTTCCTCATATGTTTTAGCCTCCAGTCCCCTAATATCTTGGTTGCTCTTCTGTGCACTTCTCAACAACCTTTTTATAGTGTGGTGACCAAAAGTGGATTCAGTATTTTAGGTCTTACTTTTACCTTGACCCTTTACAACATCCACATGTTGTATCTTCACTTACTTTGACTCAGACCTGACCACTCTGTCATGTCATTCACCTTTTGGACATGTCTTCCTTCAAGAGCCGAGGTGGCGCAGTGGTTAGGGTGCAGGCCACTTCAGCTGACTGTTATCTGCAGTTTAGCGGTTCTAATCTCACCGGCTCAAGGTTGACTCAGCCTTCCATCCTTCCGAGGTGGGTGAAATGAGGACCCAGACTGTGGGGGCAATTTGCTGACTCTGTAAACCGCTTAGAGTGGGCTGAAAGCCCTATGAAGCGGTATATAAGTCTAACTGCTATTGCTATTGCTATTAAGTATAGTACAGTACTATAATAGCAGCTGGTCCAAAATACCATTTGGATGCCTTGCTGAGAAATTATTTTTCTTGAAATGGTCATTGCAAGTTTCTGTCAAAAGAATCCATTGGTTTTTTTCTGACAGAATTCAGGCAGCTTTCAAAATAATGTGTGGTTGAAATTATTCTGAAGATCGGTTTTGGGTATAATGTTTCTTGTGTGATATGACATTTATCTCCTATACGTTAAAACTGTATTTGAATTAGCGCATGTCGCATTTAAAATTAAAGATTAAGTAGCTTAATTAAATAATCTAATTTACTAGTAATTAATCAATTAGATAAATTTACCCCTTATTGTAACTGCCATTCTGTTCTAGAATGGTGACATTTGATGTAGGATAGTGAGCCAGAGGCCCCAAAAGCTAGCAACAAAAGGAGCATCCACAAAAGTTACAGTTCATTTGGAAGAATATTAAGTTGTCATGGTTTCTTTGAACATTTTCTTAGAATACTGCGTGATAGAGTTCAGATTTAAAAAATCCTCCATATTGCAGCTTAAAAATAACGCACCGGTGATGTCTTTCAAAACTGATACATTGATGACAGTTAATTATACCTAGATATGAAAGCGTGATAGTTTGGCTGTTCATAGAGATGTCTTTTTTGGAATGGTGGTTTTGTAGTAAATCAGATTAAGGAAGGTTTTCCTCAGTGGTGGGATTCAAATAATTTAACAACCGGTTCTCTGCCCTAGTGACCAGCTGGGTAGGCGAGGCTCAGTGGTCATGTGCCTGAGTGGGCGTGGCCAACTCAACGTCACTCAGGTCGATGGGCGCTTCGCCTTAGCTGTTACAATTGAAGGAACTTTGTGAATTAAATGTCACATTTCTTGTTTGCTTACTCCTTTGCATCCTTTACACTGTTAACACTAATTGATCCGTTAAGGAAATGCAGAAATGAAGAACAGAGTGAGGTGGTGGTGGTGGAACGTGGTGCCTCTAGCCTTTATATGGGCATGCACATGCGCGAACGGGGCCGTGAGCGTATGCATGAGGGGGGATGTGTGCACACACTGGGCAGCCACTCATGCGGCCCAGTCGCCAGTAGACCATGGCTGGAAATGCGTCATGGACCATGGCCCACAAGTTGGAGACCCCTGCTTTAGAGCAGTATTTCTGCATCAAATGGTATAAACCTACACATCCTGTTTAAATTTCAGTGTCATTTATAGATCTTTGATTAGGAGAATTATGCACCGATTAGCGTTTCCTCAAACGTTTCTGCAAATATTAACTCTCATTATCATGTATATATCTGCTGTTGGTATAGAATTAATGTTTCTATGGCTGCTTTCCCATTGAAAATAGCAAATTATTTCCTTCGGTTAAAAAAAGACATAAGGGGAGAGTTAATTTATTTGTCACTTTTCTCATTCTATTACTCCTGTGGTTCTTAAGGAATGTAGATCT
This sequence comes from Thamnophis sirtalis, assembly GCF_051295495.1. Classification (NCBI taxonomy): domain Eukaryota; kingdom Metazoa; phylum Chordata; class Lepidosauria; order Squamata; family Natricidae; genus Thamnophis; species Thamnophis sirtalis. Next base: position 16,088,494 of record NW_028261382.1, on the reverse strand, counting down.
ATGCAGCCATCATCCAACATGTTACTATTAGTCAGATACTGAAAATATTCCATTTGGGAATTTATACAAATTCAATAATAAATAATAAGAATTAGGAGCATGCATATTTTTTTAAAATATATATATAGTTGATCTATGATATCAATCTGGGTGATATACAGACATGCATAAGAAAAAAATGCAATACAGTAATTTAGAATACATTAAGAGTGAGATATCCTGTAGCAAAATGAATGGGCACATTTCGGAGAGGGGTTCGTCAAGAGGTTGGAGAGAATAATAGAGGGGAAATGTAGATGTTGAAATGCTGAATAGGGTAAGATTGGGAACTATATCATACCAATGGGATCTTAAATCTACTTTTACGGAAAATATTTGAATTCCGGAAAAGTTGTGTTGGGTGGTCGCATGCTCCAACATCCCTTGGGAAATGCTAATCAAGTGAAGCTGTAAAGTTTTTTTAATCTCTTGCTGACGTGTAAAGCTATGTGTGCCTTTTCAATTTTCCTTTCAAGCATTAGCTTTATCAATGGGCTGTTGGCTTTTATGGCTAGATTAGCTGTAAAATGTAATTTACCAGCAAACATAATTGTTTACAAACTTAATTACTGTGGCGTTCAAACATAGACGTTATTGCTTTGGATACTTTTTGACGCAGTGAATAAGGAACATGAGACAACAGTATGGTTTGTTGAAGTTGGGATAAAACGTAGGGCATGAACCACACAGAGCTGCTTTGCATAGTCTGAAATCTGAAGATAAACCTGGATTGGAATATCTTGTTGGAGGAGTTAGGATCAGCCACAAAAAAAGTGATGTGATGTACAATAATGCTATAAACCAGTTAACATATAAAATCAGTTGTTAATTTGTAAACATTCAAATTCAAATAAGAGAGGACAGCAGATGTTAACAACAGTGGAGCCACCTAAATTTCAACCCATCCATACTAGGACATAAAGCCTCCAGTTCAGAAGTCAACTATCCTTTCTGGTGATGGTGGTAATGCATTGTGCATTGTGAAGCTTCTTGGATGAGAAGCAAAATGTCTTGAAAAGAAAAAAAAAACAGAAAGTCCAGTTGCCTCCTGAAAAAGCACCTTTGGGGCACTCTCAAATGTAGGAATGTGGTTAGTTGGGCTCACTAACTATCTATCCATCAATGGCTCTGTGTGTGTGTGTGTGTGTGTGTGTGTGTGTGTGCGCACGTGCGCATGTTCCAGCATAACTCTGGAACACCTCGAGCAATTTCAAACAAACCTGGTACACATATGACTTACTCTCTGGAAACAAATTATGTGGGGGTAAGACACCCCTAAAACACCTCAGGGTGTGTATTCTGTAGATATAGCCTGTTGTGCCTTAAAATGGCTTCTACTGTACTGCCGTAAAATGGCTTCTACTGTGCAGCGCAGTGGAGTTGCCATGGTAATGGCTTCACAGTAGTCCACAAGCGGGTTCCCTCTGGTAAGGGGGATAATCCAACATTAGAAATTACATTTGGTCTGGACATTTTCCTCTTATAAATAAATACCCGTTCAACGCCGGGTTATTGACTAGTCCTACGATAAATGATCTGAATTCTTCCCTACCTCATATCAAAAGATACAAGCAAACTCGATAGTTATTTATTTATTTTTCTTGAAGGATGCTACAAGTGTGGGATTTGACAACTCCTGGCAATGCACTTAACAGTCAGCAAGCTGCCTTGAGGAAACTTGAAAAAAGTGTAGCATACATTAAATCTTAACAATATAAAGCACATTATAACCTAGAATTAAGTCGCCAAGAATAACCCCGTGGCAAATAAATTCAACAACAATAAACAAATTATGCCATTGCCTGGCTTGTCAAACCTAGCCAGAATTTTCCAGTTAGTTAAATAGATTGGTTCTTGTGAATTGATTCTTCTGTATTATGTTCAGTTGTAATAATGAACATAGGGAATCTGGATGACTGAAGATGGTGACAATCTTTTTAAAATGAGGTAAGGTTAATAGAGCACTGTTTGGCATAGCAGTGCAAATCACCAGTAGTACCAATAACACACACTATGACAACTTAATTATCGGAACAGGAAAGACATTGTCATGTTTTGTTACCGTAATCTCTTCCTCCTGATTAATCATAATTTCCTAAGGCAATAGTGAAAGTTAGTGTTTATAAACAGAAAGAATATTCACTTTGAAGCGCCTTCTCCATAAGCTCCAATGCTAATCCCTGGTAGCTTTTTTTTCTTTGATCTCGACCACAGCAAAGCTTATTTTGTTATTAAGCATGTTGGCTCCCAGTGATCCTGCGTCCTCATTCAATAAAAGGCATTCTGAGACAAATGATGGAAGTATCTTAGAAGCAGAATGGAAAAAAATGTGATCTTTTTTATTGCTGGAAGCTTCCTGAGGATGTGCCAAGGTGGCGCAGTGGTTAGAGTGCTGTACTGCAGGCTACTTCAGCTGACTGCTAGTTCGGCAATTCGGCTGTTCAAATCTCACCAGCTCAGGGTTGACTCAGCCTTCCATCCTTCCGAGGTGGGTAAAATGAGGACCCGGATTGTTGGGGGCAATATACTGACTTTGTAAACCACTTAGAGAGGGCTGAAAGCCCTATGAAGCAGTATATAAGTCTAACTGCTATTGCTATTGCTATATGCACCACTTTTTTTTTTACTTGCCATTTTCCATCAAACTTACCCTCTTAAGGTCTGACTTCAGTGTTTTGGCCACAAAACAGATTGTACCAAGTTTCTGCTGCTCAGAGAAGCTACAAATACCATTTTCCCAAATCTAAAATTTTCCAGAACAGGAGTTCCTAAACTATTTGACCCAATGACCCCTTATGGTCTCAAATAATGTCATTAGTTATACACACACGCATACACAAAGACTGTTATTCTTTGAGGTGGTGAACCTGCACAAAAACAAAAAAACATTGGACAAAAATACATACGTGGCTGGAAAAAAAATGATACAACAACATATTGGCTTAAAACTTGGAATATTTTTTGCTGGGGATTTTACCAGAAAATTATAGTATTGATAATGTATATTTGATTATTCATGTTATAACAACAGCTAGGATTGTATTTGCACAAAATTGGAAAAGTGAAGAGATCCCACAGAGGAGAACGTGATTAGGAAAATATTAGAATGTGCAGAAATAAAAAGATTGACACTGGCTATCAAAGAGAAAGAACAAACCAATTATTATACAATTTGGGAATCTTTTTACCGGTGGTTAGATAATGGATTGTTTATATAAAAATAAAAATAAAAATTATAATCTAAAATAAATAAATATTATTGCCCCTAGTTTAAAAAACACTGCTAAAAAGTACTAGAATTCAATACCCAGAATTCCCCAATGAGTATTTTTAGAGGGAAGCCCAGAGTTTCACCCATAACTATCACACTTTCCCCCTTAAGGTCAGTCTGGTTGATAGTGAGTTTATATATGTTCTGTTCTCTGTATAACAGTGTATTGACACTGCATAATGTAAAGGTAAAGGTTCCCCTTCCACATATGTGCTAGTCATTCCAAACTCTAGGGGGCGGTGCTCATCTCCATTTCAAAGCCGAAGAACCAGCACTGTCCAAAGACGTCTCAGTGGTCATGTGGCCGGCATGACTAAACGCTGAAGGTTACCTTCCCACCAAAGGCAGTTCCTATTTTTCTACTTGCATATTTTGCGTGTTTTCGAACTGCTAGGTTGGCAGAAGCTGGGACAAGTAACGGGAGCTCATTCTGTTAAGTGGTGCTAGGGATTCGCACCACGGAACTGCTGACCTTCTGATCTCCAAGCTCAGTGTCTTAGTCACTGAGCCACCACATGCATATCACTAGTTTAGTATCGTAGGAAGTCTTGAGAGTTAAGCATCCCTTTCCAACTCTCATGAATATGAGTGAGTTGCCAAGTGTCTGAATTCTGATCATGTGACCCTGGGGATGCTGCAAAGGTCATAAGTATGAAAAATGCTGGTAAGTCTCTTTTTTTAATGCCGATGTAACTTCAGGCAGTCACTAAATGAACTGTTGCAAGTCGAGGACTACCTGGTGAGGATTCTGACTATGCTACCAGTCTGTGCTCCTTGGAGGTGCAGAATTACCATATTATTCGAACTGTAAGACACACCTTCTCCCCCCTAAAAAAGGGTGAAAATTTGGGTGTGTCTTATACACTGAATGTAACCCCACCCACCCACCGTCCCCCTCCTTTGGCCTCTGCCTCCCAGCAATTTACCTCCGTGTAGCAAATGGGGAAAATGGGGAAAATGGGGCTTCCAGAGGCTGCAATAGGCTATAGCAATCCCTGCAGCTGAAACAGCTGATGGTCCGAAGCCCATGCTGAAATTGAAAGTGAAACTTGCTGTGAGACAAATTGCTGGGAGGCAGAAGCAGATTTTATTTTTCTTGTGCTAATCAGGCTGTTTGCTGCTTGCTGCAAGAAGGTAAGTAAATAACTATAAATGCCTATAGAATGTTCAAATTATTAGACTTATTTTTTAAAGACTGTTTTATTACTGTTCTAGACAGCTTAACAAAATGAAGAAGCTTTTTAAAATAAATGCTTGATCTGAAGAGGCCAAGTGCTATTGTATCTCTTTTTAAATAGCAGAGAATAACTATACTTCCAGAAAGCCACATCAATTTTAAGAGCATCTGTACAAGTATAGTCTGAAATGTAACACTACAAACAGTGTATATTGTCTGTCCTGTTTGCTGTTTGTTGCAAGGAGGCAAATTGCTGGGAGGCAGAAGCAGATTTTCCTCCCCTTGTTTTCCTCCGAAAAATACAGTAGAAGCAACCTAATTTCACTTGGACAGGTAGGTTTTAAAAGTTCAGCTCTTGTCTCTCTCTCATAATAACCTGAGGGCGGATTGCACTGTTTGTCTTTGATAAACGTAGGTCCAGCATTTGGCATTCCAAGGATAAGCAGAAGTGGAGATTATTTGCAGGAGGACTCTTCTGGCTAGACAACAAAGATGAAGACTCTCTTGGCATCTCCCTAAGAGTTGGGGGAAGAAAACCTTATATCAGCACTGCTTCTGGATGTTTGCCAGTTTGCCAACTGGCAGCTTTGAAGGATTTGAACTGGGCGGTCCCTGAGACTAAAAATAGCCTTGAAACCGATGTTTTGTGTCTGAAAATAGCTGGGCCTTTTGCTTGTCCGTCTGAGGTTTGAGTATTTTGTAGGCTGTGCTCTTCATGGTCTCGTGCTGCTGGGCGGACTTTGGGATGACTCAGAAGCTGATCTATGTCTGTACTAAAGATCTGGTCTGATTTGACTCAGAAGACATGATGCTCATCTGCCTTTTTCTTAAAACATCTTTGCAGCTAATAATGATTTCTTAAAACACACGCAGTGGCTAAGACGCTGAACTTGTCAATCAGAAACGTTGGCGGTTTGGCAGTTCGAATCCCTAGAACCACGTAACGGAGTGAGCTCCCATTACTTTTCCCAACTTCTGCCATCCTAGCAGTTCAAAAGCACATAAAAATGCAAGTAGAAAAATAGGGCCACCACTGGTGGGAAGGTAACAACATTCCGTGCGCCTTCTGTATTTAATCATGCCAGCCACATGACACGGAGATGTCTTCGGATAGCGCTGGCTCTTCGGCTTTGAAACAGATGAGCACCTTCTTTAGTGCTATTGCTATTGCTATCTCCTCCACTCCACTCGTTTACATTTGTCTAAAAACTTTACACATAAACCTTTTCTTTCTTTCTCCTGCTTTTCTATTATGCAAACCTTTCAACTTGGATCCCACCTAGTTCCTTTCAATTATCCTGTACTACACACCATCCTCCTAATGAACTGTCATTTCTCCCTTCCCCGTTTCTCCTCCAGCACCTGCAGAATAGCCCCAGATCTGTTCCTATCTTCTAATTAGCATAACACAAATGCCGCTGTATTTATTGTTCCCGTGTCTTGAAATATTACTGAATCCGGTTAAAATGGTCCCCCGTTTGTTTGTTTTTCCCTGGGGATTTCAGTTTAGAACTTTAGTGTCCTGGAGCTTCTCTTTCACCATAACACAGCCAATGCGAACCGTCCGATTTCAATTAAGATGTGATGGCTATGATCTTTATGGCAAACCTTGCAGAAAACTATTTTTGTTTTCCATATTGTTTTTCGAGTGTTTCCCATTTAGGGATATGTGCCTTTTCCCTATGCCTATCTTTTTCCCTATTGTGTCTAATGGGGCTTCAAATGAAGAGAATTGCTTGCTTATTTGTTAGGGACAGCGATCATAAAATCATTTGGCATGGCTGAGAGTACAGCATCTTCTGATTCTTACTGCGAAGAAAGTCGGAAAAGAATCTTTGTTAAATGCTACACCACATTTGTACTTCAGAAGAATAGCAATAGTACTTAGACTTATATACCGCTTTGCGGTGCTTTTAAAGCCCTCTCTATGCCATTTACAGAGTCAGCCTCTTGTCCCCAACAATCTGGGTCCTCATTTTACCCACCTCGGGAGGCTGGAAGGCTGAGTCAACCTTGAGCCTGGTGAGATTCGAACTGCCAAATTGCAGGCAGACAGCAGAAGTAGTCTGCAATACTGCACTCTAACCACTGCGCCATCATGGCTCAACCTATTCTTGGTCCTCTAAGTAGTATAAAAGCCACGGTAGCGCAGGGGTTACAATGCAATCTTCAGGCTACTTATGCTGATCACCGGCTGCCAGCAGTTTGGTAAATCGAATCTCACCAGGTATATACATCGAAATTCTAAATGCTATTGCTATTTTCATTTGAGCAAAGTTGACTCAGACTTCCATCCTTCCGAGGTGGGTAAAATGAGGACCTGGATTTTTGAGGGCAAGAGGCTGTCTCTGTAAACCGCGTAGAGAGGGCTGTGAAGCACCGTGAAGTGGTATATTAGTCTTAAGTGCTATTGCTACAAGGGAGGTCCAATCCTTCAGCCATCTCCTCCTTTAAGGTTATTCCTTGCTTGATGATCTCCTTCCTCCATCTTCTGATTTGTTTTTGTTTGTTCTTGTGTACCCTCCAAAATGTTTGTTCTTGCCAAAAAGCTGTTCCTAGATCTGAATTGGTGGGCTTGGGGCACATATCCACTCAGAGATGTCCTCATTCTCTTGCTTAGTTGGACTTAGACTTATATACCGCTTCACAGTGCTTTACAACCCTCTCTAAACAGTTTACAGAGTCAGCATATTGCCCACAACAATCCGGGTCCTCATTTTACTCACCTCGGAAGGATGGGAGGCTGAGTCAACCTTGCTCAAATGAAAATAGCAATAGCGCTTAGAATTTAGACTTATATACCTGGTGAGATTCGATCTGCCAAACTGCTGGCAGCCGGTGATCAGCAGAAGTAGCCTGCAATACGGCACTCTAACCACTGCGCCACCACAGCTCAGAATCCCAGTAGCTTTCCAGAGGCCAGTATCAGTTTGTGTGAACCTTGTAGGAGGAAAGCCATATTAAACTATATATCCAAAAACCAGGTGGAATCTGGTAGCATTACATTTTATTAAAATGCAAAGCTTTCACACTCGCAAAAATTTAGCCTTTTTAATAGAATTTGGTAGCTTGAAAGGGTGCTCCCGGATTCCTGATGTATGCAGATCACGTCAAATAATTCAGAATTTCCATCCTCCCCTGGTGTTTGGTGATACACTCAATGGATGCTGCTGCATCCTATAATATATAGATGCTCTTTTTAAAACTTGAATTGGATTTTGAATTGGATTTGGATTGCAATATTTGAGGGGCTGCCTCAAGGAAGAGGGGTCAACTCATTCTCCAAAGCCCCTGACAAGAAGCAATGGGTAGAAACTAATCGAGACAACCAATCTAGAATTAAGGAGCGGTTTTCTGACAGAACAACCAGTGAAACAACTTGCCTCCAGAAGTTCACAGAACTTCACAGTGGTGGGTTTCAAATTTTTTTAGAACCTCTTCTGTAGGTGTGGACTGCTTTGTGGGAGTGACTTGCCGGCCATGTGACCAGGTGGGAGTGGCTTGCCGGCCATGTGACCGGATAGGAGTGGCTTGCCGGCCATGTGACTGAGTGGGAGTGGTTTGGCACTTAGCAACCGAAATGTTGGCTCATAACTCTGGCATTTGAAGCACACAAGTCTTAAAGCTGTCAAGTTACAAGACCCTTGCACCCGTAATCCTTTAGAAAAAAAACCCAGAGGTGTTCAAACTTGACAGCTTTAAGACTTGTGGACTTCAACTCCCAGAGTTCCTCCTCTCGCTCTTCATCTTGATGATGTGCGGACGGGCGGGGGGAGGGAGCTGGAACCGGTTCTAAATGGCACTGTAGATTTGTGGAACCTCTTCTGTAGAAGACGTTAGAACTGTTAGGAACAGTTACCTGGTACTTCATCTCTGGAGGTTTTTAAGAAGAGACTGGACATCCATTTGCCTGGAATGTTATAGGTGTCAGGCCTCCAGTCATATTCCTTTTAGGATCTTTGGCCTGCCACACTCTGTGTTATTTTACTATGCTGTTTCATAAGTGGGGCAATTGGGAGGGGGAATAGTAAGGAATAGAATGTTGTTGTCAAAATAAAGCATTCCTTTCTAGAAGCCCAAGGTCATTCTTTGTCTCTGCACCTCTGCACCTGACCAGAACTGGATGGGTGGAACTACCAGCGTGCCAGTAGAAGATATGACCATATGATGAACTTGTAGGCATTGGGGCAAGATCTGGAACTTTCAACTGGGAGGAAAACCCAGGAAGTTTTCAGATTCAGGTTTTCCATTGTTGGTCCAACAACTGTGGAAAACTCTCTTAATAAATTGGAAATTTGAGGAAAGTTCTGCCTTGGACTCTGATTTAATTTTGGATGATATTTGGAACGCTGACATTAGGGCAGCGATGGCGAACCTTTTAGGCACAGAGTGCCCAAACCAGAAGGCGCGTGTGCACCAGAAACCCAACGACCAGCTGGCTGGCACGGATGTGCACCTCGGAAATCCGACAACCAGCTGGCTGAGCTGGGATGACGGCGCACATGCCCACAGAGATGGCTCTGCTTGCCACCTCTGGCACGCGTGCCATAGGTTTATCATCACGGTTATAGAGTGTTCTGTTTGAACAGTGGGTTGGACTAGAAGACCTCCAAGGTTCCTCCCAACTCTGTTTATTCTGGATTTTCCTTGAGGCGTTTCTTATAAAGTATGAAATGTAACATCTTTTGGCTGATTTTGTCGTTGTGTTTGTAGAGCTTGGAGACCTTAAAGAGCTGCAGACACTGGACATCTCAACCAATCATTTGATAACCTTGCCTGAAAAGCTGCACATGTGCCTCTCTCTTCAGTACCTCACTGCTGACCAGAATCATCTCTGGTACGTCCCTCGCCATCTTTGCCAGCTTCCCAGCCTCAATGAGTTGTCCATGGCGGGAAACCAGCTTGCCTTCTTGCCTCTCGGTGAGTGCCGCTTTGGCTATTGGAGAATTGAATTCTAAAATATATGAGCAGGGGACTAGCTACAAAAGAGGACAAATTGAGATTATTTTTATATTAGAAACTAATCAAAGTCCTTCAGTTTTACATAGTTTGGGTTTATGTTTTCTACTTAACCAAAGTTTCGGGACGCAGTGGTCCAGTGGCTGCTAAACTTGTCGATCAGAAATGCAAGTAGAAAAATAGGAACCACCTTTGGTGGGAAGGTAGCAGCATTCTGTGCGCCTTCAGCATTGAGTCATGCCAGCTACATGACCACGGAGAACGTCTTCGGACAGCTCTGGCTTTTCAGCTTTGAAACGGAGATGAGCACTGCCCCCTAGAGTCAGGAATGACTAGCACATATGTGCGAGGGGAACCTTTACCTTACCTAACCAAAGTTTGCTTATATGAACCCAAAAAATTTATAGGCTAATGTTGAGAGTTACAATACCGCACATCATAAACCAGGATGGCAGGATCCCCAAGTCAGGTTAAACAAAACAGAAAAAAAAACGAGCAAAATTATTCTTTGTTAGCTAATTTTTAATGAACTCTAAGCTTAACCCAAGTTCACAGTTTGCCAGCTTCACTGAATTCCACTTTGTAGATGTGGTTTTCAGCCTTTCAGGGTGCTTCCTACATCCTTCCACCAATGATGAGCAATGTCAGTTTTTAGATGCTCACCTTCTGCAAATAAACCCAACCAATATAAACTGGTGTTTGTAGCATAGCAAGCTGTGAGACTCTGACCGGTACTTTATTTAATACAACATGGTTTAACAAACTAGGGTTTAGCATGTTGACATGAATCTAGTCAAAATTTGATTATTAACAATGAATAATTAATAGCTTGCCATCAGAAGTTGTTTTTTAAGTTAACTGGAGGTTTTTAAGAAGAGACTAGACAGTCTGAAATGTATAGGGGGTTTGAACAGGGGGTTGGACTAGAACACTTCCAAGGTTCCTTCCAGCTCTATTCTGATAGGTAGGTAGGTAGGTAGGTAGGTAGGTAGGTAGGTAGGTAGGTAGGTAGGTAGGTAGGTAGGTAGGTAGGTGATAGATAGATAGATAGATAGATAGATAGATAGATAGATAGATAGATAGATAGATAGATAGATAATGGATGGATGGATGGATGATGGATGGAAGGATGGCAGGCAGGCAGGCAGAAAAAATCTACTTTATCCTTTAAGGAATGGTTTTGTTCAATTCAGTATGGTTTAACAAACCAGGGTTTAGCATATTGCATGAATCCAGACAGTCCAAATTTGATAAAAATCTATTTCTTTTATCCTTTAAGGAATGGCAGGGATGGGAACTTTCTAAAGATTAGGGACTGTAGATTTTCCCACAACCAGGTGGTTTTATGACACTTTAAGGATCTGAAATCACAGAATCTAATTCCAACATAAAACTAAGGAGAATTTTTCTAACAGTGAGAACAATCAACCAGTGGAAAGACTTGCCTCTAGAAGTTGTGAATAGTCCACATTGGAAAATTTTAAGAAGAGATTGGACAATCATTTGTCTGAAATGGTATAGGGTCTCCTGCTCAAGCAGGGGGTTGGACTAGAAGACCTCCAAGGTCGCTTCCAGCTCTGTTATTCTATTAAATGAGTTTGGGTGGCCTGTTTTCCAGATGTTAAAGGTGATATGGAAGAAGAAAGCTTATGTGAAGAAATTGTTTCTATTTTCTATTTTAACCTCTCAAAACACACACACACACACACACACACACCAGACAGATCAAGAAATTCTGCTGAAATTCAGTGAATAACAGAATTTGGCAGCATAATTTCCATCAATACTAAAGGTCACTTTAGGGTGGGAATTCAAGCGTTTTACTTTCTTACTCTCTCTCTTACTTTCACCCTCATTTTGGAGGAAAAGCATAGCAAAACAAAATCTAAAATCACAGCATCAGGAATCTGGCCATTTTGCTGCCAAATTTTAGCAGTGTGTTCTTGGAAAGCTATGCGACTACAAATGTGCTAAGGACCACCTGCAGCTTTTGAGTCGCCCACCCTAGTTTAGGATATTGCTATGCCAGCCCATATGTTTTGTGGATGACTGTATCAATTCTCCTTTTTTTAAAAAAAATCTCACACACAGACATAAAATGAATCTCTGCATTTGTTAATATGGCTTCCTTTATTATCTCAAATTTTCACGGTAGGGTTAAAAAAAATAACCAAGGCAAACATATAAGACATTTTGTTCCATTTTTAACCATGTGGAATGCAGATGCCGGTGCCTTGAGGACAGTTTCTTTAAAAGTATAGTTGAATAGGGGTTTGTTTAGGACTCGTGGAGTTTGTTCAAGTGAAAAGTCTTTGATCTCCCACAGTAGGAGGAGAAAAAATGGAAAAGACAAACCGTACTGCTTTAAAAATTACAAAAAAGCTACATGCAAACTTCCTTTTGTGACTTCAGATGCTACCTTCCTTTTTCTACAAAGTCTGAAAAGAACATGTTTAGGAAATAGATAGATAGATAGATAGATAGATAGATAGATAGATAGATAGATAGATAGATAGATAGATAGATAGATAGATAGATGATAGATAGATAGATAGATAGATAGATAGATAGATAGATAGATAGATAGATAGATAGATAGATAGATAAATAGATGATAGATAGATGGATGGATGGATGGATGGATGGATGATGGATGATGGATGGATGGATGGATGGATGGATGGATGGATGGATGGATGGATGGATGGATGGATGGATAGATGATAGAGTTTCTCGCATGATCATAGAATCATAGGGCTGGAAGGGAATGAAGAGATTGCTGCCCTGCTCAAGGCAGCATACCAGTCCAGACAAAATGGTTGTCCAATCTCTTCTTGAAAACCCATAATGGTGGAGCACCCACAAACTCCAGGATGCAAATTATGCCATTGATTAACTATTCTCACTATCAAAAAATTTCTCCTTGCTTCTAGGTTGGATCTCTCTTCTATAAGCTTCCCCTCGATACTTCTTGTCCTGCCCTCTGGTGCTTTGGAGACTAGACCCATCCCTTCTTCTCTTTGACAGGCCCTCAGGAAGACAGTTATCATGTCCCTCCTCATCCTTTCTATTTAATAGGCTAGACATACCTAGCTTCCTCAACCATCCATCCTACAATTCAGCTTCCAGATCCTTTATCGCAGGGGTGTCAAACTCTATTTCGTTGAGTGCCGCATTAGGGGTGTGTTTGACCTCGGGAGGTCCAGGGGGCGTGGCCAGGATGGGAATGGCCAGCTCAACATCACTCGTGTCGGGGGCGCCTTTGGTGGCCCGAGTGCTCTGCCAGCGAAAATGGGCTCTGAGCTCCATTTTCAGCTGCAATGGCCTCCTCCAACCCTCTGCCAGGGAATACGGAGCCCGAGAGGGCTGCCCGCAACCCATCTGAGCTCCGTTTTTGCTGGCAAAGGCACTGAGGGCCGGTCCTTCACTGTTTCCAAGGTGGCCCCATGAGCCAGATCTAAGCACTTCCCGGGCCTTGAGTTTGTTGCAGAAGTGTAAAGCTTTAAGGAGAAGAGCCACAACAGCACTACTAAGATTGAACATTTCTAACATTGAGATAGTCTTTTTGTGGTTTGGCTTGGCTTCCTTTGGCTCAGCTTTTAAGTCATGGGGAAGTTTTCATGAGAAAGGAACAAGCAAAGATATAATGGATGTGTTGATACTACAGATTTGTACATATATACCATGGTTCTCAACTGATGAAAGATTGAAAGAAGGACCATCAGGGGGAAAAAAACCTCCAACTATTTATTGTTTTATTTTTAAATGAGTTTAGGCTGCCGTTTCACAGCTTAGGGAAAGTTTTTAGAAATCTTGTAACACTTGAAAGTTTTAATGGCAAAATTAAATTCATACCAACCATAAAATACTAGCTTAGAAAGAAATAAAAATGCAGCTTCAATTAGGGAGGTACATCCCAGCTTTGCAAATTAAGTTCTGATGAACTTCCAATGCTTTTTTTATTTCCCATCTGTTTCACTTAACAACCGTGGCAAGAAAGATCATAAAATTGGGGCAAAATTCGCTTAACAACTTAGCCACGGAAATGTTGGACTCGGTTGTGGTCGTTAGATGAGGACTCTGGGTTTTTTGGCTGATCTCAGTGAAGCAAACTGCATCTCCCGGAGCTAAGAAAAAACAACAGCGTTGTAAATCAAATTGCTTCATTTCATTCACAGGTTCCTGCATGCACAAACGCACACACACACACACACACAAAGAGAAATGAAGAGGCGTGTTCTTTTATTCTTAGTCATGTCATTGTTTTTCTTGGAATGAAACAGCCGTGCTTAGTCTTGGCAGCCTTCTTGAAAAAAAAGTCACATAAGAAAATTGGAACTCTGCATTGTTCTTTTTCCAGCCATTTAATGAGACTTCTGTTATTTCTTGTGGAAGAATCTTATTTGCATATATTCCCAGACAGAAATGTGGAAATTAGGGGATAATTTTCATTGCAGAACCTGTCGGGCTTCCATTTATTTAATAAAAGGGTTTTTTCTAGCATGCTCAGATGGTAGGCATGTTCACTGACACGCCAGGAAAGTGTGTGTATATGTATGTGTGTATGTGTTTGTTTAAACATGTCTATCAGGAAGATAATTACTTGTTTTCTTTTTAATGTTTCTTATACCCAGATTTAGGTCGTTCCCGGGAACTGCAATATGTTTATGTGGATAATAACGCTCATCTTAAAGGTCTCCCTTCTTACCTTTATAACAAAGTCATTGGTTGTAATGGGTAGGTACTCAAATTTAAATTAAGCCTACAAATATAAATTGCCATGCATCCTTTTATCTTGTCAATCTTTTTCATAAATTTTATGTTTATGGATTATTTAATCTGTTGAATGACAGTCCTATGCTTTAAAGGAATTTACCTATGTTTGCGCCATTCAGTTGTATTAAATATCCTGCATTAATTTTCTCACTATTAAATGCTTATAAGGAACATGGTGGCTCAGTGGCTAAGACATTGCGCTTGTCAATCAGAAAGGTCGGCGGTTCGAATCCCGTAGCACCGCATAATGGAGTGAGCTCCCGTTACTTGTCTCAGCTTCTGCCAACCTAGCAGTTCGAAAGCACGTTAAAAAAATGCAAGTAGAAAAATAGGGACCACCTTTGGTGGGAAGGTAACAACGTTCTGTGCGCCTTTGGCATTTAGTCATGCTGGCCACATAACCACGGAGACATCTTCGGACAGCGCTGACTCTTCGGCTTTGAAAGGGCGATGAGCACCACCCCCTAGAATTGGGAACGACTAGCACATATGTGTGAGGGGAACCTTTATCTTTATTAAGTGTTTGTAGATCTTAGCCCTGCTACCTGTGCTGTTTCTTGATCTTCTAAGACAGTGAAATGTTGAACTTGAGACTTAGTATGAATAAAATAGAAGTGTTGAGATAAACCTGCATTTTTCCATAGGTGTTTTATGGTAATATTCTCTAAGTGTGCTTTCCAACATACAGTTCTATGGAGTACTAAAAGTCATGTATTATATAGAATGATATTGATAAGTTCCTAAAATGGCACCTTTCAGATCCAATAGAAGAGAGACCTCTGTTGCTCAGGGTTGAATGATGGAGTCCTTGGTTCTCCCTGAGCTTAGTTGTCTACTTGAAGGTGTTTTATTGGGAGTGGGGTTTGTGGAAAGGAGGAGGAGGACAGGGTCCTTGGTGCTCTCTGAGCTTAGTTACAGTATCTGCTTGCAGACATTTCATTATCCAACTATGTAGCATCATCAGTGCTAGAAGAGGGTGGGGTTTGCTCTGTATTTATACTGTATACAAGTGGCTTGCCTGGTCAGTCTATAGAGATTCTCAATCATCCATGATTGTCCCAAAGGTGGGGTTTTTTTCCAAAAAGCAACTAGACTTTCTCATTTTGTTTTTCTTTGAAAATGTTTGGCTTCTCATCCAACAAACTTCTTCATCTCTAAGTTCCTGGTGGGGAAGATTTTTTTTTTTTTGCAGTCATCTAGTTATTAGTTCTTTGAAAATCATTGACGCCACTGGGGTTTTACCTGTATCCTCCAGAGTCACCTGAATTAGAATGCAAACAGGTATGGAATCTTTTTGGGACTGTTGAAAGGACTGCATTGTAAACATGAGATAGGTGCAATTCCATCCCTGTCCCCTATTGAGGGAGGGAGGGCTGTACAGTCTTAACACAGATGGCCTCTTTAGAAGACTGCAAAGTTCACATTCTGGACAGAGAGAAGCACAGGTTTGTTTCCCATGAGCCACGGTGGCTCAGTGGTTAGAGTGCAGTACTGCAGGCTACTTCTGCTACCTGCCGGCTGCCTGCAATTTGGCAATTCGATCCTGACCGGCTCAAGATAGACTTGGCCTTCCATCCTTCCGAGGTTGGTAAAGTGAAGATCCAGATTGCTGAGGGCAAGATGCTGACTCTGTAAATTGTTAGGGCTTTAAAAGCACTGTGAAGGGGTATATAAGTCTAAATTCTAAGCTCTATTGCTATTTTCATTTGCGCAAGATTGACTCAACCTTCCATCCTTCCGAGGTCGCTAAAATGAGGAACCAGATTGTTGGGAGGGCATATGATGACTCTGTAAACTGCTTAGAGAGCTGTAAAACTACTATGAAGCGGTATATAAGGCTAAGTGCTAAGTGCTATTGCTATTTTCATTTGAGCATTTAAGAGGACTCTGATGGCAAGCAACCAAGCTCAATCGCCAAGAGCTTCACACTTTCTGGGTGTTTTAGAGTACACTTCCCAATGCTCCCAGTAGCATTCTGCAACGGGGAATACGGTGTAGCACATCTGGAGGGCGATTCCAATTCTCTTTCTGCCTCCGAAAAGTGTATTGGATACCACGTGCTTGCTTTTCCGTGTTAAGATGGCAATTTTGCAGTGAAAGGTATTCCCTCAAGCAAACAGAATAACATGCCTCTGTTTAATTTGGATGGCTTCGTAATTGGAAAAGCATCCCTCTGTATGCTTTAGGCACTGCTGGCAGAACATGAAAGGGTGCACATGAGATGACATGGCAACTGCTGGTATAATCCCCTTAGGTCTGAATTGCCTTCTGTCAGGTGATTCTGTAAATAGATCAGCCAGTCCTGCTCACATTGGACAAAGAGAGATTTCTACTGTGTTTCCCCGAAAATAAGACAGAGTCTTATTTTCTTTTGACGCCCCCCCACCAAATAAGCACTTGGCCTTATTTTTGGGGAGGTCTTATTATTTTTGAGGTGCAGGAGGCTCCTTAACTGCGGCCCGCAGATCAGCTGATCCAGAGAGGCCCAGAAGTTCTGTTTCTGGCACACACTTGCTAGCCCTGGCATCGCTGGGCCTGCCACACTTTTTCTGGCTGCTACTAAGACAAGGGGCACGATTGCTAGGGCTTGTGGGAGCGGCCTCCGCAAGGCCTTATCACGTAGATGGCAGGTGCATGTGGGGGGCTTGGGGCATATTCCCCCCTTCCCCCCAGGAAATGGTGGGGACCGGCTGCGCATGCATTTAAATATTTTAGGGGAGGGTTTATTTTAGCACATGCGCCCAAAAGCCCAATTGGGCTTATTATCCAGGGAGGTCTTATTTTCAAGAAAACAGGGTATCTCCAGGAGTTGAATATTCAGAAACACCATCTGCAGAAATGAAATCCTTAGCCCTGTTGGGACAAACACGCCAAGAGTGAAAGATAAATGGTTCCCAACTTCTGCCTGCTGAAAGATTCCGTGTGCTTGGAATTGTTTAATGGAAAAGGATTACATTCCGGAGGAAACATCAACATGGAAACAAGTGACAGCTCTTTGTTTTTTGGTGGATGGTGAAAATAAATGCATGTCCTTATTTTTCCACTCAAGGAAGGCCTTGAAGATTGAGAAGCATAAGCGAAACGAGTGCTGTATTACTTCTTACACATTGCCGTTATCCTAAGGGCTTAAGGAAAAAACATACCGTGTCAAATTCGGTGTCATTTTTAAGACTTTTTTTGAGAAAGCGATTGAATTGCATAAGGTTCCCCTCCTTAAGAGAATGCCAGCCATTGAGACCACGGGAATAAATACTCCTGGGAAACAGCTGATAACAAGATAACCAGCCTTCCCCTCTCTGTGATCCAAAGAACACAGGTTGTCTCTCAAGGGCTTTGAGAGATATGCAGGTACACTGCTGGCATTAGATGCTGATCAAAGTGATGCAATACCTTTTAGCAACCTGGAGCGCATGGAAATCTGCGGCTTAGAATGCCAAGTATGTAAGTAAGTAAATATATGCCTTTAATGATCTGAAATTTTAGTTGCTAGATCCAGTGGAAAACCAAATTACAGAACCAGTTCTTTTTCTATTCACGTCTGTCATTTAAATTCGTCAATGTAACCAGATTCTGGAAATCTACCTTTACTTAGTTTTTTTTTCTGATTTTCTCTTAAGGAGTCCCTTGATCACCTCTGAGCTTGGTTGTTTTCTTGCAGATGTTTCATTACCCAAACTAGGTGCTAGTTTGCTAGTCAGTGCTAGGGTGGGTAATGAAACATCTGCAAGAAAACAACCAAGCTCAGAAAGCACCAAGTACCCCATAGTACTCCTCCTCCTCCTCTTCTCTGCACACCCCATTACCTTCTAGCACCGATGATGTTACCTAGATAGGTAACTAAATGTCTGCAAGAAAACAACCAAGCTCAGAGAGCACCAAGGAGCCCATACTACTACTACTACTACTACTACTACTACTCCCCCCTGCGCACCCCGTTTCCTTCTCACACTGATGATGTTACCTAGTTGGGTGATGAAATGTCTGCAAGAAAACAACCAAGCTCAGAGAGCATCAAGGAGCCCATAATACTACTAATACTACTCCTCCCTGCGCACCCCATTTCCTTCTCACACTGATGATGTTACCTAGTTGGGTGATGAAATGTCTGCAAGAAAACAACCAAGCTCAGAGAGCAGCAAGGACCGCTTATGTCAACCCCGAGCTATAAATATTCTCCTTTATTGGTAATTTTCTGCCGGGACCTTCTCCCTTTGTGTTGATTAAAACACTTTGGAATCAACGCCCTTGTGTACAGTTGCCATATTTACTTCTACAGGCCTTGGAGCAAGCTTCTGCTTGCTTGTCTTTTGGAAGTGTAATTGCTTGACATCTGCCGGCCTGATTAAAATTGATGAAGTCAAGTCGGGGATGTCACACTTTGCAAGTTTCTTGTCAGCAAGTTAATTTTCATTCCTGAATCATGATGTTGGGCGCCTCCTGTAAATATATGGGGCATTTTCAGATTGTTGCCAGGTTTGCACACTGAATTAATCCATATTTGGGAACTGACTTGATTTTGACTTAGAATACAGGTGGTCTTCGACTTACGACCATAATTGCACCCAGAATTTGTGTTGCTAAGTGATAAATTTGTTAAGTTAGAGTTGAGTTGAAGTCCACATGTCTTAAAGTTGCCAAGGTTGGAGATCACAGATCACACCAGCTTTACATCACTTTACATGCGTTTTTTCTTCAAATGTCTCTCCAGCTGTGGTTCTCCCGTTCAGAAAACAGAGGTGCAGCTTCTTTCCTTTTCATCAGGACAGTTGACGGTATTCCTTCCAGCAGAAGTGAAATTAATAGGGACGCAACTGGACCCTGTGCTCCCCTTGCAGGAGGCGGCCATGAGGACCCTGTATAACACCTACTGCCAGTCTCTAAAAGGTAGCTAAATGGCGATCGAGCGTCTCAACCTACGACCACAATTGAGCCCAAAATTTACTTTGCTAAGCAAGACAGTTCTTAAGATATGAGCTTTGCCCCGTTTTACAACTTCTCTTGCCACCGCTGTTAAGGGAATCACCACAATTCAGGGGTGATCTACTTACCTCGCTCCGCTCGCACGCGCCACCTCCACGCATGCGCAGGACCTTCCACGCATGCACAGAGCGTCCAAAAACAGATGTGATGGCATCCAGGCGGGTGGGCGGAGCATGCTACCGAGCGCGCCTGAAACGTAAGTAGAACAGGGGGTGGTAATCCGCTGTGCCACGCGATTTAGATTAGCTAGAAAGCAGGAAATCCTGCTTTCTAGCTAATATAAATCGGGCGTCACAGGTGATCGACGGAAATACTGGTTCGCCCGAACCGGTAGCATTTTTTCTACTACCTGTTCAGGCGAACCGATCCGAACCAGTAGCATTTCACCCCTGTCCCAGTTGTGAAATTAGGAACACAGTTGCTGAGTAGATCTGGTTTCTCCCTTTGACTCTGCTTGTCAGAAGGTCAGAAAAATTGATCACAGGACACTCCAAGGTTTTTGGAATTGTTTCTGACGCTATCCTTTCCCTCCCGCCCCCCGCCCCTCCCTCTCTAGATTTGAAGTTCATGACTCCGATCTCATTACCCAGAAGCCTCCTGGATTTGCTGCACTGCCCTCTGGGACACTGTCACCGTTGCAGTCAGCCCATGTTCACGATTGTCTACCCAAAGCTCTTCCCCTTGAGAGAGACACCGATGGCTGGATTACATCAGGGGTAATTAACAGAGTAAATTACACAGTGGTTTCAGACGGTACGCCTGGGCTTCAGCTAGAAGAGAAGGCCTTTGCAAAGGCAAATGCTTGGGCTTTTGTGAGTCTGATGAGAATCTTCCCTACAAATGAAGAAGTGCATATGTATCTGTGTGTTATTAAGGCTCGATTAGGAGGTGGCTTTTCCATAAGATGCCCCTTATATTCCAAATTGCAGCATTTCACATTGAATATCCAATTGTATTTTTCTTTGCCTGGAAAACTTACGTAGCAGAAAATGAGACAACCCTAGACACGTAGACAATGACAACATCTGTAGACTATGCAAAAGAAACAATCAACCAGCCCAAAAGAGAACCAAAAGACTCCAGCACCTCTCCATCAGTAATCAGCATCTAGATCAGTATAGGCTAGGTTAACTCCAAGACCTTCTCCAATGTTAATTGGCCTAAACACATATGTTGTTTGTTGTTAGTTGCGAAGTCGTGTCTGATCCATCGCAGCCCCATGGACAACATGCCTCCAGGCCTTCCTGTCCTCTACCATCCTCTGGAGTCCATTTAAGCTCAACTGCTTCAGTGACTCCATCCAGCCACCTCCTTCTCTGTCATCTCCTCCTTCTTTTGCCCTCCATCTTTCCCAGCATGAGGCTCTTCTCCAGTGAGTCCTTCCGTCTCATTAGGTGGCCAAAGGATTTGAGTTTCCTCTTCAGGATCTGGCCTTCTAAAGAGCAGTCAGGGTTGATTTCCTCTAAGATTGACCGGTTGGATCACCTTGCAGTCCAAGGGACTCACAGGAGTCTTCTCTAGCACCATAGTTCAAAGGCCTCCATTCTTTGGTGCTCAGCCTTTCTTATGGTCCAACCTTCACAGCCATACATTGCAACTGAGAAAACCATAGCCTTGACTATATGCACTTCTGTTGGCAGGGTGATGTCTCTGCTTTTTAGTATGCTATCTAGATTTGCCATAGCTTTCCTCCCCAGGAGCAAACGTCTTTTAATTTCTTGGCTGCAGTCCCCATCTGACATAAACACATATACAAATGCATATATGTTGTGTGCTTGATCTTTGCCTTGTAAATTCCTGTAAAAATCACCTGTATTCAACTTCTTCCCCTAAATCCCGAATAAGCTATAGGAAACATGCCTTACATATTACGTTAGCTAAGAATGTGGAATCCTACTTCTACACATAAGATTGGATGATAAAACTTATCCTGATTATGCTCCTTGGAGGGATAACACTTTGAAACAAAAAGCATCCAGAACCCATTGGTACCCTCTCTGTAAAATATTTTCCAATAATTTCAGACAGAGTGAGCTTTCCATCAAAGCAGAACTTGAATTTATGAGTCAAAGGCAGGGTGGAACTAAGGTAAAAGGAATGCCTCTTTAGATGTTTGCCTTTTGGCACTGGGCCAAACAATATTTGCCCAAGCATTTAAAATTATTTGGTATGCAAATAGTTGTGTAACTTTCTTTTCAGCGTGGTAGTGTTCTTAAGATTCTGTCTTGTGCGCTGTGATTGTTGGCCTTTCCATACGCCAATAAATGACTATATAAATAGGACTGTAATTGCTGATTATTTTTAATTCAGTAATTCCGGTTTTGTGTTTTCTTTGTAAGCTACCAATGTTGCTTTTACTGATGTTGATATATTTTTAGATTACTTGTTAAAACAGTTCAAATCTTTCTTTTTTCCCTTCTATTTAAGCAAACATCTTTGCATTAAAAAAAATCATGTTCCCTTTACCATCACCACGTTGAAGAAGTCACAACATAGAGCTTAGATTATTTAGTGGCAAATATGAAAGATTTGAGAGACCATTGTACAGGATTTTTTTAAAAATGTTCTTCCTTTAAAAAATTAGGGAAATCTTCCAGATGTTTTCTTGCTAGGTTCAAATATGCACTAAAAATTAGCTGGTCCTTTTGGTATGTTGACCAAGGAAGAAAACCTCTTGCTATTTTTGCAAGCTCAAATATTATATGTACTTAGTTTACCAGGGCTCAATTCTCATTTGCTTTTTAACTGTCCTTAAAGTTGTATCTGTTTTATATATATATAAATATATGTATATATAAAACAGATACAACTTTGACAGTTAAAAAGCAAACGAGAATTATATATATTATATTTTATATATATTTTTATATTTATTTTATATATATAGGCATTGACCACTCTGTTGCTGAAATCATATTTTCTGCAATCGAGTTTGGAGTGGTTTCCCTTGAGTTTGTATCTATTGTTTGCCCGTGTATTATTGAGGGTGAAGCTGAAGTAATCATTGACCGGTAGGACATTGCAACAGACAATTTTGTGTACTATGCTTAGGTCAGAGCATAGGCAGCATGGTTGTCCAAGCCCAAAATTTCAATCCGGGTGGCATAAGGGATTCTATTGTGATCAGAGGAGTCGAGTTCTCTTCTCGTGAAATACCTCTGGACCCGCTCGATCGTATTAATGTCCAATATACAGTGTGGATTTCAGGCAGACGAGCTGTATTCGAGAATTGGTCTGGCAAAGGTTTTGTATACCCTAGTTAGTAATACAAAGTTATCGGAGAACAAGCTTTGCAAAATTAGGCTAACAACTCTTAATGCCCTTTTGGCAATGCTGTTACAGGGAGCTCGGGGGCTCAGATCGTTTGAGATGACTTATGTCTTAGAGCCAGCATTTTCATTTGAGAAGACAACCGTTGCCTCTTGCTCTCCTTTTTATTTGTGTACTTCTTTGTCTTCCAGAAGAACAAGAGTCAGCTTTGTAGCATATTGCTGCTCCACCCAATGTCTGCAGACCTTTGACCTACTGAGCTGAGAAATACCTAAAGCTATTCAGGAGCAGTGCCAGCTTCAAAGCAGCATTAGACTGTGGCTCCTGATCGGACCAGAATATGTGAGTGTATGTGCCAAAGCAGCGGGAGGCATCTCCCGGCTGGGAAGGAAGAAACCACTTCAAGCCCTCGCTCCTATCAAATCTGGACAAAAGGCAGAAAGCATTCGTGATTGTCCAGCTTCAGAAAATATTTAACACCTTCCTCTTCCTCCCCAGGCAGAAAGAAGATCAAGCAAGCCAACAAGGGAGCGGAGACCCTGCCCAGACCCTTTGAAAACTTGTACATGTGACTCAAATTGCATTTTAATACTTCACTTGGGCTGCATGGGCAATATCAGTTAGTGTGGGTTTTTTAATGATACCTTTGCAAGTCCTTGTAACTTTTTCAATTATTTCCCTGCTTGGTTTCCTGTTACTGCTCTCTTGAGAAGCAACCATTTCAGATAACCATTTATTCATGCTAGCAAGGTTTTTCACTACTTTCCATTAAGGGCCTAATGCATTTTCTTTCTCTCTCCCCCTTCTCCCCCCCCCCATCTGATGTTTTGATAGTGACTTAAAGATGTACTGGTAGGAAAAAAATTGCTTGTTTTGAACCTAATTTGATACAGTTGGGTAGGTAAAAGTAAATGTTTTCAGGTATTTTTCATAGGTGGTTGAAGTCCCGGAGAAAGCAGCATTGGCAGCCACAGAAAGTAGATTCCCCCTTTGTCGGTGACTCTTTATAAGACATTTTCCACCTTTGATATTGCAGAAGTTAATGAGGTATTTTTTAAATGCCAGTAGGCTTAGAACAAGTTGCATGTTGTCTTTGGCCTCACCTCCATACTTTAAAATATAAACAGTTTGGTGGATACAGTATTATTAATATTTTAATGTAAGTCTAGGGCAGTGATGGCGAGCCTTTTCAGCATTGAGGGCCCAAACCGGAACACATGTGTATGCACATCCATGTGCTCACACTGGAGCGCCGGAAACCTGAAGACAAGCTGGGTGGTGTGTGCATGCCTGGTTTTGGGGCATTTTCAGGCTGTTTTCAGGCCGTTTTTCAGGCAATTCTCTGGTGCTCCAGTGCCCACAAAGACCAGCTGGCCAGCATGCCAGAATCCAAAACAGCAGCTGGCAACGGCATGCATGCCCACAGAGAGGGCTCTGCGTGCCACATGGACCTAGAGTCTCCATGCATGTTGAACTCCATCACCTTCCAGTCATACCCATTGCCTTTGGGGGCTCTGCATGGTGGGAGTTGTAGTCCACGAGAGCACTGCATTGCAGAAGTTTGGTATTGTGTACTCTTTGGAGCCCCTGTTTCAATAACTTTTATTTTTCCCGTCTAAATGGTCTAAAATCGGAAAAGCTGCAAAAAGGTTTGAAGCAAACTCATTTTTCCTACATTATTATGGTGGCATTTTAAGTTATTCTCAGTAATTTGCCAACATTATTTCTGCTCTGGGGACTGCTGCTTATAAAACAGCTCAGAAATCTGCCATTTAAAACTTTTTTTTGGGGGGGAGGGAAGCATAAGAAGCTCAACTCCTAAAGGGTTTACAAATATTTTTCAAAACATTTGTTGCTCACATCCTTATCAGCGGCAGTCGCTTGTAAGTTTGACCGGTTGAATTCTTCATTTGTTAATAGCTCGTAATTTCAAAAGTTCTTTTTTTGTTTTGAAGTGGCATGGTGGAGAAAGTTAACAACAATATAAGCTGAATAGCAACAGTTAATGAGAGAACATACGTGTTTTTGATGCCCAAAAGAAATAGCCCATTACTTTTATGCTTTCACCTTTTCAAGCTGTCTTGAAGCATTTCAGCGCCGTGAAATTCAGGCTAAAAAGCGCACATTATGAACAATTGGCTGATAGAATTCTGAACAGTACAGCTACAAAGTCTTCGAGACAGAGCATACCAATGCCACATAAAGCAGTATTTAAACATACCAGCTAAAGAGAAACACGAATCCTTTCAGCTGTATTTTGTAAAGTACAGTAAAAAAAAATAAAAAAATTTCTGCCTGCACTTTGAAACGGGTACCGTTCAAAATTCAATCATCTCTGTCAGTTACGAGTCAAGTTCTTGTTCTAGCTACTCCCAAGGGGAGCCTTAAGAATTTGATCGGTCTCTTCAGATGTCATCCATATTTCTGAAGACAGGAAAAGCATAATAATAGTGTGAAACTTGGCTGTCTCGCCTTTTTGTAACCTTCTGCTCTCCTAGAAGTGGGCAGGTTCTGGGCATATCAAAGTAAGTAGCCAAACTTTCCCAATCGAGGTGCCGCCCAAAGTGAAGGAACTGGAAGAGTAAAATTCTCATATCTGAAAGATTCCCAGGCTGGGGGTTTCTGAAATATGAAACAAACAGCTTTTATAATCATCCCCATGCCATCCTTCCTTTCATTCTGTTCTTTTAACCGAGTCAGTGCATCGTCGTTTCTGGGCCCACAGTTCTTGCTCTCCTTTTGGGGAGGAAATGGGAGGGCTGAGATGTCTGTTCTACCATTCCGGCCTGGGTCATCATATCACCAAATGCATCATGTAGCTTTAAGGTTTCATCCCACCCCCCTCCACCCCACAAATCCATCCATCTCTGCATTCCTAATTTTAAAGATAAAGTAGCCCAAATGTTTAGTTTGGCTGCCATCGCAGCTCTCTGTAATTGCGGCCTTCCCAGAATAAAACCAAACCGATCATCCATCTCCTATTGTGTTTTATGTTTGTGTGCTGAATTATTAATCCTTGTTCTATCCTTTCTGCCTGATGGGCCACCAATACAAGAAAATGTCCAGCGAAGTCAATAAATTGTCTTCCTGTAAAACTGAAATCAAGTTCATCTAAATTTTGTCCCTCAGAAACGCTGAACCAAATTGACAGATTTATGATCGCCTTTAATTACAGCAGGACTTAATGCTAAATCATGTGTGATCTTGAAGGGTGCCACAAGCAGTACAGCTGGAGGAGTTTTCAACCTTGTCAGTACGAACTACAGGTGGTTCTTGACTTATAACAGTTCCTTTAGTGACTGTTTGAAGATACAACAGGACTGAAAAAGTTCCAATACAGACTGGGTATTGGACTGTAGCCTGGGGTTGGGGACCTCTGATCTATATGCTTTAGCTGGAATAAATAGTCAATCTGGGAAACATTCTGATGACGCACTGCAAAAAATTTTTTAGTAAATGATAAATTGATTTTTTTAAAACCTGACACAGAAGTCTTGGGTTACTTAGCGTGGTTTTTGATGTCCACAACATCTGGAGGATGTGTGGCTAGAGAAGAGCTGTTCAAAAGAATTTAGGAAACAAGCCTCTTTTTCTTCACTGAAGTTGATTCTTTCATTTGGAATTTGCTAAACATTTTCCGTTTTCATTTCCAACGAATTTAAAAATTTTAAGTTTATCCTCCAAATGAACATTGGTCAAAAAAAAAAAGGCAGGAAATACAAGGAGCTCGGTGTAGCTAACCAAAAACACCGCAGGGTGATGCCATTTTTTAACCGCGCTTCTTTTTGATACAGTCCTTAAAAGCACAGAAACTTTTTTTAAAAAAAAATCCAGATGATGACAAGCCCTTAACATCTCGGTGTCTTTATGACACCAATAAAGGTGTGAGCCATGATTAATGCCAGCAGCCAGGACTTTTCAGATGTTTCATTAAAGTCATTAGAGCTTAATGCCTCTTCTGAAGTTCAAATGAAAGACATAAGCAGCTTAAGAGGGTTGGGATGATTCAGAGCTGCGTCCTTCAGGGAAGATGAAGGTGCAAGGCCTCCTTTTGATTTCGTTTTTGTTCCAGTGTGAGATTTTAACCAAACGCTGAGCTAGCAGCAAGGACAGAAAATGACTCTAGGAGTGGTTTATTCAGCGGAGGTTTGTGATTTGTGCCTGTGATCCGGTGGTAGTAACTCCTACGTTCTTAAGCTGCTTGATCCTGTAAGAGGGATCCATGACTGTAGTGATAGATGATAGATAGATAGAAAGGTATTTAGATATTGATGAGATAGATAGATATTGATATTAAGGAAGATAAATATTGATGACAGAGAGAGAGAGATGGGATATTGATAAGATAGATATTGATGGGTAGAGGATAGTTTACATAGGATAGGATGGATAGATGATGGATGGATGGATGGATGGATGGATGGATGGATGGATAGATAGATAGATAGATAGATAGATATAGGTAGATAGATAGACAGACAGACAGACAGACAGAGACGATATGAGGTAAATATTAAGGAGGTATTGATGAGAGAAGGGATATTGAGAGATGAGGTAAATATTGAGGTATACAGATAGAAAGAGATAGATGACAGACAGATAGATAGATAGACAGACGATATCAGGTAAATATTAAGGAGGTATTGATGAAAGATACAGATAGAAAGAGATAGATGACAGATGGATGGATGGACAGACAGACAATATGAGGTAAATATTGAGGTATTGATGAGAGAAGGGATATTGAGAGATGAGGTAAATATTGAGGTATACAGATAGAAAGAGATAGATGACAGAGATAGATAGATGATAGATAGATAGATAGATAGATAGATAGATAGATAGATAGATAGATAGATAGATAGATATGAGGTAGACATTAAGGAGGTATTGAAAGAAGATATTGATATAGATAGAAGAGAGATGAGATAGATATTAAGGAGAGATTGAGAGAGAGAGTGATGGGATATTGATGAGATAGATATTAAGGAGATAGATACTGAAGAGAGAGGCTGATAAGATAGATATTGATAAGATAGCAATAGCACTTAGACTTGTATACTGCTTCACAGTGCTTTACAGCCCTCTCTAAGCTGTTTACAGAGCCAGTCTATTGGCCCCAACAATTTGGGTCCTCATTTTACGACTTCGGAAGGATGGAAGGCTGAGTCAGCCTTGAGCCGGTCAAAATTGAACTCCTGGCAGTTGGCAGAGTTAGCTTTCAATACTGCCTTCTAACCACTGGGAGGTAAGGGAGGGAGGGAGGAAGATAGCAATAGCACTCCGACTTATATCCCACTTATATCTCACTTCACAGTGTTTCACAGCCCTCTCTAAGTGGTTTCCTATGTCAGCCTCTTGCCCCTAACAATTTGGGTCCCCATTTTACCAACCTGAGAAGGATGGAAGGCTGAGTCAACCTTGACCCGCTCAGAATCAAACTCCTGGAGTGAGCAGTGAATTAGCCTGCAATACTGCATTCTAACCACTGTCATCCTGGAATGATAGATAGAGAGACACAGTGCTGGTCGCGTTGAAGATGCTATTGTTCGTTTCTTTACTGCAAAGTTGATGCTGTTCAAAGCCAAAGAGGAAGGGGAAATTGAATTTGAAGCTTTAACAAAATAGACCAACATAGGTATTTTTTTTAATATTAACATAATAGCAAGTTGGCCACATTAAACAAAGGCATCCTGGAAAGCAGAAAATCAATTTGCTTGGATTTCTAGCCTGCATGTTTATACCTTCACTGCTTACTATTTTAGTAGACATCACTTGATTGCTTACGTTTTGCTGAACAAGTCACAGATGAAATATCTGTACTAGCCAAGCTAAGAAATTTAAACTCTCATTGTTCTTTTAAATTATTGGCTGTCTTTTGTTTTACATTTTGGTATTGAGTGAATTATGTTTTCAGTCATTCCATCCTCCTGTTTCATCCTCTCTTGTTCCCCAGCTTCTTTGAAGAGGAGGAGAGCAAACAGGCCTTCCTTAGCCCTTTTGATTTAGCTTCTGTTGACACTTCTGGCTGGTTCCTTCCAGTTCTTGCTGAGTTGAGCGCTTGGCCCTTGAGTTGGATGTTTGCATGCCCTTTGGCTCTCAGCATAGAAGGACAAGCTCTAGAAAGCAAAGCAACAACAAGCAAGTCTTGTTTCTTCCCGTAGATGGGTGTGTGGAAAATTTAATGAGAATCTCAGAGACGGTAGATACCACATGATCCGGTCTTTCCCAGGTCTCTAATTGGGATTCTTTGCTAGATCAAAAAAATGCTAACCGGCTGTAAGTAGAAATGGCTATGCCCAATAGATTTACATGCCAGATGAGGGGTATTCTTTTTTCTAACGCTGTGTAGACTTGACAGTTTCTCAAAGGAATACAAGAGCCCATTTTCATATCTTTAACTAGCTGATAACCCAGCATTGCCCAGGTGTTTATTTTTAGAGGGGGTGGGATGTCGGGACCAAATGTAATTTCTAATGTTGGATTCTCCCCCTTACCATAGGGCGCCCCCTTGTGGAGTATTGGGAAGCCGTTACCATGGCAACTGCACTGCACTGTACAGTAGAAGCCATTTTAAGGTACAACAGGCTGTATCATGACAGAACACACACCCTGAGGGGCATTAGGGGTGTCTTATCCCCACAGTATTTGTTTCCAGAGGGTGTCATCTGTGTACCAAGTTTGGTTGAAATTTTTTGAGGCATTCCAGAGTTATGGTGGAACATACACACACAGTCATGTTTATATAGATAGATAGATTAAACAAGGTCAAAGGATATAACAAAAAAAAGTCTGCCTCAATTTCTCCTGTTTTTCCTCCTCTCCG
This sequence comes from Thamnophis sirtalis, assembly GCF_051295495.1. Taxonomy (NCBI): domain Eukaryota; kingdom Metazoa; phylum Chordata; class Lepidosauria; order Squamata; family Natricidae; genus Thamnophis; species Thamnophis sirtalis. The sequence continues at coordinate 16,059,196 of NW_028261382.1, read as the reverse complement.
TCCTTTTAAAGAATATGAATTTCTCTCCCTTTCCCCTACTGAAGTCCATTGGATACCCATGGATACCATACCTTCAAGAAGTGAGGTTCACAGCTCCTTGATTTGGTTGTTTCAGCAAAGTTCAAAGATGAAAACACTCTGATTTTGATTTCTCAAAAACCTTTGGACAGTATCGCATCAAACGTTGACAAGAAAAAAAAATACGGAATGCTTAAAATGGATGAACAAATAGAAGTGGTTTTTAGTAATGGTTGGATGTCACCTTCTTCAAAATAGGGAGTAAATATTTTTTTCACTTCCCAGCAGATCTTAGAAGACCACTTAGAAACAACCACAAGGATAGAATTTGCAAATGAAATGAATAGAGTCTCCTACAATTGTGAAGATAGTATAATAATCAGTGAAATTTTAAATCAAAACAGATGACGAATAATATAACTGTTAACAAAATTCTACAACTTGAGCAGCACTGTTGAGAAGGATACTCATTTTGAAATGAGGTGACACAATTCATCAAGGTTTAACCTCCATGAGGATTGGAGTGGGGTGGGGGGGGACCCTCCATAATTCAATAGAATTTATATCCAGGAATATAAACTTAAGGTTGTAATATTATTAATATCCCTTTTCTGGGGGTAAATCATAGATCCTCAAACTATGGCCCGTGGGCCGGATACGGCCTGCCAATGCAAAGTCTCCGGCCCGTGGAGTGGTGGGATTCAGTCCCACCCCCTCACCCCGCCCCTCACCATCGGCCTTATCTTCCAGCGAGCATCCACTCCAGCTGCACTTCCAGTTAGTTACTTCACCGGTTGAGCTGCACTTTTGATCAAACCACTGCTGCTGAAGATTAAGGATGAAGGGGGCAGGGGAGGGCCGGCTGACTGAGGGGTGATCTCCCTAGTGCAGCCACATGCTTCAGGGCCAGTGGGTGAGGAGGTAAGGGGCTGCTGCTGGCTTGAAAAGCAGCTGCACTGCCAGCTTGTAAAGTAGTGCTTTAAAAATCTTTAAAAACACTTTAAAAACAGCCTTTTAGGATGTTTTTCACAGCCATGTGATCCAGGGGAGGGGCAAGGACAGCAAGGACAAAGGCAAAATGGAGTACTAAATTGGCCACACCCACCCAGTCACATGACCACCTAGCCACACCCACCTAGCCACAGTCCAGCCCCGCAACAGTCTGAGGCAGTGGTGGGTTTCAAAAATTGTTGGAACCTACTCTGTGGGTGTGGCCTCCTTTGTGGGAGTGGCTTGCCGTCCATGTGACCAGATGGGAGTGGCTTGCCGCCCATGTGACCGGATATGAAATTATGAATTAGTACTTAGGTCGGTCCAAGTAGCTATTCAGAAACTGGCACTGAAGCATGCAAATCTTAAAGCTGTCAAGTTACAAGATCCTTGCCAGTGGTGGGTTTCAAAAAATTTTGGAACCTCTTCTGTAGGTGTGGCCTGTTTTCCGGGTCCACTGGTGGAACCTCTTCTAACCGGTTCGGTAGATTTGACAAACCGGTTCTACCGAATAGGTGCGAACTGGTAGGAACCCACCTCTGGTCTGAGGGACCGTGAATTGGTCCCCTGTTTAAAAAGTTTGAGGACCCCTGTTCTAAACGAAGGTACCTTCTAGTCCTATAATTCTGTATTCTATGTTAATTGGAATTGCATGCAAGCATTAATGTGCATGCAGCCGGCACCTCCTCCAGTGAAATAAACACGTTCAACAGTCTTTCCCAGTAGGGATTTCTTACTGGTTTGGTACACACTTTGTGCATCATTTGGTTTTTTTGACCTAGCATGTTATTAATCCAGCCATTGTGATTTATAAATCATGGTTGAAGGCTAAAATGTGTTGCACAAAGACAGGTCCCTGTAGATATGTTTAGGAGCGGGATATAGCGGGCTTGCCAAGGAATCAAGCTTATCCGAGGTGCTTTGGTTTGCTGTGATTGATCAGCTCTTGCAAGCTTTACTTTGATTCTCCCAAGTAGCAAATTAATTTAGTTCAGGGAATTTCACTGGAAAATAACATTTCCCAGTCTTGGAGCTGCAGAGAAGAATTGTCTGTGCTCTAAGCATATTTTCAGACAAAGCTGAGCAATGCTCCAGCTCAATAGATTCGATGTGCTGTGAACTGAGGGTGTTCCTTGAATCCTCCAAAGTGCACAAAAATCTACAACTGCCTCCTAATGAAGCCCAATGAATCAACCGCATCCTTCCATGAACACAACAACCCTCTGGCCACTCAACTTTGGGGAACAGCAAGCATGGTTGAAGAACTACCCAGAGACATGGAACAGCCCATTGAATGTTGATTTCTTTTTCATTGTTTCCTGCTCGGGAATCTTCAGCTTTTAAATCCATTGATAGGCTTTCTGTTTCTTTTGTAATGTGATGTTTCCTTTGGACTCTTCCTCAAAGTGAGGGAGGATGAGTTCATTCCTGGCACATCAGGAACTGGTTTAATTAATGACTGAACTCCCGGCCAAAAGGGGGCTTGGGCTGGGGACAGTTTGCAGGTCAGTGAAGAGGAGGAGGAGGAGGAGGAGGAGGAGGAGTTGCCTTGCATCGTGGATCCAAGAGCACGCATGGCAGAGAAAAGACAAGAGCAAAGGAGATCTGCCAGATTACTCAAGAGAAGACCCCGCTCATCTTGACGGGAGGCACCAGAAAGCTATTTATCACAGCAGGCAGAGGGAAGCATTGCTGGGAACAATGTGTTTGGTTTATGGCCATGTGTTTGTTCCTTGTGCTTCCTGCTTGACTTTGTGCTTTGGAGACTCTGAACTTCTCTTGCCAAGTGAGCCTTCATTGATGTACTTTCAGTTTTGCCTGGTGGGTTTAAATTTGTTTGGTGGACTTACTTGTTGGAGAAACTTTCTATTGTTTTATGGACTACTCGCTCATAACCCGGCATTGCCCGGGTATTTATTTATAGGGTGAAAATGGACCAAACACAATGGTCGTGCGTGAAACATGGTCACTTTTTTGGTGCCGTTATAACTTCAAACAGTCACTAAATAAATGGTTGTAAATGAAAAACTATCTTGATCTAGAACGTTATCTCCAGTTCTTATGGACCATCCAGCTTGGTACGGCTGACTTATAGTCTATCTGTTGTTTTTCACTAACCAAATATATTTTGCTAAGCAAAAAAGCTGTATTGACAGAGATGGTTTTTATATTCCCCAAAATGGGCAACCAATAATTATTGCTTGTTGTTCGTCCTGAAGGAAAGAATTTAGTGCAGCCTACCTCAACCTTGATTCGTGAAAGCACCCAGTGTGTCTCTCTGTAGATTCCAGTTATCCATCAAAGACTATCCTGGTGCATGGCTTTAAACATCAAGTACATTTTCCTACCACCACGATCTAACACTTCCTTGACCACACTTTCCATTTTTCTGGCTTGTAAACTATCTTCCTGATGAAGACCTCGCAAGACTCAGACACCAGGAAAGTATTTTGAAAACATTCAATTGACCTGCCAAAGTCAGTACCTTGAAATGGATATATTGTGGCCTGCCAGCCGCCAGTCGAGCTAGCAGCAGAGTCGGACAGTGAGGAGGTTGGGGAGGAACCTGGGCCAGTCCTGGAATCTGGGGAAGGTCCTGATGAGGGCTGTGTGTCAGAGGCAGAGAGGGGGCCAGGACCATCTGATGGTTATCGGCTGCCTTCAGAGTCAGACATCAGTGAGGCAGAAGAACAGCTGGAGCCTGTTCCCAGTGCGCATATGTGCAGAGTTGCCAGATGAAAGGAACAGCTACAGAACACGGTTCAACTTGGGAGTAAGGCCACAGGTAGACAATGAATGGCCCCTCCCAGAGGAAATAAAAGAGGAGGGGAGTTCGCAGGAGACAATTAGGTCCCTTAATTGGTTCGTGACTCTCCGAGGCTCCTTGCCAAGTTTTGCAGATATCGGCCTGGCAGCTCGCCAAGCCAGAGAAGGTCTGTGACTGTAAATCCTCCCTTGAAATACTTTGCTGGATGTGAATGAGCAGAATTCACAGTAAATTAATAAAAAGGGGTTTTGTCAGGATTGGGGAATTTGCTTCATGCTCTCGGGAAGCCTTGGTCAGGGCTTATGCTAGGACATAAATGTTACGACATTTATTCAATTATTTATGGCTTCTCTGACAACATGGGTGGTGACTCTGTATCTCTTAAAAGCTTCAGGCAGGTGTGCCTTTTGCAATCTAGAAAATGTTGGAGAACCAAGCCTCGGGCTTTCTGTATGCAAAGCAGAGATCCTACCACTGCTACAGCTCTTTCTTTTACCTGGAGCTTGTACTTACACCTTACATGCTCCTGTCTACCGTTAATTTCTGGTTGCAGGAATTGGGTGTGTCTAGTTCAATAAAGGTAGAGGATGGTAGAGGACAGGAAAGCCTTGAGGAACGTTGTCAATAGGGTCATGATGGGTCGGATACGACTTCGCAACTAACAATAACAACAACTTCAATGAACAGAACAACTACCACAGAACAGATTAACAGAGTTGGAAGGGACCTTATAGGTCATGTAGTTCAACCCCCACACACACTCAAGCAGGAGACCCTACACCATTTCCGACAAATGGCAGTCCAGTCTCTTCTTGGAAGTCTCAAGCGATGAAGCTCCCACAACTTCCAAAGGTAACTTCTGTTCTACTGGTTGATTGTTTTCACTGTCAGAAAGTTTCTCCTTATTTTTAGATTGAATCTCTCCTTGATCAGTTTCCATCCATTATTCCTTGTCTGGCCTTCAGGTGCTTTGGAAAATATCTGAACCCCCTCCTCTCTGTGGCAGCCTCTCAAATATTGGAAGGATGCTATCATGTCTCCCTCGCTCCTTCTCTTCACTAGACTAGCCAGGCCCAGTTCCTGCAACCGTTCTTCATATGTTTTCGTCTCCAGTCCCCTCATTATCCTGGTTGCTCTTCTCTGCACTCTTTCTAGAGTCTCAACATCTTTTTTAAGGAGAAATTTCCTGAAAGTGAGAACAATTAAACAGTGGAACTGCTTGCCTCCAACACTGGAAGTTTCTAAGAAGAAATTGGACAGCCATTTGTCTGAAATAGTATAGGTTTTCCTGCTTGAGCAGGGGGTTGGACTAGAAGACCTCCAAGGTCCCTTCCAACTCTGCTGTTCTGTTAATTGGCTTTTTCATATGTGTATCTCTCCATAGTTCCAACATCTTTTTTCCCCCTGCCACATCCTGCTAACGTTGCCTTCACCTCATTCCCAGGCCAGCCCATCGTTAACAAGTTTAAGTGGCCTTTAGTTCTATCCAGATTAAAATAGCATCTTTCCTGTTGTTTGGGAACCCATCCAAGAACAGTCTCCAGATATGCAAAGTCTATTGGGTTTGAAACCCACTGCCAAGGAGGAACTCAACTGGTGGCAGTGACTGGAAACAGAGGCTGATGGAAGTAAAGCTAGGGAAGAGAAAAGGGGGACAGGCAGATTCCTGCTGGCGTAGTTTTCTGCAGACTCAGAGGTGGGTAGATAGCATTTCACCTTAGCAGCAGGAAAGGTCTACCGTATCTGAGGTGTCCCCATTATGCTTCTCGCGCATGAGCTACTTGGAGGTTCACCTTCTGTAATAGAGTTGGGAGTCAGGGACGCCGTTTTGCAGGGGCTTCATTCCACCTTGAGCATGCAGTTCCAGTTAATGGCTATGGGGGGAAGAATGATTGAGCCCCCGTGCTCTCCAATTTCTCTCCCACATGTAATTCCAAATGCATGTGAAACTACTGTTGAGAGGGTCATCCAACAGTTTGAGATGAGGCTTCATCAGCATGCTGATGATACTTAATTGTGCATCGCCACTTTGCGATGAGCTGCGGAAGCCATGGACTTGTGGGGGAGTCTTGGAATTGATGAGTAGGGACCAGATTTGGGGGTGGGGGTGAGTGAAATGAGAGCAAGCTAAAACCTGGCAGGAAGAAGATGCCTATTTTCAGCAACTGTCTTGCTCTTCTGGAAAGCTCAACCCCAGCACTTGTTCTAGGCAGAATTGTGGTGCTCCTGGAGGTGAAGGGGGACAGGATTCAAAACTTGGTGGGTGCTGGGGGGGGGGGTCTTTCTTGATTTGTAATTCCTTCTTGAACTGTCAGTGGAGAATCCATGGGCCAGAGGGTCAGTTGAAGACTTACTTGGAAGGCAAAAAAACCCATCACCCAATCTATCTACATTTTTAATGTAAGATTAAAAAAAAAACATTCACCCATACTAAGAATAGAGTAGAGTAGAGTAGAGTAGAGTAGAGTAGAGTAGAGTAGAGTAGAGTAGAGTAGAGTAGAGTAGAGTAGAGTAGAGTATAATAGACTAGCAATAGCAACAGGAATAGCACTTAGACTTATATACTGCTTCATAGAGCTTTTACAGCACTCGCTAAGTGATTTACAGAGTCAGTATATTTGCCCCCAACAATCTGGGTCCTCATTTTACCCACCTCAGAAGAATGGAAGGCTGAGTCAACCTTGAGCTGATGAGATTTGAACTGCTGAACTAAGGAGTGGAGTGGAATGGAATGGAATGGAATGGAATAGAATAGAATAGAATAGAATAGAATAGAATAGAATAGAATAGAACAGAACAGAACAGAACAGAACAGAACAGAACAGAACAGAACAGAACAGAACAGAACAGAATTCTTTATTGGTCAAGTGTGATTGGACACACAAGGAATTTTCCTCCAGTGCATAAACTCTCAGTATACATACAACCAACAAATCATAAATCATGATTATAATCATAAAATACAATAATCATAAATCATAAGATGCAACACTCAGTGATAGTCATAGGATACTAAATAAAAGCAATCAATATAAATCCTAAGATACAAATAACACAGTTATAATAGTAAGATGCTAATGGAATAGGTAATAGGAAAGATGGGAAGGATAATAGTAATACAGCCCTACTACTTGACATCCCAGGGCATAAGACAATGTGGGAATTAGTTATTTAGCAGAATGATGGCATGGGGGGAAAACTGTCTAGTTGTGTTGGCATGCAAAGCCCTATAGCATAATCTTGAGGGAACAGTTTATGCCCAGGATGTGAAGGGTCTGTAGACATTTTCATAGCCCTCTTTCTGGCTCATGTAGAATACAGGTCTGCAATAGAAGCTGTGCATATCTAGCAAGAACTTTGTGGGTCAACTTATCAACCGAATGGCAAGAACTGAGTTTTATTCCTTCTTCTCTTTAACTGTTGTGGCACACCAACGGCAAGCAGAGCTGGCAGCAGATTCGGGCAGTGAGGAGGTTGGGGAGGAATATGGGCCAGTCCTGGAGTCTGGGGAAGGCTCTGATGAGGGCTCTGTGTCGGAAGCAGAGTGGAGGCCAGAGTCGTATGCCAGTTATCAGCTGCCTTCAGAGTCAGGCTTCAGTGAGGCAGAAGAACAGCTGGAGCCTGTTCCCAGTGTGCACATGTGCAGAGTTGCCAGACAAAGGGAACAGCTAAAGAACAGGGGTCAACTTGGGAGTAAGGCCACAGGTGGACAATGAATGGCCCCTCCCAGAGGAAATAAAAGAGGAGCAAAAGGGGAGTGGAGCTTGCAGGAGACAATTAGTTTGCTTAATTGATTCCTGACTCTCCAAGACTCCTTGCCAAGTTTTGCAGATATCGGCCCGTCAGCTCTCCAAGCCAGAGAAGGTCTGTGACTGTTAATCCTCCCTTGAAAGATTTTGCTGGATGTGAACGAGCAGAATTCACAGTAAATTAATAAAAGGGGTTTATTTAAAATGGGACAAGGAGTTTGCTTCATGCTCTTGGGAAGCCTTGGTCAGAGCATTAACTTAACTCTCCTCTTGAATCTTGCCTGGTGAGAAACTGGGCTAAATTTCCTCCTAACCACAACAACATATCTGTGTTAACAGGGGTCACAAGTATGTTTGATGCAGATAGTGAGAATTTAAGCACTGAGCTCAAAGTGTCCCGGAGGAGTTGCTCAGATCCGTTGCAGGCAATCATATGCTCTGTATTCAATCTAGACCTTGGTCACCTCCAGGGAGGAAGCCGAAGAATTTAACAACCATTTTGCAAACACCAGATTGAACCAGCCAAATAATACCTTTGCATTCTTCTTACCTCTCATCTGTGCAAAAGGACAGACCTGATTATGAAATAAAGGAATAGGCAATTCTACCGGCAGAGGCGAAAGCAAAGGTGCTTCGATAAGCCTTTAACCTTTGATTTACTCTAGCTTGATTCTGCCTATGTTTCTTGAGATTTTTAAATTATTCCTATTTTTGTTGATTTTGTTTCTTTTTTCATCAAGTTGTATGTTTGGATAGGCCAGGTTGTAAATATTGCTAAACAACAAAGAAATACGAAAATCTGTTCGCTACACCATAATAATAGCTGGTATTGAAGCACTTCAATAAAAGGGGTCCCAGCCAGAAAAATGCCAGGACCCAGAACAAAGGATTCAACAAGCTTTTATATAGTTTTTCAAGGCGGGATAAAGAAATATTGGATAATAAACTGTTTGAAACATATCTAAAGGGTCCTCTATTGTTTCACGCCATTCCTGTTTCTAAGTCTTAACTAACAGCACTGCACACCAGAACAAGAAGGTACAAGAACAGTCTTTTCCTGAACGCCATCACTCTGCTAAACAAATAATTCCCTCAACATTGTCAAACTATTTCCTAAGTCTGCATTACTATTACTATTAATCTTCTCATCATCCCTATCACCCATCTCCCCTCACTTATGACTGCATGACTGAAACTTTGTTGCTTGTATCCTTACGATTTATATTGATATTGTTTCCTGATTGCTTATTTGTATCCTATGACTATCATTAAGTGTTGTACCTTATGATTCATGACAAATGTATCTTTTCTTTTACGTACACTGAGAGCATAGCAGGGATGGGTTTCAACCAGTTCGCGGTAGTCCCTGCGAACCGGTTGGTCGCCAAACCCGGAAGTAAGTAACTTCCGGGAACGGTGAAGGGCCCGCCCGCCCGCCCGCGGTCCTTACCCGGTTTTGATGAGTTCTGCGCTTCCACACATGCGCAGGACACATACAGCGCCTGTGCGATCATCCAGGAGCAGCTGGAGCGTCACGCAGACGCTAGTACGCATGCGTGCACCGCGCGCGTGCACGAGGACGCCGCCAGCCCCGTTCCAACCGAACCGGTTGGAACGGGGCGAGAAACCCACCCCTGGAGCATAGGCACCAAAGACAAATTCCTTGTGGGTCCAATCACACTTGGCCAATAAAGAATTCTATAGAATTCTAAACACTTCAAAAGTTATCTAACAGGTATGCTATTGGCTCTGCTTCAAATCTATACCTAAAAGCTAACTAATGGATGGATGGATGGATGGATGGATGGATGGATGGATGGATGGATGGATGGATGGATGGATGGATGTATGTATGTATGTATGTATGTATGTATGTATGTATGTATGTATGTATGTATGTATGTATGTTTTGGGGAAAGTAGTGGAGGAAGAAGGATTAGATACCATATTTGTAAAAGTAATAAATGTGAGATGCAAACAGACTAACAGACAAACGATTGTCAGTCTTACAAGGTCAATCAGATCAGGCAATTGACTCGATGGGAATATTAGAATTGTACTTTATCGAGATAGGCTACATAGCAGAATCTTACACCCCTCTCCTCCCTGTTATATCCCAGTGAATTAGGGAGGAATCAGCCTGAGCCTTTTCTTAATACAATCTCACTTTCCAGGATGTAAGGACACTTAAGTTTCTAATTTTTTTTTATTGACAGAATGGATTCTGAACATCTGTCCCGAGCTCTCTGTCATAATGTAAAAGATGGCTAACAAATAGTATGTAATGTGTCATTACGTCTGACTTCACTTTTCAGCTTCAATTTATTGATGCAACATTTTGAGCATTTTAGCAGCTAGGAAATTTTGCACATAGAATGAAAGTTCTCCACTTTATTCATCATCTGATTACTATGTAAATTAAACAGAACTTTCTACTTTTTCCCATTTTTTTCTCTCTGCCTTCCTCCATCATGGTGACCTCTTTATCAACTGTACATAATGTTTTAGCCTGTTTCTTCAGTGAAAAAGAAGCTATCCAGTGTAAAGCTGTTAAAATTAATTGTGGAAACATTTTTTATTTATAAATATGTACATGAGTATTAAAATGAATGCTGGCTCTTTCATTTCTTGTTTATAAAAAGAATTACTGTTTCCAAACACAAGCATACCTATTTAGGATTTTGTCACTTGTAATGGAAAAACATTTGCGGATTTTTTTTCTTCTCTACTCTCTGTGTATTATTATGAATTCAGATTAAATGCCACTTTTTGGGCAGGAACTGTGAGTGTTATTTCAGAATAGCTGAGTATATGAAATACACAGTTAAGAACACTGAATCAGAGTCAAAATACTCACATTTAGTCTGATTCTGCAAACAAATTGTGCAAGAATCTTTGTAGTTAAAAGGCTATTAAATTAAACCCAATTTCTTATGATGCCCTGTGTTTCTTTAATATTACATGATGTATGGCAGATATTGAGGATTTTAAATTAGTAAAGGGATTTCTAGTTAAGGGATTCTTAGCTTTTAAGTCATTTCTCCTTTAAGGAGTGTATGATCTGTTTATTCGTTCATCGTTCTGTTTTTAACCTTTCCAGCTCAAAGGAATTTTGGAATAAAAATATGTAACAAGAGCTGTGATTCTCTCCTTCTCTCCCGATCAGCAGAACTCTCTGAAAACTGAAAAGAACAGGACCAAAACTGAGGTAGGGAAAGATGCTGTGGGGAGTTTGAAGAAAGTGGTCTGTACTTTGGTTGGAGCTGTGGGCAAAACTTTTCAGAAAAAGAAATTTACTGACTCAGGGGTGCCCTGGATTGTTTTCTGTTTATCAATCCCTTCATGAAGTTTCAGATTATTCATCAATGCCCCAAACATTTATTATGTGAAAATAATTTCTTCTTCTGCTTCTGCTTCTGCTTCTGCTCTTCCTCCTCCTTCTCCTCTTCCTATCAATCTTGACTCCTGGCACTGCCTGAACTCCTCTCTCTTCAGTTTCCTGGCAAGATTTTAGGAAATGGTTTATCCTTGCTTCCTTTCATTGGCTGAGAGACAGAGTGACTGGCCCAAGGTCATCCAGTTGGCTTCATCGCTAATGCAGGAATGGAACTCCAAGACCTTCACCCTTAGACCAAACTGGCTGTCAATACGTCAACGTTCTGAAACTTTCTAGGCAGCATTTTCAGAAGTGGCCAGCTATTACCTGCTTTGTAGAGCTGAGACAGAGAGAGATTGCCCCAAAGTCACCCAGCTGGTTTTGTGTCGATGGTACACATAGATCTTACAGCCTCCCACTTTCTAGCAATAGCAATAGCAATAGCAGTTAGACTTATATACCGCTTCATACGGCTTTCAGCCCTCTCTAAGCAGTTTACAGAGTCAGCATATTGCCCCCAACAACAATCCGGGTCCTCATTTTACCCACCTCGGAAGGATGGAAGGCTGAGTCAACCTTGCACCGGTGAGATTTTGAACAGCCGAACTGCAGAACTGCAGTCAGCTGAAGTAGCCTGCAGTGCTGCACTCTAACCACTGCGCCACCTCGGCTCTATAACCATTATCCCAAACTGCCTCTAACCTTAATTAATATTACTACAATAATAGCAAGAGAGGGTTTTCAGCCCCCTCTAAGCAGTTTACAGAGTCAGAACATGGCCCCCCAACAATCTGGGTCCTCGTTTTAGTGACCTCGGAAGGATGGAAGGCCAAGTCAACCTTGCTCAAATGAAAATAGCAATAGAGCTTAGAATTTAGACTTATATACCGCTTCACAGTGCTTTTAAAGCCTTCTCTAAGCAATTTAAAGAGTCAGCATATTGCCCCAAACAATCTGGGTCCTCATTTGACCCACCTCGGAAGGATGGAAGGCTGAGTCAACCTTGAGCCTGGTGAGATTCGAACTGCCAAATTGCAGGCAGCCGGCAGTCAGCAGAAGTAGCCTGCAGTACTGCACTCTAACCACTGCGCCACCTCGGCTCTTAACAATGTCCTGCGATCCCCTTTTACGAACTTCTGACAAGCCAAGTCAATAGGGAAGCCAGATTCACTTTACAACCATGTCACTAACTTAACAGCTACAGTAATTCACTTTAAAAAAAACCTACCACTAACTGAACGACTGCTGTGATACACGTAACAATGGTAGCAAGAAAGGTCATAAATCCACTTAACACATGTCTCACTTAGGGGCAGGATTTTGGGGCTCGGTTGTGACCGTAAGTCGAGGACAGCTTTTCTTCTTAATTCCACATTTGTCTCTGCACGCTGGTGTTTTTGGCAGCATGTTTTCCTTTGTTTCCCCTTCTGCCGTGTCTCTCCCGCATGCCATTCTTGGATCAGGAAGCCAACCGTCACAAGATGGAATGCAACCGGAAAGTTGCTTCAACAGGAGAGGAGGAATTGCCTTTGCAGTACAATGGCCCACTTTTCTCCACCACCCCCTCCGCCCCTCTCTTTCTCTCCCTGCTCCCCAGTGGATTCTCCAACTCTTTTAATGAAAAGAATGAAGGATGGAAAGTGCCAGCAGCTCCAGCTATTTTCACGGCGCGTTCGAACATTTAAGTACACAAGTGGGACCTTCCTCTCAGCTGTCTCTATCAAAGGAGCCACTTTAAATTTTTCCACCCTTGTGCAATGCAACTTGCTTGAAAATATTTTTAAAATGCAAAGGGGGGGGAAGGAGGGGGGCAGGGAGAGGGGGATGAGAGGAGGAAAAAGAAGAGGGGGAAGAAGGGGAAGAAGGAGAAAAAGGAGAGGGCGAGAGAGAAGGAGAAGAGGAGGAGGAGGAAGGAGAGGAAGAAGGAGAAGAGGAGGAATGGGGACAAGAGGAGGAAAAAGAGGAGAGGGAGAAGGAGAAGAGGAGGAAGGGAAGGGCGGGGAAGGGGAAGAAGAAGGAGAAGGGAGAAGGAGAGGAAGAAGGAGAAGAAGAAGAGGAGGAAGGGGGACGAGAGGAGGAAAAAGAGGGAGGAAGGGGAGGGTGGGGTGGGGAAAGGGAAGAAGAAGGAGAAGAGGAGGAGGAGGGAGGAGAGGAAGAAGGAGAAGGAGAAGAGGAGGAAGGGGGACGAGAGGAGGAAAAAGAGGGAGGAAGGGGGAGGGTGGGGTGGGGAAGGGGAAGAAGATGGAGAAGAGGAGGAGGAAGAAGGAGAGGAAGAAGAAGAAGAGGAGGAAGGGGGATGAGAGGAGGAAAAAGAGAAGGAGGAAGAGGAGGAGGAAGAGGAGGAAAGGGAGGGGGAGTAGGAGAAGAAGAGGAGGTGGAGGAAGAAGAAGAGGGAGAAGAGGTTGAACAGGAGGGGAGGGGAGGGGAAGGAGGAGGAGGAGGAGGGAGAACGAGAGGGAGAAGGAGAAGAGGAGGAAGGGGGAATGAGAGGAGGAAAAAGAGGTGGGGGAAGAAGGAGAAGGAGGAGGAGAAGATGAGGAGGAAGAGGGGAAAGGGGGAAAGGGGGGAGGGGAAGGAGAAGAGGAGGAGGAGGGAGGAGGAGGAGGAGGAGGAGGAGGAGGAGGAGGAGGAGGAGGAGGTGGTGGAGGAAAAACAACAAACAATAACAAGAACTTGGGGGTGGGATTGGAAAACATAAAGTGCCTTGGAAAAAAAAACCTCAGGGGCTTTTTCCCACATAGTTCGTTCCCAGGATGTAGATGCCTGAAAAATAAGGCAGATAAATTGCCTTTTCCACTCCCCCACTGATAAAAGATTTCATCCTGCTTGGAAATAAAGGGGGAGCCAAGAACAATCCCTGGGAATGGCGCTTCCAGAACATGGGAGCCTCAGCTTTGAATCTGCCTAAAAAGAACTCCCGACTGTGTTGCAATAGTTTTCCGTGACCTACATTTTGGCTCTTTTTAATCTCGTCCTCAGCCTGATCTAGCTAGGCTGTTTGTTTTCCTTCGGAGAGAGGGATGGCGGAGAGCCATTTTGCAGCTCCTTTTGGTCAAGTGCGTCCTCTCTCACCCGCTACTCACATCGAGAGACATAAAACATGACTTTTCCGTTGCTTTCTCTTACTCAGGACAGAGCTAAAGGCTGAGGGTTTATAGGTTTAGAATTGAAGAGAAGGGGACCTTAATGTTCTGACCTAGGCTTCCCCAGCAACACGAAGCCGAGTCCTTGTACCGATAAACCCCTTTTATTTAATTTAAAGTGAATTCCTCTCCAGCAAAGTCCCGGCCCACAGTCTTTCCAGACAGTTCACAATTACCAACCTTTATCAGGCTTGGAGAATGGCCAGGCCAATATCTTTCAGACAATGCAAGAATGCAGGAATGAACTAATTGTCTCCTGCAAACTCCACTCCCCTTTTGCTCCTCTTTTATTCCCTCTGGGAGGGGCCATTCACCATCCACCTGTGGCCTTACACCCAAGTCGACTCCTGTTCTTCAGCTTCCCTTTGTCTGGCAACTGCGCATGTGCACACTGGGAACAGGCTCCAGCTGTTCTTCTGCCTCACTGATGTCTGACTCTGAAGGCAGCTGATAACTGACATATGGCTCTGCCCCGTCTCTGCCTCTGACACAGAGCCCTCATCAGAGCCTCCCCCAGCCTCCAGGACTGGCCCATGTTCCTCCCCAACCTCCTCACTGTCCGAATCTGATGCCAGATCCGCTGGCAGGCCACAACACTTAAGAAGAAGCCTTGCCGTGAATGTCACCTGCACTACTGCTGTCTACCAGAATAACAAGAATTGGAAGGGTACTTGAAGGTCTTCTAGACCAACCCCCCCTACCCAAGCAGGGACCCTACACCATTTATGACAAATGGCAGTCCATTCTCTTCTTGAAAGCGTCCAGGGATGAAGCTCCCAAAACTTCTGAAGGCAACTTTGGTTCCTTTGGTTGATTGTTCTCAGTATCAGAAAATTCCTTCTTATTTCCAGGTTGAATCTCTCCTTGTTCAGTTTCCATCCATTGTTCCTTGTCTGGCCTTCAGGTGCTTTGGAAAATAGCTTGACTCCCCTCCTCTCTGGGGCAAGCCCTCAAATATTGGAAGACGGCTATCATATCTCCCCTGCTCCTTCTCTTCACTAGACTAGCCAAGCCCAGTTCCTGCAACTGTTCTTCATATGTTTTAGCCTCCAGTCCCCTCATCATCCTGATTGCTCTTCTCTGCACTCTTTCTAGAGTCTCAACCTCTTTTTTATAGTGTAGTGACCAAAACTGGATGCAGAACTCTAGCTGTGGTCTTACTAAGGCTTTCCTTGATTAGTTTCCATCTGTTGCTTTTTGTTCTGTTTTCAGGTGCTTTGAAGAATAAGTTGACTCCAAAGCACCTGAAGGCAGGACAAGAAGCAATGGATGGAAGCTAATCAAGGAGAGAAGCAAAGTTACAATAGCACTGAAAATAGTGACTAATGACAATGACTGTTGCGGCATCCTCGTGGTCACATGATCAAAATTCAGCTGCTGGGCAAGTGATTCATATTTAGGATGGCTGCATTGTCCTGGAGTCATGTGATCAAAAGGTCACATGATCCGCTTTTGTGACCTTCTGAGAAGCCAAGTGAATGGGGAAGCCAGATTCACTTTAGGAGCCGAGGTGGCGCAGTGGTTAGAGTGCTGTACTGCAGGCTACTTCAGCTGACTGCTAGTTTTGCAGTTTGGCTGTTCAAATCTCACCGGGTCAGGGTTGACTCAGCCTTCTATCCTTCCAAGGTGGGTAAAATGAGGACCCGGATTGTTGTTGGGGGCAATATGCTGACTCTGTAAACCGCTTAGAGAGGGCTGAAAGCCCTATGAAGCGGTATATAAGTCTAACTGCTATTGCTATTGCTATTAACAACCTTGTTACCAATTTAACAACTGCACTGATTCACGTAACCACTGGGGCAAGAAAGGGCCTAAAACTCACTTAACAATTGTCTCACTTTGCAACAGAAATGTTGGCTTCAATTGCGAAGTTGAAGTTTACGTATTTCCTAACCTGCAGTTTTATTCTGTTTTATATCAATTCTTTGTTGCTGTTTTTTTTTTAAAAAAAACCTTCATTTATTTATTATAGTATTGAACACCATTTTTTGGGGGGAAAAGTCAGCTGTCAATAGCAATAACTCCAAAGGCACGGAACCAAATACATTTCCTGTGGAAAATGGCAGTGCAGTAGACTTTGTATCCAATGCCTCTATGGGGAGAGCACTGTTCTCCTAAGCATCAGTTTCACAGTATTCCCACCGTTGTAATTAGCCTAGCATTGCATTAAGTAAAACATTTCCAGTTTGGTACTGAGATGCTACAGACAAAAAACAGGCCAGATTTTAAACTGGCAAGTTGAAACCAAACACAAGAATTGAAGGAAACAATCCTGCCATTCGGTTTCTTCTGCTAAAATTGTGTGAAGTTTGCAGGGTCTTCTATCTTTTATTTGCTGTTTTTAGTTGCAAAGTCGTGTCCGACCCATCGTGACCCTATGGACAATGTTTCTCCAGGCCTTCCTGTCCTCTACCATCCTCTGGAGTCCATTTAAGCTTACGCCGACTGCTTTGGTGACTCCATCCAGCCACCTCATTCTCTGCCGTCCCCTTCTTCTTTTGCCATCAATTGTTCCCAGCATTAGGCTATTCTTCAGTTCTTCCTTCTAATATAGAGTCCATTTAAGCCCACGCCGATTGCTTTAGTAATTCCATCCAGCCACCTCATTCTCTGTTGTCCCCTTCTTCTTTTGCCCTCAATTGTTCCAAGCATTAGACTCTTCTCCAGGGAATCCTTCTAATATGGAGTCCATTTAAACTCACGCCGACTGCTTTGGTGATTCCAGCCAGCCATCTCCTTCTCTGTTGTCCTATTCTTCTTTTGCCCTCAATTGTTCCAAGCATGAGGCTCTTCTCCAGGGAGTCCTTCCTTCTCATTACATGGCCAAAGTATTTGAGTTTCATCTTCAGGATCTGGTCTTCTAAAGAACAACCAGGGTTGATTGATCTCTTCTAGGACTGACCGGTTTGATCGCCTTGGAATCCAAGGGACTCGCAGGAGTCTTCTCTTGCTTATATAAACCCATATTTTTGTAGCAGTGGATGGAGATAACAAGGGGCTGCCACAAAGAAGAGGGGGGGGGGGTCAACCTATTCTCCATAGCCCCAGAAGGTAGGACAAGAAGCAATGGATGGAAATTAGCCAAGGAGAGAAGCAACCTGGAATTTAGGAGAAACTTGCTGATGGTGAGAACAATAAACCAGTGGAACAGCTTGGCTTCAAAAGTTGTGCATCACTAGAGATTTTGAAGAAGAGATTGGACAACCATTTGTCCAGAACAGTATAGGGTCTCCTACCTGAGCAGAGGGTTGGACTAGAAGACCTCCAAGGGCCCTTCCAACTCTTGTTATTCTGTGGTTTGCGATGACTTGGCCATCCTTTCTGACACATTCTTTGGCAAAATCATCACAGCGGTAAATAGAACCAGCTCTCAGCCATCACTGAGTCCTTGGAGTTTCTCTATCCATTTTGGGGAGGGTAAGTTAGAGAATATCATTGGCAGACAGTACTCCTTTTTCTTCCTTTGAAGCTATTCCTTAGAAACGTCAACAAATGAGCCATTTTCCCATGCCTTTGGTGATGGGAGGAAGGTCACAGGTGGACACAAAAAAATTGGTCCCTGAAGCAAAGTAATTACAGACCTTGCAAAATGCAGAGATCAGGATTATCTCTCCAGGGGGGTGGGTGTGTGTGTTTAAAACACAAGTCTGGAAAAGTTTTCTTAGCCTATGATAAGTATCCACTATAAAGGTAAAGGTTCCCCTCGCACATATGTGCTAGTCGTTCCTGACTCTAGGGGGCGGTGCTCATCTCCGTTTCAAAGCCCAAGAGCCAGTGCTGTGCGAAGACGTCTCCGTGGTCATGTGGCCAGCATGATTAAACGCCGAAGGCACATGGAACGCTGTTCCCTTCCCACCAAAGGTGGTTCCTATTTTTCTACTTGCATTTTTACATGCTTTCAAACTGCTAGGTTGGCAGAAGCTGGGACAAGTAACGGGAGCTCACTCTGTTACATGGCGCTAGGGATTCTAACTTTTTTTTTTAATAAAATGTGTTTTTATTTTCCATTTTTCATTTTCATACAGTCACATATATACTGTGCATAACCGGGGCCATACAACATTAAACAATAAACACAGCAATTCCTCTTGTCAACAATACCCCCCAAAATAGAAACCCAATATACCTCTTCGACCCTCCATACACCTCTTTCTTTCGCCCCCTCCAACTTTCCATCTTCCCTCCATCATTCCCCTCTACCCTACTTCCCCTCCCCCTCTACCACTCCTCTCTCCTAGTCCACTCCCTCCCTTCCTTCTCACCCTCCCTCCAATCCTCTCTCCCACCCTCTCTACCCCTCTTTCTTCTATCCCGCTACTCCTCCCTTTGGTGTATTTCTACTATATGTCAATATAGCTAGGGATTCGAGCCACTGAACTTCCGACCTTTATGATCAACAAGCTCAGTGTCTTCGCCACTGAGCCATCACGTCCCTCCTAAGTATCCACTATGGGACAAGCTCAACCCAGGGAGTCCTTGGCTTACGACCACAATTGAGCCCACCTCTGTTGCTAAGTGAAACAGTTGTTAAGTGAGTTTTGCCCCATTTTACAACCTTTCTTGACACAGTGGTTAAATGGACCACTGCAATGGTTATGTTAGTTAACACGGTGGTTAAGTGCAAATGGCTTTTCCATTGATTTGGCTTCTCAGAACGTGACCCTGGGACACTGAGCTCATATTTGTGAACCAGTAGCGAAGGTCAGTTGATTTCACCCCTGCCTGTTCCCATCAGTTTTTACTGATGAAGGCCAACCAATTAATAAGGCATCATCAGACATTTTCGGGCATGTTGAGAGGCCTAATTATTTGATGTTTGTCAGGATAGAAATAGGTGCTGGCTTTGCAGTTCGTAGGCTGCAGACTGTTTCAACTGCTGCTGCTTCCTTTAATTAAAATTTTCCCTGGGCATTCGGATGGATTTTTTCCTCTCCCCTAAATTATCAGCTAAGAGACAGAAACCAGAAAGTCATTTATCAGGTAGCAAAATTTTGCATCAAATTTATAATGGTGTGCCGTAACATTGAGGCGAGGTCTGGCGAATGACTCTAAAAGTAGCTCGAATTGTACGGATGTCTCTTGTTGCATGGATCGATGTTTGTTTCTTTAATTCACTCGATCATATTTATTCAGTCAATGACCAGCAAAATCGAAAAGAGCAAGACCAGGTCCGGGAAAAGCAAACAAATGCAAAAATATACCAACAACTAAATTAAATAAATAAAATAAAAATTGGAAAGGACTTTGGAGGTCTTCTTGTCTAACCCGTTGTTCAAGTAGGAGTCCTTATATCAGTGTTTCTCAACCTTGGCAACTTGAAGATGTCCGGACTTCAACTCCCAGAATTCCCCAGCCAGCATTCGCTGCATTCGCTGGCTGGGGAATTCTGGGAGTTGAAGTCCGGACATCTTCAAGTTACCAAGGTTGAGAAACACTGCCTTATATACATACCATTTCATAAAATTGTTATCCAATCTCTTCTTAAAAAACCTCCAGTGTTTCAACATCCACAACTTCTAGAACCAATTGGTTCCACTGATTAATTGTTAATGTCAGCCTCTACTTGGCCTGCTTGCTATCGGCTGCCAGACTAACGGGGAGGCTGGAGGCTTGTGGTATTTGGGGGGAAATTACTAGGTACTGGAGGAGTTATCATGAAGGGAGTTTTGTTCTCACCATCTTCTGTGCATGTTGATGGCTCGTGTTTGGCCTTGGTCAAGGTCAACTGTCTCTGCACACCAAATGAATGAGGCCACTTGAAGATGCGCCCCACATGACACCTTTGGGAGTTGCAGATTGGACATTGGGTTGGGGTAACTGGGGGGGGGGGAGGGTCTTGGGCAAAAGTTTGAAATGTACCCTTTGGCGCTTTTTTGGTTCAGATCTTCCTTCACTGTAGCTGTTTTCATTTCATGTCCAGTAAAAGTACCTTTATCTCTACACAAATGGAGTTGGGTGTTTTCTTTCTTGGATACTAGCAATAGCAGTTAGACTTATATACTGCTTCATAGGGCTTCCAGCCCTCTCTAAGCGGTTTACAGAGTCAGCATATCACCCCCACAGTCTGGGTCCTCATTTCACCCACCTTGGAAAGATGGAAGGCTGAGTCAACCTTGAGCCGGTGAGATTAGAACCGCTGAACTGCAGATAACAGTCAGCTGAAGTGGCCTGCAGTACTGCACCCTAACCACTGCGCCACCTCGGCTCATAACCACTGCGCCACCTCGGCTGAATGAGGCACGCCTGACAGTTCTAACTATCAGGAAATTTCTCCTTTGTTCTAGATAGATTCTCTCCTTGATTATAGCAACCTTGAGCCGGTGAGATTAGAACCGCTGAACTGCAGATAACAGTCAGCTGAAGTGGTCTGCAGTACTGCACCCTAACCACTGCGCCACCATGGCTCTTTAGTTTAGTTTCCATCCATTGCTTCTTGTCCTGCCTTCAAGTGCTTTAGAAAATAGGTTAGCTGCTCTTTTTTGTGGCAGCCTCTCAAATATTGAAAGACTGCTATCATGTCTCCCCTGGTCCTTCTTTTCATTATACTAGACATGCCCAGTTCCTGCAACCATTCTCATGTGTTTTAGCCTCCAGTCTCCTAATCATCTTGGTTGCTCTTCTCTGCACTCTTTGTAGAGTCTCCACATCTTTTTTATATTATGGCAACCAAAACTGGATGCAATATTCCAAGTGTGGCCTTATCAAGGCACATGAGTAAGCCTTAAACTAATTTTTAATGTATTTTTTTTCTTTAATAACTCTATGCTAGTGGGGTTTGGTGTGTGTGTGTGTGTGTGTGTGTGTGTGTGTGTGTGTGTGTGTGTGTGTGTGTGTGTTTTGAACCAACTACAAGCTGGGGAAGGGAGATTAGATTTTCCTTCTCTGAACACAATTTGAATCTGTACTCTGGATTAGCATATGTTTACATCTGTATCGGAACCTGACAGGGATGGCATGGCACACACAGCTGTCATATCATCAAGTTAAGTCCAAAGATGGTTGCAGCTAAGCAAAAGCCCTTTCAGTATACATCGCAAATCAGTATTTTTTTTTTTTTAAAAAGAAATGTTTGCATATAGCTTCCAGTGTTTTGTGTATAGTATTTGTCATTTGGGCTCTTGGCCAGAATTTTACTGCTGATCCTTCCCTTCAGCAAACAGCATTTGCTAATGCTACAGTCTTTTTTTTTTTTGAGCGAGAGCCAAAAAGTCTTAGATCAGTTTTTCTCAACCTTGGCGATTGGAAAAAGCGTAGACTTCAACTCCCAGCATTCTTCAACCAGCTTGGCTGTGATGACTGGGGAATTCTGGGAGTGGGAAGGCCACACCTCTCCAAGTTGGCAAGGTTAAAAACCATTGGGAGCTCAAGCACAGGAAGAACCGTTACGGGAATTGGCTATGTCTAGTCCAGTGATGGCGAACCTTTTCGGCATCGAGTGCCCAAGCATGTACATTTGCCAGAGTGGTGGAAACCCAAAGACCAGCTGGCCGGCATGCGTGTGGTTTTTTTGGCCATTTTTCAGACAATTCTCAGGCCAAGAAATGGCCTGAAAATGGTCCAGAAAATGGTCTGAAAACCAGCCTGTTCTTTGGGCAATTTTGGCCATTTTTAGGACTCCAGTGCTCGCAAAGACCACCTGCCGGAAACCAGAAGAGCAGCTGGTGATGGCACACATGCCAACAGAGAGGGCTCTGCATGCCACCTCTGGCATGCGTGCCATAGGTTGGCCATCACAGGTCTAGTCTAATGAAAAGAAGGACCAGGGGGGATATACTAGCAGTGCTCCAATGTTTGAGGGGCTTCTACAAAGACAATGGGGGTTGTCAAAGTATTTTCCAAAGCACCAAAAGGCAAGATGAGAAACAATGGATGGAAACTAACCAAGGAGATAAGTAAGAACTAAGGAGAAGCTTCCTAACAGTGAGAGAAATCAATCAATGGAAAAGCTTGCCTTCAGAAGTTGTGGGTGCTCCAGTACAGGAGATTTTCAAGAAGAGCCTGGATAACCAATTGTCCTGCTTGAGCAGAGGGTTGGGCTAGAAGACCTCCAAGGTCCTTTCCAATTCTGTTATTTTTATTTTTATTTAACTGTTAGTATATTTTTGAATTTATTTGCTTTTCTCCGGTTTTGTCTTGCTCTTTTCGATTTTGCTGGTCGTTGACTGAATAAATATTATGGACTGATTGAATTAAACAAACATGCCTCCGAGGTCCTTTCCCATTCTGTTGTTCTGTAAAATCTGAATTTGCTTTTAAAGAAAGGGGCTATAGTAAAAATTAGACTTTCTCCCTTCTCTTGTATGGCGATTCTAATCCATCATTTATTATTATGCAAATAAATTAAAACATTTAAACCTAGCTAAATACCTTCATGGGTATATTAACCAACGAAAAGCTTCCGTTGAGTAATTTTAGTCCCAATTTCATGAGAAAGGCAACATATCAATGATAGGGTTAGGGTTTGGATCAGAGGTGAGTTGACCCAGTTCGGGCGAACTAGTAGTGGAATTTAGGCCTGGCTCACAGAACCGGCAGCGACCCAGGCTTCTCAGGTGCCCGAACAGGTTCCCTTGCTGCCGCTGGGCTACCACCATTTTAGTTTTTAGTAACTGTGCGTGCAGAGTTCACTGTAAATTGTTCTGTACATGCGCGAAGAACAATTTACATTGAACAGCGCATGTATATGCAGGTAGTAAAACCGGCAACAACCCACTCCTGGTTAGGATCCGTTCCAACTCTATGATTTATGATTTAGGGCCATGATGACGAGCCTATGCACACATACCACAGGTGGCACGCAGAGCCCTCTCTGCATGTATGCAAGCCATCACCCCAGCTCTGCTCCACCACACATGGTGTACACCTCCCGCCGGCCAGCGGGCTTTCAGGTCTGCCGCGCATGCGCAGAGGGCAGGGTGCATGCAGGGGAGTCACACACGCGTGTGGGGGAGGCGGGGGACCATGTGAGTCACACATGCATGCGCAGGGGGCAGGAGGAGCACGGGGGGGGTCATGCACACATTGCATTATGGGTGCACACGCTTTTGACATGCAGTGACGAAAAGGTTAGTCATCATTGATCTAGGGCAGGGGTCAGCAAACGTAAACACTCAAAGAGCCATTTGGACCCGTTTCCCACAGAAAAGAAAACACTGGGAGCCACAAAGATCCTAACCGGAAGCTCCCTGTTCAATTCTGGAGCTGACCGGAAGTTCAGTTCCCCCACCATAGAGTCTCCTCCTAGTGCGGCGTACTTTTTCCTCGACCGGTCATAACTGAAAGCTCTATCAATTGTGGAGACAACTGAAAAACCCTCCCCTTGCCATAGAGTCTTCTCCTGGTGCACTGTGCTTCTCCCCGCCCCCCCACCAGAAGCTCCTCTCAAAATTGTGGTGCCGACCAGTGACAGAGCTGCAGCAGAGGGAGAAAAGAGCCACATGCGGCTCCAGAGCCGCAGTTTGGTGAACCCTGCCTTAGGGAATAAGTTTCATGCTAAGTTATTATTTCCCCAAAGTGTTCTTGGTCTGTGATTCCATGACATCATCAATCCACACTGAGTGCGGTCATGGAAAGCTCTGGAAAGCAAAGAGCCCAGCTGGGAAACATAATGCAGCATCTGCCAACCACGGGCCCTGGGGGCACCAGAACACACAACAACTGCCCGTCCAAACAACAGCAACAAAAGCACTCACAAGGGTCCTAGAGGAACCCTTGGGTCTGTCTGTGGGGAGGGGAACAAAATAGCTGCAAGGGAAGGAACGGGGGAAATTCTCAATAGCTATTCTGGAAAGGACATTAGCAGCCTGGCCACCTGCTTGTTTTCTTTATATATTTGTGTATTTGAGGGCCGTGTGAGTCATTTTTTATGAAAACATAGGACTTCTGTGTAAGGCTTTCCAGACTTCCATCTCAAGGCTGGGAAAACATCCTGCTACGTGCATGGAGAACATCGAAGGAGATCAAAGTCTGTTTTCCGATAACCTGGATTCTGTTTCCTGCCGGTATGTCAGGTTGGGTATGTCTGACCCCCCCCCTCCCTCCCACCTAGCCCATCCCCAGTGGCTTCAGTCATCTGAATCTTTTTCTACACCGTGTCCAGAAGTGGTATTCAGCAGGTTCTGACCAGTTCTGAAGAACCTGTAGCAGAAATTTTGAGTAGTTCGGAGAACCGGCAAACACCACCTCTGGCTGGCCTCGCCCCCATCTATTCTCTGCCTCCCAAGTCCCAGCTGATCAGGAGGGAATGGGGATTCTGCAGTATCCTTCTCCTGGAGTGGGGAGGGAATGGGGATTTTATAGTATTCTCCCCCTGCCACGCCCACCAAGCCATACCACACCTACCAAGCCACACCCACAGAACCAGTAGTAAAAAAAATTTACACCCACCACTGATCCTGACTGAATTAAATTTTTCACTTTTTGATTTCTTTCCTCCGTGGCTACTAGGCAATTCAGTTTGAAGAGGGTTCCAATCGCTTTTGCTCTATAGGTCGTGTTCTGACCCAGCCTTAGCAGAACCAAGAAACAGACTCCTTGTCCCGAAAATCCCCTCTTTATTTAGCTACTGTGAATTCATGGCATTCACACACAGAAAAGTCCAGGCAATAATCCTTCCAAGGGTTAACTGAAGTACAGACATTATCAATTCCTTGGATAATTACCAGTCCAGTTGTAGATTAATTCCTGGCAAAAGGTCTCTGAGGCCCGAACCATGACAAGCAAATCTTCCAAAAGAAATACGAACTGTTGTCTCCTGCAACCACCATTCCCCTTTTGCTTCTATTTATTCCCCAGCCAGAGAGGGGCTATTCAGCGTCCATGTGTTCCTTTCTTCCCAAGTTGGTCCCTGTTCCTCAGTTGTTCTTGTCTCCTGACAGCTTTGCACATATGTGCATCTGGAACAGGCCCCAGCTGTTCTTCTTCCCCACTTATCTCTGACTTATTTCCCACTGGAAAATGTCAGACGGACCTGGCTTTATCTCTGCGTCTGATGCAGAGCATCTATTAGAGCCAGACAGCAGGGCTGGCCCAAGTTCCTCCCCAACCTCCTCATCATCTGAGTCTCCTGCCTGCTCCGCAGGCAGCTGGCGGACCACAACAGGTAATCCCTCATTTAAGAACCATTTGAAGTGAGAAGGATACTAGGGAGGGGGGAAGTGACTTTTATAACCATCCTTCACACATATGACCCTTGCAGCATCCCTGCAGTGATGTGATCAAAGCTTAGATGCTTGGCAACTGGCATGTATTTCTGACGGTTGCAAGTGCTCCAGGGTCATTGATCTCTTTTTATGACCTTCTCAGAAGCCATGGGGAAGCCAGCGTCACTTCAACCACTATGTTGCTAATGTAACGACTGCAGTATTCGCTTAACTGCAGTATTCGCTTAAGACGGGGCAAATTTCACTTAACAATTGTGCCACTTAGCAACAGAAATCTTGGGTTCAGTTGTGGACGTCAATGCAGGATTACCAGGTACTCAGTAGATGTAACTTGAGGATTGGAGACTTTGTGGGGCTTCATATTAATGAAAGAAATGTCCTTCTGGGTTTGGCTCCAAGTGGGGAAAAAGACACTGGAGACATGGAGGCTGCTTGGAAAGATGGTTTATTGTAGGACAGGACCACACGGCTTGAGTCCTGAACAGAAAAAGTGATCACGTGCTTCAATGTTGGTGGAGAAGAACAGAAGGGCTGAGGGAGGGGCTTGCTAGGCTTTTTATAACCTGTTCAGTCCCACCTCTCTGTTTCCTGTTCCTGTGTAAGAAATGCATTCTGATTGGTTGTCAGACTCCCATGGGGCCATGTAGGGGCAACTCTATAGGCTGTGTTTTGAATCCAGGTTTGGTTGAGTTCTCAGATGCCATGTGGTGAGTTGGGGCCAATATTATCATGCTTTAATCCCATCCCCCCTGGAGCTGAAGTGGAGAAGTCTTTATTATGTAAAGTGGACTAGCTTGGCCTTCTTAATGGCCCATTGACAAAGTGGGGATGGGCAGGAAGCTACAGGCAGCTATTCTGTCTTTTAAAACATGTTTCTTTCTTTTCACATCCAGAGAAATATTCTGCATTTTCAATATTTCCTAGGATATTTCATTTTTCTGGGAGAGGGCTGGGTGATAACTTCCTACAATAGATAGATAG
Source organism: Thamnophis sirtalis (assembly GCF_051295495.1). NCBI lineage: Eukaryota > Metazoa > Chordata > Lepidosauria > Squamata > Natricidae > Thamnophis > Thamnophis sirtalis. Next base: position 16,033,010 of record NW_028261382.1, on the reverse strand, counting down.
GCAACCCTGAAGGGTGAACAACAGACTTTCAGATTGCAAGTGGGTCATCATTTCATTCCTCAACACCCTGGAGACGCTGTCGCAGAATGGATACCTGGGGTGGACTTGTCTCTTTGCAGAATGGCTACCCTATCAGGTGTGGGTGTGATGATAGCAATAGCAATAGCAGTTAGACTTATATACCGCTTCATAGGGCTTTCAGCCCTCTCTAAGCGGTTTACAGAGTCAGCATATCGCCCCCACAGTCTGGGTCCTCATTTCACCCACCTTGGAAGGATGGAAGGCTGAGTCAACCTTGAGCCGGTGAGATTTGAACCACTGAACTGCAGATAGCAGTCAGCTGAAGTGGCCTGCAGTACTGCACTCTAACCACTATTGGTGTGAATTAGAAAGTTGTTTCCCTGCCATTCAGGGAGTTTCTCAACCAGCTCATCTCATCTCTTTTAGTTGTCTTCTTCTGGGTAAGCTGAGCTTACCTCCAAACAAGTATTTGACTCAAGCTATCCTCCATATTTATTTTCTGTCTCAATGAGTCATTCCATTATCTTAGAGATCAAACTAGAGCTGGGATGGGAAAGCCACCAAGTCATCATCTACTTTCTTCCTTTTCCTCCTCCTCCTTTATCTCCTGTTCCTCCTCCTCTTTCTCCTGCTGCTCTTCTGCCACCATCTCCTCCTCCTCCTCCTCCTCTTGCTCCTCCTCCATCTCCTCCTCCTTACCTTTCTCCTCTTGCTGCTGCTGCTCCTCTGCTTCCATCTCTTCCTCCTCCTCTTTCTCCTCTTGCTCCTCCTCCTCCTCCACTGCCTCTATCTCCTCCTCTTCTTTCTCATCTTGCTGCTGCTGCTATTACTGCTCCTCCTCCTCGTCCTCCTCTTTCTTCTCTTGCTCCTCCTCCACTGCCTCCATCTCCTCCTCCTCCTCCTCCTCCTCCTCCTCCTCCTCCTCCTCCTCCTCCTCCTCCTCCTCCTCCTCCTCCTCTTCTTCTTTCTCATCTTGCTGCTGCTCCTTCTCCTCTTCCTCCTTCTCCTCCAGGGAAAACTATGGCTTTACTCTTAAAACAGAATGGTCCCTGTTTCAAAACACACATACACCCAAAGAAACTCCACCAGACCCAGCCTCACCAGCGTGGAGTGCAGCTCTGAACCATTTGGTGGCTCTTGGCTGCTTCCCCCATGTGTAAAGCACAGGCCTCAAAAGGTGGCCCACCCCAGGCTAGAGGATGCTGTTTGGGTTGCTCAGCCTGCTTCCTCCCCCCCCCCACCCCCCATAAAATTCGAGCAAAAAACGCAAGTCAGGTGGAGCAGGAATCTGGGCGCATGGCAGAGAGGTGACCATGGAGACACCGGTTTCCATAGGCACCATGTTATTACTTCTGCTGCATTTCATGGTGGTCTGCCTGTGTAGACTGCATTGCGTAACCGTATAGCACAAGAACATTTCTTACCCGGTGCCCTGCCTCCGCACCGGCTCTGCAACCCAGTATTTTCAAATGAAGAAAAGGAAATGAACAATTGCTGTGAGCAATGCTGGGTACTTGAGAGACCGCCTACTGCCAATTACCTCCAATAGACCGATCAGATCCCACAGATTAGGCCTCCTCCGAATTCCATCTGCCGGCCAATGCCGACTGGCGACTACCCGGAGGAGAGTCTTCTCTGTGGCTGCTCCGACCCTCTGGAACGAGGTCCCCATGGAGATTCGAACCCTCACCACCCTCCAGGCCTTCCGCAAAGCCCTTAAAACCTGGCTGTTCCGACAGGCCTGGGGCTAAAGAGCTTTTGCCCCCCTTCTCGAATGGTATGGTTGTTGTGTGTTTTTAAATTTTATATTGTTATGTTCGTCTTTTTATCCCCCTGTCTGTACCCTCTCCCCTGACTGAATTGTGAGCCGTCCTGAGTCCACTTCGGGGAAAAGGGCGGCATATCAATGTAATAAATCCAATCCAATCCGTGGGCTGTCCAACTCTCCTAAGCCCTAGCAGGCCATCACAACAGCAGGAACAAAATGGAAATTTTCACCCTTCCACTACCTAGATCAGTGTTTCTCAACCTTCTGGGAGTTGAAGTCTGCAGGACTTAAAGTCGCCAAGGTTGAGAAACACTGACCTAGATGCTGACTACATTTATTTAAGGACAAACACAGTTTCTGCTTTTCAAAAGATAACACGTTTTAAAAGTCAAATGAAATGAGCAGAATAATAAGAGTTGGAAGGGACCTTGGAAGTCTCCTAATCCAACCCCCTGCTCAAGCAGGAGACCCTCTACCATTCCAGACAATGGTTGTCCATTCTCTTCTTAAAAGCCTCTAGTGATAGAGCAACCGTAACTTCTGGATGCCGCCAGATGAGCATTTCTCTGCCCGGGACATCTCCACCACTGAAAGGATGTCACGAAGCTGGATCAGAGGATCCATCCCCACCCCTCCCACCCCTAATTTGACAGAGCCTCTTTGATGCTGGCTCATTGATTCCACTTCAGGGTTCATTAACCGTGATTGCTTTCCTTTAATTTTGCTGGTTATTTAATGGAGATGGCTCTTGCTCTGGGACTGCCGATGAGGCCTAGCTGGAGCCATTTCACAAGGAAGGCAAATGAATTACCTGTTTTTAGGTGATGAGCTGGTAGAGCAACTACCAGCCAACCAACATCCTCCACCTTCTGGAACTCTCCAAGACCTATACTGAGGTTGACTTGAGATCTTTCTGAACATACAGTATGCATACACTGACCAGGCCTGCAGCCATCTTTTCTTTTGGATCTTTGGCCTGCCACACTTTCTATGATTCTACTATGCATTTTCAATTGTGGGAAAATAGAAGGGGGATTGTATGGAGTTAGATGATATGTAGCCATAACAAAATTCCTTCTAGAAAGCCAAGGTCATCCTTTGTCTTTGAACCTCTACACCTGACCGGAATGGGATGGGTGGAAATGCCAGCATGGCAGTGGGAGATTGGACCATGTGATGGACTTGTGGGTGTAGGGGGCAAGATCTTGAGCTTTCAACTGGGTGGGGAAAACTGGGAAGCTTTCAGATTTGGGTTTTCCAGATGCGCCAACATGGGTCTCTTAATAAATTGGAACTTTGAGGAATGCTTTGCCTCGCACTCTGATTTAATTTTGGATGCTATTTGGAACCCAGACAGACACTTGATATCAAACCATAATATTATTTGTTAATTAATTTTACTTTGGGTATCTCCCAGATTTCCCCAGCCAACTTTGAAGTTTACGCAGCTTTAAGCTGCCAAAGTTGAGAAACACTGCTGTAGAAATTAAGGTATCATACCTGAAACCAGGAGACTGTGAGTTCTAGTCTTGCCTTAGACATTGTTGGAAGAAATATCAAACTGGTTCAATTACAAGCTGGAAAAAAGACACTGGAAACATGGAGGCTGATTGGAAAGATGACAGTTTGTCTAAGATGATGCTTTAAAAAAATTGTTTTATTGTTATTAATCTCCCACACACTAACATTGTACGTATTTCATCAATTATAACACGACTAATAAAACATTTTTTAATTGACTGGCTGTCTCAGAAATATTTGTACAGCTCTTTGGAATCATACATTTATTTCCTAACTAGCACAGAATTCTTTGGCAGAAGCAAACATAAATTTGCCCTTTTAATAAAAACAAAACAACTACTTCAAGTCAATTTGGTGTTTTCTGTTTTTTAAAAGAGATGTCGGTTAGATTTAGTAAGAAGATGAGGCTAAATTGCTGGAGGAAGACTGGGTGTCTGAACCTTTTACAGCTGGCATTCTGATTGCTGCTGTTATCTCCTTCTTTTTACTTGCTTTGTTGTTTCTTCGTTTTTTATAAGTACAAGTAATTTTTTCTTTAAGTGGGATAAAACATCCCAGGGAGAACAGACTCTACAAAATTATTATTTAGAATTTTTTTCAATTTTTTTTTATTATTATCTTACATACCATTTTAAGTATACATTCACATAATTGTTATTCTTCTTTACATTTGTCATTCTTATACATTTGTTTTTCCATTTAATAGATTATAGCATACATTTTGGGTTGCTTTATTTACCATCCCTTTTGCCTGTTGTAACACCACCTTATTTTCTCTTTCTTTTCTTCCTCCCTCCCTTCTCTACTTCCTTCCTTCCTCCTCTCCTTCCTCTTCCTTCTTCCCTTCCTCCTCCCCTACTCCTACTCTTCCTCTTCCCCTTCCTACCCTCTCTCCTTCTCTTTCTCTCTCTTCCATCCTCCTCTCTTTACCTCTCTCTTCTTTCCCTCCTCTTCCTCTCATTCTCTCCTTCTTTTTCCCTTTCTTTTTCTGTTGCTATAGGTGTCTCTTTCAAATCTCAGTTTATGTTTTCTTGGGATGCTATTTCTGCAAACCCAAATATAATTTAGCATCATTTCTTATTCCCTTACCTTTGCTAATCTATCCTAACTATGTTTTCCTCCTCCTCTATATATCGCTCTTGAATATATACTTGCATATTTAATATTTTCTTTTCTGTTTTCCCCCTCTTCCCCCTTTTTTTCATTTAATAGTGCATTGTCTGGGTTCTGTATCTTCTCCTTACTTTCTTTTCTAGCTTCTTTTCTCTAGCAAATCATAAAATCTTCCCCATGTCTTGAAGTACACCGATTTCTCTTTATCCTTTATTTTCAGTGTTATTATTTAGAATTTCTGATGACACTTAAAAGCATGAGAACAAGTACAGCAAAGGAAGATCAAGCCAAATGTGATTTGTATTCAAAACTAGCTGATAACCTGGCGTTGCCTGGGTATTTATTTATCCTAATCCTGTTTTACACAGAAAAAGCCCTGATTCAGTGACAATTAAATTAGTTACAAATGTTTTCCCTGTGCCCCAGGAAACCATATCTTTGTCCTAAAAAATAATCAAAGTTGTTGAAAATATCCTGACCAAATGTAATTTCTAATGTTGGATTTTCCACTTTACCAGAAGGAGCTCCCTTGTGAAGTACTGTGAAGCCGTTATCATGGCAACTCCACTGCGCTGCACAGTAGAAGCCATTTTATGGCAGTATGATAGAAGCCATTTTAAAGCACAACAGTCTGTATCTTAACAGAACATGCACCCTCAGGGGTGTTAGGGGTGTCTTACCCCCACAGTATTTTTTTCCAGAGGGTAAGTAATCTATGTGCCAAGTTTGGTTGAAATTGCTCGAGGTGTTCCAGAGTTATCCTGGAACATACATACATACATACATACACAGACAGACAGACAGACAGACAGACAGACAGACAGACAGACAGACAGACAGACAGACAGACAGACATAGGATTGTTGTAGTCAGGCTGCCAAAAATAAAAATGACCAGTAGAGGGCAGCTGATTTAATTTTGGAATCTCATTACTCCCATCTGGTGGTTATCTGGATTTTTGCGGTCCTTAAATTAACAAATTTAAATAATGAGGGAAGGCTAGGGTTTTTATTTGTTTGTTTAATAGCGTAGAAAATTTAGGGCGGAAAATCTACTATAACTTGTCTTTTATGTTTCTTTGAGGTTGTATGTAAACTTCGTGGGACAACATGGCATTGGCATGCATGGCGCAGTAAATCTTTTCATTGCCAACAGGTGGTGCTATTTCTTAACTCTTTTTTAAAAAAAAAATGATTAAATGAACAAGTTAGAAGTGGAAATTCTCCCTGTTAGGAGATATTGGGAGTGGGTGGAACAGGACTAAGAACTCAAAGAAAGGAAGAACAGAGTCAGCAATTGAGAATTTCCAAGGCAAAAACCCATGGTTATTTCAAACCAAAACCCACAACCAAGTCTATATTTGTAACTAGGCTTTTCCAATTTTAGTTGCGGCTATCATGGCTGGTTTTCTTCATTTCGTAGGAAATATGTGCTGTGGCCACATGAAAAGGAGGCTTCAAAAGTCCGCCCCCTCCCCCCCACAAACAAAATCTTTGCCACCAACTTTATTGCAAGCAATTTTGTTTCATTTTTACTTTGTAGGCTCAACGCCACACCGAAGATAATTTTTGTTTTTTGCATTTTGTCTTGTTGATCTAAAATGGAAGTTCTGTATTTCTGTCATAAGCCAATAAACAAATCTCTCTTCTTCTCCCCCCCTCCACACCCACTGCTTTATGCTGAGCACTGAATGTGAAATGAGAAGGCTTATTTATTCATGTTTTGCAAAACTAATCCTTCACCTCTGTGGGAGTTGAAAAGCAGAACTTGGCACAAAGACACCTCACCTGTTTTCTGCTGTCACTGGATGATGAATAGGTCTCCAGATCCTGCTGCTAGGTTCAGGACAAGCCTTTTCAGATTGCATCAAGGTGCGGTAATATCCATGTGCACCAGAGGTGGTTTCCTGCCAGTTCTAACCTCTTCTATAGAAGAGATTCCACAAATCTACCGTGCCATTTAGAACCGCTTCCAGCTCCCTCCCCCTGCCCATCCGCACCACGCTTGTCTCGCCCACCGCTCACTGATTGGCTGTCTCACCAATCGCCCCACCCACCTCTAAGAGCCCTATCTAAACCTTAAAGTCTTAAAGCTGTCAAGTTTGAACACCCCTGGGTTTTTTTTTCCTGAAGGGTTAGGGGTGCAAGAGTCTTGTAACTTGACAGCTTTAAGACTTGAACACTTCAATGCCAGAGTTCCTGAACCAACATGACTGGAGGAGGAATTCTGGGAGTTAAAGTCCACAAGTCTTAAAGCTGTCAAGTTTGAACACCCTTGGGGTTTTTTTCTAAAGAGTTAGGAGTTCAAGGGTCTTGTAACTTGACAGCTTTAAGACTTGCATGCTTCAAATGCCAGAGTTTCTGAGCCAACATTTTGGTTGCTAAGCAAGAGCGTTGTTAAGTGAGTTTCACCATATTTTACAAGTTGGCCACACTCACCCAGTCACATGACTGCCAAGCCACTCCCACTCAATCACATGGCCAGCAAGCCACTCCCACCTAGTCACATGGCCAGCAAGCCACTCCCACAAAGCAGGCCACACCTACAGAAGAGATTCTAAAAAAAATTGAAACCCACCACATCATTAAATGATGTGCACACATCATTAAAGCTAGAAAGTGTGTCAGCTCCCCCCAAAAAAGATATTCAGTTAAAGAGACTCGAGTCACGAATGAAGAAAAACATACGAAGAGGACAGGCATTCAATTTTGCAGATACGAAGATTGTTGGCCGAGCAGGTACAAAGATAGCCCAGGAACTGCTGGTGACCTTCTACTGCTGCACTAGAGAGAGTATTTTATCTTACTGAACCTGCGTATGGTATGCCGATTGCACAGTGGCAGATAGGACAGCGCTCCAGAGGTTAACGCCATTGCCCAGAGGATCATTGGTTGCCCTCTTCCCTCTTTGTTACAGCTTTATAGCCCCCGCGGCACAGGTTGGTTGCTGCTGGTTTGGCCCAGATTGATCAAACTGGTAGTAGCGGCAGCAGGAGGCTCCGCCCACCCACCAGGACAAAGCATTGTGCATGCAAGCGTCCAAACCAGTAGTAAAAAGATTGGCAACCCACTGAATAAAGGATAATTGCCTTCTTTTAACAGTTGTTTTCAGAAGAAAATTAACCTTTAGCTTAGAAGGAAAGGAAAAATCTTATTTATCTCCCACTTCTGCCCTCTCCCCTCTTTGGAAGAGCTTTATAGCTCCCACTGCCTTAAGAAAGTTCAAAACATTCTTAAAGATCCATCTCATCCTGGGCAGCCTTTTTTTGAACTATTACCATCTGGCAGACGGTACAGGATAATAAAAACAAGGACAAATAGGCTGAAAAACAGCTTCTATCTCAGGGCAGTAACTATATTGAATTCTACTGTATAGTGCAATATTACAGTGCAGGGGTTGTCAATTCAATTGTATAGAATATGAAGGATAGCAGTAGCACTTAGACTTATATACCGCTTCACAGTGCTTTACAGCCCTCTCTAAGTGGTTTGCAGAGTCAGCATCTTGCCCCCAATAATTTGGCTCCTCATTTTATCCACCTCAGAAGGATGGAAGGCTGAGTCAACCTTAAGCCTGGTGAGATACAATCTGCCAAATTTCAGGCAGCCAGCAGTCAGCAGATATAGCCTGCAGTACTGCACTCTAACCACTGCGCCACCGTGGCTCAGTGGCTCAATGTTGAGGCTAATCATAAAATCAGATTAAACAGAGATCTCCAATTCTACCTTTCATGGGTATCTGGCGAAGAGGAGGCAAGGAAGACCATTTTGTAGTCATGCATACAAACTCAATAAAATGAATGAAATGCACAACAACATGCCTTCTGTTGACAGTGATGGGCCCCTTCTGGTATCGGGACCGCTTGTCCTTGCTCCTTATCGGAATGGGCACCTTGCTTTTCAGCTCCTCTTTGATGAATTTTACAGACCCACAGATCGCTGGTTGCCATTTGTTCGTTGGAATTAAGCCTCCATCTGGCAAGTATTTCAGTGTGAAATCTGTCCCAGCCTTCTGGTATGAAATATTTAAACAGGTTTCTCATCAACACATTGATTCGGAAAATAAAGCTGCACAATCTTAGGGGATAATATTTAAAAGACAAATAACAAAAGAAGAAAAAACACACCTCTAGTAAATATCTAGTGGCCAAAGTAATTCAACAATAAACAATTTCTTTTCTTTCTCTCTCTTTTGTTTCTCTTTTCTCTTGCTCCTTTTCTCTTTCATTTCTCTCTGCTTTTCTCTTCCATTTTTCTTTCGTTTTGCTCCTTTTCTTTTTCATTTCTTTCTGTCTTTGTCTCCTCTCTCGCCTTCTCTTTTGTTTCTCTTTCTCCTTTTCTCTTTTTCTCTTCCATTTTTCTTCGTGACCCGACAAATGCGCGCCTGACAAAAGCGTGCCGCCGAAACTGCGGCGAGAAAATCGCAATGTTGAAATAGCGCCCACAACAGCACACCGACAAAAGCGCAATTACGGTTAAGGTAAGGGTTAGGTTTAGGTTTAGGGTTATTACGTTGTTTTTGCGTTGTTTGTTGATGGCATGCTTTTGTCAACGTTGTTGGCGCGCTGTTGTGGGCGCGATTTCAACATCACGGTTTTCTCGCCGCGGTTTTGTTGGCGCGCATTTGTTGTGCGCGCATTTGTTGGTGAACCATTTTTCTTTCTTCTCTCTCTTTCTCTTTCATATCTCTCCTTTTTGCTTTCATTTCTTTTCTGTCTTTTTATCTTTTCTCTCTCTCTCTCTTTCTCTTGTCTCTCTTTCTTTCTCCTTTTCATTTCTCTCCTTTTCTTTCATTTCTCTTTTTGTCTTCTCTCTCTCTTTCTCTTTTGCTTCTCTTTGTCCTTTTCTCTATTATTTCTCTTTTTCTCTTCCATTTTTCTTTCATTTCTCTCTCTCTTTCTCTTTCATATCTCTCCTTTTCTCTTTCATTCCTTTTCTCTTTTTCTCTTTCATTTCTCTTTTCTGTCTTTTTCTCTTTTCTTTTTCTCTGTCTCTCATCCACCCCTTCAAATTAGTACTGATGGCTTTTTATGATCGCAGCTGATAATACGGGGAAAAAGATTGTTTGGGCAGTGACTAGACAGGAATTGTCCAAATTGGAAGAGACATTGCCAGAAAGGCACAAATCCTTGTAGTCAGTGGCAATTGACTCCAAGTACATATTATTTCCTTTGAGGGAACAGGTGCTGCTTTGTAAATCCCTAGATTCAATTGCCTCAAGGTTAATCCACTGATATTTCCTACAGCTCAGGGAAGAGAAGGCATCAGGATCAGTCCTTGTTTCCTGACCTTCACCTTTTGAGTTGCATGGGCATGACAGCCATTGGATCTTTTTAGCTCTAACTTTATGTGCAAACAAATGTGTGCGATAAAATGCATGTGGAGGCAAAACATTATAAAACAAACCTCCTTGGAAGTCAGAATACCACTGTCCAGTGTCATCCCAAGTTTTCATTTCTACTTCCAGTGTATGCAAGTGTAAAGTGTATGACTTTTGCCCTCTGCACATGGCTATAATCAGAATAGAACTGGAAGGGACCTTGGAGGTCTTCTAGTCCAACCTCCTGTTCAAGCAGGAGACCCTATACCATTTTTGACAATTTTTGTTTTCTGGTCTTGTCTTAAAAGTCTCCAGTGATAGAACATCCACAGCTTCTGAAGGCAAGTTGTCCCACTGGTTGATTGTTCTTACTATCAGGAAATTTCTCCTTAGTTCTAGTGTTACGTTAGTTAGTTAGCTAATTGTTAGTTAGTTAGTATTATTATTAGTTCTAGTGTTCTGGTTCTAATGCTGACGTTCTGTGCTGTTTTCTCATTTTGCCTGATTTGATGTCATTATGTTCGGAAGAAACTCAACTACAATCTACAGAATTGGCTTCTGTCGGTGTTATAGTTACCTCCCTGATTAAAAGTGCCATAAAGCATTGACTCTGTCATTTGGCCAAGTTCTTACCAAATAATTTACAGATTGTAAAATAACAGACTTGGAAGAGATCTTGGAGGTCTTCTAATCCAACTTCCTGCTCAAGCAGGAGACCCTATATCATTTCAACAACTGGGTGACAAAATCTCCAGTGATGGAGCATCCATAAGTTCTGAAGGCAAGCTGTTCCACTGGTTAATTGTTCTCCTTCAATCCAGGTTGCTTCTCTCCTTGATTAGTTTCCATTTATTGTTTCTTTTAGGCTTTAGGATAGCTTATTCCTAACTCCCAAAGGGTTCACTCTAGACTCTAGAGGTTAAACGTCCAGTCATTGATCAGATATCACAACCTATCGTTCCAAGAAGGAGTTCTAAGAAATCACTGCAAGGCACAGTTCTCCTATATGGGCTTTCAACCAATCAGGAAAGCTCTCATCCATGATGCCAGCTAACCATCCCTCCTGGTTGATCTCCCTCTTCTAGAACCAGATACCAAATCCATACCCATGAACCATGAAGATGCTTTGTAGTTCTTTCAAGCATGGGCTTTGTCCACAGTTGCTACAAGCACAGCTGATACTACATTTTGGGTGCTATTCAGACTGGAATGTTCAGCGTTTGGCATTTGCTATTGATGTATCTGTGCAGTTCTTGTATCAAAAGATCTCAGTGTGGTATGTGGAAGAGAAAGAAGCTTGAGAAGGAAACTTGATACCACCTTGGCTCTATTAAGGAAGAAATGCAACAAGAAAGAGAGAACCCTCATGGCTAGAATCCGTGCCTTGCCTGTTTCTTAACCTGGCTTGTTTTCAAGGGTTGCCATCAGATTTCCCTCTCATTCATGTTGCATTAAACCTGCTTCCTGTTCCTCGAGGCTGTGCCATCTCTTCTCTAAGTCCTTTTTGAACAACGTGTTCAGGGGTGGCATTCACTTACTTTCCCTTTTGTTGTTGTTAGTTGTATCCGACCCATCGTGACCTCATGGACGCCATTCCTCTAGGCCTTCTTGTCCTCTACCATCCTCTGGAGTCCAATTAAACTCACGCTGACTGCTTCGGTGACTCCATCCAGCCACCTCATTCTCTGCCGTCCCTTCTTCTTTGGCCCTCAATCGTTCCCAGCATGAGGCTCTTCTCCAGGGAGTCCTTCCTTCTCATTAGGTGGCCAAAGTATTTGAGTTTCCTCTTTGGGAGCTAGCCTTCTAAGAACAGTCAGGGTAGGCTCCAGCAGTATGTGGATTGAGAACTACCAGAAGTACAAGCAGAATTTTGAAGATGCCGAGGAACTATCAAATTACTAACAAACTTCCTCTACCAATTCGGAAATGTGAGCATGCGCCTTCCACACATTGCGCTTTAGCTTGAAAACATGGTTAAATAGGAGGCCATAGAGCCGGGACAGTTGGGCGGGCGCACCTGGGCCCACCTGCGATTTCCACTAATGGTTTGGGCAAACCTGTCGGAAGTGGCTGAATACCACCTCTGAATGTTTTCCTTCCTTCCCCAAGATCAGTTCTCATTCCTTTACAACCAGTGTTTTTCAGAGTTGACAACTTTAAAGATGCGTGGACATCAACTCCCAGAATCCCCCAGTCAGCTGGCTGGGGGATTCTGGGAGTTGATGTCCACGCATCTTTAAAGTTGTCCAGTCTGGGGGGGAAAAAACATTGCTTGGCACACTGTTGGAATTAGCACTGGGGTGCTGATCTCATTGGAATATTTTTATGATTGGGTGACTCTGCCTATCCCTCACTTTGCATCGCTTTTGAGGAAGTGTCGATCGTAGTTTTACATTAATTTGTTTATTTATTCTAAAGAGCCAGCAGTTGTTTCCAAGTAGACTGCATGGAACAACTTGCGAGATACAAATAACCTCAGTTAGTTGTGAGCCACCCAGAGCCATGCTTGTTACAATGGGCAGCCATAATTGTAACTACTGTAAATAAATTAGGCGTGGGAACTACCAGTGTCACCTTCATCCCCATTTCCAATGGGTTGCATGGAAAAACAAAATCCTGGAGCCTGTGTAATGCTTGGTAATACAGGTAATCCTCAATTTACAACAGTTCATTTAGTGACTGTTTGAAGTTGCAACAGCAATGAAAAATGTGTTAGGACTATTTTTCACACTTACGATGTTGCAGTATCCCCATGGCCATGTCATTTACATTCACATGCTTGGCAACTGACTCGCATTTATGACGGTTGCAATGTCAGGTGATCCCCTTTTGCGACCTTACAATGAGCAAAGTCAAGGGAGAAGCCAGGTTCACTTAACCACCATGTTCCTAATTTAAGAACTGCAGTGTTTCACTTCACAAATAGCAAGAGTAAGAGCCCTTAGACTTATATACCGCTTCACAGTGCTTTTATAGCCCTCTCTAAGCGGTTGGCAGTGTGCAACATTAGCCTGCAGTACTAATCACTGGGAAGGAAGGAAGGGAGGAGGAAGGGAGGGAGGGAGGGAGGGAGGGAGGGAGGGAGGGCACTAACACTAGCAGTAGCACTTAGACTTATATACTGCTTCACAGTGCTTTTACAGCCCTCTCTAAGCGGTTTACAGAGTCAGCCTTTTGCCCCCAACAATCTGTGTTCTCATTTTACCCACCTCGGAAGGATGGAAGGCTGTGTCAACCTTGAGCCAGTCGGGATTGGCAGTGTGCAGAGTTAGCCTGTGGTACTAATCACCGGGAAGGGAGGGACGGAGGGAGGGCAGGCAATACTCCTAGGACTTAGACTTATATACCACTTCACAGTATATAGCCCTCTCTAAGCAGTTGGCAGTGTGCAACATTAGCCTGCAGTACTAATCACTGGGAAGGAAGGAAGGAAGGAAGGAAGGAAGGAAGGAAGGAAGGGAGGAGGAAGGAAGGGAGGGAGGGAGGGAGGGAGGATGGGAGGGAGGGAGGGAGGGAGGGCACTAACACTAGCAGTAGCACTTAGACTTATATACCGCTTCACAGTGCTTTTACAGCCCTCTCTAAGTGGTTTACAGAGTCAGCCTTTTGCCCCCAACAATCTGTGTTCTCATTTTATCCACCTCGGAAGGATGGAAGGCTGAGTCAACCTTGAGCCAGTCGGGATTGGCAGTGTGCAGAGTTAGCCTGTGGTACTAATCACCGGGAAGGGAGGGAGGGAGGGAGGGAGGGAGGGAGGGAGGGCAGGCAATACTCCTAGGACTTAGACTTATATACTGCTTCACAGTGCTTTTATAGCCCTCTCTAAGCAATTTACAGAGTCAGCCTATTGGCCCCAACAATCTGGGTCCTCATTTTACCCACCTCGGAAGGATGGAAGGCTGAGTCAACCAAGTCGTAAAATGAGGCAAAACTCACTTAATCAATTTCTCACTTAGCCACATAAATTTTGGGCTCAGTTGCAGTCGTAAGTTGAGGATTACTTATATTTTAATTTTAACAAGGAGACCCCAAAATGACATAAGCAATACTGCCTTTGGCAAAGCAAGTCCTGGCATTTTTTCCAAATGCATCCAACCCCCACTCCCCAAATATTTGCCCCAAAGGGCAGAGTTATGTCACAACATCATTTTCAGCTTTCTAATGAAGGCAGGGAACTATTATGAATGCAGCAGTAACTTTAAACATAATGCAACTTCTCTGGAAATGATATTTTGGCAGTTGGATGTCTGTCTTACTTACTTACTTACTTTACTTACCTGAAACAACAAGTTTATCATTTCTGCATGCCCAGGATCTTATCTACAAAGTCATCACAGCCTTCTGAAACTGATACACGTGCTAAGATAACAGCAGAAACAATTCCTATAAAAGGCTTGGAATCTGGATTTTTTTTTCCTCTTTCAAAAAAAAAAATTCTTTAAACACTCCAGGATTGACCAATCACTAAAAATTAAAAACAATACAGCGTAAGAATAACCTTTCTTTTTTCAAATGATAGTAATAAGAAAGACAAATCTAGACCACATACTGAAAAACAGACATCACCCTGCCAACAAGAGTCAAGGCTATGGTTTTCCCAGTTGCAATGGATGGCTGTGAAAGTTGGACCACAAGAAAAGCTGACCACCAAAGAATGGAGGCCTTTGAACTCTGGTGCTGGAGAAGACTCCTGCGAGTCCCTTGGACTGCAAGGCGATCCAACTGGTCAGTACTAGAGGAGATCAATCCTGACTGCTCTTTAGAAGACCAGATCCTGAAGAGGAAACTCAAATATGTTGGCCATCTAATGAGAAGGAAGGACTCCCTGGAGAAGAGCCTAATGCTGGGAAAGATTGAGGGCAAAAGAAGAAGGGGACGACAGAGAATGAGGTGGTTGGATGGAGTCACCGAAGCAGTAGGTGTGAGATTAAATGGACTCCGGAGGATGGTAGAGGACAGGAAGGCCTGAAGGAACGTTGTCCATGGGGTCGCAGTGTGTCAGAAACAACGTCACAACTAACAACAACAACGACAACAACGAGAAAGAATCCAACCAGCAAAGTTTGACACCTTTCTCTTCACAAAATTTGAATCATTTTTAAGGTGCAATTGATCCCAGGAATAAGCAGCTCTGATTATTCCATAATAAATAATTCTGATTTATTCTACATTTCCAATTCAGTATGCAGACGCTGCGATTATGTTATTTGGTTTTAGCTGACATGCAGACTGAGGTGGTTCAGACATATTTGTGCGGTTTATTAATGTACATGACCGTAGTAGCTTATGTTACACTTTTATTACAAAGACCTTCTGCTATGTTGGTATTTCACTTCATCCATTTGATCCATACTGTATACTTTGTTAATTTTGTTAGTAATTATATAGAGTAATAGAGTTGGAAGGGACCTTGGAGGTCTTCTAGTCCAACCTCCTGCTTAGACAGGACAACCTACACCACTTCAGACAAATGGATATTCAACATCTTTGCCTGAATAAATGCTACTACAATATTACTACAATACTACATAATTGCCTGAATAAATGCTACTACAATATTACTACAAATGTTACTACAATACTACATAATTGCCTGAATAAATACTACTACAATGCTACTACAAATGTTACTACAATACTACACAATTGCCTGAAGAAATGTTACTACTTCCACAGTATTTCTTTCCTAAATAAATCTGTACACAGGTAGGCCTCGACTTACAACCACAATTCAGACCAACATTTCACTTAACAATTGTTAGGTGATTTTTTTCCATTTTAAGGCCCTTTCTGAT
The DNA here is from genome assembly GCF_051295495.1 of Thamnophis sirtalis. Taxonomy (NCBI): domain Eukaryota; kingdom Metazoa; phylum Chordata; class Lepidosauria; order Squamata; family Natricidae; genus Thamnophis; species Thamnophis sirtalis. The sequence continues at coordinate 16,017,473 of NW_028261382.1, read as the reverse complement.
GTTAAGTGAATCACTGCAGTTCGTTAAATTAGTAACACGGTTGTTAAGTGGATCTGGCTTCCCCATTGACTTTGCTTGTTAGAAGGTCGCAGAAAGGGATCATGTGACTTCAGGACACTGCAACGGTCATAAATATGAGATGGCTCCCAAGTGGCCCGTCATAAGTGTGAAAAATGGTATTAAGTCACTTTTTTCAATGCTGTTGAAATTTTGAATGGTCACTAAATGAATTGCTTTAAATCAATGGCTACCTGCACATGAATATAATCTAATAGAAACTATTTTGATGATATAACTAGAAAAAGAAAAAATGAAATAATTTAATGATAGTTTTTCCCCCCATTTCTCTTTGCTACTTCAATTTTTATTGAGGGGGTTGACGCTATTTCTCACACTTCTAAATAGATTCAAAGATAGAAGTATTTCATTTTTCAAATGTTTTGCTTCGACTTGCCAGGCAGCAACAAAAATAAGTTAATAACTTCTTTCTTTTTTAAAAAATAATTTTTATTATACATATTTCAAGTTTAACATCATGTTTACACAAGTTAACTTCTTCTGTTACACCATTTTATACATTTTATACAAGCAAAGTCAATGGGGAAAATGAATAATAATGGCACATCAGCATTAAATATTAATGTTGTGCAATTGTTTTGCATTTTCTCAACATAATTTAATAAAAATGAGAAAATAAATGTTAAAAAAGAAGTACTGCTAAAAAATAGTACCTTTCACGTTGAATCTCTAACAACTGTCTAAAAGGACTTTGATTAATATGATGCCATGTGCAGAAGATATAGCATTATCTATTCTGCAGTATACATTATTGAAATGTTTTATTCTTGATTACGTGCTGAAAATAGATTAAAAGAAGTCTAAGACTTTGTTTTATAAAACTATTAAGTTTCAACAATAAATAAACATTTTAAAAAATTAGAAAAAGAAAAGATCCGAAAAAGAAGAAAATTAAAAGTGCAGAAAATAATAAAATAAAATAATAAAATAAAATAAATATTAAATAAAATAATAATAAAATAATAATATAATAAAATAATAAAATAAAATAATAATAAAATAATAAAATAATAATAAAATAAAATAATAATAAAATAATAAAATAAAATAATAAAAATAAAATAATAAAATAATAAAAAATAATATAATAAAATGATAAAATGATAAAATGATAAAATGATAAAATGATAAAATGATAAAATGATAAAATGATAAAATGATAAAATGATAAAATGATAAAATGATAAAATGATGATAAAATGAAATCATAAAATAAAATCATAAAACAAAATAAAATCATAAAATAAAATCATAAATAAAATAAAATAAATAAACAATTCATCTCCTTTACTCTGGGCTTTTTCGAGACTTTTGGGAGAAACTGTTGTTATGTCACACATGAGTTTTGCATAATGCTGGAGAAGGTTCCTTTGATTTTAAATGAAAACTGCAGGCAGCCGTCTTTAAATTTATTTATTCAATACTGGTAATTGGATAAGAAACTTATAAGCAGGGGTACCTTATTTTTTTAAAAAAACTCTTCTGGTCTTTTAAATGAAAGTGGCGAGCAGAAGGATGTGAAAATTGAAAAATTACCCCGAGGAAACGAATGAAAATGGCTCTAGTTGAGCTCACCGTCCAAAAACCTCAAGCCATGTTATGTCAGAAGGTTTAATTTGAAAGCTGCAGTTTAATGAATGGAAAGGTAGGGTGGAAAGCAGGAAGCCGAGGGAGCTTGTGAAAATAAAATCCCAATGGCTGGGAGTGGAAACAGAGTCCTCAGCTCATATCCCTGTGTGTACAGTATATACGATTACAAGGAGACATTCAGAGAGTCACATTCCCTGGGCATGAACCAGTTACCACTTAATACCAATGATTAATTTCTAAAATTGGGAGATGCATTGCTCACACTGTAAGGCCTGTTTCTGAGGGCAGAGTTGCTCAGAAGTGGGGAATCCGCTGTGCACATGGCATGCCCAGGCATACTTTCCTTCAGTATTACTTGCAAGACATGGCTTGAATTAAGTGAGCCTCGCTTGCCAAGGTCTAGGAGCCTCAGGAGAGAGGTGGCCACCATTTGTTGTGGCCCGCCAGCGGATCTGGCAGCAGATTTGGACAGTGAGGAGGTTGGGGAGGAACATGGGCCAGTCCTGGAGTCTGGGGAAGGCTCTGATGACTGCTTTGTGTAGGAGGCAGAGATGGGGCCAGGGCCGTATGCCTGCTATCAGCTGCCTTCAGACAGTGGGGCAGAAGAACAGCTGGAGCCTGCTCCCAGTGTGCGCATTCGCAGAGCTGCCAGGAGAAGGGAACAGCTAAGGAAGAGGGGTCGACTCGGAAGTAAAGCCAGTGGATGATGATTGGCCCCTCCCATAGGGAATAAAGAGGGGCAAAAGGGGAGTGGAGTTTGCAGGAGACAATTAGTTCAATTCATTAGGGTGAAGATCTGTTCTTGACTTCTTGCCAAGTATTGTCTGCTACAGAGTGGCGTTTGGAAGATATTGGCCTGGCAGCTCTCCAAGCCTGAAATCACCTGAAAGACTGTTGGCCGGGACTTTGCTGGAAAGGAATTCACTTTCAACTAAATAAATCGAGTTTTATCAGGATGAGGAGTCAGCTTCGTGCTTTTGGGAAGCCTAGTTGAGAACACCATGACCACCTCCTCATCACCAACTCAATGATGGAGAGCAGCTATCTCAGAGGACCAACTGAGCTCCAAAGGATGGAGGGGGAAAGCTAGCACCGCAGGATGAGGCTTTCAAGAATTCAGGACTGCTGAATTGCTAATCACTACTTACGTCAAATAAGAATTCTGGGAGCATCCTTCTGACAGCCTTGGAGGTCAACCAAAGAGAAGTAGTAAGCAGCAATGCAGTGGCAATGTCAGGCGAAAAGCAACCAGAACCACTCATGAATAAGTCCAAGTCGATACTTTATTGTTGCTCACCTGTATTACAAGAATCATGTCCGACTGCCCCTTAGGAAACAGCTGGTACAGGTAGTCCTCGACTTACACAGTTCATTTAATGATTGTTCAAAGTTACAAGGCATCAATACCATGTTACATTTTTATATCAGCATATTGGGAAATTGGCTGATCTCAAAAAATTTAATGGAACGGCTTGCCTTCAGAAGTTGTGGGTGCTCCATTACTGGAGTCTTTCAAGAAGAGACTGGACAGCTCGTTGTCTGGGTCTCCTGCTTGAGCAGGGGGTTGGACTAGAAGAACCCCAGGGTCCCTTTCAACTCTGTCATTCTGTACAAACTGAAACAAACAAGATTTATTTATCATTTTTATATCGCCAGACAATAAGTGACTTTGGAAAGCGTAGAACAATCACTAAAACAGCAAATAGATTTTGAAACATCATGATTAAAAATGTTTTTTAAAAAATCCTACTATACTGTATAGTTGTTTATTAATCACAGTTGAGAAAGAAGGCAATTTCAGAAGGACATCACTCAGGGTGGGTGGGTGGGGGGAAAATAGAAGGCAGAGTTACATAGGCCCGGCCTTAAACTCCTCCATGAAATGCACACTAGAAATCTTATAGTTGAATAAACAAATGAAGCATCTCCATAGATTTGCCAAGAAAATTGTATTGGCATGCCCAAGGGATGAGTCAAGGACAGCTGTCATTTATTACAGAAGAAAGAAAGAAAATCAGATAGCATTATTCAGAGGAAGGGGAGGGATTCTGTCACGGCTTAGGGGACTACAATCACTGAGGAGGGTTGGTTAAGTTTGCAGCAGGAACCTTGGTTTTTGGAAATGTAGGAAGTTAGCACCCACCCCTCTCCTATAAAAATGAGATATTTTAGGAAATATTAAAAGGACAGAATATCTCCCCTAAAAGGGAGACAGAAACTCAACCCCCCTGTCAATGGGCCATTAAGGCCTGAGCCAGACTATTCTACATAACAAAGATCTACCTCCTTCAGACAGAGCCACAATAGGAATCCCAAAACCCTTTCATTACATCATCACCCAGCAAGGCTCAACCAAGCTTGGGACTCAGGACAGCCTACAGATTTGCCCCTGCATGGCCCCATGGGAGTCTGACAACCAATCAGAATACAAGCTCAAATTCAAAGCCCAACAGAGGGTATAAATTCTCTCTCTCTCTCTCTCTCTCTATCTCTCTCTCTCTCTCTCTCTCTCTCCCTCCCTCCCTCCCTCCCTCCCTCCCTCTCCCTCTCCCTCTCCCTCTCCCTCCCTCCCTCCCCTATGTGCCTTTTTGCCCAGGACTCAGTTACAGGAGCCCACTACCAAGGGAAAAAAATTGAATGTCACCCCTGCCTCCTTCCATTTCCATCCTTTGTTCTGAAAACCAAACAAAAACTTCTATCTCTTTTTTTAAAGAAAAAAAAACCCTCCAAACTCTATTATGCAGCCAGATTTCACCTTCCCTTGCTCTCCCTTTCCTCCCCCCCTTCCCTTCCTAAAATATCAGCAGCTTTACTTGAATATAGGCCAGTCTGTAAGGCAGATAACATCAGGAGTACAAATACTTCCCTGTGGTTTAGCAGCAGGAGATCGAAGAAAACATACAGGAAACCCTACTGACTCCAAAAATCAGATCTATAATCTGTATTTGGAAGTGTTCAAAGGCGGGATCCCCCCCCCCCCCCATTTGATTCAATCTAGGAAATCGGTGCTTCCTATGCCAACATTTTTATCCAAGCGGTGTCTGATTTAATCTTACGTACTTTGGCCATTTGTCTTAGAAAAGCAAACATTCCCCAAGCAAATGATATATTGAATGTCATATATAAAATGTCACATTCAGTGTTCTGAATGCCACACGTAACATTCATGTAGCAGCCCAGAACTAGGAATTTGTGAAGTAGAGCTTCCATTTAGCCAAAATGACATTTTTCACCATAATGTTGGAATTTAAATATGTTTTTTTTTCTTCAAGAAGCCACAATGAGATATCTAACCAATGAAACTTTAATACAATGAATATGCTTCTTTAGGTTTTATATGTGAAGACGCAGAATAGGAAGAGCTTTGATGCTTGTGAATTTCGATGCTGGAGAAGATTCCTCAGAATATTATGCACAACCAAGAAAACCAATCAAGGGAACTGTCTATAAAGATTAGTCATCCAGATCATGGTTGTCCCAAAGATGCTTTTTTCAAAAGGCAACTGGACTGTGTTTTGTCTTGAAGACCTTTCGCCTCTCATCCAAGAGTTGCAGGATTTGGGTTTGGCTAGTCTAAAGAACAGAAGAACTAAGGATGACATGATAGCAGTATCCCAGTATTTAAGGGGCTGCCACAAAGAAGAGGGGGTCAAATTGTTCTCCAAAGCACCAGAGGGCAGGATAAGAAAGAAGATTGGAAACTAACCAAAGACAGAAGCAACCTGGAATTAAGGAGAAACTTCCTGGCAGTGGGGACAATTAACCAGTGGAATAGCTTGCCTCCAGAAATCATGGGCGCTCCATCACTGGATCTTTTTTAAGAAGAGACTGGACAGTCACTTATCTGAAATAGTATAGGTTCTCCTACTTGAGCAGGGGGCTGGACTAGAAGACTTCTAAGGTTGTGTTCTGTTCTGTTCTATTTTCTATTCTGTCATCATACAAATAAAGCAAATTGAGGAACAAATGGCAGGCACAAAGTATTCTGCTTTGGACACGTTATGCAAAGTCTCAGTTCTCTGGACAAGATTCTAAGGCAGGGAAAGATAGAAGAAAAGAGAAGAAAGAGATGACCAACCACAACGTGGATGGCAGAGGTGGGTTCCTACCAGTTCGCACCTATTCGGTAGAACCGGTTCGTCAAATCTACCAAACCGGTTAGAAGAGGTTCTACCAGTGGACCCGGAAAACAGACCACACCTACAGAAGAGGTTCCAAAATTTTTTGAAACCCACCACTGCCACAGACACACACAGACACACACACACAGACACACAGACACACAGACACACACACACACACACACACACACAGACAGACTGACACAAAGAGAGAGAGAGAAAGAGAAAGAAAGGAATAAAAAAATAAATAAATAAATAAATAAGAAAAAAAAGTGAGAGATAGATGAAAGAAAAAAGAAAAAAGGGACAGAGAGACAAAAGGAAGGAAAGAGAGAGAGAGGGAGAGAGAGAGAGAAAGAGAGAAAGAAAGAAAACACATGGCCGGCAAGCCACTCCCACCAGACCACATGGCCGGCAAGCCACTCCCACAAAGGAGGCCACACCCACAGAGTAGGTTCCAAAAATTTTTGAAACCCACCACTGGTGGATGGACTCAGAGGAGCAATATGAACACTGTTGGTAAACCTGAAGGAGCAAATTAGAAATAGATCATCATGGAGAAATTCTATCTAGGTGGTTACTAAGACTCAACACCGATGGCCTATAATAAATTGTTCCAAAGCTGTTTAAATCTTAAATATTTCGAACCAGTGGTGGGTTTCAAAACTTTTTACTACCGGTTCTGTGGGCATGGCTTGGTGGTCATGGCATGGCTTGGTGGCTGTGGCTTGGTGGGCGTGGCAGGGGAAGGATACTGCAAAATCCCCATTCCCTCCCAATCAGCTGGGACTCGGGAGGCAGAGAATAGATGGGGTGGGGCCAGTCAGTGGTGGTATTTGCTGGTTCTCCGAACTATTCAAAGTTTCCGCTACTGGTTCTCCACAACTGGTCAGAACCTGCTGAATACCACCTCTGTTTTGAACCCACATTGAAGGTGGCTTAGAAGAGAAGAATACATAACAAACCAGAATGAAGTGGGTTTTTTAAAAGACACGAAGAGACAGTGCAGTAGATAATTATAATGCCAGTGTTTGAGGCTAGAGGCAATTCTGTTAATTCTGTAAGGAAGGTGGTTTGGGCAACTATCACTTTAAACTGAAAGTGGAGTCACTCTTCAAAATCACAGCTCTGTCATACTTGGGGAATTCCTTAGTTCTATATAAATGTTTACGTATGTGTACTTTCAAAGAAATGGCTCTTTCCTTGTGACAACTTTTGAAAAGCGGTTAAAGGTGAACTGCATCATGCTGGCTTGATTAGAGGCATTAGGTTATCTTAAAAGCACTCTTGGCAGAGCCTAAGAAAGGAAAGGTGAAAGAGATATATTCTATGTACTTTTTTTTTTTTTTTTTTTTGCTTCTGAAACCTGGACACTTCTGAGATCTACAGGGTTATATATCGCCAAGTTCTTGGTGCTCTCTGAGCTTGGTTGTGTTTGCTGCCAGGCCTTTCGTTATCAGACTAGGCAACAACTTCAGTGTTAGAAGAGAGTGGAGGTTGGTCTCTCTTTATAACAATAGCAGTTAGACTTATATACCGCTTCATAGGGCTTTCAGCCCTCTCTAAGCGGTTTACAGAGTCAGCATATTGCCCCCAACAATCTGGGTCCTCATTTTACCCTCCTCGGAAGGATGGAAGGCTGAGTCAACCCTGAGCCGGTGAGATTTGAACAGCCGAACTGCAGAACTGCAGTCAGCTGAAGTAGCCTGCAGTGCTGCATTTAACCACTGCGCCACCTCGGCTCTCTATGTATAGTAGCTTGCTCTATCAAGAATTGGTAGGGCTGTTTCTATTTTTTTTTCTTTTCTTCTTTGCATTTTATATAATAAAATAAAAATGGAAAAAAGAGTTGGTGGGAGTATTGTTTTCCTTTGGACAGTTACATAATTAGGCTGTTGTATACATCTTGGTTGTTTGTTTGAGTTGGTAGTTTTTTGTTTCGGGAATAGAATAGAATAGAATAACAGAGTTGGAAGGGACCTTGAGGGTCTTCTAGTCCAACCCCCTGCTTAGGTAGGAAATCCTACACCACTTCAGACAAATGGATATCCAGCTTCTTCTAAAAAACTTCCAGTGTTGGAGCATTCACAACTTCTGGAAGGAGGTCGTTCCACTGGTTAATTGTTCTAACTGTCAGGAAATTTCTCCTTAGTTCTAAGTTGTTTCTCTCCTTGATGAGTTTCCATCCATTGCTTCTTGTCCTGCTCTCAGGGACTTTGGAGAATAGCTTGACCCCTTCTTCTTGGTGGCAGCCCCTGAGATATTGGAAGGCTGCTATCATGTCTTGCCTAGTGCTTATTTTCATTAAACTAGACATACCCAGTTCCTGCAACCGTTCTTCATATGTTTTAGCCTCCAGTCCCCTAATCCTCTTTGTTGCTCTTCTCTGCACACTTTCTAGAGTCTCCACATCTTTTTTACATTGTGGCGACCAAAACTGAATGCAGGATTTCAAGTGCCTTACCAAGGCATTAGAAAGTGGTATTACCACTTCATGTGATCTTGATTCTATTGGCTTCCCAAGTCCCAGCTGATCGGGAGGGAATGGGGATTTTACAGTATCCTTCCCCTGATACACCCACCAAGCCATACCACGCCCACCAAGCCACGCCCACAGAACTGGTAGTAAAAAAAAATGAATCCCACCACTGCAGCACTGGTGAACGGACTGGGGGTTGGGGACCCCTGCTTTAGTTAGTGATACCATGTCATTATGTCCAGGAGTGGATTTCAAAAATTTTTAGAACCTCTTCTGTAGTTGTGGCGTGTTTTGTGGAAGTGGCTTGCCAGACATGTGACCAGGTGGAAGTGGCTTGCTGGCCATGTGACCAGGTGAAAGTGGCTTGCTGGCCATGTGACCGAGTGGGAGTGGCTTGGCAGTCATGTGACTGGGTGGACCAACTTGTAAAATGTGGTGAAACTCACTTAACAACGCTCTTGCTTAGCAACCAAAATGTTGGCTCAGAAACTGTGGCATATGAAGCACGCAAGTCTTAAAGCTTTCAAATTACAAGACCCTCGCACCCCTAACCCTTTAGGGGAAAAAAACACAGTTCAAACTTGACAGCTTTAAGACTTGTGGACTTCAACTCCCAGAATTCCTCCTCTTGCTCTTCATCTTGATGATGGGCGGATGGGTGGGGGAGGGAGCTGGAACCGGTTCTAAACGGCACTGTAGATTTGTGGAACCTCTTCTATAGACAAGGTTAGAACTGGCAGGAACCCACCCCTGATTATGTCCCTCCCAATATTCACACTGGACCCAAGAATGCAGCTCAGACTCATCTATTTTGAGCAGAGAAGGGAACACACCCACTTCAAACATTAGTTGAATGGGAGTGTGTACTGAGGATGACTCAGAAAAACGTTTTCTAATGGGAGTGCAATGGGAAATACCCAGATTATAATATTGCCAGGAGCTTTCTTGTCAAGATTCATTAAAATATTCACATCTGGTAGAAAACCCACTTGAAGAAACCTTAGGGGAGAACGGTAATATCACCCAGGTAGTAACGGGGCCTGTTATTATTATATGATTCATTAGTTAATCCTCTGGGTATTACATCTGGAAATATTAAGGATAATAATATTAAATTCTTAATAGCATTACTATGATATAGAAAAGGAGGCAGGATGAAAAATGAGAAAACAGTAGATAAAACAATGATATGACCAAATTATTCTTGGATATTAAAGCAATCTCAAAAGAATGGACTAGATTACAGATTAACAGAGTTGGAAGAGACCTTGTAGGACATCTAGTCCAACCCCCCACTCAAGCAGGAGACCCTACACCATTCCTGACAAATGGTAATCCAATCTCCCCCTGAAAGCCTCCAGTGATGGAGTTCCCACAACTTTTGAAAGCAACTTCTGTTCCATCGGTTGTTTGTTCTCACTGTCAGAAAATTCCTCCTTATTTTCAGGTGGAATCTCTCCTTCATCAGTTTCCATCCATTGTTCCTTGTCTGGCCTTCAGGTACTTTGGAAAATAGCTTGACCCCCCTCCTCTTTATCGCAGCCCCTCAAACATTGGAACATTAAACTAGATCTACCCAGTTTTCATTAAACTAGATCTACCCAGTTCCTTCATATGTTTTAGTCTCCAGTCCCCTAATTATCCTGGTTGCTCTTTGCTCTTTAGAGTCTCAACATCTTTTTTTATAGTGTGGTGACCAAACCCGAGGCTGGAAGGGACTTTGGAGGTATTCTAGTCCAATCCCCCATTTGCAAACCGGTAGGATTAGGATTAGTTAGTTAAGTAAATCCAACCAATGAATAAAGGATATATGGTCAGCATAAATATAGGTCATATTGTCAATTCAATTGCAAGTCAGTCGACAGAGAAACAAAATTCCACCTGGCTAGTCAAGATTTAGCAATGTTGCATGCAAGCCTGGGAGTTCCCAGGAATTTTCAGAGTTGCTGGAAACTCATACACCCACCTGCAGTTCGATGGCAGGAGAAAAGTATTGCTTCCGTGTGGAATTGGCATTGCAATTTCTTCCATCCTTACATCAGCATTTACTTAAGAGCACCTTTGTGCTCTTAAGAATTTTTCTAGAGTGGGAGGGACTGTTTTTACTAGGACTTATGAATAATCAATTAGAAACTTGATGGAAGATTGATTTTATTTATGGTAACATTATTATATGCATAAGGATAAATATTGTAATACCGTACCCACAATGGTGGCATAGAGGTTGTAAAGAGGACAGAATTAGCAGACATCTTTTTTTCTGCCATGTATTCGACTGTGATGTGTCATATATATGTGTGTGTGTATGTGGGCATGTGCATAATAATTATCTTTTGAGAGCTGAATGCAATGAAATTTATTTTTATACTGATTAGTGTACATTTAAAGTGACAAAAAATCTATTCTATTCTATTCTCACAAAAATTGATCTGTTTGGGCAGGGCTGCAGGGATAAAGCAATAAGTACTTTTATAAAAGATTGAAAATCTTGCATGGAATTTTTCTTGAAGAAAGAAAGAGAAATGTTGAGTTCTGGATTTGCAGATTGAGAAGAGTAGAATCTGTCTTCAAAAATCTAAATTTTTAAAAAGGAGGGGTAATTAGTTTATTTGAAATGATTGCAAAGAAGACGAGAAGTCATTTATTTATTTTTGCTCTCTGATTCTGTTGCTTTTTGCAATTTTTATTTCATCCCTTCTCCCTAAATTTTCCTGTGTATTTTCATTTAACAATTATTTACATCAGAGGTCTTCAAAGCTGGCAACTTTAGGACTTGTGAACTTCAACTCCCAGAATTCTCCAGCCAGCACTGCTTTACATACAGAGTGGGTAGGACTGGGAGAACGCGTGCTCATCGGAGGACCGTGATTGGCTGGAGTCTTCTTGACAGACGCTTCTTTAGACGCGTTTCAACCAACCACGCTTCTTCTCTCCCAGCAGCCACGTTCCGTGTCCCCGCAAGGCGTGTGCATGGGACACGTGTAAAAGAGTGATATGATGCGTGCATAGCGAGTTTTAATGGTGCTACACAAAAAGAAAAGGCTGGCAACGAATTGGTGCCCGCGAAGGAGGCCTCCTCCGTAGGGAAGAGACTCGTAAGGGAGCACGAATAACTTCTGCGCATGCGCGAATCCTTTCTCGCTTCTGCGTCATTCGTTCCCTTAAGGAAAAAGGGAAGGAAGGCGCTTTGAACGCATGCGCGCAATTATTTCCACTCCATATCGCTGTCAAGGTCTCTTCGAACAGGACCCGCTCCTTCTAGTTCTGATTTGTCTGCTTTTATCCGATTTACGGCATTCTGATTGGCCTTGCGCCTTGTCAAGCAAAGGAAAGGGGATCCACCTATCAACATTTCCACGATTGGCCCACCGCGCCTCTCTCCCCTTCGTCACCCCTCGATTGGATCCTTGCTGCCTCCGCTCCCGCCCACCGCCCTATCCGCTCGGGCCTTCGAACCTTGACGTCATGAGCAACGTCACAGCCCCAGCCGCTCCCCTACTGTTCAGTAAATATAGTCCCAAGCCGGGGAAAGGAGGGGGGAACTTTCAAATATATAGGGAGGAGAAAAAAGGCAGCGAAGAGCCTCCTCGGCCTCTTCTAAAAAAATAAACCTCCCTCCCGGCCCCCCTCATGGAGTCAAGTAGGCCCGCGGAAGAACACGCACGCGAAAGCGGGCAGTGAGCCGTCCAACCCGCTCCAAGCGAACGGGAGGGGGGAGGAGGAGCGAAAGTAGTCCCGGCCGCGCCGCCTAAAAATAGCGCCCCGTGGATATCCATGCGCCCGTGTCAGTGTCTCCGAGACGGCGGTGAGGTGAGGAGGAGGAGGAGGCGGCAGAAGCGGCAGAAGCAGCGGCGGCGGATGGGTGAGTCTGGCCGCTTTCCCGGGAAGGAAGGAAAGAAGGAAATGAGGCCGGGCTCCAAAGGCTGAGGGGGCTGCGAAGAAGTCAGGGCCGCCAAAAAACCCTCAGAAAGGGGCGTATTTGTTTGTGTGTGTGTGTGTGTGTGTGTGTGAGAGAGAGAGAGAGAGAGAGAGAGAGAGAGCTGGTCGTTGCCTCCCCTCAAGTCTTCCTGAGTTAGGAAGGAGCGAGCAGCAACGGCCTCACATTTGGCGGTGGGGTGGGGGAAACGGTCGTAAAGCGAGGAGTGAGCCAGCAAGTTCTCCCTCTTCAACTTCAGTTCGGGTGGGTGTGGGGGGGAGGGGGTTACCGTCCCTGTCCTAATATTCCCTTGTATTCGTATCCATTTCATGTATTCATAATCATGTTTGTACTTCTATCCGATATACTTCTATCCGTAGTATAAGACTATGTCTGTATTGTGTTGGGGGGGGGGGCTGCACTGAGGCAGCTCAGCCAATCTCATTGTACATAGGTTGTCCTTTGACAGTAAAGAATTATTATCTAATTCATGCTTGATGAAATAAAAGAAAATTAAAAAATACATTAGAAAAAGCAAAGCCGCTGCCACCCAGATAGCGCAGCGTAAAGGGATGTGGGGATGGCCAGACCTGTGTCTTGGGGGAGGGGAGGGGGGGAGAAAGTCTTCCCTGGGTGTGTGTGTGGGGGGGGGAGAGGAGGCTTTAAGGGAGCCTGTGGGGGATGCTCTGGGCATGTCAGAAGGCACACACATGTCCCAGGGCATCATCTGAAGCAGGGGTCACCAATCTTTTGCACCGCAGGGACCACTAAATTCATAATTTTAAATTCCACTGATATGAATTTCTTTTTCTTTTTTTTAAAGATCAATAGTATTTCGTGCAATATATAAACAAATGCAAACAATGTTTTTGCGGACTACCAAAATTTTCCCTTGGACCACTGGTTGGTGACCGCTGGTCTGAAGGGACTGGTGTTAAGAAGGTTAGTAGGGCCCTGTTGGTAAGAGGAATGGGGTGGTGGTGGTGGTGGCAATCAAAGCATATTCCCAGGTGGATCTGTATATCCGCAGGTTTGTAAACAGCTGGGGATACCTTGGGAGTAATCAAAATGTCTGGATCGAAATATCTGGCAGTGTAAACGTGCGTGCTTTTAAGGTGTGTGAATGTAGGTGCATTTTCATGTGAAATGTGCCTGCATTTACAGCCATTCCTTTCTGGACCGAAGTTACGACATCACTGGGAAAAGTGACTGAATGACCGTTTTTCACACTTAGCATCTGTCGGAGTCTCTCTGCAGCCATGTGATTTATGTGGCTATCCTTTGACAACCTGCCTTATTGATTTAACGGCTGCCGTGATTTGCTTCATGAAGGTGGTGAGAAAGGTTGTAAAACAGGACAAAACTCACAACAGATTTCTCACATAGCAACATAAATGATAAGCCTCCTTTGTGGTTGTGGGTGGAGGATTTACCTGTGTTTGATTCTCTATTTAAGACACAGGCATGATTTTTTCTATTCTGAATTGCAGTTGAATTGATCTGTGTTCAGGATTTTTCACACTGATGGGAATATTCTTTTTTTGTATGGTTAGCAGAATGTGAAGTTGCAAGAATAAGGGCTGAAATGTGACTTCTCCAGAGGTTGTATGTTTTGTTTATATCCAACCAGAAAGGTGTTGTTGTTTTTTACCCTCTCCTTTTGTCCAAGTCATTTTCAATAGGGGCCTTTTAGAAATTGGGAAGATCGTTTTCTACATCTCTTTATTTCTTGTTTTATTGTCCAGGACAAGATGTTCAAGGCAGTTTACAAGCATATTAAGATGTCAGAAGCAGGCTTCAGGGGTTTTTCTTTAAATTCATGCCATGTCTGATTTTTCAGGGTATTTTTTTGGAAATAGTGAGGTTGGTGAGTAAAAGAAATGTGGAGGGAATAAGTTATATAAATGGCAATCTTCCTAGTATTAGCTCTTCAGGAAAAATGTGGTGGGGGAGGAAGGATGTTTTTTTCTTGCTATACTCTTGCTCCTTCTCACAGAACTGTTAACTGCTTTCTTGACTATACCCTTATTTTTCCTACCTTACTCCCACTCTCATTTGTCTATGAAGTTGAGAAGAGTCACACACAAAAACTTTGTAATGGCCAAAGACCAGCACCCATTTCATAATGTAAAAAAATGTAAAACTAATATAAAAAGCAAAGGGTGTACAGGAAGAGTCTGTTTTGTGATGACGGTATGTTATTTGGGAGTGATGTACCTTTTTTTCTTTTAACTTCTTGAAATTTCTATTGTCAAATAGAACTATTGAATGCTGAGACTAAGTTTGGGATGTTTTGAATTCTTAGTTTGCATGTTTGTGAAATAAGGAGGGAAGCAGTTAATCAGTTGAGCAGGAGAATTTTTTCCGAATTTAGGGCTTTAGGCTTTCAAGAGCTACTACATTATGGCAGATGTAATGGAAGGGATGCTTTCTCATCAAATAAACAGAGGAGCACATTGCTCTTTTTGCTTTTATTTAAAATGTCGAGGTGGCCTTGAGTAGAGTGGCAAACTCTAGCTGGAAATATTTATCCACATTCTGTAACATCAATAGAGATACCTGTTTTGGTCTACTGGGAGAAGACAACCATGGAAACATTTTCTCATGCTTGCCAAACAATTTAATCTTTCAACTTTAAAGTTAGTACTTAAAAATAAAATAAAAACAAACGCAACTGTTATACTAAGATATTTTTTTTTTAAAAAAATAAGGCTTGATTTTTCTGCCAGTAAAAAAACATGACAAACTAAGAGTTCTTTTTATTTCATTGCAAAACGTTGTTCCTGCTTATGTTGGTGCCCTGTTGGTGATTGGAGAACCCACGTGTTTAGAAATCTATCTTTATTAAGTGTTTAATGAGTGGCAGTAGGCGTTTTCTTTCAATGGGTGTTGATAGTTTGGTATTGTCTTTCTGGCTTAGTATATAAAAATGGTGTAAAACCTGTAAGCCTTGCCACGGGTGCTGTTTAGCTCACAGGTTTTCCTTGTGAAAGACTTAGCTCTAGGAAGTGAATAGAAGGGAGTATTTTTCCCCCCAGAATTGCAACAGTGTCCCTTCCCAGATAATACTAGTTCTTCCAAACAAGAGAATTTTGTTTCCTTTCAATGTTTTTACTTCAAAACCTAAAAAGCCAAAACAATGTTTCTAATACAGTGATGGCGAACCTATGACACGCGTGTCAGTGCTGACACGCGTAGCCATTTGGGGTGACACGCACAGGATTTCATGCGATTCATCCTCGGCTCCTGCACGGCCGCCGAGGATGAAAGAATCTGTGCTGGAGGAACGGGGGGGGGGCGGGATGTGTGATCTCCCCCGCCCACACTCACTTACTGTATCGCCGCCGCCCCTTTCTGAGCGCAGGGGCTGCTGGTAAGGCGTGCGTGCCGTGCGCACACACGTCATCAGCGCGGCGAGGGAGGACTCGCAGGAGAGGAGCGCGGGAACAGTGCGCGCCTCTCTCCAGTCAGGCCGGCACAGAGAGTCTACTCCTGGGACTGTCGGTTACGACCGCACCACAGCAGGGAACAGCTGCAGAGTGCCAACGGGAACTGTGAGCGCCATTAGCAGCAACTATTGGGGTGCCATGGACTTGTAATTGCCCACAATAACTGAGATAAGTGAGGGGGAGGTTGTGTTAGCTTGTTAGGCTAGTTAACCCCTAATTGGGTATCT
The DNA here is from genome assembly GCF_051295495.1 of Thamnophis sirtalis. Lineage (NCBI taxonomy): Eukaryota > Metazoa > Chordata > Lepidosauria > Squamata > Natricidae > Thamnophis > Thamnophis sirtalis. The sequence continues at coordinate 16,001,613 of NW_028261382.1, read as the reverse complement.
ATAATTTATATATCTATAAAGTTACTAAGCAGGTATGTTAAATAATTTGTTTTTGGTTTATTAAATACAATTATATATTGCAATTATACATTTTTGTAGTTTAAACTATAAATTGCGCAAAATTATGTTTTTGTCGAAGTGACACACAACGCGAGTTATGCTCGATTTTTTGCCGATTTTTGACACACCACGCCAAAAAGGTTGCCCATCACTGTTCTAATATGTGGCAATCTTAAGAAAAAAGTCAACCTTGTGTTGAATAAAAATATAAAACAGTTCCAGATTATGGTATTGATAGATACTGGTGTATTTTGATTCATCAGTGGGTGAGATATAGGTTGCCATATTTCTTAAGAAAATTTTAAAGGTATATTTTAATAGTTAATTGTTTTTAATATGAAGCTTAAAAGAAATGGCAGCATTTTTTTTAAATTAACCCAAAGTTTACCTTTTTTCCTGTTGAAAATTATATGATTTCCTTTACTCATTTTCAGGCTAGTTACTGTTCATATCAAAGATGAAGAAAAACAATTTGGTATTATGAGCCAGCAACACTAGATTTGTATTTATTTTAGATTATAGTTATGATGGAATTGTAACATCTAAAGTTTAATAATAGTGGGATTAACATATATTTGTTGCTATGAATATTGGGAACACTTATAAGTTTGGGGAAGATAACCAGTATTAAAGCAAATGGCTTGGGAGGATTATAAAATGAAAATGTTGGATAGCCATTTGTCTGAAACGGTATAGGGTTTCCTGCCTAGGCAGGGGTTGGACTAGAAGACCTCCAAGGTCCCTTCCAACTCTGCTATTGTATTGTATTGTAAAATGCAATGGCTCTAAGATTAATTTTGCATATCTATTGATGAGTGAAGTAGGAGTAAAATAAAAGAATGGTTATCCCATGATAATGAATTATAAAACATGTCTTGGAAATATCTAACATGAATGTAATAAGAGGAGCCCTGGAAGCAAATGTGTTGGACTACTTGGCAAATGACTTTGCAAAGTGGAATTGTTCAGTATGAAATGGTTACAAGGATATGAATGCTTTGCTTGCTGCTATTGGCTAATGTTTGTTCTGCATTTGAAATAATGTGGGGAAAAGGGGTAGGGGAGAGCAGACAAGTGGCATCTGGAAATGAAAATAGGTGAGGTGACATGATGAGATATGTTCAATAGCATTTTTAATTTGGATCTGTGTAGCAGGTGGATTAAATATAGAAGGTGGGTGTGATTTTTTTTTGGAGAACTTGAGAGTCTGATCTGTGAGTCACAATTTAACACTGCTTTCATTACTGCTATCTGTCTGAAACTCTTAACTGTTTAAGAAATTTAGGCTGATGATCTAAGTGAAGTTGCTTGTTCTCCAGTCAGTCATTTAAGGATTGAAGACTTTGCTTTTCCTTTAGTATAAATACTACAGCATTCAGCTCTATAGTTTCTTCATTGCTATTGTCCAGTATTTCTGAAAAACTGACAATGATATGTGAACGCTAAGCATTAGAATGATTATATCATGGCACATCGTATAAAGTTTCATACTTCTTATGCTTTGAACCTTTGAAGATTAATATGTACATAATTTTATTAGTTTAGTAATGATTCTCTATATCTTAGCTATTTGGTCAAATGTACATAGTTTTTTTGTCACTGCCTTTATACTTGAGGAAACAAGGAAGTGTTATCTTGAGTTCCAGAGCTTCCTCACATATTGTATTGTATATTGTATGTAACAACTGCCTACAATTTTTCCAAATATAGTAAATGTCAAATGTCTTTGGTTATGATGCTAAATATATTAGCAACCTGCTGTTATGGAAAACCACTGATTATTAAGTAAGAATTCTTCCATTTGTTCTTGCAAAGGAGCAATATTATAATGTTACATTTTTATTTAAATGTCTTGTAACTTGTTACAGTATATTGTTTAATTCTAGCAAGTACTGCTTAACTGCAGTTATTAATGCATACACGCTTGCTTCAAAATCAGAATTTGAAATTGGCTTGTTCTCATTAACTAATTAACCAGAACGACCCGGTTAGGAAGATGTAGAGAACTTAGACACTAATTCTTAATATCATGAGTCTTAAAATGGCCAACATGGAAATATGCTGATTACAATTAAAATATAGGTATACACTATAACGTCAGATACTAATGACCTTGAGTAAACAATACAGTGATTTCAACTATCACATAAATCTAAAACGAAGCTAAACATTTGTCTTATTACTAAGATCATGCTGGAAGCTGCAAGTCGTTTTAATTCCTGTTACTGCAGGTAAAGCTGAAGTGACCTCTATCTCTGGTAGGCCAGCTGCTATTTATATGCAGTTGCTTCAAATGAGTTCCTTCAAGAGAGGTCTGGGCTAGCTGATAAAAGCGACAGCAACAATTGTAACAATTCCCCCCCCCCTCCTCCTTTGTTGTTGCTTCTCTCCTTGCAATCCTCCATTTTTAAAGCAAGCTGGAAAATGTCAAGAACTGCAAGACTAATTGTTGCTTCACATGATTTACTTTTAGTTGAATATGCCTTTATTTATACCCCCATTACAAATTACTCTGAAATAGTTCTCTTTCTTCAAATTTCCATCTTTCCTCATGTCCATTCCTACCTATTTCTTGTCTTCATAGGCTTTTTTATTTTGTTTTGGTGCTGATTGTACTGATAGCAGTTGATAATTTATGTCTACATTATGGCTCAAGTGTATAACAAAATGTTCTGAATTTTTGAAACCTCCACAGCATATGTGCTGAAATTTGAAGACTATGAAGGTGAAGTTAATTTTCTTTATATTAGCCTTCCTGTTTTATACTTAATTATGTTTTCAGTCTGATGGTTGCTGTTGTCAAAGTTGGAGATTAATGAATAAATAAAACACCTGCTATGATTTGGGATTCTTTAGGAAATTATGGATAGTCCATCAAAGCTTTAGCAACAGTGTTCTGCTTTGACCTTTTTTTAACGATTCAGCTGATTCAATAATATGAATATAAACTTCAGTGCAAAATGATAGGAAAGGACAGTATGAATTAGGTGGAATAAATTGTATTCCAGTAAATATCTACAAATGACAATGTGCTGTCAAAAGAATAGTTGTTCTGCAGTAACCAGGGTGGAAAAAGTTTGTCCCTTTATCAAGTGTTTTGGTACTGATCCCTGACCTTTGGGCCTTTGAAAATAAGTATGGGAGTTCCTAGCAGTAGGTAGGAAGAAGAGGCAGAATTCTGGGCTCTGGGAATCAGCCATAAAGAACACAATACAGAGAGCTTATTAGTCATGTATGTTGCTGCTAAAGTTCTTGCTTTGCAGGAGGAGTTGCTATTCATATGCCCAAATTGTTAGGGCTGTATAAAGTGTGATTCCCTCTTACAGTAATTACTTGTTAACATAACATCCCAGGCGCTTGTCTTTTTAAATTTTATTTAGGAGAACCAGGCGGTTTACACGATGCTTCCTCCTTCTGTTTTCCCCCCATAGCTTATCTGAGAAATCATAACTGATCGAAACTCAGTAATACTGACCTTCTGCAGTTAAAAGTAAATAGTACAAGAGCCTAGGTATATTCTAAAGCCACTCCCCCACCTTCACCTGCAATGATCCACTTAACAGCTGATGCCATGATGGAGATAAGCTAGGTGCTCTGCTCTACGCTTCTACTCAAAGCAGGTGGAGAAGAGTGCCTGGAGGCCAGCAAAGCTGCGTTTTACACGACACAGATGTCCTGTTGTGATGCTCAGAGTGAAGTGCTACTTCATTTTCCATAGCACATCTCAAGGGGGTGGTGCATCGGGGAAGCATTGATTGAAAACCCACTGCCTCTTGAGGCTTCGCAGAAGCCTACGAACTGTGGTTTTGATATGAGCTGTGATAAAGTCCAGGCAGTTCCCTGATTCAAGGAAAGTTCTTTGAACAGATCAATGGCTGGAATAGATTAAATGACTGTAAATGTAGTGTAAAAAGCATAAATGAAACTTGTTTTCTTCCTGTTCTATGGGAACTCTGTAAGTTTATCAGTTGATATAGAGTACCTGTTTGTAAGTATTTTATTTAAAACATATAACCAATTTGTAATAAATGCATGTATAATTGCAGTAGAAAGATTTGATTATAGTATAATCAGTACACTTGTTTATCTTCCTCATTCTATCCTAGTTCTTGCTAATGGTTGGAACAAGCTTGTTACAAGATATTGCTTCCTGAGTTTTCCTTAAATAACACTTGCTGAAATGTACTACATGTGGTTGACTGTCTGATTTAGAAGTGTATCTGGCATAGTATCCAATGAATGAGTAAAATATAGTGACAGTTGAAAACAAACATTGAACTACAGCAATTTTTCGCCTACTGTGTGGGAGAAGTTTTAATATGCTCCCAGAGTGTGAGTAAGTGTCTGCATAACTACCTCCTTGTTGTAAGTAAGCTTAACAAGTTATGAAACAATTCATTATATATTATATCATCATATATGTTTCTAGTTATTTATGAGATTCAGCCTAGAGTGCTAAAAATTCTGGCAAAAGTGACTGAAAGCCCAATCATATTACTTATACCTTTGTTTGTTTCGTTTTCAGTCATGTTTCCTTGTACAGAGATTAATGGAAGATTCGTTACAGTGTCATTAAAACTCTTACAGAAATGAAATCATTAAGTCAGATTTTCTCAGAATCTCATAATACTTGACACATAATGTTGTTTGCCCTTACCTTTTGAAGCAAAGAATAGTAATCTATCCCTTTGTGGATATGCATTGAATAGAATATTTCAACCATATGATCCAAAAGCTATGATATAATTGGGTTACAAACTAGCTTTTTTTAAAACCCTGTTTTCCCCAAAATAAGACCTCCCTAAATAATAAGCCCAATTGGGCATTTGAGCGCATGCGCTAAAATAAGCCCTTTCCTGAAAATAAGCCCTCCCCGAAAATATTACAATACAGCAGCAGCCATGAAGTGACTATGGTTGCCGCCTCCTGCACCTCAAAAATAATAAGACCTCCCCAAAAATAAGGCCAAGCATTTATTTTGGGGGTCAAAAGAAAATAAGATCCTTTCTTATTTTCGGAGGAACACAGTACAAACAACTGTTCTTGGTAATTCTAAATTGGATCTGTCTTCTATGCCCAGAGAACATTAAAACAGCCCTGCTGGATTAGATGACAGTCTGTTCTAGTTCTGCATTTATTCATTTTATTGAATTTATATGCCACCCATTTCACTAGCTACAACTCTGGGTGGCTTACAAACATGAAAAACAGAAGTACAAGCATTGGATATTAATTCATTTCATATCATATATTAGAGCAGCTGCGATGATACCTTTGGAATGCGTTTAGTCAGGCGGTGGAGAAATAAATTCCACTTCTACCATGGGACCTCCCAACTTGTGTGAAATCATATCTTCCATTCTAGTATCTCTCAATAGTGAATTTATTGAATAATATTTTAAAGCCTTTCAAATTGGTAGATCTTACCATATCCTGTCTAAATTAATTCCCTGGCTCTTTGAATAAGTACTTTTTCGACTATTGTGAGTTACCTTATTATACATGTTGCCCTCGACTTATAACGATTTGTTTAGTACAGAGGTATTCAGCTGGTTCTGACTAGTTCTGGAGAACCGGTAGCGGAAATTGTGAGTAGTTCGGAGAACTGGCAAATACTACCTCTAGCTGGCCCCGCTCCATCTATTCGCTGCCTCCCTAGTCTTCTTCTGTTGCCTTGCCACGCCCACCAAGCCACGCCCACAGAACCGGTAGTAAAAAATGTTGAATCCTATCACTGGTTTAGTATCTTTCAAAACTACAATGACACTGAAAAGTGATTTATGACCAGTTTTCACACTTATGATGGTTGCAGCATCTATATGTGATCAAGATTTGAGCAGTTTGCAACCAGCATGTACTTTATTTATGATAGTTGAAGTGTCCTGGAGTCCTGTGCTCACCATTCATAACCTTCCCAGCTGGCTTTTGACAAGCAAACTCAATGGGGGAAGCCTGATTCACTTAACAACTTCTTGATTCACTTAATAACTGCAATGACTCTCTTAACAATTGTGTCAGAAAAGGTTATAAAATGGGACACAAGTCATTTAACAACTGTCATGCTTAGCAACAGAAATTTTGGGCTCCATTATAAGTCAAGGGCTACCTATAATCAGCTTTATTCATTGAAGTGTTTTGAGAAAGGGCAGCAATTTCTTCTTATTCACTTTCTCTATGCTGTGATCAACAACTTGATCAGATGCTCTTTCAGAAGCTTAAAAACAAACCAAGATATATTTGGCTTTATAAATGCAGCAATTTATACAGCAATGCTACATATAGTTGGCATGGATTGTGATTAACACTACACAGTTTAGTAGGAAAAAACAAGTCAGATGTTTTGGCAGAGAACAGAGGAATGTAAAGTTAGGAATCTCTATTTCACCCACTGGATTTGTGCTAGCATAGGATTAAAACTCACAATCTTTCATTTTTAGCCCAGTGCCTTTAATAACTACCCCAAACTGTGTACCCAGAAGATACCTGTAGAGATAAAATAAACATCACCTAATTTGTGCATATGAAAGGCTGAGCACCAAAGAATGGAGGCCTTTGAACTCTGGCGCTGGAGAAGACTCCTGCGAGTCCCTTGGACTGCAAGGTGATCCAACCAGTCAGGCCTAGAAGAGATCAACCCTGACTGCTCTTTAGAAGGCCAGATCCTGAAGATGAAGCTCAAATACCTTGACCACCTAATTAGAAGGAAGGACTCAGTGGAGAAGAGCCTAACGCTGGGAACGGTAGAGGGCAAAAGAAGAATGGAACGACAGAGAATGAGGTGGCTGGATGGAGTCACCGAAGCAGTCGGCGTGAGCTTAAATGGACTCCAGAAGATGGTAGAGGACAAGGAAGGCCTGGAGGAATATTGTCCATGGGGTCACGATGGGTTGGACACAACTTCGCAACTAACAACAACAATAATTTGTGCATTTGCAACATTTTTAAAGTTCAAAAACAAGCATTGCTAGAAAGATGTAAGAAAAAGTCATCCAAATGTCTTAAGCAGTTGTTTGTACCTCACTGTGACGTTCACATTAGGGTGGGTATGTATGTGTATATGTATAATAATTTGCACGTATGTAAACATGTATGCATATATACAATTTATTTAAATCGGTTTTGATGAAGGTTTCATCAATGAAAGTTATGGATTATAATCTAGCACACTGGTTGAATGCAAGTTGGTAATCTTTCTCATTTTACTAGTCTAGCATACACATACATACATATGTCAGTGGGTGTGCATGTGCATAGTCAGACTTTTATAGAACGATATTGATCTTACTATATCTGTAATTGGAAAATAAGTCATTTTTCTAATTTATTTTCTTGGAAGAGCAAACATTCACACAGGAACTAACAACCCAAAACCACAAAAGAATGTGTGGTAAGTAGTTACCTCCTCAAAATGCAAGAGGTATGAGGCAAAAAGTTTAGGTGAAAAGGGCACGTTATTTCCTTTCCACAAAACACTGAAAAACTGTAAGCAAGAGTTTAATAAAACATTATCCATACCACCAATTTTAGACACTATGTACCTAAAAAATCAGGAGATATTTAAATAATATTGCTCTGTACAATTTTGGCAGCATAAGCATTAAAACACCTTTTAATGGATTACCTGCTTGTAGAGTATTTGCTTGGTGAGAAGGGCATACAGTTATCCAGCATGGACTGCAAACAGCTGAAAAGCAGCATTGATCAGGATTAAAAGAATAAAGTTTCTTGGATTAGAAATAAAACTGCATTGCTTTCTTGTGCTTTCTTTGTTCATAGATCTGTAAATGTCAACCATTATAATATAAAAGATTCCATTTACATTTTCTACCAGTAAAAGCAAGGGGATATCCACTTCAGATTTCCTGTTTCAGTCACTTGTTCTGTTGCTGGCAGTGGCAGTTAAATATCATTTATTTAATAGTATTTATGAGTAGTAATAATATTAATAGACTTTGACAAACTTCAGAGTAACAAAGATTTTATCAGAAAGCGGAATCTACTAAAAAAAGGAGGAAAATATTTTTTTGTCACTAGTGATCATGCCAATAAAATTGTCTCAAATGTGATGTTGAAAAATTAGGACTCTGTGAATTCCACAAGAGATTTTATAATAAAGATGCTATCATTGAGAATACAGTATGTATTTTCTACATTAACAGAAAGGAGCCCTATCTGACTTCCCTGTGCTGGGGCAGCCTTAACGTAAGTAATTTAGGGTTTTAAATGCTAAAAAATGGAGACAAAATGAATATTTTAGCAGGAGTGCAGTATGCTCCTTCCAATAATTTATTCTCATGAAATGATATTTTCATTTAAAGGTTCTAGAAGATAATCAGAAGAAATGTATAAACACATGGCCTATCTAGTAATTTCTTTACTTATTTGAAATGCCCTAGTTTTCCTATTAATAACCTAAAGTTAGCTGCAGTTAAATTGTTAATGAACATTTTGGAATTTATAACTTTTTGGTATCTTAACATATGATAAACTGATTTGAGCATTAGATGCATTTTAAATTCTGTGTAGATGTTTTATTTTTCTGTAACTGCAACAAGTGCCTGCATAAAATATTGATTAAGATAGTCAGAAAACAATAAAGAAGGCAATCATACCTAACTTCATTTAGTATACAAACCATCACAATAACAAGGTTCATTCCCTATGTTAAGCCAGAATCAAACAAAACCTAGCATGCAAATATTGAGATTGTGCTTCCAGTTCATGTATGGAATGATATATGAGAGGTGGTTTTAATAGACTAATGAAAAATTAATATCTACTTCAGTTACTCATTTTAGCGAGGTTTTGTTTGTTGTATTAATTGTGGAAAATAATGTTTCACTTCTTAACTGATTAAATATGAGTTGGAGATTATGGAAGAAAAAGAGAAGCTATTAACTGGTAAGAAAAAAATAGGTTGCTAAAATTTGTCACTATATTGATAGAGTAAGAATTTGATTTAGAACCCCAATCAAAGGCATGCTGTGAATTAGCAATTAAAAAAAAAACAAATAACACTTTCAAGAGATGCTGATCCTCACCAGCCCCCACTTTTTGCTGATGCAAGTTGAAATAGTAGATCAGTGTGGTTGTTGATATTTCAGCTGTTGCCAGCCGATCATAAGCAGACATTGCTTCAGCTGCTTTAGCTCTTCAGGCAAGGAGATAGTGAAAGACTTGAAGATGTACTGCCAACTTTGAATTATTTGGCAGGAACTCCTCCTTCTGTTGCATTAGATTTGCAGAAGCATCTGGCATGCACTGTAACTCCACTATTACCAGTTTATAGTGTTTGTTCACATAAAACACGATATTGGAAAATACAGTCATTATCACCTTTTAATTTTAATGTATCTGGAGGTCAGTCTTGGAGGGGGCTGAATTGTTGCCATTAAAGACAATTTCAAATTGCGGTTTTGATTTTGGCTAATTCTGAAGCTTCCAAACAGGTTATTTTTATAGAGTTAAGATTATAAAACATCAAGATCAACTTTAAAACGGAGTGTTTAAGTGCTATACATGGACAGCCCTGTACAGTTTGAATACCTTTAGAGGCAAATATCTAAGTGATAAAATGTCCCATGAAATAGAGGGTTGTTTTTATTTAAAATGTATTAAATATTAATGGATAGATTTCTTATAATCCAGCTGAGGCAAAGACCCAATACAAAGGAGAAAAGTAAAGGAGTAAAAAACATAATTTTTATATCTTATGTACCCCACCTTCCTGTCACTTCTTTCTTTTCTTCTCTGCCATTCTAGTAAGCCAGGAAGTCTTCAACTAAAAGCGAAAAGCTTTATGTGTTTTAACTGAAAAAGTGTTTCTAGCTTTAGAAGAAGGCAGTTACACTTTTAGTAAAATAAGATAACACAAGGATAATTTATTTTATATGTATTGCTGAATTAGTTCCTGTATCTTGATATTAGTTTACCACTTGAACATGGATAGGAAAAAATAAATGCATAACTTGCATGAAACTCTCATCATCAATCTGGACAGTTGGATTTGGTGCCACCATTGAGTTGCTAATTTTATGGGGTTCTTTCTCTTATGTATGTATATATGATTATATATGCTAATTTTACGGGGTTCTTTCTCTTATGTATGTATATATGATTATATATGCAAGTATTAGTGATGTGCTGTATTTTAAATTTTGTGACTTTTCTTGGACCGTAAATAAATGAATGTTGGTGGTTTGTTTATTTAAAATTGTTTTTCTGCTCAACCTTAGGCAAATAACTCATTTTATTCATAGCTATTTTCTTTAAATATCATTATATATACTATTAATGTAAAGTTATTTTAAAGCAAATATGGAGAAAAATAACATTTTTGAAATGGATTTTTAATGAAAATATAAGCCATATTAATTTGCTAAGCAGTTGTATTCTTGAATCTTGTGATGTCTACCAAACACAAATTTTCTCCTTTCTTTGGTGCAATAGCTTTTCAGTTCAATGTTTTATGATGAGAATAAATAACAGAGGTCTTTTTTCCCTGTATAATTTTTCCACTAAGAATCTGCAGAGAGAGGGAATTTTGACAATTTTATCTAGGAGCGCCTACATTTTGACAATACTGTCAGAAATCCATCACAATTAAAACAAACTATTGCCAAATAATTAAAGCCTGTAAAGTTAAATTTTATTCAGCTAGTATGCTTAGCAGTCAAGGCATTAAATGACTGAGTCTTTTTCTGCCTTGACATGAAGCCAGATGGGTGACCCTGGGCCAGCCATTCTCTCTCAGCCCTAGGAAGAAGACAATGGCATGCAAAACTATGCCAAGGTAACTTTAGGAACTAGGTCAAGCAGTCATAAGGAGTCAACAGTGTCTGGAAGATGAGAACTAACAGCTCACATATAGGTTTTACATTTAACGAAGTAGCCATTAAGTATCAAAATTAGTGCTTCAAACTGTGAACTTATATATACTTAGAGAAGAAAATTGAATGCAACTCCTTGGGTTGTTCTTCTGATTTTGCTTAGTCAAAAAATTTTTTTTGCATGCCAAACTAAATCAGGTATCCTTCACTGAAGTTACTTGGATTATAACACTTGCATATTTTAAAATATTTCATCACAGTGAAATACTGCAACCTTAGTTTATTTATATGAGTAACTGTTGTGTTTTTGCACTTGAAGTGGTCAGTGAAATCTTAATTAAACTTACTATATAAACATTGAAAGTTCAATTTTATAATATTAATCATGTTAAAAAAATGACATGTACACTTTAAAACATGGTAAGGTAAATATACAGACTAAAAGTTGAAAGGTAAAGATAAATTATTTTTCTTAGGTGTTCTGATACATCCATGCTTTCCATTAAGCTATAATATTTAGAAATTTAGAAATATTGCTGCTTAAAGAATTTGGGCATCCACCTATACATAATCCTATATTAGCAATTCAAAATTAAATAGAAGAGATGGAAGACACAGGGTATTTCAGAGGGAATGCCTTTTTGCATTAATAAAATAATGTGGGACGCAGAATGGCACACTTGATAAAATCCTGGTTGTGAGTATGATCCTGTTGGCGCAATCTACTTGTTAGGTAACACAGAGTTGTGTTAGATTGTGAATGGATTTGCCCACCTAAAATGGGATCACTTGGGGTGAATTTTTTTCAAGGGTGGTGCATTTGAGGAAGGTAACTGTAGACTCTTTGTTTTCTTGTAGACTTTCATTTGCTTTTTTGTTTAGGTGTGTAGGCACTTTTCAAGGACCCACTGCTGTTGAATACAATATTATCACAAACTATTTGCGAACAGAAGATAGTATAATTTCTAACAATGTGAGGCTAATGACACATACCCAGCCTTGGGTAAAACAGTGGCAAATAACTTGTGAAATCTTGCCAGGGAAACTTGCTCAGGCAATCACGAGGAGACAATACTGACTAAAAAGCACAAATAAATAAGTATACAAAGTTTAATATATTGGATGTATCTGTATAAAACTACAAACTGCAGAGCCTGAAACTGCATTCTTGAAAATTGGACACCTCTTCCCTGTAGTATTCTAAAACTGATGTCTGTTTTATACCTCTTTCCCCGCTCTGTGTCTAATCATTTAGATAAGATTAGAAGGCGGGAGATACATCTCCTATTTTTAGACTTAAAAGCAATTTTTGGTAGGAGCATTTTAGTTGTGGCTGTGTCTCTGGAGAAAGTGAGATTAATTGCCTTTTCCACATGTTGGCTTTCATAGAACTTCATCTACTAAAAAAAGAATACCCCTCCCCCCCAATATTTTAGTTTTCTTCAGGATGGAGAAAAATGATTAAAAAAATAAATTAATCAGATTTTTTAAAATTTAAATTGGATTTTTTTTATTTTTATCAAATTTATTTTAATAAAATGCTTTTGGGGTAAAACTCTATCTAAAATAGTTTTCTCTTTAAGATACATTAATAATTTAGTTTATTCATCATGAAATGGAGCTTAGTTATGTAGCATGAGGCTGTATATTCTGCAATATTTACATTTTTGGTAAACTCATTCAATGAATCCAAGCTCTGCAAGCTGAGATAACATGCACTGCATTGATGCATTCACACAATTTTACAGTAACTATGAGATTAATCATAAAACAAAGTTCATGAATATTCCTTTATCCCCTTGTTTTGCAAATCTATGTTCACTACAAACTGTATGATTGTTTGAAGAGAAACGCATCTGTACCCCCAGGCTCCAAGTGTGAGGAGGAAGGGCAAGCAGTAAAAATAAAAGGGAAATCTTCTAAGCAGCTTATAAATATAATATTGAAAAGCATCTGGCATTTCTGATCAATCATGGCAGCCCCTGTTAGCGGGATCCACTCACCGGCTACCTGCCACGTCCCTCACCATGTGTCATTGCTGCATCACCAGCCGTTCCATTAGAGTGAATGGGACAGTTGGTGAGTCAACAGTGGGTCAGAGGAGGAGCCACTGCGGGACAGGGATGACAATTGCTCTTTAAAAATTATGATTTAAATTGAATTGATTTAAATCAAGCCTTTTTACTAGTGATTTAAATCATTTAAATTGTGATTTAAATTGACTTGACTTAAATCAAATCCACCTAGGTTTTCTTAATAGGGAAAATAATAGCTTTGTGGAATTTAAATAACACAGTGATATATCTCCTCCTTACAGTAGCCCCACACAAAACATTTTACCAGGGGCTGGCTGGTTGTTCATATGAAGAGCTGTGTTAGAATCCTAATTTGGATCCTCACAGTAGCCAACTTCTGGCTACTGCTAGAGCTTCTAGTGCACATCTCTAATTCATACCTGCTTTTGGTGCTGGCATGTCATCATTATAAGTAATTCTTAGTGATAATCTTGCTGTCTGCTCTTCTAAAGTTATGTAACTTGGTAGCCATTATATATTATGCATCATACAACAGTCAACTTCATTTATTGTATTCTAAGCTCGATGAAGAATTTTCTTCTATTCTGAAACTCCTATTATTCTAAAAGCAGAGGGGAAAACTGCATTTTCAATACATTCTACATAATTTTATACAGCTCTGACATCCCTCTCTTGAATTTATTTTTCAAATTCCCTAAATGCTATGAACTTTTATCATAACCTTTTTTGGGGTTACCACTTTTTCCAATTCAGCAATGTCTTCCTTGAGATAAACTGATAAGAATTTTATAGAAGTGTAAATAAATTTGTACAAGAAAAAGCATTTCCAAGGAAAATTACCTTGAACCCATGCTTTGCCACCTAGTTTTGCTTCCTGAATCACACAGTTACATCTTTCTAAGTGATTTCATAGCTTCTAGTGTAGCTTCTTACACATCTATATTTTCCTGACAGTAGAAATAATTAGTGGAATGGCTTCCCTCCAGAAATAGTAGGTGCTCCATCACAGGAGGTTTTTAAGAAAAGATTGGGCAGTCATTTTGGCGCAGTGGTTAAATGCAGCACTGCAGGCTACTGCTAGATCAGCAGGTCAGCGGTTCAAATCTCACCGGCTCAGGGTTGACTCAGCCTTCCATCCTTCCGAGGTGGGTAAAATGAGGACCCAGATTGTTGGGGGCAATATGCTGACTCTCTGTAAACCGCTTAGAGAGGCCTGAAAGGCCTATGAAGCGGTATATAAGTCTACTGCTATTGCTATTGCTATTGCTATTATTGTCTGGAATAGTGTAGGGTTTTCTGTTTGAGTAGGGGGGTTGGACTAGAAGACTTCCAAGAGCCAACTCTATTATTCTGTTTTTCTGCTTAATGCTAGCCTGTTACTGTGTCTAATTTTAAAAAGATAATGTAAAATCCATGTAGGATCTTTGTCTTGTTTGATATTCCATGCTTGGCTACTGTAGGTTCTTTAAAAATAACTAATGTGTTTTTTTAAAAAAATATATTTGAGTTTATACTTAAAAACTCAATATATACTTATGCTCAGTGGGTTGCTAACTGATTTACTAATGGTTTGCTCACATGCTTGTGCACGCAACAAGCCCCCCGGTGCCACCACTACCAGTTTGGCTGAACAGGCAGCAACCCACCACTGCTTATTCTTCTGTATTAGAATACATGACTAGAGCTTATGAGCCTTGAAACAGCAATATCATTTTCAGAGCTTAGGGTAGCAGCCATGTGATGCTAAGAAATGACACAGTCACTTTAAAGAGTTGTAGATCCATGCTATGTTTGCACTTTTGTGTGGACTAAAGGAACTATTCTCAACAATTTCTGAAGTGCTGTATGGTTGCTCCATTTTTGGAGGCTTTCAAAAAGAGACTGGACAACCATTTGTCTGAAGTGGTGTAGTGTCTTCTGCTAGAGCAGCGGGTTGGACTAGAAGACCTCAAATATCCCATCAAACTCTATTATTCTGTGTTCTACAGCATATTTCTGCTTGATGCCAGTGAAGCCTTTACAGGAAGCTTTAGTTGTTGATTTTGATTGAATAAATATTTGTACTGCAGACAGGAGCAGCTCTCTGAACTGAGTTTTCCCTGAAAATGTGAACAAGGTGGTTAATATTGGAATGGATGGCACTGCAGGACTCTGGGTTAAAGTGGGAAATCAAAGAAACATCCTTGAAGGAAAGAATGACAGGTGTGTCCATGTACTAAGCAGGTTCAAAGCTTTTTGGCTGTTTAAGAAGAAAATAAAGTGCTTTATATGTTTTCAGACATTTCATCAATCAGAGTAGAAGCATTCATTTAGTCTTTATTCTGTGACATCAACTGTGGATTAAAACTGCTTGTAAAATCCCCCAAAATGGCTTTTGTCAGAGGACAGCAGTTACTGCAAGATCGGATGTCTATTCTATGCAAAATGTGCAGTTACTCCTTTTCAAGAGTTGGTGTTGTTCCCAGTCCTTTAGAACTTAGCAATCAGCATTGAAACACTGAAATATTTTTTGGCAGAGTACAGTAGCTATTTAGCAGGAAATCAAACTGTCTTGGAAGAAATACAGCTCACATTTTTCCCCTTCAAACTGTACCAGTGAGACTTGCGAATTGCATTTTTAGGGTGATTATTGTTTGGAAGTTCTGCTAATATCAAGTCAGTGTTGTAGAATTATTTCCATGTTTCTTTACAAATTGGAAACACGTTGATAAACTGTGTGTATTCTAGAGAAGTAAAGTTGACCAGTCTCCTGTTTTAAGACATACTGTATATACTCAAGTATAAGCCTAGTTTTTCAGCCCACTTTTTGAGCTGAAAAAAGCCGCCTCGGCTTATACTCGAGTCAGTGAAAAATTTGCCCGAAATGGAGGAGAAAAAGGGGTGGGGCCATGCCGCTGGGTGACGCTCGTGAATGGCCCAGCGCCCCTGAGTTTCCCCTCCCTCTGTGTCAGTTTGCCGCGCAGCGTGCACCGCACCATCCCCCCTCCTCACGTTCTAATGTAATGCAGGGCTATCTTACGATTCCCCTTCCTCCCCCTCCTGCCGCTCTGCAACGATGTCCCACCTCCTCCTTGTTATGGCAAGCAGCCACATAGCGATGTCCCACCTCCTCTGGTACAGTGATCCAATGATAGGAATCACTGTGCCGTGTGTCATAGGAGGCGGGACATCATCATCACAGCGGGACATCAGCATCATGAGGTGAGTGAAGTATTTCATTGAATACACCGCTATTGTGTGATAATAATTTGTTATGCAGAGCAAATTTTTACAATGGCTACTGTATATTTAATGGGCACAGGCAGGCTGTATATGTTATTCAATGGGCAATGGCATTATTGGTATCTATTTTTATTTTTGAAATTTATCGGTAGCTGCTGCATTTCCCACCCTAGGCTTATACTCGAGTCAATAACTTTTCCAGTTTTTTGGTGGTAAAATTAGGTGCCTCGGCTTATATTCGGGTCGGCCTATACTCGAGTATATACGGTAGTTTCAATCCAATTGTAGAATAAATTCCCAGTGGGTCATTTCAGGGGCATGGCATGCTTCAGAAACATTGATAGTTGCAGTCTTCAATTTTTCACTCCTAGTGTGCTTTCTTAATTACAAAATTGGAAATACACACCCACTCACATTAGAATAGGCCTCTAACTTCCTGTAAGAAGAAAAATAAAAACCTATTGATGTAGTCAACTTTCAGCAAATCTAAGAAATGCTAATTTCTTGAGCACAGAGACAGAAATAAATTTTCCATGGATGATCATACAACTAAAATATAATTGTATAAGATTATAATAATATAATAATATAATCTGATATAATTGTAAAGATTGCCAAATACATTTGAGCCTATCAAAGGCCATGAATCTCCAAAAGAATCTGAAAGAAATGATAATTTTTGTTGTTTCCTGAATACTTTGACTACTTTGAATATCAATATTTTTTAGACAATCCCAGTGTCTGATTCTGCATTGTGGATTGAGATTACTCCAATCAGAATTGTGAAAGAGGCATTTCCAGACTGACTTCAGAAGAACAAGCCAGCACGTGAAAGAGTTTGCTTCATTCTTTATGAATTGTTTGCAAAGTACAAACTTTCTTCAAGTCCAGATAGTGTTACAGCCAATAGGAAGGAAGGATATGTTCAAATAAGTGATTTATACAGGGTCTTATTCTAACCTATGCTTTTGAAGATAATATCTGATTTGAACAATGTTGTGATCAGTGTTTACTTATTCTTCTCCAAGGTTGTCACATCTGCTATGTACTGTGCTATGTGCCTTGATGTTACAGTTTTCCAAGGAATGGAAAACCCTACATTCTTTAAGTGCTGTTGAAGTTAACCCGTCACTGTAATCCTCATAGCCTATAGTGAAAGATACCTGGAAGGTGAAGTTCTGTAATAATTAAAGGACTACTGGCTCTCTGCTTCTTGCCATGAATGAGTTCTGTTTCCCATTTTCTCTTATTTTATGCTTAAAAAACATTACCACAGTTTGCTAGATAACAGTGTCTTGATTCTGTTGCTCAATATGCCCACTGTCTATGATTTTTTAAAACTTTTTTTTCATTATGAATGGCTAATTTGAATCTTGTTCTGTTTGCTGCTTCATCATGATGTATTGCAGTCCTTTGTGTAAAAACCTTAGAAATCAGAAGCACGGGTACTTTTTTTAGGTATAGGTCATCTTTTAATAAATTTACAAGTCTTTGGTTCCATTTCTGTGGCCAATGACGTAGTGTTACAGTTGGAAAAATGTGCAAGCAGAAAAGAAATGTTCAGATTGGTAATTGGCTTGTTAGTGATGTGTGAAAACTTACAAGTTTTACAGTAATGAATATAACCTTGAATTTCTCAGCTATTTGTCAATCCGTATGTTCCTGTGAAATAGCCTTTTGGGAAAACGAAGTGCTGCATAAAAAGTCTCAAATGGATTTATTTTTAAACAGCATTCAAAAGTTGTTAGTTCTTGAATAGTATCTTATATGTGAGCCTACACCATTGTTAGAGAAGAAAGTACAGAAAAATACTGAAAATGGAACAAGACCCAGAAATTCTGGGCTTTAATTTGACTTTTTTGTGGGAAGTTATTGGAATGATACTTCCTTCCAATACTGGAAGGAATTTTACCATGTTGACAGTGAAACAGAAAGGCTACATATTTTGATTTAATATAAAATATAGAAATTAAAGGAATTTCTCTTTGAAATATATAAATATCTCACCATAAATAATGAATATATTTTGCCTTACATTATACTTTGTTATATGTTTAAAAAGGAGCCATTGATTTTTTTTTCCATAAAGAATTGAAAGATTACTGCAACATTGATATGGCTTTGGTGGCTGAATTAGACCTATGTGATATGAGTGCTTTAATATTTAACCATTATAGGACTGAATTCACCAGGCAATATAATAGAGTTGTCTAATGCTTTGCACTTAAATTAGAAATAGAGCTTTTCAACATACATGAATGAGAGTGCAACTCATTAAAGTAGACATGTCCTTTTCCAGGTTCACCTAATTGTTGAGGAAAGATGCACAGCACTAATGTAGAAACATTATTGATGTGAAATAGTGTTTTAACTGTTTTTCTTCTTTTCTTAATTCTAGATTTCTAAGTCAACACCGTGCATGGTTCTGTGTTTGGGCTTCAGTTGTGGAAGAGAAATGCCTACCATGTGCTAGGATACAAGGTTGTGGATCCTTTTATTTCCGTGGTTCTGGAATATAAAGAGAGAAACAGGACAAAATGGGGAGGAAGAAAATACAAATCACAAGAATAATGGATGAGCGGAACAGACAGGTGAGAAACAATACTTCTTCGGAAATATACTTAGCTTGCATTCACTTTTGTAAATGTTTGAGTGGGACTACTTTTCCAAGCTATGTTTCCCCCCTACAACTTCATCCTGATAGCCATCGTGGACAGAAGCTACAGAATTATGATTAAAGTATGATTAAAGTATTTGTATTTGGTGATATATTTCTTACTATACTAAATTATACTAATGTAATTATTAGGAGGATTTACAAACTCATAATTTTTGTAGGTTCAAAATATTGCAAAAGTTTGAGAACCTGTGTTAACACATCTATAATATGTTCAGATTTATTACTTCATTTTCCCCCCTGTATAATGCAGAATACTCAGTGGATTCATAATGTTATTTCCAATGTACTGGAAAGGAATCTGCTTAGAAGAATCACATATTATTTAGTGATAGAATTTTACTCAATAATACAGATTTATATATAAAAGTTTGTCAATTACGTAAAGCAAGCATTCAATCATAGATTTTTGTGAGCAGTGTTAGAAGTTGTAGCTATTTCTTTAACCTACATCTCTTTGTCTTTTTAAGCTCTTTGATAATCATAGCTTGGACACATAGTCTCCTTTTGCTTAGTTTGGGAAGCTTTGCAGCATCCCATTCTATTACTGTGATGGCCAATTATGTCATTCACTTCCCTTTTATGAGAATGGCAAAATGCAATTATAACCCAGGAAAGACAGTAAAATTTTGTATTGCTGGACATAACCTACTGCTTTGTACAAAACGGGGGTCATCAAATGCTGCAACCATGTTCATCCTTTATTATTTGGCAATTTTAGCCACTTATTGGATCCTTCCCAAGGACCCGGGACAGGGAGTTATTGTTTGATGTTGTTAAATGTACTGACACAGGATGTAAGCGGTTTCAAGTAAAGGTGCCTTTTATAAATGACTAGTGGTGATGTTGTCAATGACAGTGGTTCAAGTGATGTTCCCGATGTTCTAGGGTTGCACTGAAGTGTGTTTTTTTATTGTTACTATGTTTGCTTTCTTTTGCCATAGTTGTTCTTTTCCTGTTTGCAGGTTTTTATATTTTGTGATTTTCTCCAGTTTTTTTCTTCTTCTGCTGTCTTCAGGTATTGCAGTGTCTATTACCCAGATTTTTTTGTCTTCTCTTATCAACAGTTATTAAGCCTGAGGTGTTATGTGGCAGGGGCTTGTCTCTTTTAATTCTGACATTCTTTTGAAAGGAAAAAAGCCCCAGAGCACTTTAGCTTCTTCGTTTTCTATTACTTTGTCTATTTTGCAATCCCAGCACTTCTTGCTTGCAGGCAGATGGTATTTCTTGCAGATATTCCAGGGCACCATTGTTGCCACTATATCATGCCGTGGTTTGTAATCAATCTGTGTGATTTTGCAATAGCTAACTAGATGGTCCACTGTTTCTTTAGCTTCTTCGCAGAGGCGGCATTTGTTATCTGTTGTTTATCTTCTCAATTCTGACTTTCTATGTGTTCGTTCTTAAAACTTGATCTTGTGCAGCCAGAATTAGCCCTTCTGTCTCTTTCTTCAACTTTCCTGCTTTTATCCATTGCCAGGTCTTGTTATCTGCTTTGCCTGTTGGTTTTTTTTTTTTTTTAATGGACTGGCCATGTAATACGCCCTTGCCATGTCTCTATTCTTCCATTGGCCGTTCTTGTAGGCTAAAGTAGTTTG
Source organism: Thamnophis sirtalis (assembly GCF_051295495.1). Lineage (NCBI taxonomy): Eukaryota > Metazoa > Chordata > Lepidosauria > Squamata > Natricidae > Thamnophis > Thamnophis sirtalis. The sequence goes on along the minus strand of NW_028261382.1, from coordinate 15,981,191 downwards.
ATCTCTCTGGCGTTCAGTAAACTTTCATGATGTGCTAGCTTTAGTGCATTTTTTTTCACTGTTCTTCAGATATTCTTCCAATGCTATTTCTCCCCCCCTAAACAGTCTGGTGTACTTTCAACATTCCATATCCACCTATTTTCATTAGTAAGTAGAATCAGTCAACATCGCTGCATGGATAAAGGGCATGATTCATTGTCCTTGTTTTTCTGGTCTTCCTGTCCAAGATTTTTAGTTCTCTCCAGTCCACTATCCCAGCTTTGTATCTGGAATTGTCAAGGTGTTAATTGCCTTGATTGTACTTCCACCACTGAGTTTGGACGTTCACTTTTAACATTCTTCTTGCCTTTAATGTGCTTGATGTGATTACCTTGAAGGATACCCAGGTTTTTGTAGTAATTGTCTACCCAGACTGTTGACCATATTTCAATAGGAAATCTTAATTCCTTTAGCTTTCACTATTTTTCCGTATTGATGCTCATGATCCTATATTTGTTCAGTCCAAACTCCTCTGGTATATATATATATATATATATCTGCATAGGCATAGGCAAGCATGTTGAGCAGCGATTCTATTTCAAATAGTGCTTTTCCATATACAGTAGAACTTCTGGTCACAACCATAACTCATTTCATAATTTTGCAAACTTTGATCATGACCCTTAACCTAATTTTGGAAATTTGGCGCTAACAAAAAACGGGTGGAAAGGGAAATCGAACCCCCCCCCCCCCAAAAAAATGTGAATTTTTTGGTTGGAACCCGAGTTGGTCGTGGTCAGAAGCGCTCATGACCAGAGATTCTACTGTAGCTTCAAATTGTTGCAAAGGAGTGGGATAGTTTGTGAGATGTTTTTGATAATTGTTAACCATCACCTGACTTGTTCAGTATCATGGACAGAGGAATCAGTGCAATGACACACAGAATACTGGCATAGCTCTCATCTTTCTCAGAGTACACAAGTCCTACAACCACATCAAGGTAGTGCCTCATTAGGAGCCATTATTACATATGCAGCAATATCACTACTGCCAGGTTTTTTTTCTGTTGGTGTTGGCCTTCATATGCTTCAAGCTCTTTCCAAGAACCTAGGCTGTTGCAATGTATTGGCCTAATATACTTGAGGATCCAATGTGAACTTTTGTTATTGATAGATGGAAACTTTGTCAATGCGCAGATTTTCTAAGTGCCGTATAGAGTTGTTTGGTATTACACCCAGTGCCCTGAATCACAGCTGGTTTATGCCATAATCTTTCAATTCTGAATTTCATATCTTATTTATTTATTTATTTATTTATTTATTTATTTATTTGACTTATATACTGCTTCATAGGGCTTTCAGCCCTCTCTAAGCGGTTTTACAAATTTTTAGCAAATTGAGTCAGCAACTTGCCCCCACAGTCCGGGTCCTCATTTCACCCACCTCGGAAGGATGGAAGGCTGAGTCGACCTTAAGCCGGTGAGATTTGAACCGCTGAATTGCAGATCAGAGTCAGCTAAAGTGGCCTGCAGTACTGCACCCTAACCACTGTGCCACCTCGGCTCTTGGTAGTATCTTCCATACTAATCTCCTATTTATCTTATTTCTAATGTTCCCTGCCCATTGTCATATTAATTATCCACACTTACTTCTTTTCAACCACAGCTAAATCTGTTGTGTTATGAGCTAAGATTTTGTACTTGAAAATCCCACACTATCCTAACCAGCTCATTTTAACTACTTTTTCAGTAAGTTAATTATTGGTTTTTTTTTTTACAGATGTTCCAGTGAATCATTTTGGCAACTGTGTTGTGTCCTGGTTTATAATCAGTTTGTGCAATCTTCTTGCATTATTATTATTATACAATTGTATCACAGTGGCCAATTGTTTCGCCGGATTTGGCATTGGTTACTAGTCGGGCCCCACCCAGGGGCCTAGGACGTCATAATGTATTTTCATAATATGCGTGCAGGTCCAAGCAGTGCGGCATTTTGCAATTTTGTCAATTTTTAACTGTTTTAAATGTAATTCCAGTGCTTTTGGAATAGCACCCAGTGTGCTAATTACCACTGGAATTACCACTGCTGGTTTGTGCCATAATTGTTGAATTTCGATTTTTAAGTCCTGGTATTTCGTGATTTTTTTCATATTCCTTCTCGTCGACCCTACTATCACCTGGTATTGCGATGTCTATGATTGTAATCTTATTTTTCTCAACCAGTGTGATGTCTGATGTATTATGCGCCAGTATTTTGTCCGTTTGTATGCGAAAATCCCACGAGATCTTGACCATCTGATTTTCGGTGACTTTTTCAGGCTTATGTTCCCACCAGTTTGTTGCTGTTTTAATTTTATAATTTTTGCACAAATTCCAATGGATCATTTGTGCTACTGAATTGTGCCACAATTTATAATCAATCTGTGCGATTTTTTTACAGCAGCTGATTATGTGATCTACAGTTTCATCAGCTTCTTTGCAAAGTCTGCATCTGGCATCATCAGAGGATTTTTCGATTTTGGCCTTAATGGCATTTGTGCGGATAGCTTGTTCTTGCGCAGCCAGGATTAGTGACTCTGTTTCTTTCTTTAATATACCTGCTGTTAGCCATAACCAAGTTTTTTCACTGTCCACTTTATCTTTTATTTTTTCCAGAAATTGGCATGCAATGCTTTGTTCTGCCAACTCTCCATTCTTGATTTTATCACATCTTTTCTGTATTCTTGTTTCGTCTGCTGGACCTTCAATAGATTTTTGTTCTTTACTTCGATTAATAGATGTTCTTGACTTTCTTTTAAATAACCAGCCAGTGCATGTTTTTCTTCTTCAATTATTTGCTTCACTTGTAATAATCCTCTGCCACCTGATTTTCGGGGCAAGTAGAGTCTATCAGTATCACCACATGGATGTAAATTGTAGTGCATTGTCATTAGTTTCCTGGTTTTTCGGTCCAAAATGTCCAAATCAGCTTGTGTCAGTTAACTATACCAGTTGTGTATGTATCTTATAACTGGTATTGCCCAGGTATTTATGGCCTTGATTGTATTTCCACCATTCAATTTAGATTTAAAATTTTTCCTAACTCTGTTGGTGTACTTTCCCCTGACAATAGTTTTTACTTCTCCATGCTTGATGTTATCCAACTGCAGAATATTTGTAGGCTTCATTTTTGTTGCATTTAATTAATTCCGTAGTTCTCATTACCTACTGCCAACTCAGTTCTCCACTGTTTCATCACCTTTTCAGTAAAGGATGCAATATTTTTGCTAATGCCAGTTGTTTCTAAGCATTTTATGATCCAACTATGTGGCAATGAGTCGAATGCCTTTTTGTAATCAATGCAGTCCATATTCATTGTATTGCCCCTGTTAGTTAGGAGTGATTAATTTAATATTTACTTTGGTTTGTAGACCTCCTAATAAAGTCTGTTAATTAACATTAATACATGTGGCATTTCAGCTCTCTAGAGATAGATTTTAAATCCAGTGGGAATTTCCAGGAATTGAAAATTGAGTGATCACTTTTCTGAAGGTGAGAATTAGAGATCACTATCAGTTTCTACAGTGGACAAAAAAACTTTTATTAGCCTCATAATATTTGAAAACAGGTATTGTAACATTTCTATAGGTGTTGCAATCTGTTTTAAAACCTTTGTTTTTCTCCTAGGCGCTGCTTGGAGTGTCCAAGCATGGGTTAACTTCAGCTTGCTGCCCAAGGACTGAGTTCAAAGTTTGTGCCTCTTGCTCCCCTCAGAAGCTCAGTTTAAAAACTCAGTCGCCCTAAAAGAACATATTTTGGGGAGTTCCAGTCCTTGAGCAGCAAGATGGACTCTCCAATTCAGTGTAGTGTAGCCTTTATTATTTTTGTACATAGTTAGGTTAGGTTTCTTTAGCTCCTTATTGTTTCCTCTCAACTGTCAAAAGTGTGGATTGCCTGACTTGACTTCTGACGCGCGGAACAGGCTGCCTGGAGTGTGGCTGACTTCCGCGCTGCCGCGATTGCAGCTACACCATGGGATGGCTGATTAGTGGCTGCTGGCGAGCTTCGGGGGCAGGTAGACAACTAGGAACCCCCCTGTCAGAGGACTTCTTGATAGCCAGAGGCTCTTCTGAGCCTTCCGAATAGCCGACAGCTTCCCCAATGCCGCTCCAGGCATGCGGTGGCCATTTTGAGAAGGAAAAAAGTTTGTGCGCTTTATTCTGAGCCGTTTCAAGCAGCTGCCACCTGTTCCTTTGCAGATCACCGCCGGGGGGGGGGGTTTTCTAATTATCTGGCATCGCTCCGGGGCTCCAGACAGACCTCCCCCTCCCCAGGACTTCCAACTGGGTGGCTGCAGGGATTTTGGTTATTGCTTGGCCATTCCCTGGTATTTAAATCTACCATGGATCTTTGAGCACCCTGGACACATTCTGACCAGCGCCATTTTGTCCTGCCTTTTCTTCAATACTTGGGGCATTGTTTCTGAAGACATTCAGCTCCCATCTTCTGTCCTAAAGCCTCAATTCTTCGGCACAGTAAGCCAGTTCTGCCTTCGTGCCTGATACCATGGCTAACACCACGGATGCTGAATCCAGTTCCTAGGTGGGACCTACCACCAGTAAGCACAGCAGGCTCAACCCTGCTGCTAAGGGTGAGGGGGCCGGTTGCCCATCCAAGGGGAAGCAGCTCAGGAAGGTGTCCAAGGTGGCTGAGAGATGCCAAAGGTCCCCTGAAAAGCAATTCCAAAGGGCTCAGCCGGCCCAGAGACCTGCAAGGGATCCCTCTCCGTTCACGGAGGAGATTGCAGGTCCTTCCCTTCCCACTCCTTAGCGGGATAGGTCCCCATCCCTGGCAGGGGAAGAGGGCTTTGGTTTTTCACCCAATCCCTCTAGGGCTTCTCCCGGATCTCTCTGTCCATCTCTACCAGAGGAGTCCATGAATGAGGCCTGCTCTATTATTGAGAAGGAATCCTTGCCGCCACCTGAGGCCGGACCCAGGGTCTTGTGCCCTCCAGAAGACCAAGGGCCTCAGTTGTCCAGGGAAACTCAAGAAGTAGTCACCCGTGCAATTTCCCAGGGGATTGCAGAAGGCATCCAACAGTTAGGGATCAACTTACCTAGACAGGCCAACAACTCGAGCAGGGCTCACGCTGCTGGGACTAAGAACCCCCTGGCTAGAGCCTCCTCTCTGACCCCTTTGGGAGTCAGTGAGGTGTCCGAGGCGGAGGAAGGCAAGCAGGACGTTCCTGATCTATCAGAGGACGGAAATCCTTTCCCCAATATGCCCACCTTCTCAGGCCATTCAAGCCCTCAATGTTTAGAGCTATCCTTACCAAGGCCAGGGCTTCCGCCCCCCCCCCTTCCAAATGGGTCTACCAGCTCAGGCAGACAAGCCTTCCACCGATCAGGGCAATAAAGATACTATTGGGCCCCAGGATGCTGGTGCGGGGCTCTTCAAGGAGGCCACTCCTCCTCAGGATCTGGCCCCAGCCCCCCAGCTGTTCCTGGATGTTATCCAGCGCCAATGGGCCCAACCGGGTTCGATGGCTAGTCCCAGTGGGGTAGATAAGAAGCTGTATACCATGGAGAGTAGCCTTGAGGCTCTCTTAAAGTTTCCTCAGGTGGATGATCCCATTTTTAGCGCTAACTTCCAATTCAGTGCTTCCAACAGACCTCCTGGAAGGCTTAATGGATGAGGATAAGAGGGCGGAGAAGGCCTCTCATAAAACTCACCTGGCCACTGCATGGGCCATGAGAGCATCTTCTTCCTCTTCTTACTTTAGCAGGGCAGCACTATTTTGTCTCCGCAAACTGCTGTCCATCCTGCCGGTGGGAGACACCAGAGTGCTCCAGGATGTGAATAAAATCATAGCAGCTTTCAAGCAATGTTCCCTCTAATTTTTTTTCCATGTGAGCGGAAAAGTATAGTGTTTGAGCAGCACATTTTCATACCTGAGCACCTGGATTTTTTCCATAGATGTCACCCAAGACAACGAACTTAGTGTTATTTGAAACTCAATTCTACCATGTAAATATCCATTAAGTAACGAAATCTCCCTATACAGGTAGTCCTCAATCTACGACCATCATTGAGCCCAAAGTTTCTATTGCTAAGGGAGACATTTGTTAAGTGAGTTTTGCCCCATTTTACAACCTTTCTTGCTACAGTTAAGTGAATCACTGCGGTTAAATCAGTAACCTGGTTGTTAAGTCAGTCTGACTTTCCTACTGACTTTCCTTGGCAGATGGTTGCAAAAGGTGACCCCAGGACACTGCAACCATCATAAATATGAGGCAGTTGCCAAAGATCCAAATTTTGATCATATGACCATGGGGATGCTGCAATGATCATGTGTGAAGAACAGCTGTAATTCACTTTTTTCAGTGCTGATGTAGTTTTAGTCATTAAGTGAACTGTTGTAAGTTGAGGACTATACTTTCCCCCTTACTATCCAATAGTCTGCAGTGATATTAGCAAGTTATGAATAAATTACCAACTGATATAGATTAGCAATTGGAGCACTTAAAGAAGCAAACAAAGAGGGGAGAGGAAGGGAGGGAGGAAGGAAAGAAGGGAGAGGGAGAGAGAGACAGAGACAGAGGGAGAGACAAAAAAGGAAAGAGGAGAAAGAGAAAAAGAAAGGGGAGAGGAGGGTGGGAGGATAAGAAAAAGAGGCAGAAAAAAGAAAGAGAGAGAAAGAGGAAAGGAAGAAAGAAGGAAGGAAGGAAAGAAAAAAGGAAGAAAGAAAAGAGGAGAGGAGAGAAGAGAAGGAATAGAGGCCAATAAAGCAAACAAGGAAAAGTAAGGAAAAAACTTTCACTGGAAAACACTATTTTTCCATCAGTGCAAAACTTTCCTAAACAAGGTTAATTTTCTGGATTTTGACTTTCCGGTCCAGGTGGACCAAGAAGCCTTTATTTTCTTTTTCTAAAATCAAAATCTGCAGAGCACCAGCTCAACTCCCCCTTCCTGCGAAAAAAAAGTGGCTGTGTCTTGAGGGTAGTTTTGAACCAGGTCTCTTAAATCCTAGTCCAGCGCCTTAACTATTAAGCCCCTCAAGGAATGTGTAAAATAGCCCTTCCTAGGGCTTCGTCCTGTTTTTTGTCAGAAGTAAACTCTGGTAACAAATGGGGAATTATAATAACCCCAATCAATTTTGCTTTCTGTAAACTGTGACTCAAATTATTAAAATGTCACTGCCTGTTTTATAATTTCAATAAAATTGTTAGAGACACATGATTCTTTCTAGCATGATTTCATACAAAAGCATTTTAAAGGTTTTAATGTGTTATTGAGAATAAATAAAGATTAACATTAGGCATAGAATTATAAAGTGTGAGTGGATTAAAATAGAATTTAACTATTATCACAGTCCCTTCCTACCACTGTATGGCTCCAAGGTGCTAAGGCACCCTCATGTGTAGATCCAAAATGAAAGTCTCTAAGAATATGGGTTATTGTGAGGGGTATTTTTTTCTCTTAAGTTTTTTAAAATTAAAATTTCCTAATTGGTGCATAAAATATGTTGCAAAGCAAGTCTCCAGCTTCTTCATTTCTGCATTCTGAAATATTTTTTCCTGTGTGAAAGCTATTCATAAGGTTGGTTTTATTCCTGAATATCTAGTAAATAAGCTTATATTTCTCCTATATTCTGAAGTTATACCAATCTTCTTGTGTTTTAATTTCAGACATAACATTTTTGTCTCTGATTGCATTGAAAAACAGAAGAAACAGATAATGTTAGAAAACTTGGGAGTCCCTATTCGGGCGGGGGGGGGGGAGACAGACGATGCCGCTGCGCCCGGGACCCCTCCTGTCCCTCGGGGCGGCGCTGATGTCTCTCTTGTGGGGCGGGGGGTTGCGGGGAGTTCCTGGAAGCAAGGAGGTGGTGGGGGGAGATAGCCAGGGTCCGCGTTTGGATCTTTCTCCCGGCCTCCAGCTCTTTCCCCAGAAGGAAACGCCTTCCTCCCTCCGTGTTACGCTGAGCCTCGTTTAAAGGCTGCGGTTTTGAGCTCAGGCAAGATGGGAACAAAGGGGGGGGTTGCACAGAGCTTCTTCAGCTCTGACAGGATTGTGGGGAATGGGAGGATTTCTATGCCTTGCGGACAGCTGGGCATTTGCATCCCCCACTTCCTAACTCCTCACTGTTGCAGCCATTGCTGGTCCAACACGATTTTCCTCCCCTGGGATGGCAGCGGAGCCCCGGGGCTGCTTCTTCTGCGTCCGCTGGACTGGGGCTGGGAAGGGGGCGGGAAGAGCGGCGGGGCTGGCTGTGGCCCGTGGTGGCAGGCTGGTTCACCTCCTCCTCCTCCAACAGGCAACAGCACTGCCGGATCCAGTTGTAGCCGCCTGCAAAACGTTTCCTTTACAGAGTTTCTCTGCGCGGCAGATAGAAACTCTGCGCGGGGCTTTCTTGCAAGGTGGGCGGCCGCGCAGGCGCGCACCTTAGAGGGAACAGTGCTTTCAAGTACTCTGCCGACGCCTCGCTTAACGCCACAAAATTTTCCTCCAGAGCCCTCGCCTCCAACGTCATCTCGCGCCCTCTGCTTGGCTTTGCCACTGGCAGGTGGACATGAAGGTGAAGTGGACGCTCACTTCCACTCCCTTTAAGGGAGGAAAGCTTTTTGGGGAGGCTTTGGATTCGGTCCTCATTGAATCCAAAGATAAATGTAAAATCCTGCCAGCGGTCACCAAAAAGTCAGACCGCAAGGGTCAGTCTTTTCGTGGCAGCCCTTTTGGAACGCAGACCCCACAGACTCCTCTGGGGGATTTAACCAGTCATACTCCCAATCTCAGAATCGTGCCCAAGACAGGTCATCTTACAGGGACAAGAATAGGGCAACCTCAGGCCCTTCCAAGGAGAGTATTCCAACCATTCCTTTTGGAAGTCGAAGTGACCATCACCGGTCCCCTCCCATAGGTGGTTGTCTCCAACTATACGCTGCTCAATGGTAGGAGACGACGACGGACACTTGGATTCTGAATACAGTCCGTCACGGTTTGACCCTGGAATTCCTCTCAATTCCCCCATGGACCTTTGTCCGTTGTCCCATTCCCAAGTCTGTGCTTCCATTGATACCACTGGTGATCAGGAAAATTCTGGCAGAGGGAGCGGAAGTGTTGCTTGTGGCACCCACTGGCCGAGGAGGTACTGGTTCGCCGACCTTGTCAGCCTGTTGGTGACCAAGCACTGGCACATACCTCAGGAGCAGATCTCCCTCAATCAAGGGGCCATTCAACATCCGGATCCCCAGTGGCTGCAACTAGCCGTTTGGTACTTGAGGGGGACCTCCTGAGGCTCAGAAGATTTTCAGACAAGGTCATCCGTACCATCCAGGCATCCAGGTAGCCCTCCACTGTCACGATTTACGAGGCGACTTGGTCTGCTTTCTCATCTTGGTGCCAGTTTCATAATGTCATCGCCACTTCCACAACCATACTGCAACTTCTGGACTTTCTTCAGGAAGGCTTGGACAAAGGCCTCGCGCCTAACATGGTCCATTGGCAGATGGCCACCATTCTGTCCATGGACTCACATCTGTCCTTTAGTAGACATCCTCAAGTTCGTAGCTTCCTCAAGGGGGCTACCAACCTCAGCCCTCCTACAATTCACTGATACCCGACCTGGGATTTGTCTGTCGTCCTACAGTCTCTGACCGCAGCTCGTTTCGATCCGTCAGTTTGCACCACTTGTCTCTCAAGACAGCCTTTCTTATAGATGTCACATCGGCCCGCAGGATTTCCGAACCAGCCACTCTTTCAGTCAGACAGGACCTTTGTGTTGTGCATCTGGACAGGGTCGTTCTCAGACTGGATCCGGCTTTTGTGCTGAAAGTCAACAGTGTCTTCCACAGGACACAGGAGGTGATTCTTCCTAAATTTTGTCCACGACCCAGACATCCAAGAGAGCACGTGTGGCATAAACTTGATGTACGCCGTGCTGTGTGCATATACAAGAAAAGAACTGCTTCCTTTTGCAGGTCGGAATCATTCCTTGTGTCTTTTCAGCCCACTTCCATGGGCAGGAAAGTCTCATCTTCCACCATAGAACTCGATACGGGCATGTATCAAGCTAGCCTACGAGCAACAAGCTAGACCAGTTCCTCCACATTATAGCACACTCAACGAGGAGTGCCGTGACCTCGGCCGCGTGGGCCACGCAAGCGCCCATCAAGGAGATATGCAGAGCCGCGGCATGGTCGTCAACATCTCATTTCGTGAGGAACTACAGACTGGATGCCTTTGCATCTGCGGAGGCTTCCTTCGGGAGAAGAGTTTTACAACAGGTCATCACGACTCCCGCGGGCCTGGACAGTTCTTCTTCCCACCCTGGGACTACATAGCTTGGTATGTCCCATCCTTGGACACTCCAAGCAGCATCTAGGAGAATGACCGTTGGCTTACCTGGATGGTCATTCTCTAGGCGCTGTGGGAGTGTCCAACCCCACCCTGGGGTCGCCCACGGGTGCATGTGTACCAACTTTGAGGGCATAAAACATTCATATACATACATACATACATACATACATACATACATACATACATACATATTCCTTTTGGGACTTATTCTTCGTTTTTTAAACTGAGCCTCTGAGGGGAGCAAGAGGCGTGGCTACACAAACTTTAAATTCAATCCTTGGGCAGCAAGCTTGGACACTCCCGCAGCGCCTAGAGAACGACCATTCAGGTAAGCCAACGGTCATTTTCCTACTGTGTAGATTTCATCTGTTTTCATTGCAACAGAGTTTGCACTGACCATGCTTACAATTAAGTTGGAAAGTTTGGTGATCTAAATGTACAGATTAGTCCAATGTGATGTGCAGGGACACATTTTAGAATTAAATTAATCACTGGACAGCATGAACAGAATGCTTTGACTTGCTGTTTTCAAGAAAGCTACTTCTTGGCCATCCTTGCAAATTATCCCAGTTTTGTTTATTGTTGTTATACTTCCTTTCCTCTCCACTTTGTCCCACAATCCTAACCCTATTACTAGAACAATGAATCTTGTTTTATCTTACAATTACTAATAAAAGATTACCACTAATCACATTTTATCATCATTTCTATCTTTTACCTTTAAAGCTCCTAAGCAAAATTGTCTCTAGGTATTTGAATGTGTTTCTCATAAAAGAAGTTTATTTTAATGTTATTTCTAAGTAAGTCATTTTTTTAGTTCCATTTTTAACTGGATCAGATATAAGTGACTGCAGAAAATTATATTTTTAGTGAGTTTGGTTAAAATAAAGTAAAGTATAAATGAAGTTCTGGGGAGTTTTCAATAAAAAGTTTCAATCTGCTAAAACAAAGGAATAACAGTTTCAATCTGAGAAATTTACTTTCTTGTCATTATGTAGCATTTCAAGGAGTTACTTCTGTATCTGGCTACAGTTAAGTAAATAATCAACCAATCAGTTATGACACAAAGCAATTGCCTCAGTGTGGCTTTTGGGAAGGTAACCTGGAAGCAGAGGCTTGGTGCATAATCACCTGAGCTACTCGGAGGAAGGTCTGTATAGTATAAAAAGGTAAAGGTTCCTCTTGCAGATACCACTCTAGGGTGCGGTGCTCATCTCTGTTTCAAAGCCAAAGAGCCAGCGCTGTCTGAAGATGTCTCCATGGTCTTGTGGCTGGCATGACTAAATGCCGAAGGTGCACGGAACGCTGTTACCTTCCTACCAAAGGTGGCTCCTATTTTTCTACTTGCATTTTTACGTGCTTTCGAACTGCTAGGTTGGAAGAAGCTGGGATAAGTAACGGGAGCTCACTCGGTTTCGCGGGGCTAGGGATTTGAACCGCCAAACTGCCGACCTTTCTGATTGACAAACTCAGCGTCTTAGCCACCTTCCTGTACACTATAAAAATATTATAATTCCACTTCCCTGGACAATATTTGGACATTAAAACTCTGGTGACGTTTTTGGAATGTTTCTGAGAAGCACATAAGAACATGGCTATTGGAACAGATCCACTGTGAACATCTAAACTTCATAACTATAACCGGAGTATGTTTAGACATTGGTTTATGTGGGAGATGCACGAACAATTAAATGTCTCTGAAAAGCAGCAATTTGAGATGCTTAGAATCCTTTTGCTTGGTGACTTGTTCAGTTTTGCAAAGGCTAATTTCTCATCCTAGCCCTTTTCCTACTTACATTGAGACATTGCCAGGATCCCAGTATCTTTTCTTTTGTAGGTAAAAAGTAACTTGAGGAAGGCAGCTTTTATCAGAAAGATGATAGATTGGGGAACAAGCAAGCAACCTATGCATAGTTGTGCTGAAATGGCTGCTGCCTTTTTAGTTTAAAAGTCAAAATAGTTGGAGATGGGATTTTGACTGATTAACTCGAAAGAAAACCCATAATTGGGAACTTGAATAAGATATTAAACAGCCCTGCAGGCTGCTGGCAGAAATTCTATCTGGCTCATGCTCTATCTATCCGTCTGGCCATCCATCCATTTTGGAGCTCACTTCTATGATCTTAAATTATACAGATGAATTCACCAGGAGGACATTGAGACAAATGCTTTAAACTAGGTCCTTAAATTAGCTTTTACTAGGTAAAGTATTTGGTTGACGAGACTTCCTAGCTGGTGCAATTTGCAGCAAAATTATCTCCTCTAGGAATGTTTTCCTGACAGAGCTGTGTGAACTCACTTTTGGGACAACTGCCAGATATGTGTATATCTGTGTGCTTTATTTGACTCTTGATCCCACTTATTACACATGTTTGGCCAGTATCCCAGAAGGAAGTAAGAATGAGCAAATGGATGGCTTTACATGAAGAACTGCTTTATCATTTTGAAACTCATATTTTTGCATTAAACATTCTGTAGTCCTATGGAAACTGCCAAGCTTTACCTGTCCCCACATCCCTGCTTGTACAATAGTGTAGCATTTAATAATGAGTTAGTAACTCGGTTGTTAAGTGAATCTGGCTTCCCCATTGACTTTGCTTGTTAGAAGGTCGCAAAAGGAGGTCACATGACACCAGAGCATGGCAACTGTCATAATAAGAATATAATGTTTATAAATATGAACCCGTTGCCAAGCATTTGAATTTTAATCACATGATCAACACCATGCTGCAACAGTTATTAAGTGTGAAAAATGGTCATAAGTGACTTTTTTCAGGGTTGTAAGTTTGAATGGTCACTAAATGAACTGTTATTCTGTATCTGTACTGTTCATTAAAACAATCTGTCACTTAGATAATGGGCATCCTTCAAAAAACAGATGGAGCAGCTTCTTTACTTTAAAGTACTGAGCCATATTGTTCCTGTTTTTTTTTTAAAAAAGAAAATCAAATATAATGGGTAAGAAGGAAATGCTGTGGTTTTTCTTCTCAAATACATTGTGTTATATAGTGTTGGAATTGCATAGCCAATTGTGCAATTTTATTTATGGTTAACCTAAAATCTGTCAAAGTCATTGCTTGAAGCGAAGTGTGATATTCCCAGTTCAAACTGATTTTGCAGATCTATTTTGTAACTAATTGCTCCATTATATGTGTTTTAATTTGCTGGACTATCCTTAGTGAGATGGAGGACATAGAAAGTCAGATGCTTTCTTCCTAGCCTTTGTGTAACATTATGGTCTTTCTGTGCTGTGCTGTGTGTGTGTATGTGTGTGTGTGTTTTCAGTATTTTCTTTTACAAGTAATAAATTGTTTCAGTTTAATATGTTTATATGATTATATGTTATCCCCAAAACAAACAAGCTTCTTGGCATGGGAAACAGCAGAAAATACTGGAGGAATGAAAAATATTTGCAGAGGTCAAGTAGATCCTTCCCGTTTAGAGAATATGCTTCAAATTATGTGATTAGTATTTCTTCCAGTGGACAGCACAAATTAACATTGGAATATGGTGAGAATTATGTTTTTTGCAGTTCAGAGGGATTCCGCCATCTAGTTCGTTGCAAGTCTTTCATTATTCATCCTGATGGACCTTCCGCAATGATGATTTTTAGTAACATGCCCGGATTAACTTTTGTCCAAATTGATACCTTTCTTTTCTGAAGCAGCCGTTCTTTGTTTCTATGCCGATGACGAGCTGTAATAAAAAAGAACAAGAAGTTGTATGGGACTTTAGAAGTTTTCTAGTTGAATCTGCTGCTGAAGCAGGAGACCCTCTACCATTTCAGAACAAGTGATTGTTCAATCGCTTCTTAAAAATCTCCAGTGAGGGAGCACCCACAACTTTTGAAGGATATTTTGCCTAATAATGTTTTATGGTCTATTTTTGGGGAGAACGTCCTAACTTCATGGTTGACTTCATGTCTATGTGTATTCAGTTATTTCTGTTTTTGATCAGTTTCTCTGTTGATAAAAATAATAGATATATAGAATAATCTATCTGAGTAAAGATATGATAATCTTTATTGTCACTTTTTTTCTGTGAACACACTGGTACACATTAAAAAAAATGAAATTCTGATGCCTGCTCTCAAAAGAATACACACACACACTAAAATACAATTTGTTCATATTTTTCTGGAGTATTAAGACTACACAATACAATAATTGTACAGTTTTGAAACATAGACTCCAAAATGCAATTTGTGATATCCTGTAAAAGTGCTCTGTTAACATAAAAAGTAACCTCAAAAGTCTGGTGGGCCCAGCTGTTCTGGAAACATATTCAGACCTTTGCCATTGAATATGTCCAGCTGAAATATTTATTCTCCCCTTTTGTGTTTAGGTGACCTTCACGAAAAGAAAGTTTGGATTAATGAAGAAAGCCTATGAACTAAGCGTGCTTTGCGACTGTGAAATAGCACTCATAATTTTCAACAGCTCTAACAAGCTGTTTCAATACGCCAGCACTGATATGGACAAAGTTCTTCTCAAATACACAGAATACAACGAACCCCATGAGAGCAGAACTAACTCGGATATTGTCGAGGTAACATTTTACCCATTACCTACTTCATGCATAATTGTATTAAATAGTAGTAATATTTATTTCGACATAGATCATTGTTCTCTTTGGTTCTCATTGCTAGTTTGGTGTAGTGGTTAAAGTGTTGAATAGACTGAGTGGAGACCCTGATTCTAGTCTATGCTGAGCTGTAAAATCTCATTGGATAAATTTGAGCCACTCTGTCTCTCTTGGCCCAACCTAGCTACAGAGTTGTGGGGTAAATGGAAGTTCTATATATGCTGCTGTCACCTTCTGAATGTAAGGTGGGATATAAAAAATATACCATTGTCATTATCATCATCATCATCTTGAACACCCTCTAAAGAAACAATCCTGGAGATGAGTCAGGGACATAAGCCATTAGATTTAGGGGACTTACTGTATTTTTTGGAATATAAGACGCACCTTTTTCCCTCAAAAAAGAGGCTGAAAATCTGGGTGCATCTTATACACTGAATACAGCATTTTTTGCCTGCTGAAACCCCTCCCCCTTCACCAAAATGGCTGTGCGTAGCCTTTAGGAGGCTTTCAGAGTGCTCCTGGGTGCCATGGAGGGCAGAAATGAGTGAAAAACAGGCCATTTTTTGCTTGTTTTTGCCCCCACCCCCAGAAGCACTCTACAATCCTCCTAAAGATATTCATGTCCTCTTTAAAAAAAAGGGGGCCGTTTTCATGAAAAACACGCCATTTTGAGGAGATCTGCAAAATGCAAAAACTTTTTTTTTTGTCTCTTCAAAATCTTGGGGCATCTTATACTCAAAAAATACAGTAGATTTATTTGGCTAGGTTCAAGTTATTGATAGTTTAAGTAAGTAGAGGCTTTAGTGGTTCTTTAACAATATTGACTAAATGCCGAAGGTGCATAGAACGCTGTTACTTTCCCACCAAAGCTGGTTCCTATTTTTCTACTTGCATTTTTATGTGCTTTCAAACTGCTAGGTTGGCAGAAGCTGGGGCAAGTAACTCACTCTGTTATGCGGTGCTAGGGATTCGAACCACCAACCTTTCTGATTGACAGGCTCAGCATCTTAGCCACCGTGTCCCTAAAAACGTAATAGTCAGATATAATTCCACAGATCTGGGGATCTCTTCCCTATTTCCAGTTCTTTCATTCTTGGTGATAAAAAGCTATAATGAGTTTTTTCTTCTGGCTACATCCTTTAACAGCCAGTACTTTGAAGCACAATTTTCAAACAATTCCTGGTCCATTTTGACATGTTTGCAAATGATATCAGCACAGTTTACCTGCTACAATACCATAAAGAAAATGTGTTATGTTCTATATTCAAGTATTTATGTGTAATTAGGTGGATTTTATTCTTCCTTTAAAAAAAAAGACAACCTTGTAACATCTTGAACTAAGATTTTTCTACAAAACGTAAGATTTTTCTTGAGATTTTAAAAAAAACTGATTGTTACTTAATCTTTTCCTGTCTCCAAGGAAGGCCTGTTTAATGTACATAGAAAAAGGAAGCTTCTCAGGACATATGGCCATATTTCATGTTTATCCTCCAATCCGTCAGTTTTTCAGTCTTCCTTTTTGCAGGAATACTTCTGCCATAATATATGTCATGCACAGATTCCTTCTGTAGTTATTGAAATAGCTTATTTGCTATGGTGTGCATACATGTCATGAGCAGTATATGATTTCTTGATTTAAAAGTAAAAGTAATTTGAAGCATGTGATAATTCTCTATATGTAGTTTTACATTATGTCATGTTTTTGGCTGATCAAAACGTTTGTGTTCATAAATTAAAGGCCATTTTTATTAATTGCATGGGAGATTGCATAGGGTATCCTTCTCCCTCTGTAAAGAGAAGAGCAAATCCACGCCCCACTGCTTCCTGCTAGCTAGAGGTCTGGACCCAAGCAAATAAGAGAGTCAAAATAAATGCTGCCTTTAGAATAATACTAAGCTGAGCAAAGAAAGGTTCGTTCCTTTCTTCATATCTGCAGGGCTTTAAAAAAAAAAAAACCTTCAAACTTGTTTTGCTTCCAGTGACCTCTTTTTCCTTATATATGGTGAGAGTGAGTTTCTGCATAAGATTCTCTTTGTATATAACTTAAACAGAATCCCAATCATAATGAAAAAAATAATAGTCAGAGATCTTTTGTAGGCCCCGCAGATCAGCTGTTCTCTTTGTAGAGTAACTAAAACCAAAACTGATTTTATTATTATGATCATTCTAAAACAGATTCTCCCCCCCCCTTATTAATAATCCTATTTACAAATCAACCCAGAGTTCATTTTTTTTTAAAGAATAGAAAAGCAACTTGTGTGGCAATAAAATGTTATTTTTGTTCAGGCTGTTAAAATCTCCTCAGCCTTGCGTCCTATCCCTTCAAGTTTCTCTTCTCCATTCTCTCCCCCCCCCTTCCCTTCCCCATGAGGGTTTCTCCCCTCCCTGCCTCCCCATTGAGGATGGGTGAGATAGCTTTTTTAAGGTGATGCTGTAGAAAATGACATATCTATAAGATGTTTATTGAGTGGAGCAGATGGCAGCAGTTGGCTAACCTTGTTTGGTATAAGCACCTAAGCCAAGTCAGTCCTGGCTAATACTTCAGCGGGTGATTTTCAGAGGATACTATAGATACTACTCTATAGGCTCTGCTGAGAAGATGAAAAAAAAAATCTTCCGAGAAGAAGATAGTGACAAATTACTTCTGTATTGCTGCCAAGAAAACTGCAGATCTATGAAGTCACTAGTAGTTGAGCTTGATTTTAAGGAGGCTTAACCTTAAAAACCATGTAGAACTGGGAACATGCTGGATGATATGCAGGGATTAACTTCTTAGTTAAGGATGTAAAGCTTCTGTTCAGGAAAACAATTCACCCATGTGGATTTCTTCCTGAAGAAAGTATAGCTGCTCTTATGAATATTCATCTTTCTTCCTAGCTTACAAAAGTGTTAACATTATTGAATGTATTCATACTAAAATTTCCAGCAGTCATTGATTTAATTTGGGAAGATATTGTAAATTCTCTCTCTCCCCCCAATAAATTATAAAGTTTTGAATAAAGTGGGATGCATTTAGTATAAATAAACATTTGAAAAATGTTTGTTGATACTAAACCAACATATTTTGGTTCATTTGTGTATTAGAAGTTAATGTTCTTTTGTAGTAGAATTTAGCTGCAATTAGAAATGGCAAGGGCTAAAAATAGGTCTAGCAAAGCTTTTTTGTTATTGTTTAGGAAGGCCAATCTATTAGACACTTAGTATTTCTAGAAAACACAGAGAACTTCTCACAAAGACATTTCCTCCCTGAAAAATCAGCGTGTGTAGTGAACAGTTGGTACGGATTCTGTGTTTGTTCCAAACAAATTATAGTGAGTGGATTAAAATGGAATGAAATGCAACACTTTACTGACCTTCAGCAAACCTTATTTTATATAACTTTGTAATTACATTTCCCAGTGGCTGGGATCTGGCCAGCATCATGAAAAATCTGGGATATGAAGGACTCCATCCACTGGATCATACAAGGGTTCTTGGATACATGATGTCGTTAGATGAAGGATGGATGTCAGAGTTCTAAGCAACTATGCAACTATATAGATCAATAGTTTTTAAGCACAAAAGAAAGTGATATCGAACAATGGGACTATTTCTTTGGTATAGTAAGATCAAACTCATGGTTTCAGTTTTGCTGCCAGGTTACATACTGTTTGCTTTCCTACCTAGACTGATAGAAAAAGGATATGAAATAATTATGTTTTAGCAGTTACTATTTAAATAATAATTAATATAAAATTACAATAACTGGCCAATTGTGGAGAGTACCGATTTTTACTAAATGATCTGCTAAACAAATTGTCTATTGGGAGATATTTGATTCTTTTATGTCATTGCAATTATAGAAATACTAGACCTGTGTGAACAGAGAAACATAGAATATTTTATAATGAGGTTTAGTTCATAGGAGAGCTTTTTTATCTCACTGAAAATTCTTGCTGTTTTTATGTTTGTTGCCCCTATAATTGACTTGAATAAAACATATCCAATGTATCAACATTTCAGAAATTAAGACTAGTGTATAGCATTTTAATTTAAATAAACTCAGCAATGTTACCATTCATCCATAATGGAATTTGATTGCTGTATTTTGGAAATGCACTAGATAACAGATTGTAGTAATCTAGTAGTTCATTTGTGACTAGTATATGAATCAGGATAACCAGATCTGCTCTTTCAAAGCAGAATTCGTTGTCCATGAGAAAGCATTTTATTAGATATATTATTTTTTGGATCTTTTAAAAAATTATTGTAGATTTTTGAAATTGAATATATGGGTTGATTCAAGAATGCATAATGCATTTAAAATATAGCTGTGAAGCTATATTTATAATTTATTTTTATTCTTGGTGAGTAGCAGTCTAGTTACGAAGTGCTATAATTATATGTCATTTTCTGCTAGAAGCTTATCTTCTTTGAAGAGGTGACAAATTCAGTATAACTCTGCAAATTAATTTAATTTGACACAATTCAGGTGATTATCTAAATATTATCTGACTTCCTTGTTTGTGCATACAAGTCTAAAAAAATGCTACTCATATGAAAGAATGAGCCTTACTGTGACTTAAATAATGTTTTTTTTTAAAAAAAAAAACCTTGAATACTGTAGACTGGAGGTTGTCATTCTGCTACTTACCCAGTGAATTTATTTTCCCAGTATGTCAATATATTTGCATAAGCTGGTGAGCAAAGAATTCTGTGACGAATTCTAGTTTACTGTGAGTATATTGGGCATACTGTAGGATTTGGCTATTCCTGCTTGACTTTTTTAAATTGCTAAATAAAAAAAGGGATTCGAAGATTGACAGCGATGACTTCATGGGCATGTTCATGCAGTTTTCTCGGCACAGTATGCAAGTGGCTGGTTATTGCCTTCTTCAGAAATGCGTTCCTGCCTAACTCTAATAGTTCTGGGATGCTCTGATGGGCTCCTATCCAGACAGTTAGCCCTGTAGATTTCCTTAACTTTTGAGCCTAGATTAGATACACTAAGTCCTGCTGCCTGCAAAATATGCCACCTTCCTATTTCTATCTTCAGTAGAAGCAGGTGAACAAGCTGTGGAAGCTCCTCCTGTTATTTGTTCTGGGCAAACCTTTTTCCCCCATTGCACTTTTGGCTTGTTGGTTCTTGCCATCCTTGGATAGGACACCCAGTGGCATCTGCAAACAGAGGCAATGGGTCAAAGGGCAGCCTAGCTAAAGCAGCATTACCAGAGCAGCCCTGCCCTTTTCTGTTTGAGCTGCAATCTTGCATGCAGGGCAACAGAAACGCAGGAACGGCTCAGTAATAACTGTTTCATCATTCTGATAAAAGCAGTGAGATCCTTTTAACACTGCTAAGAACACTGTTTTGCAAATGCGTAGCTTTAGGATATGATATTGGAGTTAATTTTCACATGCAGAGTTTGCAGCACCAGAAAAAAGGAAAAGAATAGAGGAAGGGAAGGGAAAGGAAGGGAAGGGAAGGGAAGGAAGGAAGGAAGGAAGGAAGGAAGAAGATGGAAGGAAGGAAAGGAAGGAAGGAAGAAGATGAAAGTAAGAAATGAAAGGAAGAAGATGGAAGGAAAGAAGGAAAAGGAAGGAAGGAAAGGGAAGGAGGGAATGAGTGAGTGAGTGAAGGAGTGTACTTTTACCAACTAGATAGACTTGTGTTCCTGGAGAACATGAATTGTAGATTCTAGAGATATTCATCAGATATGTTAATTGTTGCTTTAGCTTTCCAGATGAGCTGCCTTTCCCCATTTTTACAACAGGGCACACATTTGAGTGAAAGGAGAATCCCCAGATACAGCAGAGGTAGCCCTCACTTCCCGGACACTAGTGCAGCAGCCATTCAAAGTTGCTTTGGCACTGAACGAGCGGTACTCACAACCAGCCTTTGAAGTTCCAGCTATTGTACCACCCACGCATCACCTGATTATGATTCAGTTCTTGGCAAACCATCTCAAACTGGTCGTGATGGCCGCAGTGGTTATCAGCACCCTGGGTACCGTACCAAAAATACCTTGGACAGCACTTAGCAAATCTGTGCATTGACAAATTTCCATCTGTCAATTACAAAATGCCACATTGCTTGGATCAGCACATGTACTGCGCCAGTATATTATAACATCCTAGGTTCTTGGATAGAAATTGATACTTATGTAGGCTAAAGAATCGAGAGCTGTGATTTCACATTGTTGCGTACATAATAATATGCCCACAAAAACAGAGCCAAAAATTTGCATTGCAGTGCCTGGAGACAGCAGAATAGAAAAGAAAGAACTGAAGAAAATTGCAAAATCCACAGTCCCACAAATAAAAGTAAAATGCCAGTGGCAAAAGATAGCAAAGATAGTAGAATAGTAATGGGTGATTTAGGTGCAATTCCATAACATCTGGAACACCACTTGAATATCATCAGCATTAACAAAATCACCATCAGTCAATTGCAAAAATTACTTCATACTACATCCTACAGTGATACTTTTAACACCATCAAACAACACCTAGCTATTCCCAAGTCCTTGGAAAGGATTCTATAGGTAAATAAAAATGCCAAATCCAGTCTAAACAGCTGGTTGATTATACACACAAACATAATAATAATTTATGGAACTTGCTGACTCTGGGCAGCGTACACCAATCAAAAAACCTAGTTAAGTTAATAAAGTATAAAAGATAAAAATAAAAGATGGCTAGTACAATGAAACAAGAGATTTCACTCTTCTTTGCCAATGTCTTGGGTGGAGAGAGCCAGGTTTTTGTGGCACTCCTAAACAGCAGCAGAATCAACGATTCAGATTTTTTGGCGGGGGACACGACTCTTTCCAGAGAGTAGGTCTACTATAGAAGAGGCATGCTTCCGGTGTCCCAATAGATGACATTGTTTAATGAAAGAAGCACAGAGTGCACTAGCCCACCAGATTGAACCAACCAGTCAGCTATTATGGGAGATAGGCGGTCCTACATTTGGGCAGGGGTGGGCTTCAAAAATGGCAGCAATCGGTTTGCTGCCCTGTTGCTGGGTGGGCATGGCCATAGTGGTTGTGGCCTAGTCAGCCTCCTGCACCATGGCAGGGAGGGGCGTTTTTCGCCCTCTCCAGGCTCCGGAGGCTTTTCTCAAGCCTCCGGGAGGGTGAAAACTGCTTCCCCCAAGCTCCGGACGCCCTCCAGAGGCCAGAAACAGGCTCGTTTTTGGACTTCTGGAACCTCTGGTAGGCCCGTTTCTCCCCTCCCCAAGCCTCCACGCAGGCCCTGCACTTACCTGGCATGATGAACAGGCTGCATGGAGACTCCTGGGAGGGGAGGGGCAGGGTGGTTGGGGTCAGCCAGGTGTGGCATTTGGGGGTTCACCAAACTGGGCAGAATCCTAGCTAGAGAATTGCCCAACCTGTCCAAACCCCCAGCAGCCTACCCCTGCTTTTGGGGCTTGATATGTAACAACCAGCACCTTGAATTGTACCTGGAAGTAAACTAGCAACACTATGGTTCACAAAACTAGACATATTACATGGGCAAAGGTTTATCTCATGCTACAACCACAACTTGGACCAGTTGAACCTTCTGGGTGGTGTTCAAGGGCAGCCCCATGTAGAATGTCTTGCATCCTCTAGGTCACCAGGCACAAGTAAATTGCACCATCAACAAAGAAGAGGATCACAAACAGTGTTTTTTATGTGTCTTTCAATGCCAAGTGCAAAGAACATTTTATCTGCAAAAACGGTGGCCTTTGACTTATAAATCAAGTATTATTACAGCTGAACTGAAATGTTTATATGCCTTGCCAACTAGAGAATGTGTGCTGGTCAGAACATTTCTCCCTCTCATCACACATCCATTGCCGTCTTCATTTGGCGCTTCAGCTTGAATAAAAATGCTATTCTCAGGGGCTTTTCCCAGTTGGGCCAGGTATGCAGAGGTGTGTCATATTGTGTGGGAGGAGAGGTGGGCTTGATGCTTTACTGTTCCCAATGTAAACCGCCCATTGCAAATTATCCTTGAGAAGCATTTCAGTTCATATTGGCTGAAATATGCATTTTCCAAGCATACTTACTATGTGTGTGCATGAATTTTCAGGTTATTATGTGCAGGAAATGGAGGGCTAATCCTGCCCTGGAAGTGCCTCCCACAAATTGCTTCCCCAGGTGACAACCTATGTTAGAAACTACTTGGCAAGAGTGTAAGTTCATTTTAAAAAGAAGCTAATTTATGTTTGAAAGGAGGGAAGAGGGATGCATCTTACTTACCTACTGAAGAAGCAAGGGACTGGAATGCTTGCTCTTGGGGAAAGGGCTGATATAATGCACTGTGGTGCATTTAAAATATGGGGGTGGGAGGGTGAATTGCTCAGAAGGTCTCTGTTATCCCATGGTGCAGTACATGGAGTAACAGCCCTTAAAGAACAGGATAATAGATTCTGGTGGGATATTAGGGGAAAACACTCAACAATAAATGGCAGGGCAACAAAACCTCTTGAGAAATGTTCCCTGTTCTTACACCTATGCAAGCTCTGGTTGGAATTTCCTGAATTTTGATTCCCACAATGAGGAAGGAATTAAACTCAATCACCTAAATGATAGTTTCCAATCCTCTAATTTTATGATGATCAAATATAATATAGTCATGATCCTTTTATGGTTTTATAGAAGTGAATACTTATTTAATACATTTCTTGGCAAGTTCTACAAAAACTGCAGTCTTTTATAGGCCTGGGTGATGTCTATGATCATCCAGGCAGCTACAATTATTTTGTCCTAATAAGATATTATCAGGACAGAAATAAATGGGAATACATCAGGATTAATTTACTTATCTCAAGTGAGCAACCAGTGACATGTGATGGATTTTGCTCAAACTGCAAAGTTGAAATTTAATTCCAGGGGCACAAAACTGCTGAGATGATATGTAGGGAATCTTCAATGATTTTGTAAGTGGGGCATTCAATAGCTATCTAGTAATTCCTAATTATGATTTAAAATAACTGATGTTGTTTTCTTCAAAGGTGTAGGAAGGATTGCCCTGCTGACTTTGTATAATTGCCTTTTGGGTAGCAAAGTGATGTATTCATTTGATTATGACCCACCAATTACATTTTAGAGTAAACCAATTACATTTAAGAGTTACCCTTACATGTGGTTTGATAGAGTATTTAGGATTTTTTTAAAGTAAGTTTTAATTGAGTTGGCTGTTAAAAAGGAATAAATATACAAGTTTTGTCTTTAACACATGTATATAGTAAACAACATTCTCATTTTGACTTTGAAATAAATTATAGTTTTTTTGGTTGTTGTTTTTTTGTATTCAGACTTTGAGAGTCAAAAGAGCTACTTATAAATTTGCCTTGTCCTTATGCACTGGACTTTTAATTTTTACGAATGGCGAATCTCTGAGCTATTTTGAAGGTTTTTGAAACAGCCATAGGTTTCTTCATTCTGCATAATCAAGTTTTCTCAGTGCTGGAAAGAAAGAAAGGAAAATAATTTTGTGAGGCTGCAGAAAGTATAAATAGATCTTTTAATTGTTATTTTTTTAATACTGAGAATTGCAGTTAGGAGAATATTGGATATCACTGTTTTCCTGTAGTTTTGGTGGGAGGGGCTACAACAGGGTTGGTCTCTGGATCAATCAGGCTGTGACTAAACCCTGTTGTAGCCCCTCTCGTCTTCACTACAGAAAAGAAATGTTCAGGTAAGGACCAACGTTCTTTCATTTTTTCAAAAAGAAAGATGGTTTAAATTCACACTTTACATGTTATTAATAGTTAACTAAAAACAAATATTATGTAACTCAATTTAACCAGCCCAAGTCAGAAAGTCTCACCAAACTTTTTCCGCAATGTCATATTCGTGACATTGCATTAAAATAGACATCTGCTTGTGGTACAATGACTTGTTTGAACATACACTTTTATGCCGTTTGACTTTCACATAGTTTGGTGTTTGGTATAAAAATTCATACTAATTTGTGCACCATCGATTATGTGTGCTGTATAAGTCAGGTGTCAATGGTGCAACATTGGGAATAGAGTTTGTGTTAATATTGGAAGTTTGATTTCTATTTGTAATGTCTAGATAACTAATATGTGCATGAAAAATAGCCTATAAATACATATTTATGAAATATGACAATATATGGGCATTGCCACCATGATGAATAAACAGCAGCAAATGTTTGTTAATATATCCTATTTATATAAATTGGTATTTTCATTTAAATGCTTGATGAAATTTGGTTGTACCACCTTCTTGATTTTCTTTATTTTCTTCATGAAATAAAGGCCTAGAAAAAGAACTGTGAATTATTCTTTTAAGTGCAGTGCTTTGAGAATAAAAATGGCTTCCTGCATTGTATAGTTTACCACCCAATAACTCCTCATACATGTTGAAAAATCTGTAAAACTATGAAATGCTATATTCCTTATCTGGCCTTATCCATGAACTTTTCTGCATAATTCTAATTTCTTTGTACTTAAAGTCAAGGAGCTTGACTGTAATTTCAGTCATATCATACCTCTTCAAATGTTTATGGATTTAATCACAATAATTTTTCATAGCGTAGCACCAGATTGATTTAAAATCCCTTGATCATTGCATTTGTAGGAAATCAAAGTAGTAGTGTTTTCTATTTAAAAAATCCTTCTGTATATGATAGTATAAGTCTGAACACTTTTGCAAATATACATCATACAGAAATGGAATTTTTGATAGGATAACATTTATCAAAATTACTAGTAGCTTTAGCCAGGTAAATGCAGAGTAATATCTTAAGTACCTGAGTGGTCTGTTAAGTACTACAACTACTATAAGTGCAGTAAGTAATATTTTGACAAATCACTTGTTTAAGTGATCTGGGGGTATTACTTTAGGACTTCAGTCTTAGAAGTCATTATATGTACACATTGTAACAAAAAAGGCATACTAGCGCATAATGAATATTTAATACCGTATATTTTGCAGTACAAAGATACTTTGTTCCTACATTTGCTAATGAATATAACTAGTTCTTGCAAAAGTATGGCATCTTGATTGTATCAAAAATAAAGCTCATTGTGGAATAAAATAGTGAATCTCTACCCTTTACAAATTAGAAATTAAAAAACGCTTGCTCCTGGGGAGGAAAGCTATGGTGAATCTAGACAGCATACTAAAAAAACAGAGATATCTCCCTGCCAACAAAAGTGTGTATAGTCAAGGCTATGGTTTTCCCAGTTGCAATGGACAACTGTGAAGGTTGAACCACAAGAAAGGCTGAGCACCAAAGAATGGAGGCCTTTCAACTATGGTGCTGGGGAAGACTCCTGTGAGTCTCTTGGACTGCAAGGCGATCAAGTCGGTCAATCCTAGAGGAGATCAACCCTGACCGCTCTTTAGAAGGCCAGATCCTGAAGAGGAAACTCAAATACTTCAGCCACCTAATGAGAAGGAAGGACTCCCTGGAGAAGAGCCTAATGCTGGGAACAATTGAGGGCAAAAGAAGAAGGGGACGACAGAGAATGAGGTGGCTGGATGGAGTCACCGAAGCAGTTGACGTGAGCTTCAATGGACTCTAGAGCAGTGGTGAAATCTATTTTTTCCCCTACTGGTTCTGTGGGCATGGCTTGGTGGTGGTGGTGGTGGTGTCATGTGACTACATGGGTGTGGCTATGTATTCATGTGACTGGGGTGTGTGTGTGAAAAGACAGAAACTCACTTTAACAATATCCTGCTGGAGCAGGGGGTTGGACTACATGACCCCCAGGCTCCTTCCAGCCCTGGATTGCTGCACTCTTTCAAGGTATCCTCTGAAGCTGTGTCTAGTGTCAGGTTTGTGGTCCTTCCTCCCCCTCCCTCCTTTCTTTCTTTCGGAGCACCCCCACACCCCCTGTTTTTGGCCTAGCAGGCCTCAAGGAAACTACCTGGGAGCAAAAACGGACCCCAAATGCTAAAAAAAATAGTTCTTACCATCACACAGCACAACTGATGATCAAAACTTTTTGTTACTTTGTTAAGCTTTTTTTTTTTTACTACCAGGTCCGGCATATGGTATCTCTCCATCCTTTCAGTATTTTCCTTGTTAGGGACAATTTAAAGTACCGCTTTGTAAGTTACAGAAAGAATAAGGAAAGCCTTTTTCTCACCATTTTTCCTCCTTGCAGACATTTCTTGCAAAGTAGCAAGAAGCGGGAAAGGCTGTGGGTGACCCTGGCAAAGCAGCAAGTGTCCTTTTTTCCATTCAGCTTCTGCTTTTTGAATATTCCTGCTTTCAGTTCATTTCTGTCTGTGTGTCTGCAACAAGTAGAACTCCCAAGGGTGTCTTTTCACTCTTTTGCTGCGTTGCAAGCTAGAAGGAAAGAAAGCTTTTCCTTTTTTCGCTGCTTCCATTGTTTTCTTTGTGTCTAACCATTGTTTGCAAAGAAACAGCTATTTCATACGGCACTTGGTTTGTGCTTTCTCAGCCTCTCTTTTTTGTCTTTTCTTTCAATGGCTAACAGAATTACTGTGTTTCTCCGAAAATATGACATGTCCTCATAATACAGCCATGCCACATTTTTCTGGTGGAAAAAACAATAAGCTCTCCCCCGCAAATAGGCCCCCTGGACAACCCCCCACCTCCGGCCAGGCAGAACGCCGCTCACCAACCTAGCAGTATTCCGAAGGTGCTAAGCCACGGGAACCTGGGGGGAGGCAAAGGTGATCACATTGCTTGGTGCCTTCGGGATACCGCTAGGTTGGTGAGCAGCGCTGTGCCCAGCTGAAGAGGGGGGTTGCCGGGTGGCTGCTCTCTTGCGAGCGGGCTCCCAAAGAGCTGGGTACAGCCTCATGGGCGAATGGCTGTGTTGCGCTGTTGCAGCAGTGCAACACAACAGCCATGAAGCGACCACGCTCCTGAGCAGCCACCCGGCAAACCCCCTTTGCAGCCGGGCACAGCGCCATTCACTGACCTAGGGGTATCACCAAGCCCCGTGTACGCTGTGCAGGCAACTGGCCCACAACCATAGAGCGTGCCCCCAGAGCGGCCACTGCCGAAAGACTCGGGTTGGAAGCCGTGGAAAAAGCCAGGCTGAGATGGCGGTGGCGGTGCCCTGGCTCCGTAATTAGAGCTGGGCCATGCATTGTGAGGCTGGGAAGTGGGTGAGCAAGAGCGGAACAGCCGCTCGCGCAACCCTCCTCTCCAGCCATGCAGAGGGCAATTCACTGGCATTTGGAAGGCGCCAAGCCGGGGGGGGGGCAGCGAACAGACGCTCACGAGGTTTGGCGATACCCCTAGGTCAGTGAATGGTGCTGTGCCCGGCTGCAAAGGGGGTTTGCCGGGTGGCTGCTCGTGAGCGTGGTCGCTTCATAGCTGCTGTGTTGCACTCCTGTGACAGGCAACACAGCCATTCGCCCATGAGGCTGTGCCCGGCTCTTTGGGAACCTACTCACAAGAGAGCAGCCGCCCGGCAACCCCAAAACAATAAACCATTCCCCCCATAATAAAGCCCAAGCCATATTTTGTAGGCAAAAAGAAAATAAGACCCTGTCGTATTTTCGGGGAAACCCAGTATTTTATTTGAGTTTTTGCTGTAACAATAAAATCTATTTGTATTATTAAATTTTAGAATGTCCTTAACAAGTCTCATCTATACTTTTTAAGGGCATTTTAAAATGTAAAAATAACAGGATATCTGTTTAGGGGAAAATGTGATTTTTAAAAAAATAATAATTCTGAGACACAGATTTCTTGAGAAATTTGTAGGAAATGAGATAGGAAAAGTTGAGAAGCTCTGTTTCTAGAAAAAAAATGACTGTACCAGGAACTATATATTATGGCCAGACCTAAATTTAAGAACAATAGAATTTGAAGGTTAAGCTTCTACATGTTTTTCATTCTTAAACAACTAGAAAACTAAGCTATCTTGGTCAGTGAAGATAGGTTAAAGTAATGCATATTCCAGTAGGTTGCTTTTCTCGATCAGTCAAATTCTTGCATTATAATTAGGGATTACAAAGTAATGCAACACATTTGTTTCTCTTAAAATATGTTTGTATTTGTATAGGCAGCATGTTGGCTTTGGAGTGGCACTAAGATGGAGAAATCCTTTGTAAGTGTGCCAATGTACTTAAAAATTCAACAGAACGATTGCTTATTTTTTGTCTTAAATACGGCTAGAATTAATTCTGCCTTTTGTTCTTGATCGTAAATGGTATGATGCAAGCTGGTGTATAATCAGTTGGCCATCTGGTGAGCTTCCCAGCTTAATAGGTGTTTCACCATGCCTCAGATCACTGCATTTAATATATATGTATGTACAGCCGTTCATTTAGTGATCTTTTAAAGTTACAACAGCACTGAAAAAAGTGACTTGACCATTTTTCACACTTACAACCTTTGCAGCATCACCATGGTCATGTAATCAAAATTTGGATGCTTGGCAACTGGTTCATATTTATGATGGTGGCAGTGTCCCAGAGTTTTTGTGCAGATGGTATTAGAACTAGGTCTACTTCCAGCATAAAAATTCTAATAGTAGCGTGTGGTATTCATAATTCCTGAAAGAAATTTGCTGTTATCGGGTGGCATTTGCACCAGCACTTTCACTGACGGTTAACTCATAGTTTTTAAAACCAGATCTCTAGAGGTCCACAGTGGTCTTACGATTATGCAGAAGAAATGTGGCATTGAGTGCATGTTGATCTGGACTTGCGCCATGCCAAATAAAAGCTGCTTCATTGCCCTCAGTGGACACATGTTCATCTTTTTGAAGTGATGTCCTAGAGCAGTTTTGGTTTGCAATGTCCACAGATCAGTAACTCCTTCAGGGTAATATCTCAAATCAGTTCATGGTTGAATTGGATGAGATATAAGCACAAAAATAGCCATGAAAGAGCAGTAAGTACCCTTTTCCCTTTGTTTGCAGAATTTTAGGCATCCCATTTTTATTAGGCCAAAATACTGGTATTTCTTTGGATATGTCCATTTAACTGGATATTTTTAATCAGGAATATCCTGATTCAGACCACATATACCTCCTCCCCCAATTATTTACGAGGTGTAACTGTAATAATTGTTCACCTCTAAAAGTTTAGCTGCCCGGCAATTTCATAACACAATCAGCCACTCTTTGCAATTATAACTGTACAAATGCATTAACACCATAATTATCTTGTTGCAGAGCCTGAAGTTCTGCATCGGTTGGAGAGGGAAAAAAAAACTACTGATTTTTTCTGTGCCACAGTGTAACTTGTCTGTGGCAATAATATCCTGAAGAATGTGACTGGTATGCCTTATTTACAACAGGAATGACCTAGTCCTATCGAATTTTAGTTGTTTAGCGGGTTATGTAATTAAATGTTTACTTATGAACTCAAGTAAAATGTAGAGCCAATGACCGGAATAAAAAGCCACAACTTTGTTTTTAGTTGCCCCTGCATACAACACAGAGTAATGATCCAGATATCTCAGACCTTGATTTTTATATCCGAGAGGAAGAGATATGTTGGGAATGGGACATATCTCCTCCTCTGATGGGGACTGTTTGACCCTGGAGAAGTAGCAAATGTGCCAGCTTACTTGACTAACCCCAACTTGAACATAATGAGCAGTGAAGAAGAAGCTCATCCCTGTGTACATATGCTATGGATCAGCCAAGCCTCAAATAAACACAGCAAGAGGTTATGATGAAAGTCTCACCAAATGATGCAGCTAAACCAGTGGTTCTCAACCTGGGGTCCACAAAGGCTTGAAGAAATGTTGTGATTTAAATCTTGAGTTAGTCTTGGGGCTCCATGGCCATGGTCCAGTGCCACAAAAGGTATTTAAAGGGGGTCCTTTAAAGGTTGAAAACCACTGAGTTAAAGCTAGTTTTCCTGATACCGCTGAACTACTGTATATAAAGTCCTTTCCTGTCAAATAGCCACTGAGTTTTATATCTGATGAGATTACAGGCATCCAAATGATGGCATCCTGTTAGAGAGGTTGGCAGAAGGTCGACCAGGATTTTTACTTATGAGATTACAAAGTGGGGGGGGGGGAATCTTGAATTTTTACTTATGAGATTACAAAGGGGGGAGGAATCTTGGGTTTCTCTTCCAATTTCTCAGAAAAAGAGTTATGGCAACAGTTTGGTTAGAGGCACCACTGGTAAGGTAAAAATATATATGAAGGAATGCCAGGATTTAACTACGCAATTGTTTAACATTGCACACACCAATAAAGAGCACAGTGTCTCCTACACACAGTATGTTACTACTAATCTAGAATGCTATGGATAAGGTGGATTGTCTAAAGCAGGGATGTCAAACTCATGGTCCATGGGCCAGATTCAGGCCGTGGGATGCTTAGATCTGGCCCATGGGGCTACCCTGGAAACAGGGAAGGACTCTGCCAGCAAAAACAGAGCTCGGGTGAGCTGTGTGCAGCCCCCTGAAGTTCCATTTTTGCTGGGAGGAGGCTGTCCCAGCCGAAAACAGGGCCTGTGAGCTCTATTTTCACTGGCAGAGGGCTGCAGGAGGCTGACCTGCCTGAAAATGGTGCCCATGAGCTCTATTTTCGTTGGTAGAGGGCCACGCCAATCCCCGTGGCCACACCCCCTCCTGGTGAGGTCAAACACAACCCTGATGTGGCCCACAATGAAATTGAGTTTTACACGCTGTTTTTCAGCCTATTTGTCCTTATTTTTATTATCCTGTAAGTCTGCCAAATAGTAATAGCTAAAAAAAAGGGTGCCCAGGATGAGATGGATCTTTAATAATGTTTTGAACTTTCTTAAGGCAACGGGAGCTATAAAGCTCTTCCAAAGAGGGGAGAGGGTAGAAGTGGGAGATAAATCAGATTTTTCCTTTCCTTCTGAGCTAAGGGTTAATTTTCTTCTGAAAACAACTGTTAAAAGAAGGTAATTATCTTTCGTTCAGAAATTGAGCTTCATTTCACAATTCACAATACCTATAGATTCCAGGGCAGTCATGTATTGAACGCAATATGTATGAGATTCGAATGTGTCTTTGGGAATAATGAAGAACTCTGTAGCTGTGTTGCGGTGGTAGTATATAAACTCTGCCGTGTATAAACTTTTTTTTTTTTAAAAAACTTCTTTGCAGTCTGTAACATCAATAATTTCCTTTTTTCTCAGTATGCAGTTTTAGAGCGTCAGGTCATGTTGGGCAAAATGTATTCATTCCTTTATGAATGCCAGAAGAAATGCTTTCGGAGTCTATTTATAGTATTCAATAATTTGTAAAGGTTAAATGTAATCCAGACTGTAGTGTTAGCATTTTCCCTGCTGATATCACAGAGTAAAAGACTGGCAGCCTACCCTTGTTGGAGGTTTGGGAGGGCTAGCAGCTTTCAGAGTCTTAGACTGCAGGACCATGTATGGTTAAGTCCATATAAGTATCCACCTGATTGGTTAGACAGTAAAGATAAGTACTGTGACAGGTGTTGGTGAAAGCTACACCTGTTTTCCCAATGTGGGCTGATTTAGTGGGAGTTCAAGGCACTGAGGAGGGGGGAGAGGGGCAGATATTATGCCAAGTAACCGGAGAAGGAATTATTTCCTAACAGTGCCTTGTGATCTTTACATGAATCTGATTGTGTTATGTGAAATGCTGAGAGCACTTTGATGCTGCTGAGGGGGGTGGGGGGTGGGAAACACCAAGCCAAATGTGGTTTAAATGTACAATAGTTCTAAGGTTTAAAAGTTGTTATGGAAATGCAACCGGCCCACAAAGTGTATTGGTTTTAGTTGTTCTACTTGTCTCGAAGAAGTACCATAAGTTTAATAAAGCAGGGGGGGGGTACTATTTACACACAGACACAGGCACTTTTTAGATTTTAAAACTATTTTAAGAGTTTTAAATTTGTTTCAACAAAAATGATGATTTTGGTTTTTTTTAAAAGACAAGATATTTAATCACGGCTTCATTATTGTTCAGAAACTGCAAGCAGTAACGGAATGAGAGCGATGGATTTTGCTCTAAAATGTAAAAATGGAAAACTTTCTGCCAGCCATGCCCCAAAAACGTTGTCTTGAATGTACAAGCTCACTGTGTGTACCTTTCAAAATAAAAGATTGAGGTTTCCTTTTTAAAGGTGAATAGAATGGGTGTACTATGTTCCTTTCAGGGTCCTCTTTGTACTTGTAATGAAGGAGTATATTTGATAATGCATTTTTGGTTTGTAAACTTAAGTTGCTGGACTCATGGAACAGGACAAAAAAATTGGTCTGAGATCAGAACGTACTGTCATATCTTTGAGATGTTAAGCTTGTAGCTCTTCTGGCAACAAGCTTTTAACTAGTGCTTAGAAAGTAATTTCCAAGCTGAGGACTGCTTTTTCACAATGATTGTCTTCTGAGGAGCAATTGCATTTTGCAGGACATTGTAGAGAATGTGAGGCAGAGACTACCTTTGGTGTTTGAGAATGTACATTATTTTAATGAAAATGTTATTACAAAATGTTTGAATGGTCAATATAATACTGATTCTGTAGACTTGTAAACTATAGAGGTTTACACAGAGAAAGAACCTGGAGTTTAAGCTGCTTCATTTTTTCTATTGAATATTATATTATAGCCCAGAAATCATCTGTTTACCTATTGAGCGTTCTCCTCATTGAGTGAGAAAAACAATTATTTACCTATTCAGAAGTGAGAAGAAGGATAGCTTGTTCCATTTCTCTTAAGAGTTTGAATGGGGAGGTGAACAGCAGGTAGGAAGGGGTTAAGAGCCTCGTTCTCTTGCTGTTTTTTCCATTCCAGTTCTCAGACTTATTTGGCATTAAAATAAATAAAAGCAGAAGGAAGAGTAACACAGAATGTCTTGTAACAAGCTGTTTGATGCTCGAGATCTCTTGAAGCTAAAGCCATAGCACAGAGAGCACAGCGATCCTTTGTGTACCCACCTGATAGAGGGCAGGCAATCTCCTGCCCACTCTTGTTCTAGGACATGGGTTCAGTTGACACAGGGAACACTGGAATGCTCATAAATCATCGGAGATTTAACCTGCAGATGAATACCGCTACTAATAACGAAATGCATTATTCCTAATTCCCCATTAAATTAGCTTAAACTTTTTTGGGGGGGGGTAAAGTATTCCAGAAATTGGGGGGGGGGGAAATTCGGGATGGTTACCGAGGAAATGGGGAATTATAGTTCTGTTACAAATGTTGAAAAGTTTTAGTGTGTTAAGAAACCAGTATTCCTGTGGCTTTGGCTGTGCAACAGTCGGTGCCCTCTTAATGCAGCTTTGCAGTTGAAATGACAACAACATGGCAAGTGTAGTATTTCCTGTGTGTGTGAATTTTCCAATTGTATTTCAGACTTTAAGAAAGAAAGGCCTTAATGGTTGTGAGAGTCCAGATGCTGACGATTACTTTGAGCACAGCCCACTCTCGGATGACAGATTCAGCAAACTAAGTGAAGATAGTGATTTTATTTTCAAGCGAGGCCCTGTAAGTACTTCTCTTGGCTCCTACTTTTTATTTGTTGATTCTTTTTATTAACTTCATTATTTAGGCTCTGAACAAGAAGGAAAACAGAGGGTGCGACAGCCCAGACCCTGATACTTCCTATGTGCTCACGCCACATACAGAAGAAAAATATAAAAAAATTAATGAAGAGTTTGATAATATGATGCGGAATCATAAAATCGCAGTGAGTACTGTGGTATGCCTTGCGCTCTTGTTACATGCATGAGAAGATTTTGTGACACCACCTTCCGTGGCTATTTCAGCTTTGAAAAGCAGAAGTACCTGCCTTAGGTGTGTCCATCTGAGGTAGAAACCCTTGAATGGTTATCATTATAATCCTATTATGTAAATTCTGCTGAGCGATGCAGTTTGAGTGGTACATCTTCTTTGGTGTAGAATGCAGCAAGGAAAGCCTATGAGCTACTAAGGAAATTAGTACATTTCAGTAAAGAAACTTCTAGCCCTCATGAGAACTTAGAAAATACATAGACCTTTGTGGTATCTCCTCATGGACCTGAAGTCATAGGCCTATGGACGGATGAAAAACAATTCTCTTTTTTTTCCAAGAGAGCATCCATAACATTGTTTTTAGTTTAAGGAACTGTTTATGTTAAGGAGTGTTACTTCATAATCATACGGATATGTATGTTTAAAAACATGTCACAGATCTGTTCTTAGTCACTTTTGTTGGGTCGATTTTGGTGAGAGGGTTGGCTGTACAAATTTGATCAATAAATAAATGCATGAAACTGACAAACTGTTACCAGAGGAGGAGGATCTCTAGTGCACCTTGTAAGCTAAACTCCTCATTCATATACTTACATAATTACCCAAATTGTACATATTAAATCATTCGTTGCTTAATTTTGTCATGATACATAGTACCATTCAAATGCCTGATACTTAACAGACTATAAGAAGAAAAATGTCTGTCGTAAGCGCCTTAAAATGCCAACATCCCATACAGCCTAGGACAGGGGTCGGCAACCTTAAACACTCAGAGCCACAAAAGTCCTAACCGGAAGCTCCCCGTTCAATTCTGGAGCTGACCAGAAGTCCGGTTCACCCACCATAGAGTCTCCTCCTAACGTGGTGTCCTTTTTCCTCCTACCTGTCCTAACCAAAAGCCCTATCAATTGTGGAGCTGACAGGTGGCAGGGAGCCACAGCAGAGGGATAAAAGAGCCTTATGTGACTCCAGAGCCTCTGGTTGCCTACCCCCGGCCTAGGAAAAATATGGAGAACTTGATCGTTATATGCTTGGCTGTACTTAAAACGGAATATATAAACGAAGGTCTAAAAGCTTCATGTAAAAGATGAGTTTTGAGGAAGAATTTGAAAGCCATAAGAGAGGATTATAAATAGAGGGGCTTATAAAGTTTATCTATGTATACATGACTTTAGTGTAACATTCTTTCAAATACATTCCTTCCACAAGCTAATGTTTGCTCTCCCTCTCACTCTCTCTCACACACACACACACACACACACACACACACACACACACACACAGAGTTACAATATCATAACACACACTAACAATTTATTAGCCTCCCGGCAACTTTTAAACTTTCAATGTATGAAATCAAATTTATGTTCAACTGTTAAAAATAACAAAATAAATATTAGATAATTTTTATGAATAGCCTACTTTTATCAGCATGATATTTCTGATTGTAGCCGTACAACTTGTTTGTGGGTTCTTTATTTTAAAGCCAATATGTTTTGGTTGAATGTTTGCTTGAATGTAACATGTGAATATCAATTAACCTGTTTCATGTCCTACTTGCAATGTTGAATAAGCCATTTCTAAACTGATGAATTTGAAGGAATTAAAAGCTCTTAACTAATTTTGAAACTTTTGAATAGTCCTATGTAACAGATGGCAATACTTTGCATTAAACAAATAATTAAATCTGTGTATTTTATAAATGTCAAAGCTAGTATTTTAACACTTGATTGCAACTGAAGATTTCAAAAGTTGTACTTTTCTGTCTCACTTTAATTCCCCTCCTTTCCCCCTCCCCCCTTTTCAGCCTGGGTTGCCTCCGCAGAACTTCTCAATGTCGGTCACTGTTCCTGTATCCAGCCCCAATTCTTTAAACTATAGTAGCCCTGGGAGCTCTCTTGTATCCCCAGCCTTGGCAGCAAGCTCTACCTTGACAGATCCCACCCTGCTAACTCCTCCTCAAGCTTCATTGCATCGAAATGTATCACCTGGAGGTCCTCAGAGACCCCCAAGTACAGGTAGTGCAGGTAAGACTTATTTGATAAGGCTATAAATTCTTTCCAACAAATTCCACCTTGTGCTACCTCCGTTCAGTATATAACATGGAACGTAATACATATTTTTTTCATTCCTTAACTAGGTGGGATGTTGACCACCAGTGATCTCTCAGTGCCAAATGGAACTGGTTCTAGTCCAGTGGGTAAGTTTTAAAATTTTGTATTTTCACTATCACAAAAGGCCCAACTGATTACCTGCAGTGGTGGGATTCAGCCAGTTCACATCTATTTGGGAGAACCGGCTGTTAACTTTCTAAGCAGTTTGGAAAATTAGTTGTTGGAAGAAATCTCCTTTTGTTTTCTTTCCCACTTTACAGGGCTAATCCTGTAAGGAAGGCAGGAAGGAAACATTCTAGCCTAATCTTGATTGCTCTGTTTACAGAAACTGCCACTCCGGTTAACCCTTATTACATTGTAACAGCTAAGGCGAGCGAAGCGCCCATCGACGTGAGTGATGTTGAGTTGGTCATGCCCACCCAGTCACATGACCACTGAGCCCCGCCTACACAGCTGGTCATTAAGGCAGAGACCCGGTTATTAAATTATTTGAATCCCACCACTGATTACTTGGCATGTGGGCACTTTCTAAAGAAAGCAAAGCTTTAACAGACAACAAAATGCCTTCTTTCTCTTGAAGACCTTTGCTTATTCTAGGATTTCCTTGGATTTGCAAGTTTTTGGGGATACATGAAACCAAAATAGGTATATGTGCTTAAAAATAGGTAGCTTAAAGTTTAGCCCATTGATTTTTGTAAGACATTTCCCTGTCTTCATTTTGATAGTTGGGTGCTTCTTGTGGGCCAGTGGCTTTTTGTTTTTGTCACGGTACGGGATGCATAACTTTGTACATATTAATTAAGGAGAGCAGCGATCAGTGAAGGGAAACAGAATCTGTGAGCTTTCATGTGAGCTTGGACTTTGAAGAGTGATTATTTTTTCCCTTGGTACTTGTTGACATTGGGGAGGTGTGCTGTTTGCTTCAGTCAGTGTGGAGGCATCTGTGTTCCAATTCTCAGATTACCGGAAGATGGCACGAACACCTGCTGCCAATATTACTTGCCTACTCCTAGTATCCCTTGGTGGTGAAGGATCAGCTAGCCTGGAATGAAGAGCGTAGAATCTCTCCTGGGAAGGAGATTGATCCTTCCTGCCATTGATATTCAGAAACAGGTCTTTGGGTGTACTTACTGTAGGTCATGTATAGGGTTGGAAGTCCTTTGGAATGTGTGTGCGTGTGTGCGTACATGGTGGCTCAGTGGCTAAGACGCTGAGCTTGTCAATCAGAAAGGTTGACAGTGTGGTGGTTCGAATCCCTAGCACCGCGTAACGGAGTGACCTCCCGTTACTTGTCCCAGCTTCTGCCAACCTAGCAGTTTGAAAGCACGTAAAAATGCAAGAGGAAAATAGGAACCACCTTTGGTGGGAAGGTAACAGTGTTCCGTGCACCTTTGGCATTGAGTCATGCCGGCCACATGACCACAGAGATGTCTTCGGACAGCACTGGCTGTTCAGTTTGAAACGAAGATGAGCACCGCCCCCTAGAGTTGGGAACGACTAGCACATATATGTGAGGGAAACCTTTACCTATATGTATATGTATATGTATATGTAAAACTGAGTTTATGTTTGACCCATCAGACATGGGAAATGGAATTCTTCAAAACTTGCTCTGGCATTTTGTACAACTGGTTGATTTTACCCACATTTTAGATCTGAGCCTTATGTATATCTGAAGCTATACTTCATGAAATGGTTATGCAATGGTTTGTTAATTCAAGCATCAAAAGCAATCGGACCTTGAGTGCTTGCATATGCTTTGGGTAATTTTTACAACAACTTTAAATATACAGTAGAATTATTCTCAGATAGGAATTAGGCATGGAGGGGTAATAGTTTATCTTAGGTAGTTTAATCCTTATGTAACTAAGATGAGATTTCAGTTAGGGCATCTACAGTTGCTGTAGTCGTTTGCAGAAGATAGTGGCTGTGTTAATACATGTTGTTAAGTTATAACATGGTTGGTTTGAATTTGACATGAATCCAGCCATTATTGTTTGCTCTACAGCCTGGATTACAATTACATAAATGATGATTTGCCATCAAATAAATGTTTTATTCAGCAAAGTCTGATCACAAATTTTGGGTTGGTATGACATATAAACCGGGCAATGTGAGGCAGGTGGCCATGATACAAATAAAAAAGAAGTATCAGGCCCAGAGGCTCCCATTTCTTTTATTATCCTTATTGCACAAGCTATCACTCTCTGTTGGGTTCCAAATTGTAGCTTAAAATTTAAACAACATTTCAGACAGCAAGAGCTGAACTTTATGCTAATCGGAAAC
Organism: Thamnophis sirtalis; assembly: GCF_051295495.1. Taxonomy (NCBI): domain Eukaryota; kingdom Metazoa; phylum Chordata; class Lepidosauria; order Squamata; family Natricidae; genus Thamnophis; species Thamnophis sirtalis. Next base: position 15,942,259 of record NW_028261382.1, on the reverse strand, counting down.
ATCACGCTGATCAAGGAAGGAGAAGAAGAGAATGTGCTTTGTGGGAATCTGTTGTGAGTTCTTAGTTGCACCATTCATTAGGCAGCCAAACTTTTGAATCTGACTGATAATTCTACTAGCTTTTGTAGCTCAGCAAAGGTGCAGTTCTTCCCCTTTTAAATAGTTAAAGGTAGACCCAAAACAAAACTGGTAACCAATGAACAATGACAGGTAATATCACTGACATCCAGCTGTTGGGAGTGAGTTGGATAGGAAAGTGATGGGGCACTAACACATTCAAAAGGCAAATAGGTTCTGATATTATAAAGAACTAACCCAGCCTTTCATATGGTTGCTATGTGAAATAATAATAATAATAACAATGCCACCAAAGGAATCCCACTCTACACTCAGACATCCGTTTCCTGGAATTACCAGCTCATCGGTTCCATTTAAATATTGACCTTATCTGAATGTAACCCTGATAATAAATAATGCTTAAAATCCACTTCATGGCATGAAATGCTTTTATATTTTATTGATGCTGAACCCTAAAACAGGAGTAAGGAGCATGTGCTTCCTTCCCCTCCCCAGCTGTTGCCAATGTACAGTTCTTGTCACCTCTCATCATTCACCTTGCTGCATGGAAGGTTATATTATTCCTTGATCATTTGGATGAAGGATAATTTCAATCTGCTTTAAACAAGTGCTGAGGCCCTGGTACCCTGCCAGCCATCTTTGTCCTCAGAACAATTGACATAAACATTTACATCAGCCCTGTGAATGAAGTAAGGGAGTTAATTACAACTGTAAGATTTGAGGAAGAAAAATAATTTTAAAATCTAGTGAAATGAAATACTTACTTGAAGATAAACCTGCAAACTCTGTAGAGATGGTACTCAAATGAAGTCCCAAATTTCTATTACTGAGCAAGACAGTTGTTAAGTGCCCCATTTTATGACCTTTTTTGCCACAGTTGTTATGCAAATCACTGCAGTTGTTAAGTGAATCATGTGGTTGTTAAGCGAACATGGCTTCCCTCATTAACTTCACTTGCCAGAAGCCAGCTGGGAAATTACAAATGGTGACCACATGACCTTGAGAGAGTACAGCTGTCAAAAATATATGTCAGCTGACACGAGCCGGAACTTTGATCACATGACCAAGGGGATGCTGCATTGCTCGTAACTGTTCACTATTTTCAGTGCTGTTGTAAGTTCAAATGGCCACTAAATGGATGGTTTTAAGTTGAGAACTGCCTGTATAAGGATGCTTTGCACTGTTACATTTTACTTGGTTATATCTGTGTCTTTGCTTGGAATATAAAACAGCAGGAACAGATTTCATCTATTTCATGTGAAAAAGCCTACCTAGATAAATAGATAGTTTAGGTAAAGTCAGTTTGGCTCATACATATACCCCTAGTCTTCCCTCCCCGGGTAGTGATGCCACTCGAGGTTGGTGATAGATGTAGAAGCATGTTGGTAAAATGAAGGAGGCAGTAGTTAAACCAAAACAAGCGTCTAGTAAGAAATCCACTAGAATTAATGCATCTGTTTTACATTAACAGAAAACACCTTCATTGTAGGATCCAATCCGGGTCGGTCACCAGGACCAGAGGTTTAGTCTTCCAAGCCTTTACACTCATGCTGGAGCCCATCCTCAGGGAACTTCTCTCTGGCACACACACTGTTAGAGAGAAGTTCCCCAAGGATGGGCTCCAGCACTAGTACAGAAGTTCAGAAGACAAAACCCCTGGTCGTGGTGACTGACCCAGATAGGATAGCAATAGCACCTAGACTTATCTACCGCTTTACAGTAGTTTACAGCCCTCTCTAAGGGGCTTACAGAGTCAGCCTCTTGCCCCCAACAATCTGGGTCCTCATTTTACCCACCTCGGAAGGATGGAAGGCTGAGTCAATCTTGAACCTGGTGATATTTGAATTGTTCAGCTGCAGGCAGCCGGCAGGTAGCAGAAGTAGCCTGCAATACTGCACTCTAACTCAAGGATCCTGCAACATTATCCTGTGACAGGTATTTTTGCCTTCCTTTGTAATACCTTCCTTTTCCATCAATGAAAGGGCAAGATTATCATTTCTTCTTATATCATTACCATATACTTTGCAACCTTTGTAAGCCCGGGGGGGGGGGGCGTACTCAAAAGCTGTAGATTGTTTGCCCTTCCTTACAAGAGCTCTTTCATGCCTTTGGGCATCCAGGGGTTAACTTAGAAGAGCTCTCTGTTTGAAGGATCCTCTTGTCACTCTTGCTTTGGCTTGGATTGGCAGAAGGAGCAAAGCTTCTATGTTTGTAGAAGAATGTATCTACTGTCAGCGTTCCAAATATCATCCAGAATTAAATCAGAATTCAAGGCATAGCTTTCATCAAAGTTCCAATTTAATAAGACAGACATGTTGGTACAAACTGTGGAAACCCGAATCTGAAAGCTTCCTGGGTTTCCACCCAGTTGAAAGTTCATGATCTTGTCCCCATACCCACAAGTTCATCACATGGTCCAATCTTCCTCTGCCACGCCGGCATTTCCACCCATCTAGTTCCGGTCAGATGCAGAGGTGCAGAGACAAAGAATGACCTTGATTTCTAGAAAGGATTTTTTTTTATTTTGAAAACAAACACATTCTACTCCTTACTATTCCCCCCTTCCAATTCCCCACTAATGAACAGCATAGTAAAGAAAGAGAGAGAGTCTGGGAGGCCAAAGATCCTAAAAGGAATATAACTGCAGGCCTGAGTAGGAAAAGGTTCCATTTGCTATGTCTAAACAACACATCTTAAGAAACAGCAATTTTTCAGGTTAACAAACTTGGAAGGGACTATCTAGGTCATCTAGTCCAATACCCACCCCCGCCCAAGCAGGAGACCCTACACCATTTCTGACAAATGGCAGCCCAATCTCTTCTTGAAAGTCTCAAGTGATTTCATTTGGAATGTCATGGCATGAGAAATATCTTCCCAACAAATTGATAAAACCAGGCAGCTTTTGAAGTCGCTCCGATTTAACCCGGTTTTTTATTGCTAGAGATAAGCTATTCAGGCAAATGTGTGTTGATGTGAACCAGAGATTTTATTCTAGTCCTTAGCACAAACTGCTTCAGGAGCACCTCCCCCCCACCTTTTTAAAAAAAATCAGAGATGCAGTTTAATGATAAATAACATTTAATTATCAGTTTTAATAGTGGGTATATTTGTAAACTGTAAAAGTCTTTTTTCCCCTATTACTTTATATTGCATAGGTTATACTACATATGCCTTCACTTTTTTTTTGGTCAGATTTTAATTCATTTAAAAGCTGAAGAGCTCTCCAGTCAAGTTTCTTTAATATAGCAATATATTGCAATTTTATTGTGAAATACTAGGGATGGGAAATAGAATTTTATGTTACTTTAATAATGGATTATTAAGTAAGAAAGACCATATTAAAAAGACTGAAGATAATAAATAGTTGAAGCTCTTACTATTTTTGGCTTGGGATTTAAATTATTTTAGAGGCCAACACCTCTTTCTGGGATAACTAATAACTGGTAAGCAATATATGCTATTTGGTTTAACCTGGTGGACAAGTTTCTTTGAAAAGAAGTATTTTTTCTGACATTTGTAGAAACGCTATGCAATCCAGTAGAGTTATTTTTAATACGAATATACTTTTGTTAAAAACATATTTTGGGGAATGATTAAGCTTGTCTCTCTGCATTTTCCAAATAGTTATCCAGATGTTTGTGTTCTTCTCATTCTTCCTTTTTTGCACCTGTTCTTTAAAGGTGCAGATTATTGGCTTGGCTTGTGTGCAAGACAGAGTTGGCATGGAAAGGGTTAACTGCAGTTTCATTTGACAAAGCTCTTGGACAATTACATCATCTTACAATCATTATCTACCTCTGGACCCTAACCTTAAGGAGAAAAAAAATCTCATTCTTTGTTCTTCCAATTTATAATTAGATATTTTTGTTTTTAACAACATGTGCCTCTATTTAGAGCATCTTGTCAGGTACTGGAAAACTGAGACTTTTCTGTCTCCAAGCAGATTCTTGTGTTGTGAGGAAGTTGCTGCAACTTAAGCAAACAATTCACAAAGTCTGAGCAAAAGAGAAGCCCTGCAAATCTTTTGAGTGTCCAGGATAAATTGTGTTCCGACTCCTTCCTATGCTGATGCCTTATCTAGAAAATGGCTCTAGCTTTCTGGCAGTGTGTCAGATGAATCTGCCTGCCTGGCTAAAAGCTCTGCACAGAATATTCAGTGGAGAAAGATCTTATGTCTTACAGTGCCATGAAAGGGTATAAAATGTTCTCTTCCACTGACAGTCCCTTGTAAGAAGGGCTTCAGGAAATGATTGCATTGGGTGTGGAAGCAAAAGCAGAACAGCTTTTAACTCGTGAGCTGCCTGCATACTCACAGAAAGAAAAAGATGGGTGTAGTGTGAAAGAAAAGGGGGGGGGCAGAAGAAAGATTAGCTCTGCGCACTGATGTAATTCTTGCAATAAACCAAACGGCTGAATAAATATTCATAAGCCCGCTTGCTTTGAAAAAAATCCCCACTGCAATTAATGGGAGATTGCTTCAGGTATCTCTGCTTAGAGCTGGGTCAGACTTCTGAATAATACACACATTCCAGGCAGTTGTTTACATTGGATGTATCCATTGCTGCCAAAATTCTCTTTCTAATGTACTCCCCTGTATAAACAGATTTGTGATGTTACCAGAAAATTGTAATGGACAATTAACCTCATTGGTAGATTCCTGAGTGAGTTAGGGCTATAATATTAGTGATCTTGAGTGCTGTATTGAATTGGCCTTGGTTTTAAACAGGTTGGCTGAGAGAAGCAAGCATGTGACGTATTTGGCCTTTTAAATGGAAAGACAGGCTTTCCTAAATAGATGTTGCAAGCTTCTGGCATGGCATTACTCTACTTTCTTACAAGCTTTTCCATTCTGTGTAGAGTACTGTACCTTGATCCCCAAATAATAACAGATTGTGAGAGGATGTTTGGTGGATTTTTGGTGATTTTTACTGCTGGAGGACAATTGGGACACAAACAAAGAGTGCTTAATACTATGAAGGGTACTTGTCTTTATTTTCTCCCCCTGGTAATTGTCAACTTTTATGAGAACTAGAAATGTGTCAGTTTCTCTACAGAAGTTCCCTTGGGGCCTGCTCTTCTCCACCCATTGTATCACATGTGTATCAGCTTCATAAAAACTGGGAAGTTGGCATAGTACAAAGCAAGTGTCAGTCTTTGGGATCTCAAAGAGGTTCTATAAGCTTTCTTAAGACACAGAAAAAATGGATGTCTATGGAGGTTCTCCATCATCCAGGTGATGGTCGTCCCATAGGTGCTTTTCCAAAAGGAAACAACCAGATGACAAAGAATATAACGTTGAGACTCTAGGAAGAGTGCAGAGAAGAGCAGCAAAAATGATTAGGAGGCTAAAACATATGAAGAACGGTTGCAGGAACTGGGTATCTCTAGTCTTATGAAAAGAAGGGCAAGGGGAGACATGATAGCAGTGTTCCAATAGCTCAGGGGCTGCCACAAAGAAGAGGGAGTCAAACTATTCTCCAAAGCACCTGAGGGCAGAACAAGAAGCAATGGGTGGAAACTAATCAAGGAGAGAAGCAACTTAAAACTGAGAAATTTCCTGAGAACAATTGATCAGTGGAACAACTTGCCTCCAGAAGTTGTGAATGCTCCAACACTGGATGTTTTTAAGAAGAAGTTGGATAACCATTTGTCTGAAATGGTATTGGGTTTCCTGCCTAAGCAGGGGATTGGACTAGAAGACCTCCAAGGTCCCTCCAGCTCTTGTTATTCTATCTATCTATCTATCTATCTATCTATCTATCTATCTATCTATCTATCTATCTATCTATCTATCTATCTATCTATCTATCTATCTATCTATCTACATCTATTTCTTACCATTAATCAGAGGTGAAGAAGCTTATTGGATGAGAAGTGAAACATTTTCAAGAAAAAAAAGGAAGTCCAATTGCCTTTTGAAAAAATAACTTTGGGAGAAACGATAGATGGCTACAGCTTGGAGCTCATGTTCAAATCTGGCCCAGAGAACAAGGATGAACTGAGCTAATAGGGGAGATTTCAGGGTAGGGGGCTAGAATGAGGGGAAAATAGCATCCTTGTAATGCATGCTTTGCAGTTGATTGCAGCCTTGTGCAATCAACTGCAAACATTTTGTGAAGGGACTAGGCTCCCCAGCAGCACTTGTGCAAACACATACATCACATTTCTTCAAAATTCAGAAGTTGAAATGTAGTCATACTGCAAAGTTTCAGAGAGCTGATGTTCACCTCCATTTCATGAAAAGAAATGACTGTAAATTAGTAGGTGGCTCCATATGTTCTATTTACAAAATTTCTAAGTTAAAGCCTAAGGGAAGTGCACACTGATAGACTGAGATACTAGTCTCTCTCGTCCTTATGAAAGATGGCAACACACCTGAAGGGTGCTACAATGAGACAATTTAATTTAAGGAACAATATGTAAAATCTGCACTGGTAGATGCAGTAGCTCAATCTATATGGCTTTTTCTAAGCTGCCCACATCAACTAATTTTATAACAAACAGAGAGCACAGATGGGGGTTAGATGCTTAGCATCAATTTCTTAAAAATCAGTTGCATGTGTTATGTAAACACTGCCTATCAGTTGATTGTGTGTGCCAACCAGTCTTCTATGACTCTTCATTTTTGTCTCAGGTCCAACCATCTCTGTGTCTGTGTGTGAGTGTTTGTGTTTGTGTGGCCAGAAACAAATGTTTGACCAGATTCCCATCTTTTTTAGACTAGTTAAAATTACACTGTGTTCTTCCACATGGAAGATTATTTACAATTTGTACAATGCCGTTGCTAAGTTACAAGCACAGTACATTTAAAGTTGCTTTTAGAGAGATGAAATTGTAGCCTTATGGTTAAGATGTTTATATGCACGAAAGTGAAAATAGGATTAATAATAACTAATGCATAAAGTTAAACATTGTAAAGGTTAGTACATAATTTAGAAGAAGCACAAGATATGAATGGAATTACCAAAGAGACTGCTTGGGGAGAGGGATCCAGTAACATTTAAGCATTTACTAAATTAAATGTGTTTCTCAAGTTTGCTTATTTATTGTTCACTTCCGCTGACCCTTGCAGAATTTGGGATGCATTGTGATAAGTTCTTTAAAATTCATACTAAGAAAAGTACAAATGTTAAAAAGAAACCTACATAAAAAAGAAGGGTTGGGCTAGGGAGTAAGGTTTACATTGTAAACAACAGTTTAGGGGCCAAAAAGTAGATCAGCCTTTTTCTTAACGGCAGCCACAAAAAACCCTCTGGATTATTTGTTCTGTTTTGAATTAACCACAGTTACTTGTAATAGCCATATATAGACAAATGTGTAGTTAACTACAGTTTGCTCAGACAAGCTAGTTTCAGGGCATAGGTTGAATTCACCGTAAAATTATGAGGCCAGAGTTCAACAGCTTGGGCTTGTGTTCTGTCTCCTTTTTTCCACTGTTGGGTCCAACTTGCTACTGCTTAGTATTATCTCTGAGTCCTAAAATGAAGTTAATCTTATCTGATTTGTTAAAGCCATTCAGATTCATGTGACATTACACATCATGTTGAACAAGCTGTGGCAGTGCGATTCACACAAATGGAAGAGTCATGTACTTCATGGTGGCCATATTCTTACATGCCACTAAACAAAATAAGCCATATTAGAGCATTGAGTGTGCATGTCGTTGAGTTCAGACATGGGGCAGCTGTGGTTCAATATAATGATAATACAAGAATCTCCAACCTGGTGTTTGTCAAGCTTATCGGAGCCAAATATTTATGAACAGATTTTAATCTGTGAATTAGGTATGACTTCACTTTTTAAGGCGATAATTGAAAGACACCATATTAGAGAAAGTTGGTTTCAGGTTCTTGATGTTTAAAAATACTGGCTGATTGGGGGAAAAACTTTCTATATGCTTAACATAGTATTGTGTGAATCCTCCCTACGTATGCGTCCAAATAAAACCAAGGAAGATAACTTTTTGTACAGAATGATATGCAAACATTCTGGGACTCTATTTTATTTATCACTGCACATGCAATCCAATACAGGAAAGTGTTCTGTGGTTTTGAAACAGTTTTCCAGGATTAGGGCTGCATTAAGAAACGTATGCCCTGGGCACTTTTATATTCGTAGATCCTTGTTACAGCAGTAATCCAAATACTGAGGGTTATGAAAGTATTTCCTGGACTTATATTTGTTAGCAAGTGACAGGAATTTTTATTTATTCAAGTCCACAAAGTAATATTTGCAGTTCAAGCGTCCAATATAGTACATACATATGTATAAACGTATCATGGCAATTTGGAATGTTCCATTTTCTAATCAGCTTAATCAATATTTTCTAGGTTACAGTAATCTGAACTTTTTCCCCTAAACTTTGGTGCTCTCACTTAGCAACAGTTAGTACTTTTTAGTCGCTAATCAGTCACATTTTTCAAGGCATGTTCTGGGGGTTCTCCCCTTGTTTTTTCTCCCCCTCCCCAAAATTAAACCAGACTAAACGACTGAACAACAATAAAAAGCCACAATTGAATAAATGCTGTTTGGGGATGGGGGGGGGGGGGAAGCATGGCAGCAGTTAGTTTACTTTCTGAGCAGGAAATTTGATACCTTCAAAGAGTTTGGTGATTTGGTGACCACATTTATTTAATGTATTCTTGTGTATTTTGCTGCGGGGGAGGCAAGCATTTTCCCAAAGCCACCCTTTTGTACATATCCCATTCTGTCTATCAGCCTCCTTGACCCATTCGACTTTTTAAAATGTCTTTCATTAGAAGGGATTTTTAGAAAGTTGGCAAACTACAAAGTGATGTCCCAAGTCTTGTGCATTGCCTTTATTGGCAGCAGTGCCTTGGCGCACCATAGAAATCAGAGATAATATAAGCCAAGTTTGACTTGATAATAATTCTACTACCAGCAGGAATGTTGGCCTGTAGTTCTGTGAGAGTATGAAAGACCCTTTGTTAGGTAAGACTGATTAAAAAAAACTTTAAATATTGTGTTTTTTAAAAAAATAGACAGTAAGACATCCTTCTCACCCACCATTCCATTTCCGTGAACTGATGTATCATTCCCCGAAGGGTGGTTCTCTTTACTTACTAATATTTTTGACACTTGTTTCTCCTACATGGTATTGTTTATCAGTACTCCTGTGAGTTGCAGATTTGAAGTTTTGAAGGGTGTGCAATTGTGGGTTCTGGGCTGTCGTTATCGGGCACCATCTGAACATTCAGAATATCACAATCCTCTTCTTGAAATTGAATGTAGGGAAAAATAAAGTCGTCTTGCAGGCAGTTTCTGTACTGTTCTTTATTTTTTCTGAGGAAGTTTCCAAAGATCATCTCTAAAGTTGTATCTTTGTTAAGATCCCATAGAGCAACAATTGCAAGAATCACCTGTTTGTATATTTATTGACAAAAGCATCAGTATAGTTCTCTCATGCCCTTTCCCCTTTTTCTTTACCTCTCGCCTTAGGAAACGGTTTCGTGAACTCACGATCATCCCCTGGTCTGCTTAGCAGCACCGGTGGCGGGAACGGTTTAAGCAAAGTGATGCCTACAAAATCTCCCCCACCTCCGGGTGGGGGCAATCTTGGAATGAACAGTCGCAAACCAGATCTCCGGGTTGTCATTCCTCCGTCTAGCAAAGGCATGATGCCTCCATTGGTAAGATGTTCCTTTGACTACTTGTGCATGGACTGTATTCTTAGAGGGATTAACAGTACAGTTCTACAGATGAAAACGTTGCCTCAAAGGCTGCTTTGATCCCATATTTGAAGGTACCTTCAATAGCCAATCATTAACCACCCGTAGTGGCAGAGTGGCTAGAATGCAGTACTGCAGGCTACTTCTGCCGGCTGCCTGCAGTTCGGCAGCTTGATTCTCACCAGCTCAAGGTTGACTCAGCCTTCCACCCTTTCTAGGTGGGTAAAATGAGGAGCCATATTATTGGGGCAAGGTGCTGACTCTGTAAACCACTTGGAGAGGGCTGTAGCACTGTGAAGTGGTATATAAGTCTAAGTATTAATGCTATTGCTGTTAAGGATTAGTTCTTCTTTGCAGGGAGAAATGAGCCATGCCAGTTGGTGTGCTTTCTCTCTCCTTTTCTTTATTCATGCATAAAAAGTTTTCAAACAGGTAGTCCTCAACCTATGACCACAATTGAGCCAAGAATTTCTGTTGCTAAGCGAGACATTTGTTAATATGGGTTTTGCCCCATTTTACGACCCTTCTGCCACTATTGCAGCTAGACTTTTCTAGCCACCACTAAACCCACTGCAGTTGTTAAGTTAGTAACAGTGAATCTGGTTCCTGTGAGTTGCAGGAAAGTTGACCACATGAGCCGAGGACATTGCAACCGTCATAAATATGAATCTGTTGACAACCTTCCGAATTCTGATTACGTGTCCATGGAGAGGTCTCAACAGTTGTAGTGTGAAAAACGGATATAAAAAATCACTTTTTTCCAGTCCCATTATAATTTCAAACGGCCACTAAACGAACTGTTGTAAATTGAGGACTACCTTTAGTTAAAACATAGAATAGGGTCTTGGAGCTCTTTTAATCCAATCTCCTCTTTTTGTTGAAGGCAAGAAGTCTTTTTACTCTAGACTTCTGCTGTCTTGTCACCTGACCATAATGATTGAGAATTCTGGGCATCCACCTGGAGCAGATTATATGGGGAAAGTGCTCTTAGACATGAATATGACTTAGTAGTGGTTGCTCTGAAATCTACCATATTTTGGTATTATTTATGCCATTCTTTACACGTATAACCCCATGGGTTGACCTCGATAAGTATCGTGTTTCAAAAATATTTCAGGGTCTAATTTTTCAGAATCCCAGCACTCAGAGGAGTAGCCTGCCCTTTGTTTTATTTGTGTGAATGCTGCTAATTGCTCATTTTCCTGGCTTGTTCATTTGCCTTTTATCCAAAAAGTGGGATTGAATTGATTAACTTCAAAGACGGAATCCAGCCTAGGCTGTTTTTTTTTCTTCAGTGAAACGTAGTATGAATTTTTTAAAAAAAACAACAACACTGCACTAACATTTCTTAACCCAGCTCTATTAAATTATTCCCACACTTCCCCCCCCCCACACTCTTTGTTTGCATCAATTGATTTGCTTGTCCATTTGAAGTTCATTTTAAATGCACCAAACTACAAAGAAAACCCCTGCCAGTACAGATCAGAGTTATCTGTAGCCCTGCTTTCTTGTTTCACACTGCAGCCAACTTGCTGCTTCTCGGAGGCTCACAATCAGGACTCTATGAAAACAAGAGCCCTCCCCAATTTCCCATCTCCAACGTTTGCTACGATCTATTCTAATGCGGAACAATTTTATGTACGGTAGATATCCAAGGTTATAGCTACTAGGGGCCTTTCACAGGTCTGCACTGCGACAAACTTTTATTTCTTTTATCAATGTAAATGTATGTTGCTTTGCATATGTAACATTTCCACTCGTAGGGAAAAAAGTGAAGAATTATGCAAGGCATTGGAATCTTGGCATAGCATCTGAGCTAGAACCAAGAATTGACTCATAACTTCAGGCTTTACTTTATCAAGGGGTAGACAGATTACTAGGGGGGGAGGGTGGGGGGGGGTGTTGAAGCTTAACTTTTGACCTTGAGCCATCTGGTCTGTGAAGGTACCATTTGTCAGCTATGCAGTTTTCATTTGCTTTTCTCCTTCTCACAAAGCAGGCTCTAAACTTCCAAATTGTTGCTATTTATCCTCATTTTGATTAGGGTTTGAAGTGGAACTTAGTTCATCCACTAATTTATTTATTTTTTAGCACTCCCTGCAATCTGGGATTGCCAGCTGCCAAATTGGCTTAACCGAATTAACATGAATTATGCTAACAATAATAAATTTAATGTTCTGTGTCAGAATAACGCAAGAGATGGTCCTTGACTTGCAACCACAATTGAGAATTTTGTGGTCACAAAATTCTGCAACCGCAATTTTCCAACCATAATTTCTGTTGCTAAAGGAGGCAGTTAAGTGAGTCACATGATCTTTTTTTTGTCACCGTTTTTAAGTGAATCAGTGTGGTCATTAAGCAAACCTGGCTTCTCCCATTGACTTTCGCTTATTAGAAGCCAGCTGGGGAGGTTGCAAATGGTGATTACAAGTAGTCCTCAACTTGCAACAGTTCATTTAATGACTGCTCAACGTTACAAGGGCAGTGAAAAAAGTGACTTATGACCATTCTCACACTTATGACCATTGCAGCACCCCTATGGTCACATGATTGACATTCAGATGCTTGACAATGGGTTCATATTTATGACACGCGGTGTCCTGAGGTCACGTGATCCTCTTTTACGACCTTCCGATAAGCAAAGACAATGGAGAAGCCAGATTCACCAAACAACTGTGTTACTAATTTTAACACCTGCAGTGATTCACTTAACAAGGGTGGCAAGAAAAGTCGTAAAATGGGGCAAAACTCACTTAACAAATTTCTCACTTAGGAACGTAAACTCTGGACTCAATTGTGCTCGTAAGTCGAGGACTACCTGTACATGGCCCAGGATGCTGTAACCATTGTAACGGGACATGCCAGTTTCCAATACCCAAATTTTGATCATGTGACTAGGGATGATGTAGTGGTTCTAAGTGCAAGGACTAGTCATTGGCCACTATATTTGGTGCTGTGGTAACTTTGGTTGGTAAAGGAATGCTTGTTAAGTTGAGTAGTTTGCTTATGAAGGCTCCAGACCAGTTGTAGGTAAAATCTTTGTCAATCTGTCTAATTTAGGCTTCTTAAATTATGCTGTTATGCCTGATACTCTATGTAAATGTGAAATACTAGCGAGGCTAAATATAGCTAGCTTTTCAAGCCCGAACGTGACTCTTTCATTCTGAATTACAATCTATTCTTAGTAATGTTATTATTCCTCTTATTTGCTGAGTACAGTCGGAGGAGGATGAATTGGAGTTGGTGAGTCTGGGTTCTTACTTGGTATGAAACATCAAAATCCGAAGACCTTTCATGTCAACTGTGTATGTAACCATACCAATGTTCCCTTTGTCGGGAGAGAAAAAAAATTCATTTAGGGGGAAATCAAAAAACCTTAAACAAGGGAAGCTTTTTCTTTTTCCTTTTAATTGAAAGGGGAACATTGGAACCAAACCTCTAACAGCAACATCAGGGATATATCTTTCAATGATTATTTGCACAATGGCTCAGATACGTTGGCATTTCGAAAGAGCAATTTGGCCTACCAAGTTCTACAAATACAGAAACAGATTCTTGTGGCTGCTGCTTTCCTTCTCGGAGATTACATCACTCCTGATGAGCTCACCATGCTGGAGATAAAGTTAATTTCATGCTCCACAAGAGAAGGAAGCCACAAGGGGATTCCCTGTTTACCAAAAAGAAACTACAATTGCAAGCTGTCCGTTTCTAGTGGAAAAGGCTTCCTTCCTCTTAAGAAGACTTTTTACAAAACAATGTGTGATGTAATTTCTTTTGTTTAGCCTTAAAAAAAATACGGCTAAAATAATGCTTCTCAGCATTACGGCAAATCCGCATCTTGATAAACCTCTGTAAACCACACAGAGAACAAGAATTTTGATGCTTTTTATCAATTAATCTAAACCCAATGAGTTGCTGATATGGGACTTTTTATGCATGGCAGCATGATTTTTGTGTGTGTGTGTGTTTTGTGTTTGTGTGTTTCTATATCTTGTGAATGCATCCAGTAACATAATACATTTATGCTTTTAGACAAAAGTATCATGTCTATTATATCTAGTGTGCTAAATTTCCTACGTAATTGTTTTCACATGTTTTTGAAAAGCTAAAGCGTTAAACACCCGTTTCATTCAGTCAATTATATTGAAGTGACTTATAAGAAACAGTAGATCAGTGCTTTAAAAATAAATGCAAGGGAAAATTGAATATGAACCCCTAAAGTAGCATTAAAAAAAACTTAGGGAACAAAGGATTGCACTTCCCTTCCCTTTGCTAGTTAGTCCATAATGTGGGACCCATTATGGAGAAAGCTGAATTTATCACCGAAGAGAAAACATCTCTATTGAGAGACCCATAAAGGATGCTCTGTACGTGGTGATGATGACCCATAAATTGTGGAGCAGACTATTTGGGCATTGGTGGTCCAGTAAGTAGCTTGGTCATAAGCCTTGTAAAGCTTTATAGAGGACCATAAGCCGCTTTCAGGTGACCTCGGAGATACAGGCAGTCGGTAGTTTCAACCCAGGGGTAAATGTAGGGCACCAGAAGGAGGCCCAAGTCCCTGTTGCTCGTATCTGCTACTCTCTGGGCCAGCTGCAATTCCGACGCTGTTGGTGTATATAGTCTTTTGAAGTTGAACTGTCTTGAATTTGAAATGCCTGGCTCGATTCCGAAACAGTTGTTTCAAGGTCAAAGCAGTTGTTCCGAAGGTAACCGGCTGTCCTTTTGGAAGCCTTTCAAGCTTGGGAAACAGTCTGTTCTGAGCTTGAAACACTTCCGGGAATCAGGACGCACCACTCTTGGTTCAGACAGAGGAGGAGGAGGAGGAGGAGGAGGAGGAGGAGGAAGAAGAAGAATAATATTAGGGGAATGCAGAGGGGTCTGCATCTTCTGCTGACTGCATACCCAACACTTTCATATAGGAATTAAATAGCTCTGGAGACAAAGTATTTTCTGAGGCAAATTTCATTAAGATTACTAGTGAGCTGAGCCACAGGCTTCCAGTGTCTTTTTCTGGGAATTAGTCTGTAGGTAAGAGTGGAACTACTCCGTGATCCAAAGCTATTTCAGGAGAATATAGTGATTTCACACAAGAGAACAGCAATTGTCATTTTCTCCTGGTAAAAGTTCGTCCTTCAGGACAACACAGGAAAATTCTGACACACACACACACACCAAATCACCAGAAACGAAAATGAGTGTAGCTAATAATGAGCATTTTGTAAGAACATCTGTAGTAGAATGATCTTATTGATTACATTTAAAAAAAAATGGATTTCTTCAACGTCCTTTCATTTATTGTCCTCTGTCAAATTATAGTTTTTTGTTTTTGTTTTTGTTTTTTGCAAAGCTTAGGGAGAGGAAACTTTCCACATTTTTCATCTCCATAACCTCCTATTTGTTAGCCTTTTAAGATATTCCCATTTCACAGATAGAATCTGAAAAGGCTAAGTGTTTTGCTAGCAAGTCACAAGATATATATTTTCCGATGGATAGAATTGTAAGCAACCTTGTTGTGAGACATTCTGGGAGTCGAACTCCACAAATCCTAAAGTTGCTAAGACTTACACAGTACCACATAGTTTCCAATTTAAATTTGGGGCACTGTAGTTGAAGTATCATGAATTGCATCCAACAAACACAAAATGGATACCTGTAGGTTTGCAGTGATTTGTTCAAACGATGCCTGTGTGTATTTTACATTTCTTTTCCCATAAACAATGTCCTAATTATAATTTGCATGCAAATTGCATGGATCCATTTGTTGTAAGTTAAAGGGCATGTCTGCTAAGTTTTTTTCAACATATGTCAAAATGTATTTTGAATGAGCTCTATGTTTTCCTATACAAGGGTAAACATCAATTTGTATTTGAGCATTTACAGGAGGAGAGCACCCTCTGGTGGCCTCACGGCTTCTTAATACCGGGCCAAGAAAAAAAAAGGACGAAACTTCCTCCAGACAATTAAATCATTTAGCATTGCAATTAAATCCCCAAAGCTGGTTCTAGCTATGTTGTTGCTCAGAAAAAAAGAGAGGTTTTAAGTATTGTGGAGCCTTGTTATATTAATATGGTACGCTTGGTCTACCATGGACCAACTTTCCATGTCAGTTTATCCGATTGAGTATGATGTCATCTGTATAGCAATTTGAAAGGAGTGAATTTTTTTTTAAAAAAATTAAAATTGTGGAGAAAAAAATTTATTGTGGAGAGGAAAGGATTTGAAATTCATTTATTTAGATAATTTTATCTAAATTCAAGTAGTTTCGTTGGCAATTTTTCTCCCCAAAACTGGATGTGACAAGATCCCTGGGAAGGCAAAGTTTATAGGAATGAGTCCAAATACAACATTTTCTCTCCCCATCTTGACTAAATTGCTATTCTATTCTATGGTTTAATTTTTGTCCCTCCCTGAAATGTGTTTAGCTGTTAATCTGGTTGAATGTTAGAAAATACCGTGTTTCCCTGAAAATAAGACTGGGTCTTTATATTCATTTTTGCTCCAAAAGATGCATTAGGGCTTATTTTCTAGTTTGGTCTTAGTTTTGGGGAAATACGGTACTAAATGCATCCATCTGGCTGACAATCTTAACTGGGGCTTATTTTTGGGGTAGGGCTTACATTACGAGCATCCTGAAAAATCATGCTAGGATTTATTTTCCGGTTAGGTCTTATTTTCGGGGAAACAGTATATTAGAGCCCAGTTCCTTTAATGGATGTGCTCAAGCAGAGGCTGAACAGCCGTGATGAGTGGTTTAATCTGGATTCATTCATCAAGTTGGCTGTTCCAATGTTCAGCCAAACGGTCCCTTTCAATTCTGTGACTCTTATCTAGTTAATTAAAAAAAAAGTGCTGCTTGATTACCTGAATGGAGATTGATTTAATATTTAAAAAATGTACTGGAAGAATAGGACTTCAGAGTTTGTATTTGGCCAATGCATGTCTGAATTCACTTCAATGCATCTTTATTTTGTTTGACCACTTTCATTTTTCTGGTCACCATTCACAGAACACACAGCGGTTAAATAGTTCTCAGTCCACGCAACCTCTTGCAACACCCGTTGTATCTGTGACAACTCCAAGCTTGCCCCCACAAGGACTGGTCTATTCTGCCATGCCTACAGCTTACAATACTGGTAAGTTACTGTTATGGCCTGCCAGTGGAGGTGGCAGCAGATTCAGACAGCGAGGAGGTTGGGGAGGAACATGGGCCAGTCCTGGAGTCTGGGGAAAAGGCTCTGATGAGGGCTCTGTGTCGTGCAGAGACGGGGCCAGGGCCGTCTGACAGTTATCAGCTGCCTTCAAAGTCAGACATCAGTGAGGCAGACAAACAGCTGGAGCCTGTTCCTGATGTGTTGCCAGACGAAGGGAACAGCTAAGGAATAGGGGTCGACTTGGGAGTAAGGCCACAGGTGGACAGTGAATGATCCTTCCCATAGGGAATAGAAGAAGAGCGAAAGGGGAGTGGCGTTTGCAGGAGACAATTAGTTCATTCCTGCATTCTTGCCAAGTATTGCGGCATCTGAAAGATATCAGCCTGGCCACTCTCCAAGCCTGATAAAGATCGGTAATTGTGAACTATCTCGAAAGACTGTGGGCCAGGACTTTCATGGATGAGAATTCACTATAAATCAAATAAAAGGGGACGAGGACTCAGCTTCATGCTGCTGGGGAAGCCTAGGTCAGAACAGTTAAACATTTGTTGGCTCTTCGTCTCTCTATTTTCTGAATGGCTGCTGCCAACAAAAGTCACAAATATTGAATTATTGCTCAAAATTATGTGCTGCTCTTCATAGAAATATAAATATTTTAAATTAAATGATCTGGTACAACACGTAACAAATAGTACAATTAAAAAAAAATCACGGTAGCCTAAAACTAAATCATGTAGTAGTACATGGGAAAGGCTTGGTAAATATTGCTGAGGGAAATTATGATGGAAGAGCCCATTTGTTGTGGTGGTTAAACCATCAGGATAGAAACGGGAGCCTGTGAGTTCTAGTCCTGTTTTAGGCATGAAACCAGCAGGGGGCCTTGAGCCAGTCACTTTCTATCAGCCCTGGGAAGCAGGCAATGGCAAACCGCCTCTGAAAAACCTTGCTAAGAAAACTGCAGGGACTTGTTCAAGCAGTCTCTGAGAATTTGACACAATTAAACACAAGAGGGGAAAAATATGAGATGGGTTTGGTATATTTTAGAGAGGAATTACTTTTGGGGACTTTGAAAATTTATATAAAGGAATTAGTGGCCTCAGCTTCCCTCTGAAACGGGGAAATGAAGCAATGGTGCTTTCATCCCACAGTCCCAATGTTAAGGTTCCCCCTGATGTACATGAAAATGTGCCTGGTTTACATGCTTAGAAATCTCTATGTGCCCATGGAAAAAAAAAACTACCTAGCCAGTATCAACTAATGCATGAGTTGGCAACACTCAAAGAGCCACAAAGGTCCCAACGGGAAGTCCCCCATTCAGTTCTGGAGCCAACTGGAAGTCCGGTTCCCCCACCATAGAGTCTCCTCCTAGTGCGGCGTCCTTTTTCCTCTGCTGACTTGAAGTCCGGTTCCCCCACCATAGAGTCTCCTCCTAGCGCAGCGTCCTTTTTCCTCTATGTGTCCTAACCGAAAGCCCTGTCAATTGTGGAGCTGTAGCAAAGGGAAGAAAGAGTCACCTGCGGAGCCGTGGGTTGCCGACCCCTGAACTAATAGATAGAAAAGTTGCAGCATAAATCATTGCTCTTTCACAGGAGCCCATTTTTATCCCTATTCTTTCCCCAAGACGCAAAGGGTTATATTAAGAAAACAGTATTAGAAAGTGATTAAGTGCTGAAAAACGTTTGCAGCTCCCTCTCCTTCCATATGTGAGAGAAAAAGCAGTGACAATCATGAAGTGAAATAACTTCCTGCATGTTAATCAGAAGCGACAGCTATTTAAGCCCTGATTTTAAAAACCTAATATTTAAGTTCCTGAATCAAACCTTGGAGACATCTGTTCCATAAGGCTTTGGGGCCCCCACCCTGCAAAAGTGGGGATGGGGAAATCATTTTGTCATTACTTCTGGAACAATAATCAGACAACAGCTTTAAGTATTCTTCAGTTGACTTACCATTAATCTTCAGATGGGCTTCCTGAACTGTTTGCATCTTAACTGGTATTCTTTCAAGTTGGTTTCCAGTCTTTTTCCTTCTCACTTCCTCCCTCCCTCCTTCCAAAAGCAGCAGAGACTAATTTTATTTCTGAAGTTTGTAAGCTATTCAGAGAGCTTTTTGAAGGCTTAACTGCAGAGCAAATGGTACTTTAAATAATGTCGCTAATAAGATTTGCATCCTTGGCTGTTTTGCAATTCACAAAATTGTGTGTAGATATAAACAGAAATTGGATAGTGCGATCCCTCCGGGGTTTGCTCTTCAAGGAATTCACAGGACCCTGTTACTCTTTGGAATAATCTTGGTTTTTCTCCTGGGAGCCCACCTGAATTTCTTGTGCAAGAGTTGTGTCAAGGACTCTGCATCCGCTCTCTGCTCATAAATGAAAGATGGTCTTAAGAGGCTTCCCGTGTTTCAGCATCTCAAGTAAGCCGCCCATACACTTTCCT
The DNA here is from genome assembly GCF_051295495.1 of Thamnophis sirtalis. Lineage (NCBI taxonomy): Eukaryota > Metazoa > Chordata > Lepidosauria > Squamata > Natricidae > Thamnophis > Thamnophis sirtalis. Next base: position 15,922,900 of record NW_028261382.1, on the reverse strand, counting down.
TGAGCAATTTTTAAAAAAAAATAAACTCAAGAGTTAATCCTTAGAGATGGGGGACAAATTAGTTTGGCTTGCATCTTTGTACCAATTTACCCAATCTACAAAAGCAGTAAATAGGACCTCACAATTGTTCAGCTGTTAGCAATCAGCCTGTGAGGTGTAGAATTTTTTTTTTTTAAAAAAAACCAACCTTATAACTTTGCCACAAATGCTTAATACAAAATATTTTTCTCTCCGCTTTCAGATTACTCCTTGACTAGTGCAGACCTGTCAGCCCTGCAGGGGTTTAACTCCCCAGGAATGCTGTCATTAGGACAAGTTTCTGCCTGGCAACAGCATCATCTAGGACAGGCAGCTCTCAGCTCTCTTGTGTAAGTAGGAGATCATTCTTGCAGCTTCCTTGGATTCGCCATCTTGGTCCCAGTAGGAACTCCACAACCTCTGATCGTGTTTGGATTGATTCAAGTTCAGTGTCGTGTTCCTTACTTTCTAGCGTAAAATTAGTTGGATGTGCATGGTTGTTTTCTCGGGAAGAATGCCGAGTTATGATTTGCAAAACTCCTGCATTTTTGCTGGTTTAAGGAAAAATCATGTCCCCACACTACAAAAAAGATGTCGAGACTCTAGAAAGAGTGCAAAGAAGAGCAACCAAGATAATCAGTGGACTGGAGGCTAAAACATGTGATGAACGGTTGCAGGAACTGGGCATGGCTAGTCTAGTGAAGAGAAGGACCAGGGGAGACAGGATAGCAATCTTCTAACATTTGAGGGGCTGCCAGAGAGAGGAAGGGTTCAAGCTATTTTCCAAGGAACCTGAAGGCCAGACAAGGAACAATGGATGGAAACTGATCAAGGAGAGATTCAACCTGGAAATAAGGAGGAACTTTCTGACAGTGAGAACAATCAACCAATGGAACAATCAGCCTTTGGAAGTTGTGGGAGCTTCATCACTGGAGGCTTTCAAGAGGAGAGTGGACTACCATTTGTCAGAAATGGTGTAAGGTCTCCTGCTTGAACAGGGGGGTTGGAGTAGATGACCTACAAGGTCCCTCCCAAATCTGTTATTCTGTTCTGACCCCCCCTTCTTCGCTCGTTCACAGACGACAGTCAGACAGAACTTCAAAGGAAATATCTTTATCAGTCCTGGCTCAAGCTGGCTGTGAGCCCAAAAATAAATGTAGATAAAGTCTCTGGCAAAAAGTTACACAGCAAAAGCAAAAACAAAAAGCTCTTACAGCAAATCAGGTTTACAGAAAGCAAATCACTTATCCAAGTGCCTCTTTGAATCTTGCAACGATGAACCACACACTACGAACCACGAACGAACATTGACTTCTGCAACTAAGGTGTGGCACCATCCATCTTTTATCTGCAGAAGACGACCCTAATGAGCAACAGCTGCTCATTAGTCCTGCATCCCAATGCAACTCACAGCAAGCTGCTGCTGAGTCACAACATTATTCTATTCTAAAATTTCCAAAGGAAATCCTTGTCACTCTCCAGTATTTTTCTCTTCATTTCAAAAAATAGCCAAGAGAAATGGAGCAGCCTATAATAATATTTTTTGTAAATTGCCAGAGGCCATGAAAAAGAAGATTCTGTTTAGTTTCTTTACAATTTCTTATAATTGGATTAAAATCAAAATTCTTAACACACTCCTTTTGACTCAAAAGACTAAAAGCAATTTGGAAAATTACAGTTAGTCCTTAATTTACAACCATCCATTTACTGACTGTTCAAAGTGATTAAAATGCAGGTACATGATTTTCCAATTACTGTTCCCATTCTAATTCATTTGAAATATACGAGATATAATATGTGGCAGCAAAAGCTGGTTACTGATAGAACTCCACTCATTTTTGAATGAACAAATGACTTGCTTCCCACACTGCCCTAAATCATAATCTGATTTATATCCTTTGTCTTAAGGGATAAGTCCACCCAACCTGGTGTAGTATATTCAGCCAACTCTGCTGATTAATGTTAATTGATTAATACGACAGACAAACCAATTGATTTTTTTTAAGACTAGGTCTCCATGCTCAAAATGTTTGGAGAATCCAGCAAATAACACAACTGGATTATAGAGGAACTGGGCTTGTTGTCTCCATGTTGTCACATTTGCCCTTTGTCTTCTCTAGTAATGCATTACATTCACAAATATGCGCGCACACACACACACACACACACACACACACCCCACCCTCCCTGACTAAACAAGGTGGCTACTGGGGAAAATAAGAGGATGGAGGTGTGTAGGATATGTTTGTCACCTGGAGTTCTTTGTAAAAAAAAATAACAAAGACGGGATATAAATTAAACAACAACCATTCCATTTTAATTTATTTGTGTTGTGGCCCGCTAGTGGCCAGCGAAGCTGGTGTTAGACTCAAGACAGAAGGTTGGGGAGGAACATGGGCCAGTCCTTGAGTCTGGAGAAGGCTCTGATGAGGGCTCTGTGTCAGAGGCAGAGATGGGGCCAGAGCCGTCCAACAGTTATCAGCAGCCTTTGGAATCAAATATCAGTGGGACAGAAGAACAGTTAAGAGCCTGTTACCAATGTGCGCGCATGCGCAGACCTGCCAGGAGAAGTCAACAGCTAAGGTACAAGGGCCGACTCAGGAGTAAAAAAAACAGGTGGATGGTGAATGGCCCTTCCCATAGGGAATAAAGAGGAGCAAAAGAGGAGGGGAGTTTGCAGGAGACAATTAGTTCAATTCATTATGGTGAAGATCTGTTCCTGACTTCTTGCCAAGTATTGTCTGCTACAAAGTGGCGTTTGGAAGATATCGGCCTGGCAGCTCTCCAAGCCTGATAAAGATCTGTAGTTGTGAAATCTCATGAAAGACTGTTTGCTGGGACTTTGCTGGAGAGGAATTCCCTTTAACCTAAATAAAAGAGGTTTTATCGGGACAAAGAGTTGGTTTTAATGCTCTTGGGAAGCCTAGGTCAGAACACTTGGATGCAAGGTTGGGTTTCTTAAATGTTGGCTCCAGCAACCACAACAAACCATGATTTTTCTTTCTCTCTCTCTCTCTTCCTCCCTCTCCCCCCCTTCTCCCCTCTCCGACTTTAATTAGAACGGGAAGCCAGTTATCCCAGGGTTCCAGTTTATCCATCAACACCAATCAGAATCTTAACATTAAGTCTGAACCGATTTCACCTCCCCGAGAAAGGGTGACCCCGTCCACGTTCCAGTCACAGCCCCAGGCATCTCAACAGCTGCCGCAGCAACCGCCACCACCTCTTCAACCGTCGCGGCAAGAAATGGGCCGCTCCCCGGTGGATAGTCTCAGCAGCTCTAGCAGTTCCTACGACGGCAGCGACCGGGAGGACCCCCGGGGTGACTTCCATTCGCCAGTGGGGCTGGGAAGGCCTCCCAATTCAGAAGATCGTGAGAGCCCGACGGTCAAGCGGATGAGAATGGACACCTGGGTGACCTAGGCCCGCCGTTCTCCACACGTCGGGTTCCCGCTTTTGAGTTACCCCCCACTCCCCCATGAACAGTCCTGACATATCTAAATTTATAAATAAGGACCTCAAATAAATATTTATATGTGTATATATTATATTATATTATATCATATATATATATATATATATATATATATATATATATATATATATATATATATATATATATATATATATATATATATATATATATATATATATATATATATACACATATACATGCATATATATATCTTTGTATACATATATATGTGTGTGAACGTGTAGAAAGACACACAAAAAAAGAAAAACTGGGCACTTGACACCAATGTTTTTATATGGTTGTGGATGCCCTTGTGGGTTAAACAAGTATAACAGAAGACTCTTCTCCCCCCCCCCCCCTTTGCAGGCCTTGGCCTCACCTGGCACTTAACGCTGGACTTTTGGTAGTGCAAAAGAAATGTTCTCCCCCTTATATAAACTATCCAGTTAGATGGCTGAACCATCAGGGCCTGCCTCTAGTAGTGTTCCTGTGTGTTTTTTAACAGTTGTGTGGTTTCCTGTAATTAAAATTATGCTTTGTAGCAGCAGAGCAGTAGAAAAAGAAAGCAATACTGTACATAGGATGACCTCTCTCTAACCCAGTCTTAGCATGGGTCTCTTGCAAAGAATGCATGGAGAAGGGCTGGTATTATTTAAAAAAAAAAAACACGCATACTCAAACTCCTGTTTTTGCACATGCAAAACAAGGCTGGGTCTGATAAGATTTTTTTTTTCTTTTTAAACCACATGAGACAGACTCATGAATAATACGCATGAAATCTTCAGAAGATGTTAGCCTATGAGATATCTATAAAGAAGAAAAAAGAATTAATATATTAAGTTATAATTGGAATATGTTTTAAAAAGCTTTCTTATGTTAATCGTACCTTTTTTAAAATATAGAGAACCAATTTTAGCTCGTGTATATTTTTTATTAAAGAAAACCATACGTCCCTTGAAGACTATATAGAAAGTTATATATGTACTTTTGAACACATTCTGCTATGAATTATTTATACAAGCCAAAGTTGAATGGTGTAGCTTTTTTTTTTAAATTTGTAGAGTATACTTCTAACTTGATTTTTTGACTTGTCTATTGTTTTTATTTTCAGGGGAGGAAGGAAAAAAATATTGCGGGCAGAACCTTAGGGAAAAATAAGCCATGAATATTCTTTATGTAAATTAAAATTTGAGCCAAATTTTGTGTATATAGCATCTGAAATATATGATCACCTTTTGGTGTAAGTACGTATGTACTATACGTTCACCAGATTAAAAAGTATATTTTTGTGGATTGACGCCAACTTGAAGAAAAAAGAAGAAAAGGCGAGGTCCTTATTAGTAGAGTATTCACTGTTTCATATTTACTATTTTGTTCAATATGCTGTACTTTCTTTTGGATTTAATTAATATTCAGATTTTTTCAAAAGGTGTTTTAAAAAGGGGTTGTCCCCTTCACTGGTAGTGAATATGTTTGTTAAAATTGTACTCCTTTTTTTGTGCTGTATAGTAAAGCTTTCTTTACACGTTTTATAAATATATACACACAAGAGAGACACATACATACATATATATATATATATGTATATATATATGTATAAGTGTATATTTGTGTGTGCATGTGTGTGTGTATATATATCTATATATCAATATTTATATATATATGAAAATATATATGTATATAGATAGTAAAGTGATAAATCCTTCCCTAATCCCTCTTATAGAAATCTGATACTAAATTCATCCTGCATAAATAGAAAAAGATATTGCAACATGGTTTTTAAAGGCATTATTCACAAATGTCTCTTTTGGGGTTGAGGGAACTATCATATTGTTCATGTCATGAAAACATACACCGAGAAGCAAAAAAAGAAGAGGGATTTTGAAGTGGGTTTGTGTACGTTTTGGACAAGGTATATTTTACAAGCATTTTGCTAATGCAAGTTATTTAGAAAGCGAGTTTACCCTTCGAGGGGGGCAGCTATATAGGAGTTTCCTTTAGTGCAGGGGTGTCAGACTCAATTTCATTGAGGGCCGCATTCAGGGTTTTGTTTGATCTCGCTGGAGTGGGCATGGCTCGGGTGGGCATGGCCAGCTCGATGTCACTCATATCGGGAGTGCCCATGGTGGCCCAAGCAGTTTGCCAGTGAAAACAGGCTCCCGAGCTCCATTTTTGGCTGCAACAGCCTCCTGCAACCCTCATTGTCAGAGGGTTGCAGAAGGCCGTCACAGCCAAAAATGGAGCTCGGGAGCCTGTTTTCGCTGGCAGAGGCACTGCGGGCCGGTCCTTCGCTGTTTCCAGGGTGGCCCTGGGGCCACATCTTAGCACCCCACAGGCCAGCTTCGGCCCCCGGGCCTTGAGTTTGACATCTCTGCTCTAGTGTGTTCAGATATCCAATCTGTATTTTTGAGCACACGTTAGAATATTTAAATCTCTGGACCCAACAGCTGCTCCGTGACTTTCATTTGCACTAATTTAGACTTAAAGACAGCATCACACCAGGTCCTAAATTTGGCCTTATTGTGTACAATATACGGGTGGGTTCCTGTGTCAGTATCTCACAGAGTTGAGCATAGAAGAACATCACGTTCACTTTTAGCCATTTCATTTCAGTGCTTTCTCTTCTGCCATCTAAGGAACTCATCCCCTTGGCCAAAATGGCTTTTGTTGATCGTCAAGCAATGCTTAACCCATCCTGCAGTGCAGTTCACCTACAATTCATTCCCGTGGATCAGTTCACATTTGACACAATAAAAACTGCTTTGAACTTGGGAGTCTGGCAGGATATATGCAGGGAAGCCAGTTGTGAGAAACTCCAGTTGTGTGTAACCACATTAAATAGTCTATCTGAACATGTGATTTACTGTAAATGTGAGCCAGTCACTGGCTGCTTTCTTTTTGACTTTTCCTTGGAGTGAAATAGTAATTCTGTTTCATATCTAAACTAGATAGTATTTCGGAAGACATGCAATTGAATTCTGGAATGCTGACAAATTTGAGTTTTAAGGTCAAGTTTTGACCTGCGTTTCTTCTTAACCTACAACCTTCTAAACCTCTTCAGCATGGCTCGCTGGAAATCTCCAACTATACAGAAATGAAATATATTTCCTTTTTTTTTTACACATTACCTATTCCTCCTTCTATCATGAATAAGCATATATACCAGTGGTGCATAGTGCCCCTTGTAATTGTTTTTTAGTTTGGGAAAAAAGTACCCGTTGCCCCTATTCTTTGTGATCATTTCTCATATGTTTTTGAGGAACTAAAAGAGCTGGAATTTAGCTACTGCAAACCTTGTTAGTTAGGGTAAAACAGAAAATGCAGTCAAACTTCCTTGCTCCCTCACGTGGGAACAACGCAGCCCCTCCAGTGATCCTTCTGGTGCTTCAAATGAGCATGTTTCTCTGGCACTACACGGACCTTCCCGCAGATTCAATTGGGAGTTGTTATTTTTTGTTTCATTTCACATCTACTGTCTCATTTCTTGTGTGCCTTAATGCAAATGGCTGTGCTGACTGTATCTCAGTAGTCTTTATTCCTATGCAGGTCTCTAAGGAGTTACATCATCATGCGTCTTTTTTTAAAAGAAAAACATACAACAGAAAAAACGTTTTTGGCTTTGTACATTAAGCCACCCAACTTTTGTTTTGTTTTGATTTAAGAATCCTTTCTGGAAATCAGACTGTTAATTCTCGGCCCAACAGGTTGCTCTACGATCTCTTCCCCTTCCGTTTTCTCCTGTGGAAGAACTTCAGATCATGAAAATGATTTTTTTGTTTTGTTTTTACAATTAGCACTAACTCGTGTAACTCTAGGTGGTTTTTTTTGTGGGGAGGGAACATACCCTTTGACCCTGTTGATAAAGTTGCAACAGCAAGTAGGATTGCTTATGCTAAGTTAGTTATAGATGCATCCTGTACTTTGGCATTTGAGTGAAGTTGGTGTTTCTGTGCTGTCATTTGCTGTTCCTTCGTACCAAATATAAAGTTTTGCACTGACGTTGCTGCAGTGATGCAAAACATTTTTAACAGGGCGATGCGTTTGTGAGTCATCGCCCTCCCTTCCAGCAGGAATTGTGCAATTATTCCAGAGCAGAAACTTGTGAGGCCCAAAGGGCCCTTCAGTTCGCTGCACATGCCTCACAGACCTGAATTTTCTTTTTGGATAGTTCAGGGAGTCTTTGTTTAGCAACCACAATTGGAACCACTGGCCACCATTAAGTGAAGGTAATGTGACTGTACTTGCGCTCCGGCTCCAGCTTTCCTTCGCTATACCGACCTGCGATGGTCGTAAAAGCAAGGATTAGTCGCAAAGTGATCTTTTCACGGTTGTCATAACTACAAATGGCCATTGCCCAAGGCTGTCACTAAACAAGGACCGCCTGCAGTCCCCGATACTGCACGAAAATTTTTTGAAATCTTACAGGAATTTGTATTACATCAATGAAGAGCTGGCTGGATTAAAAAAAAAAACTACTCTAAAATGCTGAAATATTATTCGTCTTCTTTGTAAAACCCTCAGCTTAAAGCATGCCTGAAGTCGCTCTTTGGTTTGATCTTGGTTCTCTAGGATCTTAGCAACACTCTGAAAATTCATTCAGAGGTATATATAGAGATATACATTGGGTGGTTTCTGACCTAATACATTTCCATTAAGGAGATATGGCTTGAAATTATCCTCAATACAAACCCTATGCTGGGAACAAGAACTTCAGGTAAATTAGATGTGCTAGGATCCTTGGCCAAATGGGTGAACAGTCCACCCTTTTCAAGATTGCTAGGGGGTTATCAGCTTGACAGAAGGCTAAATCCTCCTAGCATGACTTTTCTTAATTGATCAACCCCTCTTAATAAGACTCATCCCCCTTTTAAGCTAATGAATGGGTTCAAACAATGGAGGTGATGGTGTAAAATAGTTTGAATGCATATATGATAAGATTTCAGCAAGACTGCATAGCACACAAATCTTTCTAGAAAGGAGTTGCAAAGAATCAAAGACCTATTAATAACTTTATATATATATATGGCATATAAAGAAATGAGGCTGTGCAGCACTTTGGAACAGTTCCAGAAAGGTGCTTTGGAATGCGTAAGGGTGTGGATGTATCAGCTGTATGCAACTCTTTAAAGCAGCTGCATCTTTTCCTGGGGATTGCACAGCAAAATCCTAGTAGGGAATGCTTTAAGCCTTTTACCTATTATAGGACGTTAATGCATAGGCAAGTGTACTGTGTGCACAAGAAATATATAGTAAATAAGTAACATAAATGATTCCTCCCAGATATCAACCATGGGGGAGGGGGGGAGAAAGTTTGAAATTTAGAATGTGAAAGACTTTTAAAAAGAGATTTTTTTTCCTCACTTTGTTGTGCAAGAAAACACTGCTTTGCTATATTTAAAAAAAGAAAAGCTTTTTTTAAAAGAAATAAATATATATATATGTACTTAGTAATTGTTTGTAGTCGACAGTTCACAGACGAAGCTGTTTGCGGTTAAAGCCGCCTGGCGGCACAAGCTGGACTTTGTTGCCATCTTTAAGATGAATCTTTAAGAGAAAAAAATATTAAGTTAATCTTTTTCCCTGAATGTGGTGTTTTTTTCTTCATTATACAATAAATATTCTAGTGAACTTTTTATCAAATGGTTAAGAAAATGCTAGAAGTTGTTGTAAAATATTTGTATCTTGCATTCACTAAAGTAAAAATACTGGCTTTTACTGTGTATATCAGACTCACTCCTATTTAGAATGCCTGGTTATTCTACTTTCCCCGGTTTCTGAGTCTTTCCTAAGCTTGATTCATCTTTTTCTTAGTCATTGTCCTGTCACCAAATGCCCCTACCTTATTGTATGAACTTGAAAGTGGAGCTGTCCAACTTCATCAGGCTTTCCATCCAAAAATTTTTTTTTCTTCTCTGCCAGCTCAGTCTTGACTGTCTAAATCAAACATGACCCCCCTATTCCCTCCTCCCAGAAATGTCGAGCTGCATCACCATGGACCGTCACGAAGGTTTGGCTCAGCATTGCTAATTATAGTCCAGCTTAGCCGATCAGACTAAAACAAATTTCACCTTTTTGAAACATGACCCATTTTCATTGCAACCGGAGATTCAGAATCATGCTAACTTTTTTGAATCTAGCCCTCATTTAGAAGACTCCCTGTTAAAACCATGGGTTTTCTGATTGAACGAGTTCACAAATTTGAACTAGCCAACAAATGCATTTTTGGTAATGAATTAAGAGTTGGAAGGTGTTTGTTACATACGAAATCATTTTTTAAAAAAAAAAGTAATTACAGCTGACTTCGAGGAATTGCCTATATTCAGTCCAAGAAATAATACCCGAACTGGTGTATCCTGATATAAGCTGAGTTCACCCTAAATTGTAATATCGCTTGTTTGAAATTGGTTTGGCGTCTTATATAAGCCCAACAAACTGTGGTTTATTCAGCAAGCTGCGGTCGGCTAGTCATGGCTTAGAAGCGTAAGCCAGGTGAGCTGTTAGCAGCAGCTGCCTCTGATTCAAATATCTGCCCAAGCCATTTGCTTTGTTCAACTGATGATGGAAAACAAATATTTGGAAAGGCCTCATTTAAACTGTCCTGTTGACATCCAAAAACAACATGTTCTTTGGATTGAAATGTGTCGAAAAAGCAGGATCATTTTCAGAGAACAAACCTCTCCACATTTTCTCATCTTGTACTCCTACTTTGAGTTGTTCTATGCTCTGGCTGATGTCATATTTGATGGTGTCCAGCAACCATGTTCTCTGGCCTGGTTCCCTTGGAATATAGCTAGGGGTATTTAAAATAAGTGGGTTTTTTTCCTCTGTAAATGCCTCAATGTAAGTTACTTTTTGCTTCTAAAACCTGATGCATATGAGAGAAAAAGAAGAGTTCCTATCACTGAGAAATTACTAGGATCCCCAAACAAACATGTGGCAAATAGAGTGACACTTTGACGGGTAAACATAATACTTCAACTTTATTCAAACACAGAGTCATAGCTCAAAAGTTGATAAGTTTAAATACTCAATGAAAAATATTGCAAAGATTCTTAAACTACTTCAAAAATTTCAAGTTTGCTTATGTCTTTTTAATTATAGTATTTGAGTTTTATAAGAGAAATACTTTTTATTTATTTTTTTAATTACAGCAATGGAGGACAAGGTGAAAAAAGAGGCAGTTTTGCATAGGAAGAGTGAAGAGGGACAATCTCCTTTCTGTTTCCCCATATTCAAGATGCTCCCATTTCCGTCAAAAATTTCTCCTGGCCCAATACATGTTAAAAGAAAGAACTTCAGTAGTGCAATAAGTCCATTAAATGTTTCATTTGTCTCACATTTGACAAGATAACTGATAATGACATGGTACATAATTTGGGATCGTAGGACTTTCTTTGCTTGCATTATTCAGATTGGTTAACTGGATTGCATTAATATCAATGAATAGGAATGTTTTCTTGCAGATATCTCATTACCCAAAGTAGGTAACGTCATCATGTGAAAACCTTTGCAAGAAAACAACCAAGATCAGACAGCACCAAGGACCGCTATTTTCAACAAATATTCTCCTTTATTGGTAGAATGTTAATCATTTTTCACTGCACCATCCTGAGAAATTGGGAAGAACTGTTTTAATATCTTCCCCTTGATGATTAATACTTTATAGAGAGCAATGAGGGAAGTCCAGTTATCCCATTGCTGGTTTTTTGCTCTTGCGTATTTCATCCAATTCTGAGATTAGATTCACCACTAATCAAACAATGAAAGAAAGGGAGGGAAGCCAGCAAATTTAGAACAATTGCCTGAGACAAAAGTTCTCCACATCAACCCTTTACTGGCTGCATCTGAAGCTAGTCAGGGTTATTCAAATAATTGTCAAATAATTGATTAGGAAGCATCTGAATTTTGATCACATGACTATAGCAATAATACTTAGGCTTATATACCGCTTCACAGTGCTTTCCAGCAAACTCTTAAGCGGTTTACAGAGTCAGTCTCTTGCCCCCAACAATCTGGGTCCTCATTTGACCCACCTCAGAAAGCAGAGTCAACCTTGAGCCTGGTGAGATTCGAACTACCAAATTCCAGGCAGCTGGCAGTCAGCAGAAATAGCCTGCAGTACTGCACTCTAACCACTGCACCACAGCAGCTCTTATGGGGAAGATATTAAACTGGGAATACTTGAACAGTCACAAGTGTGAAAAATGATCATAAGTCACTTTTTTTCAGTGCCGTAACTTTGAAAAGTCCCTGAATGAACTGTTGTAAGTCAAGGACTTTCTGTATCCCAGTCAAAAAGCTTAAAAGAGGAAGTTTTTCTGGCCAATTGTTCACATCCACTCATCAATAAGTGGGATGCTGGTTGATGAGAGACATGAGCATTAAAACGTGCAGATTAATAACAGAAGGAAAAAAAAACCCTCCATTTGAGGCCAATGTCAAAATAGACCTGTAACTTCTTTGGCTACAAAGTTCACACTAGGTATAGATCCACAACTTGCAAAACAAAAATTACATATGTAAACAACGCCCCCAAATCCTAATTTGCAGATCTCAAACATGACTTTTAAACATTTTGCTAAACACATGCAGTATTCCGGCTTTTGCTGGATTATCTGGATGCATCTTATTTCTTCAAAAGGGCCAGGCCTCACAAAACCCTGCAAGACGAATAGGGATATCACTCAAACTGTGTTCCCTGAAAAAACTACCCTAGTTACACCGTGTGGAGAAATGTTTTAACAATAGAAAGGAAAAGGGACCGAGGAGAGTAAAAAGAAAAGGGTTTTTGGAAGCTGAGATCTCAGGAGGAAAATCCGGGCATTTGTAGGATGCAGTAGTAGGTTGGGCCTCTGTCCTCATTTTTGCTATTAAAAAAAATGTCCCTTTTCTTCCTATACAGTGGGAGCAGGTTAACAATAATTATCTTCCCACGACTCATTTTGCCCTGTTGTTCCTCTGGCTGGTCTTTGCTCAAAATTCATTAGTAACCACAAATAACAAAGAGATGCTGCACTGCTCTTGGGAGAGGGGAAAAAAATCCAGAATCCGTTGTTACTCCCAGATCATTTGGGGCAGGGAAAACAGGCCGGGTTATGTCACCCCCCTGATGGGATGAAAGCTGCTTTAGTAGTGTGGACGGTGGAGGTGCTTTCTTGCCCAGCGGAGTTTGGTCTTCCCACCAAAGAACGGTTCACTGAGATTTTGACAGGTTCTGTCGTGTTGGAGGTACTGAGAACCACATCTACTTGCTGGGTCTTAAAATAGACAATGTAAAACACAGGTAAAACAATTCCTATCAGGAGCATAAGAAAAACTGCTTTCCACCACTGGATCCCATAATCTGCTCCGGTGCAGGTTGCTTTCTGCTCCCGAGATGACCAGTTTGAAGGTTCAATGAAGGGATCTGTGCATGAAGGGATTTCCAACTGTGTCACTCTTTCAATGGTTTGGTCAATCCCTCTGAAATATTGATCAAATTGTTCATGGTCGCCACTCCTGTTTTCCGGATCTATGGATACAGAGTGTTCGAGGAGCAGAGCAGGAGTCTGAAGGGGTAGCAACTCATCGCAGGTCTCCGTCAGTAGTCCATTCACCTTGACCGGAATTTTGATGGATTTCAGGGCATAGAAGTCTTGTTCTTGGATAAAGTTATTAACCCTCTTGATATCTTCAACCTGAAAAATTGGTAAAGGAAAATGTCTATGGAGATTCTTTTTTTTTTTTTTAACAAAGATGGTTTGGTTTTCATTACTAATTTGGGTGATATGCTCCAGTAATTCCATAAAGATTTTTGCACTAGTTTAATGTAAAGCTCAAGTACAGTCCTAGACACTTCTCTTGCGGAGCCAAAGATTAAGAAAGAGTTCTTGCACCAAACTTCCTCACTTGTTAAAATGTTTAATTACAGACATTCAAAACCATTTTGACTAGATCTTAGTTGAGTGTAGTTAGAATACAGAATAGAATAGAATATAGTACAGCACAGCCGTCTCCAATGTCTTTTGAGTGTTACACCTTATATCATTTCTACCCAACATGAAATATAGTCCCCTTGCATCTGAACTCTCCCAGTTGAGGGAGTCAATAATATTGCCTAATCAGAACTTTGTAAAGTCTACAAGGAGGCTAAAAACTCCCCAAACAAATTGTGCAAAGATTACCAAAAAGAAAGCTTTGTATAATCTGTAATCTCTCTCTATTTATAAATGGCTCTGTGTTTGTATGTTCCAGCATAACTCTGGAACACCTCGAGCAATTTCAACCAAATTTGGTATACAGATGGCTTAATCTCTGGAAAAAAATACTAACACTCCTCAGGGTGTGTGTTCTGTTAAGATACAGCCTGTTGTATCTTAAAATGGCTTCTACTATACAGCGCAGTGGAGCTGCCTTGGTAACGGCTTCACAGTACTCCACAAGGGGGTTCCCTCTGATAAGGGGGAAAATCCAACATTAGAAATTATGTTTGGTCCAGACATTTTCCCCCTATAAATAAATACCTGGACAATACCATGTTATCAACTAGTCATTTATAACAATTAAATAGTACAACACAACTTTCAAATCCAAATTAATCCCTGGGGGAGAAAAATCTAAGCAAAATTCATGGAGACCCATTAATTGTAAAGCAGACCAGCCCATGGTTCAAGTTCTTTTAATTGAGCTTTTTCTATTCCGAGATCAAATTAAATCCACAGTTTAATCTGACTGACTCACTAACCCACTCACTTCACAGAATCTCCATGGAGAAAGGAGGAGGAGAAAGGGGTGTCAACTGCCTTGAGTTACCTCTCAAAATAATAAAGGTGCCATATAAATAAAATAAATAAAACCAGCCTTGATTTTCAAGTTGCACAATATTCTTCTATCAGCTAAAAAAAATAATTGACTAAGCTTAATCATTAAAGGACCCAATGCAAGCATGGAAGCTCCTAATTCACCCTGATGTGCCAAAGGTGGCATCGGGGAGCAGGCACCTTGGCCAGTGTCTCAACCGGAAAAACTAGATTGCCCTTCCCAGCCTTCAAATATCCTGAACTGGAAAATTAATCCCTGTAAACAATCTTGGCTTGAAATGAAACGCCTCTCAATCCAGTTGGTGGAAACGAGATCCATTTGCTTCTCCTCCAAAGAAGCTGCCACTTACTTTGCACCCGTACTGCAGAGCCAACTTGTTGAGATTGTCGTCTTTTTTAACGACCCGTTCTAGAAGCTGCACATCTCCCACTCTCTTCTGGGAAGAACTGGATGGCTGGGGGTCTTTGCCCCTGGTGCGTAATTCCATGGTGTTGAACTCCTCCTCTGACGAGTCCTCCGAATCGGATTGCCCGCTGCTCCTGAACAAAAACACTTGGCTCCCTGAGAGGTTTTGGACCGTTGCAGGAGCTTGGAAGGGCCTGATCAGCCTTTCGTGCAGCCTCATGTTGTAGAGCAACCTCTGCAAAAGGAAAAGTATTATTCATCAAGCGAGCTGCATTATTTAAGGACGGAAGTTGAGGCAACAACTCCGAAAGATCATTCATGTTGACATGCTACACCATGAGATACGTTCCCCCCTCCTAAAGAAACAAGTTCCTTTTTTTTTCATTTTTAATGTTCACATCCCATGGCATATATTTCTTATCAATGTCTTTGGTCTTGTTAGCCTCATCATCCCTTAGGTATGAAAGCTGGGAATGTGCTAATCTGGTGCCATCCAGAGGTGGAGAGATGAATATGAAGACAGTCTTGGATTTCTAAGAATGGAGAAAAAGTTTGCACTTTGTTGTAAAAATAGGCTTTTAGTTTTTTTTTAAAGATATATATGTACATACATTGTAGCCATGCATTTGAGAAAGCTTTTAGCTTCATATTCAGTTTTCCCCAATCCTTGGTGATTTTAAGATAATCTTAGACTCAACTCCATGAATGCCTTAGCCAGCCTTAACAACTAAGTAATACACCAATGTCAATTCCCCCCCTCCCGGCCCCACACTCCAAACATTTATTGGGAATCCAGTATACTTCCACTGAAATCCCCACTGTGGTATCTCTATTCATGCATTCGCTATCCATTTGGGGCTGCCCCTGAAGAGTGTTCGGAGACTACAACTGGTCCAGAATGCAGCCGCGCGAGCGATATCGGGTGTACCTAGATACACCCATGTTACACCTATCCTCCGCGAGCTGCACTGGCTTCCTATCGGTCTCCGAACGCGCTTCAAGTTGCTGGTTATCACCTTTAAAGCCCTACATGGCCTAGGACCCGGATATCTGCGAGACCGCCTCCTGCCACATACCTCCCAACGGCCGATAAGATCTCACAGGCTGGGCCTTCTCCGGGTGCCGTCGGCCGGATAATGCCGGCTGACGACCCCTCAGGGGAGGGCCTTCTCTGTAGCTGCTCTGGCCCTGTGGAATGATCTACCCGCGGAGATCCGGACCCTTCCCACTCTCTCGGCCTTCCGAAAAGCCACTAAAACCTGGCTGTTCCAGCAGGCCTGGGGCTGTTGACCCCATGAACGAGGTCCAGCCCCACCTAGGCTGAGTGTATGGTGTGTTGCTTTTAAATCTGTTTTCTCTTTCCCTATATTTTAACTTTTTCTTTTTACTCTTGTACTTTGTAAATCGCCCGGAGTCCTACGGGATTGGGCGGCATATAAATTTATTAAATTACAATTACAATTATACAATATTTGCCCTCTTGGGATTTCATCCCATACTTCATGAACAATTTATAATGCCCCTCAAGTTGTATTGAGCTATGCATTATAAAATCCCCAAATTTAGTTAGCTCTCTGTACTCCTTTTTCATCTGCAATTTTTGTTAATACTAAACTATGTATTTGAAGATACTGAAATCAGGTATCATTGTTTATCAAATATAAACAATGTTAATAGCTTATCTTCTCTTAAAATACAACAAATTATTTCTTTTCCCTTATCTCCTCTCTTATCTATAAATAAATCATTAAAGTCTTCATTGTTTGATAAAAGTACATTAAAGGTGGACTTTTAATGGCATCTCAACATATCTATTTTAAGGACAAATCAAACAAATAGTTTGGTTCAACCAACCAACTTTATCTTCCTTTCTTTTAATTTCAAGAATCTTTAATTCCTTCCAATAGTATTTTTCTTTCTCTTGGTACCTTTTCACTAAATTCTCCAAAGCTTTAACAATTCTCTTTGATAAATCCCATATAGAAAAGTTATCCAGGTCACTTTCTGGATTTGTGATTTGTATATCCCTTCTTTAAGACATCAGAAATCCAAAAGGTGCCTCTTTCTTATCAACATGTGATCTCTTCATTGTCCTCATTCCAGAGGAAATTCATTCTGCTAATCTGATTTGGAAATGAGCAATCCAAAAACCTGTGGCTCTACCCACTTTTCTTCCAGAGAGGCTGACGTCAAAAACCTTTAGTCATGGCTGATCAGCAAGTAGATACACTTTGAGTAAAAGATTTGCTGTCTTGATAGAGCTGCACTTACTACTAAGCCTTCCTACTTAAACTCCATCTAGTCCAAGGGGTGACCTTTATGACCTGTGGACTTCAACTCCCAGAATTCCTGAGCCAGCCATGCTGGAGCTGAAGTCCACAGATCATAAAAGGTGGCAGAGTCGCCCATCCCTGATCTAATCCAACACAAATGGAAATATCCTAGCATTAAACCCGCCCGCATTAGTAGGATGAAATTTTGGTCATGGTAGAATTGGTGGCTGCATTATTGCAGAATTCTTCACATAGTATTCGTGTGTGTCAGAAAGAAGAATACAAAATTGACTTTAGAATATTGTCTGTAGGTCTGTTTTGTTAAAAAGAAACACAACAATATCAACACAACTTTCCAGGACTTTCTTCCTAAATTCTTCCCTAAACCCTTCAAGAGATCACTTCAGTACTCTCTAAAGTAGATCCAAAGAGCTGCTGCCCTCATTTATTATTATTATTATTATTATTATTATTATTATTATTATTATTATTATTATACAATTGTATCACAGCGGCCAGTTGTTTCGCCGGATTTGGCATTGGTTACTAGTCGGGCCCCACCCAGGGGCCTAGGATGTCGTAACGTATTATTAATAATAACATTATTATTATACAATTGTATCACAGCAGCCAGTTGTTTCGCCGGATTTGGCATTGGTTACTAGTCGGGCCCCACCCAGGGGCCTAGGACGTCGTAACGTATTTTCGTAATATGCGTGCAGATCCCAGCAGTGCGGCTTTTTGCATTTGACTGATGGTGATTTTGTCAAACGTTGTTGTTGTTGTTGTTATTATTATTATTATTATTATTATTATTATTATTATACAATTGTATCACAGCGGCCAGTTGTTTCGCCGGATTTGGCATTGGTTACTAGTCGGGCCCCACCCAGGGGCCTAGGACGTCGTAACGTATTTTCGTAATATGCGTGCAGATCCAAGCAGTGCGGCTTTTTGCATTTGACTGATGGTGATTTTGTCAATTTTTAACTGTTTTAAATGTAATTCCAGTGCTTTTGGAATAGCACCCAGTGTGCCAATTACCACTGGAATTATCACTGCTGGTTTGTGCCATAGTCGTTGAATTTCGATTTTTAAGTCCTGGTATCTTGCGATTTTTTCAAGTTCCTTCTCGGCGACCCTGCTATCACCTGGTATTGCGATGTCTATGATTGTGACCTTATTTTTCTCAACCAGTGTGAGAATATTATTATTATTATTATTATTATTATTATTATTATTATTATTATTATTATTATTAATTTGTCAACATGTACAAAGTATCAGGTATTAGTATAGACATGGACATTTTCACCTGAGATTGGTACAAGTAGATGCATATAAGTAAATATAACATGGCCATGGTCACATAAAATGAGTACATATCAATGGGGACAGTAGGCACGCTGGTGGGCTTATGCATGCCCCCTTAGGGACCTCTTAGAAAACGTGTGAGATCCACGGTGGACAGTTTAAGGTTAAAGATATGGGGGTTTGAGGAACTTTTACCTCTTTTAGCTTTCCAAAAGATGGCAGTTTGTCATTCCCAACTAATGAAAACCGTTTCCAGCTACCCGGCTGGGGAATTCTAGCAGTTGAAGTCCACAAGTCTTAAGGTTGCCAAGTTGGGGGAAGCGGGGGGGGACGGACCCCTGTCCCAAAGCATGCTGACTGGGAACTCTGAGAGTGGGAGTCCCCACCCTCTCAGAATGGCGAAGAGCGAGAAAAGCAACATTAGACCCTCGAGATGATCCCCAAATTCTCCCTTCTCCCTCTTTAAACGTTGTGGCTCTTCCCTTCCTGGCAAAGACCCCCCCCCCCCAACCCCCAGGACAGAAACCCCCAAGAGCAATCGGGAATTCCGATCTCCGCCTCCTCGCGGATGGGGACCCCCGTGTAACTTTTCCCCTCCCTCCTCCTCTTCCTCCCCCCTCCTCCCCAACAGCCCAAGTTCCTTCCCCCATTTCTTTGCTGACCTGATTCCGGGCAAGCACCCTTTCCTTCCCTTCCCTTTCTTGCTTTCTGGCCTCAACTGGTCAAACTCCTGCCTTGCTTTCCTTCACGATTGGCTGCCATAGCCCAGGAAGGCGAGGCCGGGCCGCATACCAGCCAGTCCCACGCAGGGTGTGGGCGGCGGAACGGGCACTGGTGGGCAGGGCGTTAGAAATGAGTTTGCCCCGGGCGGGAGCAAACGCCTTGGATTTAAAGGGCGAGCGCCTCTATAACTTTAATTTCCACAGGGCAAAACCAAACCAAACCAAACCTTCATCTAATAAAGGAAAGAAAGAAAAACACAAAAGTGCAAAAGAAAAGAAAAAGGAGAGAAATGTTTAAAGAAGCTAGAAGGCTTCCGATCTTTGCAAGGGATAAGAAGAATCTGTCATCTCCCCTCCTCCTTTTAACTATTCCCTAAATTCCTGCAGCCCCTTACTTAATTCTCATCTTATTTTCAATCATCAACTGGCGGAAGCTGCTGCTGTGGAAAGCGATGGCATCCTCTCCTGTGTTTTCACCTACTGACTCCAGTTTTGGTCACCAGATTTAAAAAAAAAAAGATGCTGAGACTTTGAAAAAAGAAGAGCAACTAAGATGATGAAAGCCTGGAGATTAAAACATAGGAAGAACAGTTGCAGGATTTGGGTTTGGCCAGTCTAGGAAAAAGAAGGACATTGTGTGTGGGGGGGGGGGGAGACATGATAGCAGTATTTCAGTATTTGAGGGGCTGCCACAAAGAAGAGTGGGGTCAAATTATTCTCCAAAGCACCAGAAGGGCAAGACAAGAAACAATGGATGGAAATTAATCAAGGAGAGAAGCAACCTGGAATTAAGGAGAAACTTCCCAACAGAACAATTAACCAGTGGAATGGCTTGCCTTCAGAAGTTGTGGGTGCTTCATCACTGGAGGTTTTTTTTGGAAGAGACTGGATGGCCACCTGTCTGAAATGATATAGGGTTTCCTGCTTGAGCAGAGGGTTGGACTAGAAGACCTCCAGGGTCCCTTCCAACTCTATCCTGATTAATTGATGCTTCCAATCCAAGAATTGTGCATGGCTGATGGATGAAGGCAGAGTCATTAAACCTTGTTAGAAAAGCACTATGCTAGAGCCACTGTCAGGCCAAGAATTTTTCTTGAATTCCCATCAGCCTTAGTTCTTAAGTATGTGCTAGTCATTCCCGATTCTAGGGGGTGGTGCTCAGAGATGGGTTGCTGCTAGTTCGGCCTGCTTCTGCCAAACCGGTAGTGGAATTCAGGCCTAGATCAAAGAACCAGCACCGGCCCAGGCCTGCCATGCCCCCGAACTGGTTCCCTCACCCCTGCTGGCTGCTGCCATTTTGTGTTTTTTTTAGTGACTGCATGTGCACAGTTTACTGTAAATTGTTCTGTGCATGCACAAAGAACAATTTACACTGAACAGCGCACGGACATGTTCCAAACTGGCAGTAAAACCGGCAGCAACCCCTCCCCCCTCGGCGGTACTCATCTCTGTTTTAAAGCCGAAGAGCCAGCGCTGTCCGAAGACATCTCCATGGTCATGTGGCTGGTATGACTAAACGCCAAAGGCACATGGAATGCTGTTACAACAGGTGATTCCTATTTTTTCTACTTGCATTTTTTACCTGCTTTCGAACTGCTAGGTTGGCAGAAACTGGGACAAGTAACGGGAGCTCACCCCGTTATGCGGCGCTAGGGATTCGAACTGCTGAATGGCCTACCTTTCTGATCGACAAGCTCAGTGTCTTAGCCACTGAGCCACAGTGTCTCTAACCTTAATTCTACATGTGTCGAAATAATGCTTGGAGGAATTTTTTGGGGGGGAGTGGGTTAAAACAAGCCTATCTGCTGATGTGATGGACAAAGGTCACAGGTTGGGCAGAACTGAAGCCACCACAAACCATAAGTGGCAAATATGCCTTTGAATGAAATTTGTTAGCCAGAGAAGGTGCTATTAGGCTTTTACTGATTGGGGTGGAGGAAATTGATACAGCAATTTTAACAATTGGCCAGCAGATGGCACTCTTAGCATAACATTTTAAAAGCAGTTTAATTAAACGGATATTTCTTATTCACAAAGATATCTCTTATTCACAAACGATATTGATGGGGCGACTGGAACTGAAGAGAAAGAAATCACCGAGTCAGCTAAAGAAAACACAGACACTTTCCTTATTATTTTGGCATCCACCCTCCAAACATGTTGACCTGTCACTTAGTCATGCAGGTGGAGTCATACTTGTGAAGCTGCTAGTCTGGGCAACTAACATCCATGTAATTGTAAATAATCTTTTTTACATGACTGTAGATCCAGCCAAGGGTCAAAGCTGGACGGCCACCTATCTGGAATGGTATAGGGTCTCCTGCTTGAGCAGGGGTTGGGAGTAGATGACCTACAAGGTCCCTTCCAATTCTGTAAATCTGTTCATTTTCTGAGAGCAATCAATGAATAGAACAGAAGTTGCCTTCAGAAGTTGTGGGAGCATCATCACTGGAAGCTTTCAAGAAGAGCCTGGGCTGCCACCTGTTAGAAATAGTGCAGGGTCTCCTCCTACTTGGGCGGGGTGGGGGTTGGACTAGATGACCTCCAAGGTCCCTTCCAGCTCTATACTGATTGATTGATTGATTGATTAAAGTAAATTAATTTTGAAGATTGGCTTTTGGTCTGCTGGTTGTGTTTCTTCTCAGTCTCGGTTAAAAAAATGCTTAAGGACAATGAAAGATAAAATTGCGACTCTACCTGAGTATCAATAATTTACTTTGAATAAACTCCACAGATTGCAAAGAAAGGCACACAGCTTGTTGAAATTTTGGAAAAAATACATTTATTATTTATTTTAATATTAATATTTATTTTAAACACAATGAAGCTTGTTTAATTTCCAGAGTGGAATTTTTTTTTAAAAAAAAATTACAATTGGTTTTATTCAGCTTGATTGTATTTCTGTAACCAATTTTAACCAGCACCAGGAAAAAGAATTAGAAATATTATCTTGACTATAGCTGATATCTAATCATTTTAAAAATATATATACATTTTTTTTTGCCCTGTACTGAACAACGTAACATTACATTATTGCCTTGTATTAGAATAAAATATCAATATTCAGCTGCAAATGATGTCTTTAAATCACAAAGGGAGAAAAAGTTAGCACCAAATGGTAGTGAAATTCCTACAATCACAAGTGACAAATTGTGCAACTATAAATGTACAGTACTTCATGGAACAGTACATAGAATAAGGCTTTGTCACAGTGGAAATATTACCATGCAGGAGTGTTGAGCTGAAAATGAACAAATAAAAATATTGCTTTATGTAGTGTGGGAAGTTATCATCCAGCCCTCTCCCAGAAAAATGAAATATCCTAGGAAATATTGAAAAGGCAGAATATTTCTCTGGATATGAAAAGAAAGAAACATGTTTTAAAAGACAGAATAGCTGCCTGTAGCTTCCTGTCCATCCCCACTGTTAATGGGCCATTAAGAAGGCCAAGCTAGTCCCTTTTACATAATAAAGACTTCTCCACTGCAGCCCCAGAGGGGATGGGAGTAAAGGCATAATAATATTGGCCCTTTACTCAACTGACCACATGGCATCTGAGAACTCAACTAAACCTGGATTCAAAACACAGCCCAGAGAGTTGCCCCTGCATGGCCACATGGGAGTCTGAGAACCAATCAGAATACATTTCTTACACAGGAACAGGAAACAGAGAGGTGGGACTGAACAGGTTATAAAAAGCCTAGCAAGCCCTTCCCTCGGCCCTTCTCTTCTTCTCCACCAACATTGAAGCATGTGATCACCTTTTCTGTTCAGGGCTCAAGCCATGTGGTCCTGTCCAACAATAAACCATCTTTCCAAGCAGCCTCCGTGTCCCCAGTGTCTTTTTCCCCACTTGGAGCCGAACCCAGAAGGACATTTCTTTCATCAGTAGAATGAAAGACACAGTTGTATTTGCCCTGCCACGCAACTGTAGAACTATTTAGGTGTTCCACCATGAAACTGCAGGTAGTTCTCGACTTAGAGCCATTTCTTTGGCGACCATTCAAAGTTACAACGGCAATGAAAAAAGGGACCCATGATTGTTTTGCACACTTACAACCGTTGCAGCATCCGTGTAATCAAAATTTGGATGCTTGGAAACTGACATGTACTTGTGCCGGTTTGAGGGTCCCAGGATCACGATATCACCTTTTTGTGATAAGCAAAGTTAATGGGGAAGCTGCAACAGTGGTGAAATTCAGCAGGTTCTGGAGAACCGGTAGCGGAGATTTTGAGTAGCTCGGAGAACCGACAACTACCACCTCTGGCTGGCCCCAGAGTGGGATGGGGATGGAGATTTTGTCGTATCCTTCCCCTGCCAAATCCACCAAGCCTTGCCCACAGAACCAGTAGTGGGGAAAAAATGAATTTCACCCACCCCTTCCAAGAAGAGTGAAATATTCTGGGAAGTATTAAAAAGGCAGAATATTATATTTCCCTGGATGAGAAAAGGAGAAACATGTTTTTAAAGGCAAAGCAGCTCCCTGCCCCCCTCCTCTTCAGTTCCAGGGTGATGAGATTAAGAAATGGCCCCCAGGACAGGATAGGATTAGCCCTCTACCAGGAGTGAGTTCCAGCAAGCACTACTGCCGTTTTGCTCGACGATATGTCACGCACGCACGCGCAGTACAATAAGAATTGTTCTGCGCATGCAGAGTACCAAAAAACCCCAAGAGAACCGGTTTGGGGGCCGTGGCAGGCCTGGGTCACTGCCGCATGCATGAGCCAGAAACCATAAGTTTATTTTTCAGCGTGCACATGGTCGCGGCCCAGACAAGCGTGAAGTGCTCCCTTTTGGGCACTCGGTGTCGAAAAGGTTCGGCATCACTGACATAGGTGGTGGTCTCAAGTACTTGTGAGTCACTAGCTCAAAGTCGGAGGAGTTACAGGATGGGAAGAGCTCAGTGGGTCTTGATTGAAACTCTGAGACTTTCCACCTTACAATCTCCGGTGCTGCAGCAAAGGTTCCCAGCCCTCTTGCTTCCTCATGCCTCTTTATCTTGAAGTCATGAATGCTATCAGGTATAAATGAAACTTCCTATGCTCAGTGCTGCCATCTCATTGGAACGTATCATGCCACATATATAAGTGGCTTACACAGGTAGCCCTCGGCATACAACAGTTCATTTCCCTTACAACAGAACTGGGGGAAAAAGTGAGTTATACCCAGGGGTGGGTTTCAACTGGTTCGCGGCGGTCCCTGCGAACCGGTTGGTCGGCGAACCCAGAAGTAAGTAACTTCCGAGAACGGCGAAGGGCCCAGCCGCCCGCCCGCGCTCCTTACCCGGTTTTGACGAGTTCTGCGCTTCCACACATGCGCAGGACGCATACAGCGCCTGCGCGATCCTCCAGGAGCAGCTGGAGCCTCGCACAGACGCTAGTACGCATGCGTGCTCCGCGCGCATGCACGAGGACGTCACTGGCCCCGTTCCAACCGAACCAGTTGGAACGGGGCAAGAAACCCACCCCTGGTTATACCTGTTTTTTCCACACTTATGGCTATGGCAGCAGCAGCAGCAGCAGTTTGGCAACTGGCATGTGCTTAAGACGGTTGCCGTTGTCTCGGGATCACATGATTACTTTTTGTGATTTTCTGACAAGCAAAGTCAGTGGGGGATTCAGATTCACTTAACAAACATGTAGTAACTTAACAAGGGATTCACTTAACAACGGTGGCAAGAAAGGTCGTAAAATGGGGCAAAACCTCCTTAGCAACTGTCTCGCTTAACAACAAACATTTTGGGCTCAATTGTGGTTCTAAGTCAAGGAGCGTCCTGAATAGTGGTTTATACAACTACACTCTTGCAAATGCACATTATTGGATCAGATGCATTTTCTCCACAATTTCTGAGCCTGGACTGACAGGCAGCAAAACCTATAAACATGATCTGGTTTTAACTTATTGGCTGTGTAATAAAGTATTTCAATATGGGCGTACAAAATGATTAATTTATCTTTGATTTATTGCTGTATTTCAGAGGCATTCGGCTACCACTATCAGAATTCCCATCTTAGCTGAGGCCAGGGACTGCAGCCTAAAATAATAGCCTAAAATATTAAACAGAACCCCCAGCCCAGAGAGAAAAAATAATATAAATACATATATTTTAGGTGAGAGACAAAAGATGGCTATTAATTAGGGTTTTTTAAAAAAAAAATCCGTGAAATTATATTTAGTGGAGGTTTGAGTGGCTACAGTAGATTTCTTTCAGAAGTTTCAGAAGCATTCGTCTGCTGCTTTTTAGTAAACTTATATAAGATTTCATTTCATTAATGGTTTTTCCCTTTCAAATCATCCGGCCTCCATCCAGAGATATAGACAGAGATATTATTCACCACAGGCTTATCTGCAGAGGTACGTACACCTTCAGTCAATTTAATTGCTCTCTGAATCTTTTCCTTAAAAAATGAAAAATAGAAAATGGTGACAAGCCATCCAGTGGCTTGCAATAATCTATATATTAATGAAACAAAAACATTTTTTTTTAGCCATGTCAAAAGTATCATAACGTTCTACAGGATTGGTTTTTGAGATGAATTTTTTTTCTTTTTGTGCTGTGGTGGCGCAGTGGTTAGAGTGCAGTACTGCAGGCTATTCTGCTGGCTGCCTGCAATTTGGCAGTTTGAATCTCACCAGGCTCAAGGTTGACTCATCCTTCCATCCTGGGTAAAATGAGGACCCAGATTGTTGGGGGCAAGAGGCTGACTCTGTAAACCGCTTAGAGAGGGCTGTAAAGAACTGTAAAGCGGTATATAAGTCTAAGTGCCATTGCTATTGTGGTGGTCACGCGTTCATCCATCCAGTCTGCAAAGGGAGCTTCAAGTCTTTCTAGGCAGGCCCTGGGATTCATTGGTGGTGAGTAACTTGGTGTTTGGAATAAAACAGATATTTGCGTTTGCCATTTTTGGATGCGGTTGACCTTGCTGAATCAAACCAAAGTCCATCTCTGTCAAGCTTCTTCTTAAACGTTCAGCCATGTGAAAAGGTGATTATGGTTTTCCAATCCAATGTGATATCATTAGCACTTGCATTTCAAAAGTAGATGACCTCTCTCCAGAGAGACTCTATAATTAGTTGTCATGGCCATTAGCCATCAATAAACCCAATTCCCCTATAAATTTATCTAATCTAAGCTGAAATAGGCATCGCCACATCTTGTGGCAACGAGTTCCATAAGTTAATGATATATTCGTAGGAAGAAGTACAAATGAGCTATAATTCCCTAAGGAGCCTTGGCAGATTTCATTAACTCTTCTGCTGCATCTTGCTTGCATAGAAGTCTCTGCAGGTTTGACAGCAGCGCTGGTACCATCTCATGTCCTGGCAAAGGTTCTTCTCCCGGATGACTCGGCAATAAACTGCCCACTGGTCTCCCGTGCACTTGTAGGTCAGAGCGGCTGTGAAGAAAAGGGGGAGAAAAGATTGGAATGAGAAATTATGCCGTTGTTTTACTTGAGGAAGAGCATAATCCTGGAGAAACTGCACAGTGCTATCTATTAGGTAAGCTCCCCGTTGGGAAAGCGAGTGCGTTCAGAGAAGCGTTGTGAGAGTGGTGTTGGAGAATACACAAACCAGCAGGCTTCTACTTTCATGGAAATAGAGGTATCAGAGTCCATCAAACAGTCCAAGTCATACACGGATAAGACAGTCAGTCATCAATGTCTTTCAGTTAAGGGATAATCCAAATAACATAGTCCATAATCATACAAACAGTCCGGTACACAAAGTTTGCTAGCAGTTGCAAAACTTACAATACCTCACGCTGATCACTATACGGCACTTCTAACAGCCAGCTTCCAAACACTCAGATCAGATCAGCATCTAACAGTGATTCTGGCTCCATCTTATGGCCAATTGAGAAACAGCAACCAATCACATTTACAGGATGATTTAAAGAAACAGGTATAACATTGTTACATGATTTATATATTGCCAACCCAACTGTTAGATTATATTCCTAACATTCTCCCCTTTGGGTAGGACAATATACAAGTCTTACAATTTTAATCCATATTCCTCGCAACAATGTTTATGCTTTATATTACCTTGGGCCTTAGTAAAATGATCTGCAATGTTATGTTCAGACATGCAGTACTCCAGTGAAACTAATTTACCATCCACACTTTGCCTTACATTTAGATATCTTAAATCAGTGTATTTTGACCTAGTTTTTACAGCAAGATTGGATGCCATCTGAATTGCAGCTTGATTGTCTTCATAAACAACAATAGGCTCTTTTATGTCAATCCCCATATCAAGTAGGAGTTATTTATAGCAAATCAAATCCGTACATAATAATGACAAACATGAGAATTCAGCCTCCATAGTTGATAGACGTAAATGTTTTTGTCTAATAGACTGCCATCCAATTAGTGCTTTTCCCAGGAATACAAAAAACCCTGATATTGATTTCCATGTAGACACATCTGTAGCAAAACTTGCATCAGCATATGCAGTTAAGCTCAGATCATCCTTAGGTTCTAAATACAATGCATAATGCATCGTTTGCTTAAGATATCTTAATATCCTCTTAGCAGCTTGCCAGTGCCTTTCAGTAGATTCAGCATTAAACCTGGCTAATTGATTTACATTATATGCTATGTCGGGCCTTGACCAATTACTCAGATATGATAAGCTACCAATTAATGATTGATAAATACCTTTATCAAATACAGTTTTTTTTACATTATCATGGCTAAATTCTTGACCCATTGGAGTTTTTGTCGGTTTACACAGTTCCATCCTAAACGTTCTGAGTAGTGGTTAATCTTTTCAGTTTGTGAGATTTTGTATCCTTCCCTAGTTTTATCTATTTGTAAACCAAGATATTGCCTAATCTCACCGAGATGTTTTATACTGAACTGCGTCCTTAACAGTGTTATAATCCTCATAGCTTCTTGCTCAGTTTTAGTGATTAATGCTATGTCATCAGTGAACAATAGCAACAATGAAATTACACCATTACTTTCTTTCTTAAACAAACATGGATCAGCCATGCCAGCTTTAAAACATATCTTAGTTAACTTTTTAACTATACATGGATTCCATTCATATCCTGATTGCTTCAAGCCATAAAGACTCTTTTTCAACCTCCAGCAATCAGTTTTACTATCAGTTTTACAGGCTTCTGTAAATATATAGTATGTAGCAACGGTGCATGAAGATACTATATATTCATTCTTAGCTGCCCACACTAATGCTGCACGTAATTAAACTAGATGCAGAGATCTCATCATAGTCACTGGCTGACTGAGCAAACCCTTGTGCAACTAACCTGGCTTTATGGGTTACAGTCCCATCTACACTATTTTTAATTTTGAAAATCCATTTACAACCAATGGCATGTTTACCTGGTGGTAACTTTACATTTTCATATACTTCTAACTTTTGCAATGATTTTAATTCCTTTTCCATTGCATCTTTCAAAGCTTGCTGTTCCTCAGTTGGATATAGAGGCAATTCTTGGTAATTAGCTTCTTAAGTTTGTTTTGAGAGAGGAAGATGACCAATCAGGAGTTCAGAATTCAGAAATCCAGGGGAAGCATACTGACCGAGTCTTGGAGAGGTAATCGTGTTGACATTGATCTTCTCATTGCAGGCCTGTTGGTGACACTGCCGGTAGGCTGCAAGTTTGGAGAAGGTGGGACACTCGTTGCCGTGGCGACCTGTGACTTTGTGCATGCACTGAACCACACGGGACTGAAGACCTTTGCCGCATGTTGAGGAACACTAGACGAGAGAGAGGAACACAGAGATATAACCGAGGCAGAAGCCCATTGGAAGAAGACATTCGATTGGTTAGTTTTATATAGATAGGGGGTGTTAAACTCAAGGCCTGGGGGCCAGATCCGGCCCGTGGGATGCTTAGATCTGGCCCCTGGGGCCAACCTGGAAACAGTGAAGGACCGGCCCATGGTGCCTCTGCCAGTGAAAATGGAGCTTGGGAAGGCCGCGCGGAGCCCTCCCAAGCGCTGTTTTCACTGCCAGAGGATTGCAGGAGGTCATTGCAGCCAAAAACGGAGCTCACAAGCCCTTTTTTGCTGGCAGAGCACTCAGCCCGCCATCGGCACCTCCCACATAAGTGATGTCGAGCTGGCCACACCCACCTCAGCCCCCCAGGTCAAACACAACCCTAATGCGCCCCTCAATGAAATCAAGTTTGACACCCCTGATGTACCACTGCCTCGAAAATAAGCCCGCCCCTAAAATATTTAAATGCATGCGCAGCTGGTCCCCGGCATTTCCTGGGGGGGGGGGAAGGGGGGAACATGCCCCACATGACCCATAGGAACCTGCTATCCACGCAGAATGGCCTCACGGATCCAACATGCGGTCACAGGACCAGGGGAACGACCATCAGAACTTTGAATATGGGTCTTAATCCCTCCCCAAAGTACAGGTAGTCCTCGACTTATAACAGTTCATTTAGTGACCGTTTGAAGTTGCGAAGGCAATGAGAAAAGCGACTTATGATCATTTTTCACACTTCCGACTGTTGCGCCATCCCCATGGTCACAGGATCAAAATTCAGATGCTTGGCAACTGACTCATATTTATGTCGGTTGCCGTGTCCCCGGGGTCATCTGGTCCACCTTTGGTGACAAGCCAGATTTATTTAACAACTGTCTTACTAACGGAACAACCGCAGTGATTCACTGAACAACTGTGGCAAGGAAAGGTTGTGAAATGGAGCAAAACTCACTTAACAAGTGGTCATAAGGTCGTAAGTCAAGGACTAGCTGTAAGTCTGATGTCATTTCAAGCAGGTGACCAGTCGTAAGTCAAGGACCATCTAACGTGTTGCCTCGAAAATAAGCCCGCCCCTAAAATATTTGAATGCATGCGCAGCTGGTCCCCGGCATTTCCTGGGGGCGGGGGAAGGGGGGAACATGCCCCACATGACCCATAGGAACCTGCTATCCACGCAGAATGGCCTCACGGAGGCCGCTCCCGCAAACCCTTACTACCGCGGCCCTTCTCTTAGTGGCAGCTGCAAAAAGAGCAACAGGCCCAGCGACATGAGGGCTGTCAAGAGTGTGCCAGAAACAGAGATAGAACTTTCGGCCATCTCTGGATCAGCTGATCGGCGGTCCATGGGCAGAGGAAAAGGGTCCTCCTGCACCTCAAAAATAATAAGACCTCCCCAACAATAAGGCCAAGGGTTTATTCTAGAGGGGTCAAAAGAAAATAAGACGCTGTCTTATTTTGGGGGGGAAACACGTTAGATGGTCCTTGACTTACGACTGGTCACTTAGTGACTGCTTGAAATGACATCAGGTTTACAGCTAGTCCTTGACTTAAGACCTTATGACCACTTGTTAAGTGAGTTTTGCTCCATTTCACAACCTTTCCTTGCCACAGTTGTTCAGTGAATCGCTGTGGTTGTTCCGTTAGTAAGACAGTTGTTAAATAAATCTGGCTTGTCGCCAAAGGTGGACCAGATGACCCCGGGGACACGGCAACCGACATAAATACGAGTCAGTTGCCAAGCATCTGAATTTTGATCCTGTGACCATGGGGATGGCGCAACAGTCGGAAGTGTGAAAAATGATCATAAGTCGCTTTTCTCATTGCCTTCGCAACTTCAAACGGTCACTAAATGAACTGTTATAAGTCGAGGACTACCTGTACTTTGGGGGGGGGATTAAGACCCATATTCAAAGTTCTGATGGTCGCTCCCCTGGTCCTGTGACCGCATGTTGGATGCTCAGCTAACCAGGCCACCTATATGTCTGTTTTGCCATGTCCTGTGATTCCATGACTCCATTAGCCACTGTCTTGCTTAGCAACAGACGTTTTGGGTTCAATTGTGGTCGTAAGTTGAGGACTACCTGTATTTACACATCTGGCTGGGTAGATGGGGAAAGCTGCAGAAGTGACTGGGTTCACACTGTAAAGAATAGCAGTAGTCCTTAGACTTGTATATCGCTTCACGGTGCTTTACAGCCCTTCTTAAGCAGCATCTTCATGCTTTTTGGGAATACATGAAATATTTCAGAAGCTTTTTACCAAGTAGGGACGTATATAAATCATAAAAACCTATTAAGAGCTGCGGGGCTTTGGCTAAATTTTCCCCCACAACTTACTCTTGAAGTGAGACTTCGAGAGCACAGGTGAATTCTAGAATAAACTGCTTAATTCTAGAATAAATAGACCAGGTTCCCACCACAGGAGGTCATTATTTGTTTTGTTGAATAAGTGATAAGAAGTATGACTACATGTAAGGATGCTCAAACTATCACTTTAAAATCACAAAGACCAGCTTTACTGATCGTGTTGTGCCAAGATCGAACAGACACCCTCGGAACAATAGCAATAGCGCTTAGACTTATATACCACTTCACAGTGCTTTACAGCCTTCGCTAAGCGGTTTACAGAGTCAGCATATGGCCCCCAACAATCTGGGGTAAATCCTCATTTTACAGACCACAGAAGGTTGAGTCAACCTTGAGCCTGGTGAGATTCGAACTGCAGGCAGCCGGCAGTCAGCAGAAGTGGCCTGCAGTACTGCACTCTAACCACTGCGCCACCACGGCGCTGCAGGAAACCTGCTTGATAGCTTTTTATTAACCTAGCCAGGATTACCGCCTTCACAAGATCTCTCCTTCATTGCATTATGCGTCATATCAGGGCACATTTGCGGCTCAGAATCCACGGCTACTGAATCAGATTCTACCCTGCCACGTCTGATCGTTCCTCCTGCATACAGATCCACCAAGCTGCAGCTTGCAAATCAGGAAGAGGGAGGCTCACGATGCCTTCTCTCTCACACACACACACACACACACACACGAAGATTTAGCTTCCTCGCCTCCCCATCGCAGAGACAACTGGAAGCCCTTGCCAAGCAGCTCAGCCACAATTAGGGGGCATTCGTCACTCCCAGCCGCAATGAATGACTGCTGATCCCTTCTTCAAGGGAGAAGACAAAAGCAGGGTTATTCTAAAAGGAAATGAGAATTTCCCCGGGTTTCACAGGTCCTGCTGGGAGGAATAAGCTGCTTGCCAGGATCTCGGAGGGGAACACAAGACACAACTGGCAGCTCCTCTCGTCAGGGGAGGGCAGGTGGCTGGAAGCAACTTTTCAAAGGCGCTTTATCACCAGTGACAGGGCTTGGCAGCCGCCCCACATTCTGAAGATGTCCTCCCTTTTTTTTCTTTTCTCGCCTCCTTTTTCCAGCCAAGCCTTTGCCGATGCTTCCGAACGTGAGTCGTCCCAGAGCTCGGTGGGGAGACTCGGCCATCAGGTGCAGGACATGGAGAGAAAGCAGGAGTCATTTCCCATATGGGAAGCATGGAACCTTCGGCTGGCGGCCAGATTCCCAGGCCTGCCACCACCCGGGATGGGCTGGGGCTGCCCGAGGAAGGGGGCTCCTCGCCTACCCAGGCTGGCCTTTGAAAATGTGCTTATTTGAATCTCCCAATTCAATCCTCAGAGGCATTCGAGTCAAAACAGGGGTCTTCTCCCCTACCCCCCTGAGTCTTCTAGAAAACAAAAGTTTTGCAGGGTGGGGTACACTATTAAGAGACTGAACCTTCAGCTCGTAAGTCTCGGTGTCAGTTTTACTTCCCACAAACTGACTAAGCCAGCGGTTGGTCTTCTGACATTAGCTGAAGCTGGAATTATATGGAAGTGGTTGCTGGTAATTTCCCCAAGGAGACAGTGAATGTGAAATACTCCCAAATGGACTGATAACAGACTGTAAATGCCACTCAGTATGAATGCTTGAGAGCACAATTATTTTGTTGTCCAATAATTTTGGTTCTTCCTTCCTTCCTTCCTTCCTTCCTTCCTTCCTTCCTTCCTTCCTTCCCTCCCCTTCCCTTCCCTCCCTCCCTTCCTCCCTTCTTCCTTCCCTTTTTCCTTCCCTTCCCTTCCCCCCTTCCCCCTTTTCCTTCCTTCCTTCCTTCCTTCCTTCCTTCCTTCCTTCCTTCCCTCCTTCCTTCCTACTTCACTCCCTGTTCTGTTCTGTTCTGTTCTGTTCTGTTCTGTTCTGTTCCATTCCATATTCTATTCTATTCTATTCTATTCTATTCTATTCTATTCTATTCTATTCTATTCTTTTCACCCCTTTTCCTTCCCCATTTCCCTTGCCCCTTTTCCTTCCCCTTTTTCTGTCTTTCCTTCCTTCTTCCCTCCATCCCTCCCTTCTCTCCCTTCCCCTCCCTCGCTGATCAATTCTAATTCTTAGTGGATTAAATAAAAGTATTGTGGCTTTTATTCTATTTGGTTTGTATGCGCAAATATGCATTTAGATATTGGTCTTTATTCTTATGAAACGCAAGATGTAAACGAACAAATATATTTCTCTTCCTCAGACTAATGCAGGAATTACAAACTAGAATTAGAATGAAATCATATTCAAAAGACATATTGATCCATACCACTAAGCTTTAAATTATGTTTTGGGTTTTTTTGAATCGCAGACTGCCTGACCTTGGACCATTCTCCGGTTTTCCATTCGTAGCATCCAGTGTGATCTTCGCACTCTTCTTCATCCCGTGGCCTTGTGGCTGCATCACACTTTCCTTGTGGGTTGGTACACATGACTTTTCTCTTCTGTTTTCCCCTCCCACAATCAGAGGAACACTGCAAAAGAGAGCGTTGAAATTTGTTGAATTGGACTTGAAATATTTAGAAGCAGTTTCACATTTTCCAAATGTGTCTTAAAATGCTTCATGGGTTTTTTACAAGAAAAAATATGCACCAACTAGCTGATAATCTGGCGTTGCCCGGATATTTATTTATAGGGGAAAATGTTCGGACCATACCTAATTTCTAATGTTGGATTTTTCCCCCTTACTAGAGGGAGCCCCCTTGTGGAGTACTGTGAAGCTGTTACCATGGCAACTCCACTGCGCTGTACAGTAGAAGCCATTTTACGGCACAACAGGCTATATCTTAACAGGACACACACACACACACACACACCTGAGGGGTGTTAGGAGTGTCACTCCCCACAGTATTTTTTTTCCAGAGAGTAAGTCATCTGTGTACCAAATTTAGTTGAAATTGCTCAAGGCATTCCAGAGTTATGCTGGAACACACACACACACACACACACACACACACACACACACACACACACACACACAGAGCCATATGTATGTATGTATGTCAGATTGTACTATATTTAAATTAGATAAGCATAAAAAGATTGTTGCCAATGCATTGTCTTTGGAGAAAGTACAATTTCCCCAGTACAATTGTAGCACATATCTACTTAACACACCAGGACTGATCTTAAATCTGTTGTGCACATATGTGTTCTTTGGAAGAAGAACTGACATTATATATTTTTCAGATTTAGCAGAACTTTACATTATTAATTTCAGTTTGGTCATAATTGATTAAAGAGTAAATTATTTCAAACTTGGCACGTTGCATAAACCAGACTGGATGTAAACAAATAGGGATCCGTGGCCATCAGGAATGTAATTTATTTAGCCTGTTCTGCATAATGGGGACATCCTTTTTTTTTTAAAGTAATAATTTCATTAAGCAAGATATAAAATACAAAAGAAATGAAAGTAATGGGAAAATAGGGGAAGAAAATGGGAGAGAAAGGAATGTTAAGGTGAGAAAACTAAAGAGAAGCATTGATTTTCAATTCTTTGTAGCACAATAGCATAAGATAGTAACATTACAGCCTCAAGTTTTTTTTTTACTTTTACACACTAATACTACTACCATTTCTTTAACAACAAACTTATTAACAAAACCCAAAGTCAAAGTTTCCTTCCCCCATCCCCACATCTCAAGCACAACATCCAGAAGCAATTCCCAAGCAGAAAGAAAGCTGGATGTGTTCTTTTCTCTGATTATAGCAGTTAATTTACCCATCTCCGCTAATTCCATCATCTTTTCCAGCCATTCATCCATCACAAGAATTAAAAGTATCTTTCCGTTTTTGGAACATCCTTTTTCTTAACCAATTCTAAAGAACTGTCAAGGGGGTCATAGTTGGTATTCGGTAAAGGAATCCCTGTTGCTCACAGTCCTGATCAAAAATCCCATTAATTTTCCCTTATAAATCATATTTTCTGTTCTGACCGAGGCTTCCCAAGAGCATGAAGCAAACTCCTGGTCCCGACAAAAAACCCTTTTATTAATTGCCTGTGAATTCTGCTCATTCACATCCAGCAAAGTCTTTCAAGGATTTACAGTCACAGACCTTCTCTGGCTTGGAGAGCTGCCAGGCCGATATCTACAGAACTTGGCAAGGAGTCACGAATCAATTCAGCAAATTAATTGTCTCCTGCAAACTCCCCTCCCCTTTCACTCCTCTTTTACTTCCTCTGGGAGGGGCCATTCACTATCCACCTGTGGCCTTACTCTCAAGTCGACCCCTGTTCTTTAGCTGTTCCCTTCGTCTGGCAACTCTGCACATTCGCACACTGGGAACAGGCTCCAGCTGTTTGTCTGCCCCACTGATGACTGATTCTGAAGGCAGCTGATAACTGTCAGGCGGCCCTGGCCCCCGCTCTGCCTCCGACACAGAGCCCTCAACAGAGCCTTCCCCAGAGTCCAGGACTGGCCCGTGTTCCTCCCCAACCTCCTCACTGTCCAAATCAGCTGCCAGTTCTACTAGCCACTGGTGGGCCACAACAGTTTCACTCCCCACCCTCCCATGGGTCACTAATTAAACAGACTGTGGGTCCAGCCCTGAATAAATAGATGAAGATAGGAGATCTCTAGTGAGTTCTTTCTGAACATGCTCCAAATAAAGCATCTCCATTTAGAGGGGTCCAAGTTAGAAGCAAGCCTTAGCATGATGTTCATCGCAGCGAAGGGCAGATCTCAACATGCATATCTCACCATCTTTCTCAGAAAATATTTTTTTAAAAGTCATAATCCAGGCAGACGTGACTGCCGACTTTGGTCAGGACATGAATGACAAGTGTTTCACCAGCCAGCTACCAAGCAAACATGCTCTGGAACACTGCAGAGCAACTGGAAAACGACTTTAAAATTCTCTCCCTCTCTTCTCCATCCATCCATGGAAAGCCTGGTATCTAATTTCATGACCTCCTGGTGAAAATTAATATCTCTGTAGTGCAAAAGCATAAATGTAAATTTTGGCTGGAAGGCTTTTAAGTTATTTGTTTTTAATTAGTGTCCTCCTCTCGAATTCCACAACCCCCCCCCCCTGCCCCAAATGGGAAGCCCCAGCATTTTAACTGACATATTAAACTTTAAGTTGTATTTGTTCCAAAGCTACTTTTTTCCCCAAAAGGCAAATGGAGTTTCTTGTGGTGTTTTTTTTTTCCTTTGAAAACGTTGCTCTTCTCATCCAAGAAGCTTCTTCAGCTCTCCAAGTTTTAGAACTGTTTTGTAACTGCAATGCGCTCTACATGGGGCAGCCCTTGAAGAGTATTCGGAGACTTCAACTCGTCCAGAACGCAGCCGCACGAGCGATTGTGGGTGCAACCTCGGTACACCCACGTTACACCTATCCTCCGCGAGCTGCACTGGTTACCGATCAGTCTCCGGATATGCTTCAAGGTGCTAGTCGTAACTTATAAAGCCCTTCATGGTATTGGATCTGGGTACTTGAGAGACCACCTGCTGCCAATTACCTCCCACAGACCCATTAGATCACACAGGGTTGGCCTCCTCCGGGTTCCATCTACTAGCCAATGCCATCTGGCTACTACCCGGGGGAGG
Source organism: Thamnophis sirtalis (assembly GCF_051295495.1). Classification (NCBI taxonomy): domain Eukaryota; kingdom Metazoa; phylum Chordata; class Lepidosauria; order Squamata; family Natricidae; genus Thamnophis; species Thamnophis sirtalis. The sequence continues at coordinate 15,886,224 of NW_028261382.1, read as the reverse complement.
GCCTTCTCTGTGGCAGCTCCGGCCCTCTGGAACGAACTCCCCGCAGGGATTCGGACCCTCACCTCTCTCCAGGCCTTCCGAAAAGCCGTCAAAACCTGGCTTTGCCGGCAGGCCTGGGGTTGATGAGTTCCCTCCCCTCTCGACTTGTATGGTTGTGTGACTCTTGCTTATTTTAATTATCTGTATTTCGTTTTATGTTCCCCTTTTTCCCCTTTTGAATTGTTCACCGCCCTGAGTCCTCCCGGAGAAGGGCGGCATACAAATAATAAAATTCAATTCTATTCAATTCAATTTTAGAACTAAAGAAGCTTCTTGGGTGAGAAGCAAAATGTTTTCCAAGAAAAATCCAGGAAACCTCCAAATCAGGGGTGAAATCCAGCAGGTTCTGACTGGTTCTGGAGAACCAGGAGTAGAAATGTTGAGTAGTTCAGAGAACCAGCAAATGCCACCTCTGGCTGGCCCCAGAGTGGGTTGAGAATAGAGGTTTTGCAGTATCCTTCTCCTGCCACGCCCACCAAGACACACCCACAGAACCAGTAGTAAAAAAAAATGAATTTCACGACTGCCCCAAATGCCTTTTAGGAAAATCCCCTGGGGGGGGGCAACCATAACCAAGGCGGTTGAGAATCTCCATAGATACTTATGTATTTGTTGTATTTGTTTATATTGTTGTTATGATCTTGCCCTTTGTGTAATCTCAACAAATTAACTTTAGCAAATATTTAGCTACACATCCCAATTATCTGCCCTTCCTTCCACCAGGCTGGAAATACCTTAGACCATTCTGAGGCTTCCCAAATGGAAAGGCAGTCTCGGCCTTCGCAGCTCTGTATCGTTGCTGGCTTGGGACCAAGGCAGTAGAGATCTCTCGTGTTGACATAGCTCCCATTCTGCAGTTGATAGACACATGTCACTCCCCGATGCTGGAGGCCTTTGGCACAAGTTGAAGAGCAAGGACTCCACTGTCCCGTAACCCACCTGTTCAAACAATCAAGACAAGAACACCAGGACAGTCATAATCCTTGTAAGTAAGACAATCCATGACCCATTGAGTCATTGTTTCACAGCGATTTCCTTATCAGATTCCTCAACGTCTTCAACAATGGCTGAGCTTCTAATGCATTGGAAAAGTTCTTAATAATTAGATTAGATTAAAAGAGTTGGGAGGGACCTTGTAGATCATCTAGTCCAACCCTCCCCCAAGCAGAAGACCCTACACCATTTCTGACAGATTGTAGTCCAATCTCTTCTTCAAAGCCTCCAGTGATGAAGCTCCCACAACTTCTGAAGGCAACTTCTGTTCCATCGGTTGAATGTTCTCACTGTCAGAAAATTTCCCGTTATTTCCAAGGGGAAACTTTCCCCTTGGTCAGTTTCCATCCATTATTCCTTGTCTTGCCTTCAGGTGCCTTGGAAAATAGCTTCACCCCATCCTCTCTGTGGCAGCCCCTCAAATATTGGAAGACTGCTGTCATGTCTCCCCTGGTCCTTCTCTTCCCTAGACTAGCCAGGCCCAGTTCCTGCAACCGTTCTTCATATGTTTTAGTCTCCAGTGCCCTAATCATCCTGGTTGCTCTTCTCTGCTCTTTCTAGAGTCTCAGCATCTTTTTCCCCCATCTTTTTTATTTACATATCATTTTAAGTATACATTCACACAATTGTTATTCTTCTTTACATTTGTCATTCTTATATATTTGTTGTTTCATTTAATAGGTTATAATATACAGTTTGGATTGCTTTATTTACCATCCCTTCCACCTGTTCTAACATCACCTTATTTTCCCTTTCTTTTCTCCCTCCCTCCCTTCTCTACTTCCTTCCTTCCTCCTTTCCTTCCCCTTCTTCCCTGCTCCTACTCTTCCTCTTCCCCTTCCTACACTCTCTCCTTCTCTTTCTCTCCTTTCCAACATCTCAACATCTTTTTTACAGTGTGGTGATTCAGGCTGTCCTGAATCAATACATATCATGACTTGACCATTGGAAACATTTTATGACACTCTGTCTTATGTTGTATTAAATATGCCAGATTCCATGGGAGTCATGGGTTCAGGATTTTGGATACAAGTTAGCCTACGTGAGTGAAGTGCCTTGGCTCAAAAATGCCGAACCATTTTCAGACAAAATTTACAGGCAAAGAAACATGAGAGTTTTAGCAGCATATAGATTCACTTTGGGCTTTATCCCGGGGCAGATGTGATGCTCAGTCTTACTCGTATGCAATTAGACTATCTCAAAATCTGCCCATATCCAATTTTGGGGGTTTGAAAGCAGAATCCCCATCAGTTGGGAACCTGCAGTGTGCTTCAGGCCATGCCTGGATCTCGTGTTGCATCCGTTGACAACTCCGGAAACCAAGCGCATCTTTTCCCAGGACTGTGTGGCAGCTGCAAAGGGCAGCTGTGTGATCCTGGGAAAGAAAATACAACTGGCTGAACATATTATGGACTGGTGCTACCTGAGTGTCTCCCGGATGCCTTTTGACTCTGGAGTGCTGGATAGCTCTATTATAAATATAAAAGTAAAGGTTCCCCTTGCACATATGTGCTAGTCGTTCCTGACTCTAGGGGGCGATGCTCATCTCCGTTTCAAAGCCAAAGAGCCAGCGCTGTCTGAAGACGTCTCCGTGGTCATGTGGCTGGCATGACTAAATGCCGAAGGTGCATGGAATGCTGTTACCTCCTCACCAAAGTTGTGGCTCCTATTTTTCTACTTGCATATCTTACCTGCTTTTGAACTGCTAGGTTGGCAGAAGCTGGGACAAGTAACGGGAGTTCACTCCGTTACAAGGTGCTAGGGATTCGAACCACCGAACTGTTGACCTTTCTGATTGATAAGCGCACGGTCTTAGCTACTGAGCTGCCATGCCCCTTATATTGCAAATATAGGCAACTTTAATTCTAGCATTTCAAAATTCAATCCTCATGTGAAATTCTCAGGTGCTCCTGGAAACATCTGGTTGCTCCTTGAATGATTTAAATGGGATCTACGGTTCTAGATTAGAGTTCTCCGAAGTGGACAACGTCAACCCAAGGGTTCATAGGAGTCTCCAAGGGGACAGTAAGTATCTGGAGGTTGAGAGGTGGCCGATAAATGATAGAAAGTTAATGGGAGGGGTTTTGATAATTTTGGGGGTCTCTGTAGAACTCCATAGTTTGAGGAGCTAACAGTGAGACTTTTACCCAGGATCAGATGTCAGCCATCAGTGAGATGTCAGCCATCAGTGAGATTTGCCTTCGATTGTCTATTATTACTGTTATTGTTCATAGTACTATTGGTTAGAATAGTGTTTACGAAATGATTTCTGTTGTGGCTCGGCAGGAGCCGTTGGAGCTGCCACCAGACTCCGACAGCGAGGGGTCCTATGAGTCGGCCCTGGAGGATGTGGAGGACCCTGGACAGGGGTCCGACTCTGAGCAGGGCGTAGAGAGACTGGTTGGCCACCAGGTGGCACCTGAGCCTTGGATCAGTGGGGTGGAGACAAGAGAGAGTGATCCACCTGTGAGTTGTTCCGGGATGCACGCCGTCGAAGGACTACTTGGCTCAAGAACAACTATGTAATTACAGGAGGTAATTACGCTCAGCTGATGGTCATTAAGCTCCTCTCCCAGACTATAAAAGAGACTGCTTGTGCTACGCCCTTCTTGCAGAAGTCAACGTTTGACTAAAGAGAAACAAACTTGGCAGGCTGGATTGCTGCCAGAGTTTGCTTGCATTGCTGCCAAGGTTTGTCGGACTTGCTGCCAAAGCCCTTATCTGTTTGTTTATTTGGCTTTCAGCCACCGAGAGTCTGGTCTTGTTATTAAAAGACATTCCATTTTACGCTTGTCTCGGCTTTCCTTACTGGATGGAGGAGGGAGTCAGAACAGATTTCCATACAATACTGTACATGCCTGGGGGCTGATTAATAATCTGAAACAGGGTCAAAGAGTTGAAAAGTTTGGGAGGATCCCTGTTCTAGACTATGTGTAGAATCTAGAACAGTGACCAATGAGCTGTGGTGGCACAGTGGTTAGAATGCGGTACTGCAGGCTACTTCTGCTGATCGCCAGCTGCCAGCAGTTCGATCCTGACCGGCTCAAGACTCATCCTTCCATCCTTCCAGTAAAATGAGGACCCAGATTGTTGGGGGCAAGATGTTGACCCTGTAAACTGCTTAGAGAGGGCTATAAGGTACTGTGAAGCGATAACTAAGTCTATTGCTGTTCCTATTGCTCTCCAACTTTTCATCAATCTGCTCTTCCAGGTTTCCCAGATACTATTCACTACTCTCTTAGTAGATCTAAGCTATAGAGCTGGAGCATCTCAAAGCAAGACTTGACTGAAAGTTAGGATGAAAAGGAATGCAACTGTTAAATGCTGTTATGGCATCCATTAAGCACGTAGGGCAGGGGTCCTCAAACTAAGGCCCATGGGCCGGATACGGCCCGCTGAAGCCATTAATCAGGACCATGAAGCTGCCTTGCCCACATCACACTGCCTACCTGCTGGTCTACACCCGCCTTCTATACCTTTTGGCCTTCCCATACTCCAAAGGGAAAGGGAGGGAGAGAGTCTCTCTCTCTCTCTCTCTCTCTCTCTCTCTCTCTCTCTCTCTCTCTCTCTCTCTCTCTCTCTCTCTCTCTCTCTCTCTCTCTCTCTCTCTCTCTCTCTCTCTCTCTCTCTCACACACACACACACACACACACACACACACAGACACACAGACAGACAGACAGACAGACAGACACACACACACACACACACACAGACACACACAGAAGCCCCTCAAACACACCCCAAGGCAGCCACATCCCTTCACTAACCTGCTTTCAACCCCCAGGAGCGTAACAAATTAAAGTTTAATGTGTGTGTACTTTTTGGGCTGCTAAATTGGCCACACCCACCCAGTCACATGACCATCTAGCCATGCCCACCCAGCTTGTCTGGCCCCTCATCTGTCTGAGGGACCATGAATTGGCCCCCTGTTTAAAAAGTGTGAGCACCCTTGACTTAGGGCAATCTGTTCTGAGGGCAGCTTTCCCCTCTAATTTGAAAAAAAAAAAACACGTCAAAAGAAAGCAGTTAGCGCCCTCGATGTGTGGGAGCAAGAAATAAAGCATGAAAACTATCCCCTTTGCGGGAAGTTAAAATTCTAGTCTGCCTTTTGAGCCTGTCCACTTGATTAGCAATCTGACCACCACCTCCGTCGCAAAGCAAACTCATCTTTGTCTTTGCTTCTGAAACGCCCCGCAGTGCAGGAATTAAGATAGAAGGAACGGGCTTGAATGGTCAAAGACCACAGCGAGCCAGCCAATCTTAATTAAAAGAAAATTAAACCCAGGAGCAAAAAATTAGGGCTTTGGTTAACCATTATTGGCCGAAAACTCAAATCAGATGGGTGGCGGTGTAGCGCAATGGGTGGGATGGGGAGAGAACGGCATCTCCTAATTTATTGTCACGCCTCGAGAACAAGGAGGTTGCTATGCAGACTTGGCCCGACTGGGGCATTGTAGCTGAGTGTGATCTATAGCTGCACGGAGAGAGAGAGAAAAATAGTTTGCGACTTTGATGGAAGGGAAAAGAAAGGCAGCAGGAAAAAAGGCAGGCTCCCACACTCCCCCCCCCTCCCCAGTTCAGTGGTGTGTAAGAAAAGATGGGAAAATGGGCTCCAGAAGGGCCAGGAATTCTGAAGATTGGGTCAGGGTGGGGGATGCAGGGTTTGGGATCTGCTCCTTCTAAGAACTTGTTGCAAAGCTGCTAAAGGAACAGGGTTTTGTTTTGCTTTAACTTAAATTCTGAATTATAGAATAACAAGCACTGTGGTTGTGTTTGCTTTGCTTAACGACTGAGCGCCCAGTTCTAATTTGGGTTACAAAAGGAGGATTACCCATGTTGCAATTTTAGAGCTGGAGAATCAACTTTTGATGATCCATAATAACTTTTGAAGAATTGGATATCAAAGAGTCAAACACAAACATTTCAGATCTTAAGGGTAACCTTTAGATCTCTGTTTCTGGTGAATATCATGTTTAACATCCCAGATTTACTGTGTAACTCTATCACAATGTCAGGCAGCAGGCTAGAAATTATAATCCCTGATCTCCTTTCCTACAACTCACTCAGAAAACGGCAGTGTGATATGGAAAACAGAAGAACTTACTGAGAGGAATCCTATAATAATTCCACATGAACTTGGAAAACAAATGCAGAATTTCTGAAAAGAAGATATATCTCTTTATTTTTTTTAAAAAAAAAACTCTCTATCCACGGTGAAAGAGAACGGTCTCTTTAAGATGTTCTCGGGTCAACGAATATGCCAAGCATGCATTTCTAATATCTGGGTGGGCAGACACAAGTGGAAATTCAAATTCTATAGAGATGAAGGGAATGCGCTTCAAGAAAATGTTTCCATTTGGCAGTCTCTGAAGTGCGAATGTATGGTCAACCTGGAAAGGGATCAGAAAATGCTGAGCAGGGTGCGGTGAACTTGAAGCATCGTCTGGCCATGTGCTTTTAGCTTGTGAATCAACAGTCCTGCTCTTAGTTGCCTGACTTTTAAGGCAACCATGGGCTTGTTCAAAGACATTTTAGAGGTCAGTAAAATTCCCTTGGTTGTGGGCACTTCTTCACTTAGATTATAAGGATGGACCAGTAGTTATTTCATGATGTTAGCGGGAAAGAAAAGGCTTCCATTATGCAGAGTTTCTAATGGTCTGTCCTGTAGATGAAGAGAAGCAATCAATGTGAAGATTATCTCCTTCACTACACTAGTGGTCTGGAGACTAAAACATATAAAGAACGGTTGCAGGAACTGGGTATGTCTACTTTAATGAAAAGAAGGACTAGGGGAGACACGATAGCAGTGTTCCGATATCTCAGGGGTTGCCACAAAGAAGAGGGAGTCAAACTATTCTCCAAAGCACCTGAAGGCAGGACAAGAAGCAATGGGTGGAAATGAATCAAGGAGAGAAGCAACTTAGAACTAAGGAGAAATTTCCTGACAGTGAGAACAATTAATCAGTGGAACAGCTTGCCCTCAGAAGTTGTGGATGCTCCAACACTGGAAGTTTTAAAGAAGAGATTAGATATCCATTTGTCTGAAGTGGTGTAGGGTTTCCTGCCTAAGCAGGGGGTTGGATTAGAAGACCTCCAAGACCCCTTCCAACTCTGTTATTCTATTCTATTCTATTCTATTCTATTCGACTCTACTCTACTCTACTCTACTCTACTCTACTCTACTCTACTCTACTCTACTCTACTCTATTCTATTCTAATTTCATAACTCTGTTTCTGACCAAATAGCAGATGAATGTCTTAGCAGACCAAAAGTGCCACTGGACAGAGGAACACCTCCCCCCTCCATATGGAGCCTGCTTAGCATAATTATCTCAACTTTTACAATTTGACCAGCTGATGAATCTATTACTAGAAAGTATAAACGCGGTTAGAAGTCCCTATCCAATGGCTCTCATTCTTCAGTGCTTCAAACTCTACCAATCAATTTAATAGGCATAAGAGGCCCCTTGGGTGCAATCCTAAAACATCTGGAGCACCACTTGAACACTGGCATTGGCATTGACAACACAATCAATTGCAAAAGGCAGCTTTGCTTGGAATAGCTAACATCCTGTGAAGGTACCTTGAGCATCATTAAACAACATCCGGCTATCCCAGGTTCATGGGAAGCACACAAAAGAGGCAGAAAAATGCCAAACCCAGTAGGAACGTCTGGATGACTACACACCCAACCCTAATAATTAATGGAACTGAGAGCATGCCGCTCTTGAATAATAGCTACCACGGGGCACAGGGCTTGTCTGTTCATAAAATGGCTACCACATATTACATGGTTGACCTCCAAAATGCCTTTGTTAGAAGGAAGATTGGTGATTTGCTCCCAAAACCTCTTCTACCTCACTAGGAGGGTCTTTTTCAGCCACAGCTCACTTTCATCCTTTTTTCTAGACAGGTGCTACAGGGACACAGTGGTTAGACTAGTTGACTCAGCCTTCCATCCTTCTAAGGTGGGTAAAATAAGAACCCAGATTGTTGGGGGCAAGAGGCTGACTCTGTAAACGGCTTAGAGAGGGCTGTAAAGCATTGTGAAGCGGTATATAAGCCTAAGTGCTATTGCTATCCACAAATCTAGTGATGCTCATGAAGACTGCAACTATAAGTGTTTCTTTTGGGGCACAAAGGTGGCCTTTACCCTTTACCTATTCCAAGGGGAAAGTATTTCTGATTTTTGTGTAGTGGTTAAAATACAGTACTGCGGGCTACTTCTGCTGACTGCCGGCTGGCTGCAGTTCAACAGTTCAAATCCCACCAGGCTCAAGGTTGACTCAGCCTTCCATCCTTCCGAGGTGGGTCAAATGAGGACCCAGATTGTTGGGGGCAAGAGGCTGACTCTGTAAACCGCTTAGAGTGGGCTGTAAAGCACTGTAAAACGGTATATAAGTCTAAGTGCTATTACTATTGCTATCCACAGACCTAGAGATGCTCGTGAAGACTGCAACTATAAGTGCTTTTGGGGGGGGCCACAAAGGTGGCCTTTGTCCTTTACCTATTGAAAGGGGAAAGTATTTCTGATTTTTGCAACGAGCTTCTTACCTGGACTGGCACGGATTGGCATTACACCTTCTGACCTGTGGCTCAGGACGGGTGGCCCGCTGGCAAGCACTGTCATTCACCAACATCATAGTCTTGTTAACAATCTGGGTGCACGACACGATGGTTTTCCTTTCCCCTGAATGCAAAAGAAAGGAGGAATAAGTCATTCTGGCGAGGCACAGCTAGTTATTGAAATATTTATCTGCTGCTGTTTGGCAATGGGTTTCTGGATTCCAGAAATGTTGATGTTCATCCATCGTGTTCGAAGAGGACCTTAGAGGTTGTGGGCTGTCCACGGTGTGTCCGCAGGTGGCTGGTAAGGCCTATAGAGGCACAGAATGTTCTGCCACATATCCGGCAGACACGTGTGGGCACCATTGTTGCAGCATTTGCAGCTCCGGCTTTGCAGGGTGCTCGCTTCTCTTGAGCGATGGTTGGTCTTCTGTCCTCAGACGTCTGGCAGCCTTGATGGATCAGTGTGCACCATGTTAAACGATCTTGCGCCAGGGTTTCCCAGGAGGTGGTGGCAATTTCCATGGACTTGAAGGATGCTTTCAATGTGTCTTTGCATCGCTTCCTTTGTTCTCCGTGCCATCGCTTTCCTTGAGACAGATCACCAGAGAGGAGCTGTTTGGGGATGAGATGGTCTGGCATCCTTGCAACATGGCCTGTTGGGCAGACATGCTGGGCAGGCCATGTTGCAAGGATTTCAGAAATATTTGTACAGCAGAAAATAGCAGAATCCTACTTGACTGTAAGCAGATTGCCAGTGGTTCCCCCCCCCCCCGCCTCCCCCCAAATTGCTACTTTGCAAAGTAGCCACTTAGGAACCTGAAGCAAAAACAGATCGTATGACATATTTTTTTGGCAGGCTGGTCTCATTTTGTTTCTCCCATCATGTAACAGTTAAGGAGCAGTTTGGGGAGGCCTTTGCTCTCTACTTAGGTGGAAGGAAGATTTGATTGTCTCCAGCTCATTGCCTTGAATTTCTGACTCCTCTCCAGACCAGTTTGGTCTGCAATGATGGAAAACGTTGGATCATCAATCTTCCCAGATCAGTCAATTCAAGAGCTATAGAGTTCAGTAGGGGGGAAAAAAAGAGTTTGCATTCCAGGTCAAGTGCTGAGATTTCCAGTTAAAATAGTCTCAGGTTGCCAGATTAAAGAGATTTCTTTTTAACCCAGGCTTCTTGGAGTCTTCATCAGATATGATAACTTCAGGGATTGAGTGGGGAAGGATATCAACCCTTGCCTTATCCAGGGGCTCCATCTATGATTCACAAGAGGTCAGTAGGGTTGCTTTAGTTGTGGACATCCCAAAGGGGTTTTTTCAAGAGGCAATTAGATTTTCTGGTTTTTCTTTGAAGGTGTTTCGCTTCTCATCCAAGAAGCTTCTTCAGCCCTCAGAGCTATGCTATGCTATGCTATGCTACCCTATGCTATGCTACCCTATCCTACCCTATCCTATGGTACGCTGGTTTAACTGCTGCGCACAGGAATCAATTCAGCACAAGAAACCATTGGTTGCCCTCTAACACCACTGGATGACGTTGCCAGGTCTCGCTGCTTTAGCAGAGTAAGGAAGATACTCAGAGATGATTCACACTGTGGTCAGTGTCTCTTCGCACTTCTAGCATCAGGCAGAAGACATCAAAGCACAGCCAGCCGAACAAATAGGTTGAAAAATAGTTTCTATCCTTAGGCTGACACTCTTAAACACAACCACAATCATTCCACATGCAGGCAGAAATGTATGACTAGTTTTTCTTTTTCTTTCTTCTTCTTCTCCCTCCTAATTACTTGCACAGGAATTATTCTTTATACTATTTATGTTGTTTGTATTTGCTGTCATGGATTGCACCAGGGAGGCTAAAACCAATTTCGTTGTATACATGATGTACAATGACAATAAAGGCTATCCTATCCTATCCTATCCTATCCTATCCTATCCTATCCTATCCTATCCTATCCTATCCTATCCTATCCTATCCTATCCTATCCTACTTTGAGTTCTACCATGGTCCAAAAGCTGAATAGTAAGACAATTGTCTCAAAAAAAACAATAACCCTGTAGTCCGGAATGAAACTAGTATACATTTTTATTCCCAATAACCTAGGACTAATTTGGCTGTAATTTATAAATAACAGAAGTAATCTCAACAATTCAAGCTGATTAGATAGGAGTACCTACTCTTTGGATGAATAAATGAACGTTACCTCCTCCACATTGTACATTGCAATCTTCCCACCCACTGTGGGTCCAAATGTACAGCGATTCCTGCTGATGCTCCGGCTCACTTCTATTTTCGGTAGAATAATTCACCGGGATGGTATATTCATAATGTATCCCATAGTTCTGGTCATGGAATAACAATACCTGGTTGAAAGAACCAATGGTTATTTATTTGTTCATATCCTGCCTTTATTTTTTTATTTTTTTAGAAATAACTCAAGGAAGTCGACATCTTCCTCCTCCTATTTTACCCACAATAGCCACCCAGTAGGTTGGGCTGAGAGAGTGAGTGATTTTTATGTCTAAGGTGCAGTGGGGGGATCCTACCGGTTTAACAATTGGTTCGGTGATTGCGCGTTTTCTGTGCGGCTGTGCAGTTTAGAGAAAATACCGCATTACTGCTGTGGAGGAAAACAGCTGATGTGCGGGAATCACTGCCGCGGGAATCAGCTGAGAGGATATACCATATTTTTCTGAGTATAAGACACACCTTTTTCCCTCAAAAAAGAGGCTGAAAATCTGGGTGCATCTTATACACTAAATGCAGCATTATTTGCCTTCCGAAACCCCGCCCCCTTCACCAAAATGGCCATGCAGAGCCTGTAGAAGGCTTTCAGAGAGCTCCTGGGGAATGGGGAAGGCAGAAATGAGGGGAAAATGGGCCGTTTTTTGCTCAATTTTGCCCCCTTCCCCAGCCCCCAGGAGTACTCTATAAGCCTCCTAAAGGCTATGCATGCAATTTTTTGACAAAAAATGAGCCAGTTTTTGCAAAACATGGGCTGTTTTTTGCTCATTTTTTTGGGGGGGGCACCCCCCAGGAGCACTCTGCAAGCCCACTAAAGGCTATTCATGCCTTTTTGGGGGAAACAAATGGGCTCGTTTTCGTGAAAAACAGGTCGTTTTGGGGAGGTTTGCAGAGTGCAAAAACCTTTTTTTAAAAAATTGCCTCTTCAAAACCTTGGTGTGTCTTATACTCTGGTGCTTGTTATACTCCGAAAAATACGGTAGGTAAGTAAAGCGCAGGGCTTCAGGGGCGCAGGGGCGGGGCCACTTGCTCCTCAGAGCGATCTGGTTTGCTCCCAGCTGATCGTCAGAGGTACCAGTTTACCTGAACCAATCCGAACAAGTGGAATCTCACCCCTGCTAAGGTGAGACTTGAACTCAAGGTCTCCTGCTTTCTAGCCTGGTGCCCTAATCGCTAGACCAAACTGGCTCCCTATTTGGGCAGGGCGATGAAGATGATATGAACATTAAAACACCTGATATGATTGGGGGGGGGATAAGATTTCCAAACGATAAATCCCAGCAATGCATTTTTGAAACTTTGAGATAAAAGAGGAGAGCAGCTAAACATTGGGGATGTGAATATTTTAAGAGGAAAAAAAAACATTTCACAAAAATCTGGACATACTTCTTTCTGTCTTCCGACTAAAGTGACCCCCCTACTACTGCAACGTGCTCTACATGGGGCAGCCCTTGAAGAGCATTCGGAGACTCCAGCTTGTCCAGAATGCAGCCGCGCGAGCAATCGTGGGTGCACCTCGGTTCACCCACGTAATACCTATCCTCCGTGAGCTGCACTGGCTGCCTATCGGTCTCCGGATACACTTCAAGGCGCTAGTCGTCACTTATAAAGCCCTTCATGGTATTGGACCTGAGTACTTGAGAGACCGCCTGCTGCCAATTACCTCCAATAGACCGATTAGATCCCACAGATTAGGCCTCCTCCAAATTCCATCCGCCGGCCAATGCCGATTGGCTACCACCCAGGAGGAGAGCCTTCTCTGTGTCTGCTCCGACCCTCTGGAACGAGCTCCCCGTGGAGATTCGAACCCTCACCACCCTCCAGGCCTTCCGCAAAGCCCTTAAAACCTGGCTATTCCGACAGGCCTGGGGCTAAAGAGCTTTTGCCCCCTCCCTCAAATGGTATGGTTGTTGTGTGCTTTTTAAATTGTGTATTGTTTTGTTCGTCTTTTTATTCTTTATTTGTACCCCTTCCCTTGACTTGGATTGTGAACCGCCCTGAGTCCCCTTCGGGGAAAAGGGCAGCATATAAATGAAATAAATTCAATTCAATTCAACCCCCCCACCCCTACCCCCACACAAGGTTTCTTTCAGTGGGAGGAGTGGATGTGAGTTCAATTGCTTGGATATATTTTGTTTTTATATTTCTTTAAAGACCAATTGTACTGTAACTCGACATAGCACTGTAATCCTCCTAAAAAAAACCAAACAGCAGCATGTAATAAAAAAAAAACACAAGCCAGATTCTTTTGATTATGCAGCTGGGAATGCTAAAATAGCATATTTTGAAGTTAATAACTCCCCAACCTTGTTCTCGTTCCACATCCCATCAGTTGGGAGGGGCGCTAATTGACCTTTTGCAAAGAAGAGTCATTAATCAACAGCTAGATCAGTTTTCCAAACTTGGTGTGCTCCAGATGGGCTGGTTTTGCAGATTCCAGTTTTTTTTCCTAGCTGATACGGTGAAGACTAAGCTAGAAGTGAAGCCTGGCAACGAGAGTTCACCGCACAATCAGAGAGCAGCAGTTTAGGAAAGATGATTTTTGTTTGAGGCTGTTATTTTCTTCGCCTCCGAGACATTTTGAGGATTTAGGGTTTAATGAGCTGTGTAAGGTTGTTTTGTGGTCTTTTTTTTCCTTTTAAAATATATGCTGCTCTGGAAGCTAATCTATAAATAATCAAATGGTCAGAGCTGAATCAAAAACTCAAGTGGAATTCTGGTCCTGCAGAGGACATGGTGGTTAGAACCAGTGGTGGGTTTCAAAAATTGTTGGAACCTACTCTGTGGGTGTGGCCTCCTTTGTGGGAGTGGCTTGCCACCCATGTGACCGGATGGGAGTGGCTTGCCACCCATGTGACCAGATATGAAATTATGAATTAGTACTTAGGTCGGTCCAAGTAGCTATTCAGAAACTCTGGCATTGAAGCATGCAAGTCTTAAAGCTGTCAAGTTACAAGATCCTTGTGGTGGCTTTCAAAAAATTTTGGGAACCTCTTCTGTAGGTGTGGCCTGCTTTCCGGGTCCGCTGGTGGAACCTCTTCTAACTGGTTCAGTAGATTTGACGAACCGGTTCTACCGAATAGGTGTGAACTGGTAGGAACCCACCTCTGGTTAGAACCCAACATATCTACAGGACAGAGGTGGATTTCACAGAAGTTTACCACTGGTTCGCCACTCGCTTGCTTGCTTTGTGAGCGTGCGTGCCTTCCGCGCATGCGCTTTGATCATACACACAGGTTGCACCCATGCACAAGGCTTCGAAAATGTAGCTAAGTAGAACATCATAGAGCCGGGCCAGGTGGGTGGCCCACCCACAGGTCACCACTACCGTTTTTCCCAAATTAGTCGGAACCAACTGAATACCACTTCTGCCACAGGAATTGTCCCCAAATTAAATACAACAGAAGGAAATGAAACAAACATATGGGGAATATATGAAGGAGGACTCGAGACCACGAATTTCATGAAATTCATGGTCTCAAGTCCTCCTTCCCATTTCTTCTTCCAACCAGACGTCTTAGTTAGAACAACTCACGAATTCCGACGCCTTTGATGGGCCATGTTTACCTTTATGTAAATAAGTTATGTAAATAAAGCATTGCTACTAATGGAGTAGAAGCTTGTAGATGATTGAGCCTAAAGCACTTAAATTAAAGGAATTAATGTTTTAGCATTCGGTAGTGCTTTTTCCGGATAAAACTCCTTTGTTGGGGGATGAGCTCAGAATGTCTGAAAGTATCTTCCCGACCTTAGAGCAGACTGGAATTAAGGATGAGTCAACAGGGGATAGAGTCTTCCCACCCTGCCAAATGGCATGGGTGCTATTAAGAATTAAGAAGGAAGGAAGGAAGGAAGGAAAGAAAGAAAGAAAGAAAGGGAAAGGGAAGAAAAGGAAGGAAAGAAAGAAGGAAGGAGAATAAGAAAGAGAGAAAAAGAAAGGAAGGAAAGAAGGAAAGTAAGATAGAATGATGGGAAGGAGAAGAGAAGGAAGGAGAATAAAAAAGAGAGAAAAAGGAAGGAAGGAAGGAAGGAAGGAAAGAGAGAGAGAAATGGGAAGGAGAAGAAAAGGAAGGAAGGAGAATAAGAAAGAGAGAGAAAGGGAAAGAAAGAAAGAAACAGAAAGAAAGAATGAAAGAACAAACGAACGAATGAACCAGGGATGCAGGGCAAAGAATAGACTGAGGGAAAAAAAAGAATTAAGAAGCAAACTCAACAGACTGAAATGAATACGGAAGTGCATGATTTAATATGTAGTAGGGAACTTTTCCAAGTCATCTAAGCCAGTGGTCTCCAACCTTGGCGACTTTAAGACCTGTGGACTTCAACTCCCAGAGTTCCTCAGCCAGCAAAGCTGGCTGAGGAACTCTGGGAGTTGAAGTCCACAAGTCTTAAAGCTGCCAAGGTTGGCGACCACTGATCTAAGCCATCTGTATAACTGCTTTCTCCTCTCTGAACAAGACAAACCAGGAGAAATCAAGTGCTGTCTTTGATGGAACGCTCTTGAATTGCAAAACTTTGAGAGTAGAATGAACTGCGACACCCTCTTAGCCTTTGAGTGATGTTTCGGAGATGCACTTCAAAGAGCGGATGAGGTCAGACCGAAGAAGCCGATGGAGCCAGGACAAAAAACAAAATTTGATTTAATGACACATGAATTTTAATCAAGCTAGTAAGATCATTCCCCATGTGTTTATTTAATTTCCCTCTGTTGTATTTAATTTGGGGACAATTTCTGGGAAAACACAGTATGTATTTTCTATGAACATGTCCCGTTTCAGGGACCAGTATAAAATTTGAGATCTTGATTTAGCTCTGACCATTTGCAGGATGATGGCTCCCAATAGGCCATTTTATATGGGAGAGCAAACTTACCCTTTAACAGATATTTAGCCTATTGCTTTTATCGAAGAGTTGAAAACTACTTGGCTGACTCATTATTTTAAAAACTGGTAGAAAAAAAAATAAGAGTTGGGCTGATGCAAGGATGTAGCAAGGACTGGTAGGTATCTCCCATCCTTGACTTCTAGAAGTCATAAAAAGACCTTGAATCCAACTCAGCTGGAGGGAAACAGCTTTGTAAAGGCTGATCTGCATATCCCAAAGGTGCTTTTTCCCAAAGGAGAAAAATCCAGACTTTTTTCCCCTCTCTTGGAAATGTTTTGTTTCTTGTGCAAAAACAAAATTTCTTCAGTTCAGCTCTTCAGAACTGAAGAAGTTTCTTGGGTGAGAAGCGAAGCAGTTTCAAAGAAACACCTCACCTCTCCTCCCCCCCCAAAAATGTCCAGTTGTCTTTTGGAGAAAGCACCTTTGGGATAACCATGACTTGGATGATTGACATTTAGCTGACCTGAATGGGAAACTAGTCTGAAAAGATCAAAGCTTTACTGAGCCATCATGGGAAGACTACTCACTCTCTTTTACCAGAATTAACTTCACCTTGTTGTCACAGTGATAAAATTACAAATTACAGATTAATGGAGTTGGAAAGGACCTTGTAGGTCACCTAGTCCAACCCCCCCTTCCAAGCAGGAGACTCTACACCATTTCTGACAAATGGCAGTCCAATCTCTGCCATTTGTCAGAATGGAATGGAATGGATTGGATCAGACTGGACTAGACCTTAGAGATCTTCTAGTCCATCCCCCTGCTCAAGCAGGAGAACCTATACTATTTCAGACAGGTGGCTGCCTAGCCTCTTCTTAAAATCCTCCAGTGATGAAGCTCCCACAACTTCTGAAGGCGACTTCTGTTCCATGGGTTGATTGCTCTCACTGTCAGAAAATGTATCCTTATTTCCAGGTTGAATTTCTCCTTGTTCAGTTTTTATCAATTATTCTTTGTCTGGCCTTCAGGTGCTTTGGAAAATAGCTTGACCCCCCTCCTCTCTGGGGCAGCCCCTCAAATATTGGAAGACTGCATTCATGTCTCCCCCAGTCCTTCTCTTCACTAGATTAGCCATGCCCAGTTCCTACAACCATTGTTTTAGTCTCCAGTCCCCCTGGATGCTCTTCTCTGTGATTTTTCTAGAGTCTCAACATCTTTTTTATAGTGCGGTGACCAAAATGCAAGGGGAAGGAGAAGAAAGGGTGCCTTTTCTCCCTGAAGGAAGGCATCTGCTCCTCCTCCTTCCCTCTTGGAGGAAGGCCGAGAAAGAAACCCGAGAGAGACCAGTCTACTGAATTACTTGAGAGGACCTGAGGGATGTATAGAAGCACGCCCTCATTAGAACAGGAAGTTTCCAGTTTGGCCTGACCTGGTTAAAACACTTGAAATCTGGCTTCCAGCCAACACGCGGTCTCTGACAGGCCCTTCTCTTTGCTGCGCATCAGATTCCAGCCAGCTGTTACAGCACATGATGTCAGAGACCAGGGGTTGACAACTATACACTCCAAGTTTGATCTAGGTCCAGGCCGGACCCCCTAAAGCATGCAAATGGATCACCGCTTAAAATGCTTTTCTTAAAGACAGAGGTTCAGTTTGAAGGCCTGCGTTTGTGAACATCTGCGGTGAAATTCTGCTTCCGCGAACCCCCTAGAGAAAAGGTTCTGGTCCCTTTTCTTTCTTATGAAAGCAGACTCTTTTTGGCCTTTATATATATATATATATAAAATAAATTGTTCTGCTGGCTTGTATGAAAAGAGACGAATATCTTTTGCAAGACAGAGTGGGGGGTGGGGTGGGCGAGAGAAAAGCCGACACATCTGTGGCTGCAAAAGGAGCTTTATTAGTCTATGTCGGGAGCCAACGCTCAGCCAAGCAGGCAATTGGAGCTGGAGTTTGAGAGCGTTTTTGCAAGATCCAAGAAGCTTCAGTCCCAGCCAGCACAAGACGCGAAGCCCTGCCCTGCCCTCATTTAACCAAACGAGAGACGAATAACTTTGCTGTACGGCTTGGAAAGAGGCAGCCTTCCTTGGATGCTCTGGTTGCCAAGCCGAGGTCTGAAACATACCTAACTGTAGACTCATTTCTCTAAGAAACATACTTACAGTAATGCATTTCAGGCAAGTTCCATTAAAAAGGAGAAGAAGAAAAAAAAAGGGGGGGGAGGACTTCTTAAGCCTCTCAGTCTGGAAACAAGGCTGCAAGAACGAAGGGATCATCTGAAACTAATTTTGTGCAACGCTTCTACAGTGGATCTCCTTGCCCAGTCTTTCTGGTTCTCCCTTGTTGGCTTCCGACAGAGGCCATCATACCTTTACCTTTACCTGAAAGACCACCTGCTGCCAATTACCTCCCACAGACCCATTAGATCTCACAGGGTTGGCCTCCTCCGGGTTCCGTCTACCAGCCAATGCCATCTGGCTATTACCCGGGGGAGGGCCTTCTCTGTGGCAGCTCCGGCCCTCTGGAATGAACTCCCCGCAGGGATTCAGACCCTCACCTCTCTCCAGGCCTTCCGAAAAGCCGTCAAAACCTGGCTTTGCCGGCAGGCCTGGGGGTGATGACTTCCCTCCCCTCTCGACATGTATGGTTGTGCGGCTGTTGCTTATTTTTATTATTTGTATTTCGGGTTTTTTTATGTTCCCCTTTTTCCCCTTTTGAATTGTTCGCTGCCCTGAGTCCTCCCGGAGAAGGGCGGCATATAAATAATAAAATTCCATTCCATTCCATACCTTCATCCAGGTTGATGATGTTTTAAGGCTCTTGGAAAATTAATTTGAGAAGCACAAGGGGGCGGGGGGAAACATGCCGAAGCTTCTCTGAAAACCAAGCTGCTTAAATCTGATCTCCCCTTGCAATGCACACCTGCAGAAAAGCCCCAAACATGCCCTAACGTGCCCTCCTTGTTCCTTAAGAATTAAAGCGAAGACCCTGCTGAGTGTGTATCCTATAACAGGTTCCTGAAACATTCACAATACGCTGGACTTTCTAGAGGGGTTTTATGCCACCCTTCCCCAGTCCATAATACTCCATGACTATGAGTGTCTGAATGGTTGCGCAATTAGCAACTCCAAATCTCGACTAACAAATGCTCTGCCCTACACATTGGCAATAAAAATCAGAACACCAAATACAAGTTGGGTGGAAACGATCTCGTAGATGACACTCAACCTTTCAAGGACCTAAGAGGACTCAACAGCATTGCCAAAAAGGCATTAAAAGTTGTTAACCTAATGTTGTGAAGCTTCTTCTCCCGTAACATTGTATTGCTAAGTAGGGCTTACAAAACCTTTGCCAGACCAATCCTTGAATACAGTGTGGAACCCACACTGTATATCGGACATTAACGCAATTAAGTGTGTCCAGAGGTACTTAATGAGAAAAATACTCCTCTCCTCTCCTCACAATAGAATCCCTTATGTCACCAGGCTCGAAGTTGTGAGCTTCGACAACCTGGAACTGCTCCGCCTGAGGTACAAACTAAGCACAGTACACAAAATTGTCTGCTACAATGTCTTACCTGTCAGTGACTTCTTCAGCTTCAATAATATAGTCTTCAGCTTCTTTAACCTCAATAACACATGGGCAAACAATTGATACAAACTCAAGGTAAACCACTTCAAACTCGATTGCAGAAAATATGACTTTAGCAACAGAGTGGTCAATGCCTTCACAGCTTCAACCTTAAACTGTTCTGGGAAGTTATCATCCAGCCCTCTCCCAGAAAAATGAAATATCCTAGGAAATATTGAAAAGGCAGAATATTTCTCTGGATATGAAAAGAAACATGTTTTAAAAGACAGAATAGTTGCCTGTAGCTTCCTGCCCATCCCCACTTTGTCGATGGGCCATTGAGAAGGCCAGGCTAGTCCACTTTACATAATAAAGACTTCTCCACTGCAGCCCCAGGGGGGAATGGGAGTAAAGGCATGATAATGTTGGAACTTTACTCAACTGACCACATGGCATCTGAGAACTCATCCATACCTGGATTCAAAACACAGCCTAGAGAGTTGCCCCTGCATGGCCCCATGGGAGTCTGACAACCAATCAGAATACATTTCTTACACAGGAACAGGAAACAGAGAGGTTGGACTAAACAGGATATAAAAAGCCTAGCAAGCCCCTCCCTCAGCCTTTCTCTTCTTCTCCACCAACATTGAAGCATGTGATCACCTTTTCTGTTCAGGGCTCAAGTCATGCGGCCCTGTCCAACAATAAACCATCTTTCCAAGCAGCCTCCATGTCTCCAGTGTCTTCTTCTCCACTTGGAGCTGAACCCAGAAGGACATTTCTTTCATCACTGTCTACTGTGAACCTCATCCCATTCCCCTCCTAAAGGGGCCTGCATAAGTGCACCAGTGTGCCTTCCATCCTTGTCCTACTGTCCCCATTTATTTGTGTTCATTTCTTTGTTTCATATCCATGTTTATATTTATACCTGTTATCTTGTACATGTTTGAAAACTAATAAATACAAATACAAATACATACAAATACTATACAACAAATTCTGCGAAGCAAAACTTAAAACACATCTGGGAGGCACCTGGCTGGGTTACATAACGTTTCTGTTTGTTATTACTATTATTATTTTCAAACTCTTTCCCAGCCAAATTTTCAAAAATAGCAAACAATAAATTTTGCGTAATAACAAGACATCACATCATCAAAGCCTTTTTGTGAAAACCCTAGTTCTGGACCTGATCCTAAACATTATATATTTATATCTCATTCATTCTAATGAGTTCAGGATGGTTCATTTGGGGACGAGCCCAGTTTAATGGCAGTCTGCAATCTAGAAGGGAACACAGACTATGACCAAGAACGAGTGCTTTACACATAGTAAAATTAAAATTAAGTAGATAAAGGGTTATCCAAGAGAGATCCAAGCTAAAATTAAGGAGAAATGTCCTGTGATTGAGAACAATTAATCAGTGGGACAGCTTGCCTCCAGAAGTCGTGGGTGCTGCATCACTGGAGGTTTTCAAGAAGAGACTGGACAGCCTTTGCCTGAAATGGTCTGAGGTCTCTTGCTTGAGCAAGAGGTTGGCTTAGAAGACCTCCAATGTCCCTTCCAAGTCTGTTATTTTGTTATCTGTAAATTATTTGGTAAGGACTTGGCCAAGCAGGAGAGTGAGACCAGGATCTTCCCGCTTCCACTACTTTATCTGGAGACATTTTCCAACTCTTTGACATTAACTGGTAAATTGTTTTAGTGAGTAAGGAAAAAAAAATAAGTCAGAACCAGAGGTAGTATTCAGCCGGTTCTGACCAGTTCTGGAGAACCGGTAGCAGAAATTATGAGTAGTTCAGAGAACCGGCAAATACCATCTCTGACTGGGCTTGCTCCCATCTATTATCTGCCTCTGAGTCCCAGCTGATCGGCTGGGTCTTCTTTTGCTGCCCTGTACAGGAGAATGGAGCTGGAAAGCAGGTTAGTGGGATGGGGAGAGAATGGGGATTTTGCAGTATCCTTCCCCAGGAGTGGGGAGCGAGTGGGATTTTGCAGTATCCTTCCCCCTGCTATGCCCACCAAGCCACACCATACCCACCAAGCCACAGCCACAGAACTGGTGGTAAAATTTTGAATCACAACATTGGTCAGAATGGTACCATTTAGACCTCCCAAAGAATACAATGAACAATTAGACAATTACCAAAAGATGAAGTGGTATTTTGGTTGGTCCTTTGGCCGACATCTTCTCCCACAGACCTCGTCGTACATAACGAATGGTTGTCCCCGCTATCTGAAACTCACCAGGAAGTTCAATTTTCCAGTCGCTGTTGATGGACTTCTTACTGGAATCTTTCAAAGCTGCAAAGAATCAAATAGGCAGAGTGGTTCAGGACAGTCCTCCTTACTTATCTAGGACACAAATTCAAGTGAGCCTCCTCAGCAAAGGATCCAACCATCCATCCATCTTTCTATCCAATGCTTCCTGTGTTTTTCGTTGGTGCTTCTGAAGTTCTAAAGGAAGCCCATGCGAATTGCTACCGTGTTTTCCTGAAAATAAGACAGGGTCTTATTTTCTTTTGACCCCTGAAATAAGTGCTTGGCCTTATTTTTGGGGAGGTCTTATTATTTTTGGGATTCAGGGGATGGCGAGCATGGTCACCTCATGGCCGCTGCTGTGTTGCAATATTTTAGGGAAGGGCTTATTTCCAGGGGTGGGATTATTTTAGCACATGCGTTCAAAAGCCCGACTGGGCTTATTATCCGGGGAGGTCTTATTTTCAGGGAAACAGGGTAGTCTTCAAGCCACCTTTCTCCATATTTAACTTTTGTCCCTGTTCTCAATGCTTTCTCTCAACTCACATTCTTTCCAGCTCTGGATACCTCCAAAGTGTAAGGCATTTCCTGTCCAAAATAATTTGCAAAAATATCAATCAAGCCAGGCAGTGTGGGATGAAAGTAGGTGGAAAGGAACTCGCTCAAGCATCCATTCAACATGAAGCAGCCAGGTTCGTTTCCAAAGAGCGCTGGCCAATCCAGAACAAACAAACAAAAAAAAAATAAGGCATACTTCGCCTAAACTTTATGGAATTGGCTCCAGCCATCATCACTCCAAGGTTAAAACCCAGCAGTGTTTGCAAACTTTGTACAAACCTCAGACCTTATTAAAGTTACAGTGGCAGGAAATTGTCCTTTTGAGTTTGCAATTGTTCTACTTTTCTGGCTGGATTTGTGCCCTCATTTTGCTGCAAGATTCTGACAAAGCAAAACTTCCAATTGTTACGTTCAGACTCCGTAACCAATCTGTAAATACATGGAAAATGCTCTTTGGAAAATAGCAACTCCTGTTTTTCTGTTTCTCTACTCATGGAAATAGAGAAACAGGACTTTCCCTGACCAATTTCCTCCCCCAACTCTACACCCCGGCTCCATTCAGGGTCTTGATTAAACCTGGATGTCCAGGGTTTTTTATTTTATTTTAAAAAGCTATAGGTGTGTAATGGAGAACCTATGGCACACCTGCCAGAGGTGGCCCGCAGAGCCCTCTTTGTGGGCATGTGCGCTATTGCCAGCTACTCTTCTGGTTTCTACCGTGCATGTCTTCACAGGCCCTGGAGGGCTAGAAAACAGCCTGAAAACAGCCAAAAAATGGCCCGAAAAAGCCCTTAAAAAGGCCTGGAAAACGGCACGGAAAACAGCCAAAACCCAGGACGTTTTTCGGACTGTTTTCAGGCTGTTTGTCAGGCCATTTTGGGCCAAAACTGGCCTGATAACGTCCCCAAAAATGGCAGGAAAAAGCAGGCATCTTTGTGCCGGCCAGCTGGTCTTTAGGTTTCCAGCACTCTGGCGTGCGCACACATTTTATTTATTTATTTATTTATTAGACTTATATACTGCTTCATAGGGCTTTCAGCCCTCTCTAAGCGGTTTACAGAGTCAGCATATTGCCCCCACAGTCTGGGTCCTCATTTCACCCACCTCGGAAGGATGGAAGGCTGAGTCAACCTTGAGCCGGTGAGATTTGAACCGCTGAACTGCAGATAACAGTCAGCTGAAGTGGCCTGCAGTACTGCACCCTAACCACTGCGCCACCTCGGCCCACACATTCCAGTTTGTGCACTCGGTGCTGAAAAGGTTCACCATCACTGCTATAGGTAGTTCTCTACTTAGAACCACAATTGAGCCCAACATTTCCGCTGCCAAGCAAGACAGTTGTTAAGTGAGTTTTTGCCCTATTTTACAAACTTCCATGCCAAAATTAAATGTCTATGGAGATTCTCTGTCTTTCAGGTCATGGTACATAAAAGAGGTTTTGCCAGGACGAAGGATCTGCTTCATGCTTGTTAAGGAAGCCTGGTTCAGAACGGTCACAAAAAGTTGATCCCAGGATCCCAGGACATTGCAACCATCATAAATACATGTCTGTTCATTTGAAATTTTGTTCAGGTGACAATGGGGATGCTGCAAAGGTCACGCGTGTGAAAAACAGCCGTAAGTTGCTACTGTACCTTCGAATGGTCATGAAAACAACGGATGTCAATCAAGGATTACCTGTACTGAAATATAGGTAGCAATTTTCTGTAGTAATCAGGGTGAGACAGAAGGGGAGTGAAAAAGTTGTCTTTCAGGAATTCAGTTACAGTTGCTTTGTAAAAGTGAATCTATCAACACAAGTTAATTTGTTCTCCTGTGAAAACGAAGATCTCTTTCACAAGACATGAAGACAAGATGAGATAATTTTAATGCAGCCAGGCTGATCAGGCAGAAGGGTGAAGGGCTAAAGGAGTTGGAAGCTGGACTGTGAACAGCCAATTTTGACAATCAGGTTAAAAACAAAAACAAAAACAACAAAAGCAGTCATGTCTAACAACCGGCCTTTGATCAGCAGGTCAGCAAAAGTCGAAAGAGACTGAGAATCACGCTGTGGATATCATACGTATACATAACCTTTGCCAGACCAATTCTCGAATACAGCTCGTCTGCCTGGAATCCACACTGTATTTCGGACATTAATACAGTTGAGCAAGTCCAGAGGAATTTCACGAGAAGAATCCTCCACTCATCTGCTCACAATAAAATACCTTATGCCTCTGGGCTTGGACAACCTAGAACTACACTGATTAAGGTCTGACCTAAGCGTAGTACACAAAATTGTCTGCTATAACATCCTACCTGTCAACAACTACTTCAGCTTCAACCGCAATAATATACGGGCAAACAATGGGTACAAACTCAAAGTAAACCATTCCAAACTCAACAGCAATAAATACGACTTCAGCAACAGAGCAGTCAATGCTTGGAATGCACTACTTGTTGTTACATCCTCAAACCCCCATAACTTTAACCTTAAACTGTCTAGCGTGTACCTCACTCCTTTCCTAAGAGGTCTGTAAGGGGGCATGCATAAGTGCACCAGTGTGCCTACCATCCCTGTCCTATTGTCCCCATTTATTTGTGCCCATTTCCTGTGTTCATGTCCATGTTTATACTTATACCTGTTATCTCGTAAACCCGCCATCCTGGGCCCAAAGTTTGGGAAGCCAGGCTCTGCCTGTCACAAGCCAGGACAAAGGGTGAGTGATGGAGGAGTAACACCTCCTTAAAAAAACCTTGGTCCAGCTGGCCCAGCTGGTAGCGCCTCGTAAGGGCCCCTTTCCAGGGTTACAGGAGAAGACGGTCAACGGTTTTGAAGGCGGAAGCGGGCTCTACGCCCCAACAGCAGATAAAGCGGCAGAACCATCTTCTAGGGGAAGGGAAACTCTTCTTACAAACCTCCAGTGCCTTGTGGCTCTATCCACTACTGGAAAAGGCTTCAGGAGTCAACCTCCAGGCAAAATCCAGAACCGGAAGCAGTTCGTGACTCTGTACAACCACGTTCTGGTAACTCCTGTGACGCAGCTGGAATCAAAAGTATCGGCTCTGCTGTTCCATTGGACTATTTCAGTGATGTGGAGAGGGGGGATCTGCTGCTTGGGTAACAGTCCATCCTCCATATTAATCTACCCAGGCCTTGTGCTGGAGAAGACACTCCAGCTTTGACCTTTTTCCAGAGCACAATACCATTGTCTTTTGAGACTGAAGGATGCCAATGCCATATCTCGCACATGTTTGACAAACTAAATAAATAAATATGAGTGACATTTTTTACGTCTGACTTCATTCCAACCAATATCTGACAATCTTCAACTCGGCAGCAGCTATCCCAATTAATCTAGTTCATAAAAATTCTTCCAAATTAACCCAGTCAACAGTGAATAAAAACTGCTGATGTTTCAAAAATTTAAAAGATTTGCAAGATACCAGAGCATCAGCAGACATTTTTTTTCCTATGTCAAAGCCTAGAAAAAAAGGTGCCATTTTAGCTCCAAATACTGCCTGCCTTAGAAGCAGAAATAAAAGTACGCAAATGTTGAATAATGTTGGCAGCAATCCGGGTTTTTTGGAGGAGATTCTGCAAAAATGTGATACTGAACATTCCCGGCAGCTTCCTGAGCAATCCGTTTTTGTTTTTTTTCCAGAAGAAAATTTCTAACCCGGGTGGATGTGAAAACAGCCTTGAAAGCAGGCAGACAACACTTAACGGAGTCACCAAAGCCAAATACGTGACTATTTTCCAAAAGTTAAGCAAGAGCTGAGGAAGCCAGACGCCACAGACAGAAATGAGAGTTGCACAAAGTTCCAGAATTCTGGATTTTGCTGGGCAGATATGTTCTCCCTTCACACCATAAAAGCTGACTCAAACTGTGCCACTTCAATTACCACAATCTTCAGGGTTATAACAGCAAAGCTGATAAAGATAAAAGCAAAGATTCCCCTCGCACATATGTGCTACTCGTTCCTGACTCTAGCGGGTGGTGCTCATCTCTGTTTCAAAGCCAAAGAGCCAGCGCTGTCCGAAGACGGCTCTGTGGTCTTGTGACCAGCATGACTCAATGCCAAAGGCACACAGAACGCGCTTACCTTTCCACCAAAGGTGGTCCCTATTTTTCTACTTGCATTTTTATGTGTTTTTGAACTGCTAGGTTGGCAGAAGCTGGGACAAGTCACGGGAGCTCACTCCATTACGTGGCACTAGGGATTCAAACAGCTGAACTGCCAACCTTTCTAATCGACAAGAAACCTTTACCTTTACTGCCTTTACAGTTTACAAGGTCAGCATATTGCCTCCAATAATCTGGGTCCTCATTTTACTGACCTCCCAAGGATGGAAGGCCGAGTCAACATTGAGCCCTGTCAGAATCAAACTCCAAGGTGTGGGTAGAGTTTGCTTACAATATCTCATTCTAACCACTGGGCCACGAGTACTCAAATGCCAAGCAGAGGGGCTTCTTTGAATGGACACAACTGAGCCAAGAACCCAACTGGACTTGGGAACTAGACAAAGGATCATTGTTCTAGATAAAGATAGTAAGTTAACAACAGATCTGCAAAAAACAGACATCCAAGGTGGATCTCATCTCTATAGCCATCATTGGCCTCCTTCTCCAAATCACCTCCAAATATTTTATTTTCAATGATGAGAATCCTAGCAATGATGAGAGATAATAATGGTCAATGAATAAACTCTTCTCTAAAGGCCCACTCATGTTGTTTCAAATATTATGCTTCCACCAAATCTCTACGCTTCTCAATTCTTTTCTCTTTACCCAAAAAACTGTGGCCAGGTTTGTCCTCCATCACACGGATACGTCGAGCTCCAGCAGGGATCACAGCTGCTTCGATATAACCTACAACCAAGAAAAGGAATAGATGAGCCACCACAGTATATCCCAAAGTAAATCCCCAGGGAAACTGACAAGTGGTGGTTGTGGCCATTAAGTATGCAGCCCTTACAGTTTGAAGAAAGAAATTCAGCACTCCAACACTCAGGTTGAAATTTGGTGAGAGGCTGAGCCGCACCAATTTCAAAGATGTGAATTATGACTCGAACAGGAGAAGGAAATGAATGTGCCCTCATTTCAAATTCAGTTCCTATGTAACTAAAATTACGACGCAATAAACTCCAATTGGTGATTTTGGGATTTCTTCATGCGATCAGAGCTCTGTTAAAATTATTGTCTTGCTGTTGCAACTCATTCCATGAATAAAAACTGCTCTAAGAAAGCCTTTAAGGCTATTTCAGTTTCTTTTGGCTTCAATTAATTTGGCAGCCATTTTAATTTGTAGGAAACTTGATACCATCCTTCACACTTATTCAGTCGCTGTGGCTGGCAAGCCATAATTTATGGCTAACAATACGCTGCCTATCCAACCAATTGGTTGATTTAATAAATTATGGCTCAACAAATTATGCTTTTGCATAAGTGGCAAATTATGACAATGCCTGCTTGAGATAAGCATGAAGACCATACGATAAAAATTGAATGAACTACATCTATTTCTCCCAAATAATTCAATGAATCCATCATTGGAAGACTTAAGAGACCAGTTGGAAAGATGGAGAAAATCTAACTATGTGGTTGCTAGGAGTTGGAAATAACTCCTATACTCAATCAATCAATTAATCATGCCCATCCTGGCTAGTCAACCTTCTCAGACTTGGTGACCTGTTGTGTATCTGGAAGGGACCATATTGGAAAACTTGGATTTGGTTTCTACCCGAAGCATTTCCTATCAAGAACAATATGATAATAGAGCATCTGTTTCAATAACCATTCCTTGGGGTTTTTTTGTCTTTTGTCTTCCCCTTATTAATCTTTCTACGTTACGATCCCCACCCTGACTATACATTCATTTTTCATTTTCTTCTCCTTTCATTAGTTTACCCAAGAAATAACTTAATACCACAGAAAGAAAAACTGGGGGGGGGGTACAATATCTGGCGCCAACATGTTGGGTTCAGCACTGCTATGATTTCAGTGTATCTGACTATCATCTTGCCTTTCGTGTTAACTATTGTTTTAATCGTAATTATTACAACCACAGTTATGTAAGGGATATTAACAGCTGTCTAACATACAGCTTGGCAGCAAGAATTTGGGCTTTCTCTTATTCAGCCTGTTCAAATTGTATTGAACTATCATGCTCTAGGATGGCAAATTGTAGCTGGCAAATTATTTCCATGGCCCTTCAGGAATTTGAACGGTTTATATTCCTTTTGCAGGAAGAGTCAACATTACAGATGTTCTTCAGTATTTGAGAAATTTAGTATTCTCGTACAGTTGTTTCATTAGCAACCTAAGCAGTAGTAGGATTCAAATAATTTAACAACCAATTCTCTGCCCTAATGACCAGTTGGGTAGGCCTGGCTCGGTGGTCATATGACTGGGTGGGCATGGCCAACTCAAAGTCACTCACATTGATGGGCGCTTTGTCTTAGCTGTTACAATGTAATAAAGGTTAACTGGAGAGGAAGTTTCTGTAAGCAGGGCAATAAAGATCAGGCTAGAAACAACACCAGAGTGTTTCCTTCCTGCCTTCCTTACAGGATTAGTCCTGTAAAGATTTCTTCCAACAACCAGTTCTCTGAACTGCTTAGAAAGTTAACAACCGATTCTCCCGAATAGGTGCAAACTGGCTGAATCCCACCACTGAAGCTAAGTAACATCATCATGCCCTAATGATGTTGCATAGTTTGGTAATGAAATCTCTGCAGGAATCAATAAGCTTTGAGAAAACTAAGATCCCAACAGGTCAACTCTAAGTTACATGTATATGTATTTACTATTGGAAGTCTATATTGTCATATTATTGTGGGCTCTTTTTTAGCTTTAGCTTTATTATTGTTGGAGACCAGTAGCTGTTTGGCACCAAACGTAACTGGAGTGATATACAAACCCAGTAAAATAAATGCTTATATCAATTTTTAAAAAACCAATATCAACAGACCCCAAACCAAAGATTATCATCACCGATAAGGTGACATAATATAACAAGACATAGTCAAAGGGAAGAGGATAGAAAGCAGCCTGAAAGTATATATGTCACCATTGTTAGAACAAACTTATGGACATCCTTTAAATGTACAATTTCTAGATTTTATCTAGGAATATAAGAATATAAAAAAGCAATCTTTTGTTGGATCCTCCATGGCTTCCAACTAGACCCAGATTTATACCAAATATCCACTGAATGGACACATCAAAGCAATACCAATATTCAGGAGAAATGGAAAACATAGTCCCAATGGGAACAATCTTCAAGTCTTTTTCCATATTATAAGTGAAAACCAAATACAGTCGTACCAGGAGCTGGGCAATTCTGATTTGAATAAATAGATAATTAATACATTCTGCCTATTGAAATCTTATCGGACTCGGTGGCTCAGTGGCTAAGATGCTGAGCATGTCAATCAGTTCAGCGGTTCGAATCCCTAGTGCCACGTAACAGAGTGAGCTTCCGTTACTTGTCCCAGCTTCTGCCAACCTAGCAGTTCGAAAGCATGTAAAAAAATGCAAGTAGAAAAATAGGAATCACCTTTGGTGGGAAGGTAATAGCGTTCCATGTGCCTTTGGCATTTAGTCATGCCAGCCACATGACCACGGAGACATCTTCGGACAGCGCTGGCTCTTCAGCTTTGAAATGGAGATGAGCACTGCCCCCTAGAGTCAGGAACAACTAGCACATATGTACAAGGGGAATCTTTACACAGGAGAGGGTCGGGGTATTGCGGTCGTAACAGGGAGGGGCAGATACGGCGGGGACTTTAGGGCAGGCCATTACCGGGGAAGGAGGGTTCGCTATATTGCAGAGATCCCTCCTTCCGGCCCTAGGAGTCCCACTCCAAGACCAGATGGCGTGAGTAGTCAGGACCCTGGTCTCAGGCTGTTGTCGCTAAATGCCAGGTCTGTTGTCCATAAAGCTCCTCTCGTCCGGGACTTAATTTTAGACGAGAGGGCAGACCTGGCATGTATTACTGAGACCTGGCTGGGCCCAGAGGGAGGAGTCCCCCTTGTAGAGCTGTGCCCAGAAGGATTTCAGGTGCTACATCAGCCAAGAGCCCAGGGAAGGGGTGGGGGTGTGGCCGCCGTTATCCGGGAGTCGTTAGTTCCTCGTAGGGTCCCTGCTCCGGAGATTGTCGGGTGTGAGTCATTGCTGTTAAAGTTGGACCTCAAGGGTCAAGTGGGTCTGCTGCTAACGTACCTGCCTCCCAACAGCGTTGCAGCAGCCCTCCCCTCGCTCCTCGAGTCGGTAGCCGAGCTGGCAATTGAGTTCCCTAGGTTGATGGTCCTGGGGGACTTTAATTTGCCGTCGCTCGGTGAAAGCTCTGATGGGGCGCAGGAGTTCATGGCTTCCATGACAGCCATGGGCTTGACCCAAGTAATTCGAGGCCCAACCCATTCAGCGGGACACATGCTTGACCTTGTATTTCTCTCGGAGCAGTGGATTTGTGATCTTGGTCTGAGGGGGAGTGACATCATACCCCTGTCGTGGTCAGACCACTGCCTACTGAGGCTCGACTTCCGGAGGCCAAACCCCCACTGTAGGGAGGAGGAACCGACCAGGTGGTTCCGCCCCAGGCGCCTTATGGAGCCGTTAAGGTTCCAGACAGAGCTTGGGGTTATTCCTGACACTCTCGCCCACAGTCCGGTCGAGACTCTGGCTGCTGCGTGGCACTCGGCAGCGTCGGAGGCCCTCGACCGGATTGCGCCACTGCGGCTCCTCCGAGGCAGCGGATCCCGGAGACCTCCTTGGTTTACCGAGGAACTCCGGGAGATGAAGCGCCGGAGGAGATGCCTAGAGCACCGTTGGAGGTCCGATAAGTCCGAATCGAACCGAGCAATGGTAACCACCTGCACCAGGGAATACACCAGGGCACTTAGGGCAGCAAAAAGATCACATATAGCCACCCTGGTTGCATCCGCTGAGTCCCGTCCAGCCGCCCTGTTTAGGATAACCCGCTCCCTATTGAACAAAAGGGAGACGGGGGAACCCTTGCAGGGCAGAGCTGAAGAGTATGCCCAATTCCTCGCGGACAAAATTGCTCGGTTTCGGTCGGACTTGGACTCCATCCCCGCAGCTCCAGCCGAGACACAGAGGGATCAAGTAGAACAACTCTGGGTTGAGTTTCAGGATGTTACCCCCGGGGATGTGGACAAGGCCATGAGAGCTGTAAGTGCCTCCACCTGTGTTCTGGATCCGTGTCCCTCATGGCTAGTCACGAACTGCAGTGAGGTGACACGAGGCTGGATCCAGGCGGTTGTGACCGCCTCCCTTCGGGAGGGGAACTTCCCCGCCGCACTGAAAGCGGCGGTGGTGAGACCCCTCCTAAAGAAACCATCTTTGGATCCAGCTGTCCTTAATAGTTATCGCCCTGTCTCCAACCTTCCCTTCCTGGGGAAGGTTGTTGAGAAGGTGGTGGCCTTCCAGCTCCAATGGTCCTTGGAGGAAGCAGACTACCTAGACCCCTTCCAGTCAGGCTTCAGACCCGGCTGCAGCACAGAAACCGCTTTGGTCGCATTGATGGATGATCTCTGGAGAGCCAGAGATGAAGGACATTCCTCCATCCTGGTCCTCCTTGACCTCTCAGCGGCTTTCGATACCGTCGACCATGGTATCCTTCTGCGACGACTGCGGGAGGTGGGAGTGGGAGGCACCGTGCTACGGTGGTTCTCCTCCTACCTCTCGGACAGGTCGCAGTCGGTGTTAGTGGGGGGGCAGAGATCGTCCCCTAGGCCCCTAAATTATGGGGTGCCTCAGGGTTCGGTCTTATCCCCCCTACTATTCAACATCTACATGAAACCGCTGGGAGAGATCATCCGCAGGCACGGGATTAGATACCATCAATATGCGGACGATACTCAATTGTATCTGTCCGCCCCGTGCCAACTCAATGAAGCGGTAGATGTGATGAGCCGGGGACTTGAGGCCGTTATGGGCTGGATGAGGGCTAACAAGCTTGTGCTCAACCCAGAAAAGACCGAGTGGCTGTTGTGTTTTCCTCCCAAAGATCTGACTAGTATACCATCACTCAGGCTGGGGGGTCAAATTGTATACCCCTCAGAGAGGGTTCGCAACTTGGGAGTCCTCCTGGATCCGCAGCTGTCATTTGACCACCACCTAACGGCTGTGACCAGGGGGGCATTCGCCCAGGTTCGCCTGGTGCGCCAGTTGCGACCCTACCTGATTCGGGAGGCGCTCACAACAGTCACTCGGGCCCTAGTGATCTCCAGGCTGGAATACTGCAATGTGCTCTACATGGGGCTGCCCTTGAAGGGCATCCGGCGACTTCAGCTAGTGCAGAACGCAGCCGCGCGAGTGATTGCGGGTGTACCTCGATTCACCCGCATAACACCTATCCTCCGCGAGCTGCGCTGGCTACCTGTCGATCTCCGGATGCGCTTCAAGGTGCTATTAATCACCCATAAAGCCCTACATGGCAGTGGATCTGGATACTTGAGAGACCGCCTTCTGCCAATTACATCCCTGCGACCAATAAGATCACATAGATTAGGCCTCCTCCGTATCCCATCGGCCAGCCAGTGTCGGCTGGCAACCACAAGGAGGAGGGCCTTCTCAGCAGTAGCCCCGGCCCTTTGGAACGAGCTCCCTGTGGAGATTCGTACCCTCTCCACCGTCCAAGCCTTCCGCACAGCCCTGAAGAACTGGCTCGCCCGTCAGGCCTGGGGATAAGGATAGTTGCCCCTCCCGAATGTTGTATGGATGTTGCCTACTATTTTTAGTATATGTCTCTATTTTGTTGTCTGTATCCCCCTCTTTCCTAGTTTTATGTGAGCCGCCCTGAGTCCCCTCAGGGAAAAGGGCGGCCTACAAATTCTAATAAAACTACAAAAAAAAAAACTTTACCTTTATTGAAATCTTATAGACGTTCACTTAAGCACTATTTGTTTCATCTAACTTCATGGGATTTTGGTAAGTAAACCAGATGTGTGTCTATGGAGATTCTCAACCATCCAGGTCATGATTGCCCCAAAGAGGTTTTTTTCCCAAAGGCAACTGGACTTTTTTCATTTTTCCTTGAAGAGGTTGCGCTTCTCCTCCAAGAAGCTTCTTCAGTTCTCTTTTTCAGTTCTCTGCTTCCATCTACCAGCCAATGTCATCTGGCTACTACCCGGGGGAGAGGGCCTTCTCTGTGGCAGCTCCGGCCCTTTGGAATGAACTCCCCGCAGAGATTCGGACCCTCACCTCTCTCCAGGCCTTCCGAAAAGCCATTAAAACCTGGCTGTGTCGGCAGGCCTAGGGTTGATGAATTCCCTTCCCCTCTCGAATCGTGTGGCTGTTGGTTGTTTTTAAATGCCTTGTATTTGTAGTTTTTGTGTTTCCCTCTCCCTCCTTGGGTTTGTGCGCCGCCCTGAGTCCCGCAGGGAATAGGGTGGCATATAAATAAAACGAAACCTAAACCTAAAAACCTAAACCTAAAAAAATGAAAAAAAGTCCAGTTGCTTTTTGAAAGAAAAAAAAAACACCTTTGGGACAAGTAGATGTGGAGTTAACCAATTGTTTACCAAATACAATGCTATTTCTATACCACTAGACTCCTGGGCTTTTGATTTTCTTTTTACCCTTATAAATTAATGGAAATCAATTTCCCAGCCTTGAGAGAAATGTGAGTCTTGATAGAGTCTCTCACCATTTGGAAGCCACCACTCCCTTAGCAATCCGTAATTGCAGCATGGGTTCCAGGAAGATCAGTAAATTTCTGTTTACTATGACCAAACAAATTCTATGACAATTAAATCGTTCTCAACTTTCAGCAGAATCTGGTCAGTTCCTACAATAGAATAACAGGCTCCGTCCTTTGTAGGTTCCATTCCAATCCATTTAGCTAAAATAATTTCAGATCAAACTATAACATTTCCAAAATCTCCTGGGAACTCTCAGTTATTTGTTAATTCTTAGTATTATACGCAAGTGCGCTTTACCTCAGAAACAATCCTCTCTTTCTGGCACACAATCCTCTTTCTGTCCTGTCTGTGTTACATCAAGGCCTCAGGAATGCACAACTGGGCTTGAGGAGAAATGTGTGTTAAAATTATATCGCAGGGCTCACATGAGGGGAGACACCTGAGCCGATGGGAAGAGAGTGGAGCAAAGGGGAGAGAAAGATTGCCTTTATCCCTGTGAAGGTTCACAGCAGGAAAACAGCTGGTGCTGGGCCTTCCCTGAGAAATGTGGAAAGACCTAGTCAGCAATCATTTCCTTCAGTCTTTGATACCATAATTCTGGTGGGTTGGGTTTTTTTTGCCCACTTGCCATAGAGGAAAACCATAACAAGAAACTAACAGAGTTGGAAGGGACCGTGGAGGTCTTCTAGTCCAATCTTCTTCTCAGGCAGGTGACTCTATACCATTCCAGACAAATGGTTGTCCAATCTCTTCTTGAAAACGTCTGGGGTTGGAGCACCTACAACTTCTGAAGGCAAGTCATTCCCCTGGTTAATTGTTCTCACCATCAGGAAATTTATCCTCAGTTCTAAGTTGGTTTTCTCCTTGATTGGTTTCTATCCATTGCTCCTCGTCCTACCATGATTTCTTGAAGTTATGGATAGATTCCAAAGCCAACAGCTAATGGCATCATGTTGAGTTAGGAATTCTTAATGGAATTCTTATAATTAGTTGGTTCCCATAGAATCTGCTAGTATTCCACCAAATTAATATTTTCAAAGGCAAGGACACTTCTATGAAATGCACTCAATGATTGTTGTTATCATCATCAGTGATGGAAAGCTGGCATTTCTTCCTCCAAAGAAAATAATGTCATTTCCTTGAAAAGAAAGACACAGCCAATGTAACGAATTCCTTCTTTCCAATGTCTTCCTTTTTCATTCAAATTGCATCATCCTCCCTTTTCTGAATAACCAGTGAGAAATATTATGTAGATACATCTTCCTTTTCCTGGGCTCCAAGATCACTGCAGATGGGGACCGCAGCCAAGAAATT
Organism: Thamnophis sirtalis; assembly: GCF_051295495.1. Lineage (NCBI taxonomy): Eukaryota > Metazoa > Chordata > Lepidosauria > Squamata > Natricidae > Thamnophis > Thamnophis sirtalis. Next base: position 15,851,202 of record NW_028261382.1, on the reverse strand, counting down.
AAAAAATGCTTGTTCCTGGAGAGGAAAGGTATGGCAAATCTAGACAGCATTCTAAAAAGCAGAGACATCCACCCTGCCAACAAAAGTGTGTATAGTCAAGGCTATAGTTTTTCCACTTGCAATGTATGGCTGTGATAGTTGAACCATAAGGAAGGCTGAGGGCCAAAGAATTGAGGCCTTTGAATGATGGTGCTGGATAAGATTCATGTGAGTCCCTTGGACTGCAAGGCGATCCAACAGGTCAGTCCTAGAGGAGCTCAACCCTGACTGCCCTTTAGAAGGCCAGATCCTGAAGATGAGACTCAAATCCTTTGGCCACCTAATGAGAAGGAAGGACTCACTGGAAAAGAGCCTAATGCTGGGAAAGATTGAGGGCAAGAGAAGAAGGGGACGACAGAGAATGAGGTGGCTAGAGGGAGTCACCAAAGCAGTAGGCGTGAGCTTAAATGGACTCCAGAGGATGGTAGAGGACAGGAAGACCTGGAGGAACATTGTCCATGGGGTCGTGATGGATCAGACACGACTTCACAACTAACAACAAAAGGTCTTCCTCTCTTCCCATTGGGCATCTTCTTCGAAGGCAGAATCATCAGCAGGTGGAATTGTGAAGGTTGACATTCTGTTTTCTGTGAATAAGCATCTTGATTGGTGTTACAAGTAGGATGAGCCTGTAAAGCCTGTAAACCTTCTCATTCTTAGCATAGAAACCCATCACAGGTAGTCCTTGATTTACAACAACAATTGGAACCAGATAGCTATTGCTAAGCCAGGTGGCTGTTAAGGGAATCCTGCCCGGTTTTGCAAAATTTTCTTTTTTTTGGCCATGGTTGTTAAGCAACTAACTGCAACCATTAAGTGGATTAAATAATTGTTAAGCGAATCTGCCATTTTCCATTGACTTTGTTTACCAAAAACCAGATGGGAAGGTAACAAATGGGGATCACATGACCCTGGGATTATGCAACCATCATAAATACATAGGTAAAGGTTCCCCTCGCAGATATGTGCTAGTCGTTCCCGACTCTAGGGGCGTTTCAAAGCCGGAGCCAGTGCTGTCCAAAGACGTCTTTGTGGTCATGTGGCTGGCATGACTAAACACCAAAGGCACATGGAGTGCTGTTACCTTCCCACCAAAGGTGGTCCCTATTTTTCTACTTGCATTTTTACCTGCTTTCAAACTGCTAGGTTGGCAAAAGCTGGGACAAGTAATGGGCGCTCGCTCTGTTGCACAGAGCTAGTGATTTGAACCATCAAACTGCCGATCTTTCTGATCGACAAGCTCAGCATCTTAGCCACTGAGCCAACACATCCCTTACATGCAATACATGCCAGGTGCCAAATTCAGTGTCCGAATTTGAGCATGTGTCCATGGGAATGCTGTAATAATCCTAGAGCACGATTCTGGCCATAATTCAGACTTTTCTGTGCCATTGTCACTTTGAATGGTCACTAAAGGAAAAAAAAATCACAAGTCAAGGATTATCTGTACAGTGAACCCAACTTGTGCTAAAAGTTAGAATTATGGAGGACCCCATTCATCAGAAAATGAATGTCCAAGATACATTTTCTCCCCTTGAGAACTCAGTGAAAAGAGTCATATGAAGAAAAGACATGCTTTGAAATACCATATTTTTTGGAGTATACGATGCACCTAAAAGAACCTCCACATACCCCATTTTCGGCCTCCACATGCCCCATTTTCAGCCTCTGCACCGCACATTTTCCATTCATTCTGATCCCCATCACCTGGAATGAGTGGAGAATGAGGCATGTGGAGGCTGAAAAAGGGGTGTGTGGAGGCGGCAATAGTCTATGGCAATCTCTGCAGCCTGAAACAGCTGATCGTTGCCCAACAATCAGCTGCTTGTGCTAATCAGGTTGCACTGAAACTGAAACGGAAACTGAAACAGGTTGTTTGCTGCAAGGAGGCAAATTGCTGGGAGGCAGAGGCAGATTTTTTTTCTTGTTTCCCTCCCCAAAAGCTAGGGTGTGTCTTATACTTCAGAGCGTCTGATACTCCCAAAAATACGGTATATCCACAGCTTCTCCTTCGAGAAGGATGCCATGTCAGCATTTCAAGTCAACCAAAGAGCACAGAGGAAGACCCAACACCAAGAGAGCATCTATCGATCTCCCAGCACCACAGAAAGCAACCCAGGCATCTTACACGAGAAACACTTGGGCACTGCCTTTGTCCTGGCCATCACACAGGTGGAAACTTTCTTACATTGACTATTGGAGACTAAGAAGAAGAAGAAAAAAAGGAATTGGCACAGGTTTAGTTCCACCAGCAGGGAATGTTTGCACAAATCAGCAGTCAGCCAGAGCCATCTTTCTCCAGGACAACCCGACCAGCAGCAGGAGACCATTTTCCTCGCAACAGCTTTCTGATATCTATTACAAAGCAGTCCTCTTTGGGGAACCGGCTAACTTGGATACTGAACAGCAAATCTGAATTGAAACAAAACAGCCGAGGACTCTAATAGGGCTCGATTGGACTTTGACAAGAAACGCATTTCAAAATATGTAAATAACCCATTGCTTCTCGACTTTTTGGCGAAGATCACGTTGCGTTTATAAATAGCCCATTTTGTTCAAGATCAGTTATAATTCTCAGGGTGGCTTGTTTTCCATGGCACAACAAAACAATATGGGCATCAAGCTATCACACTCAACCCAAAATAGAAAAAAACTGAAAAAGTGTCAGCAATGATTGGAAATTAACAGCAGATTAAAAAAACCAAAAAGACCCAGCTGCTGTTACTTTAACTAGGGGTAGCATAGGCAAAAGAGGAAGGTGACAAATGATAAAAAGAGGAATAGAATAGAATAGAATAGAATAGAATAGAATAGAATAGAATAGAATAGAATGGCAATGGCAATGGCAATGGCAATAGCACTTAGACCTATATACTACTTCATAGTGCTTTTACAGCCCGTTCTAAGCAGTTTACAGAGTCAGCATATTTGTCCCCAACAATCTGGGTCCTCATTTTACCCACCTCAGAAGGAGGGAAGGCTGAATCAAACTTGAGAATTCTTTATTGGCCAAGTATGATTAGACACAAGGAATTTGTTTCTAGTGCATAAGCTCTCAATGTGCATATAACAATAGTGATAAGCAACAAAGTTATAGCCATAAGAAGATAAGGAGATAGGAAATAGAGAAGATGAAAATTATGATGATAATATTGCCTTTTCAGATAGGCTTGTTGCAATTAGTTGTTTAGCCGAGTGATGACATGGGTGGGAAAACTGTCCTTGTGTCATAGGGAGAAAATGGGCCTTCTATGCCAGCTGTGGCATTAAAATTATTCCTTCCACGCTTATGGAATCCTGTCATTCAAATCAGAGAAATTATTCCTAGATGATCAGGAATAAATTGATAAAAGTGCTGACACATAGAACATACGTAGAATCACAGGGCTGGAACTGACATTGGAAGTCTTCTAGTCCAACCACCTGCTCAAGCAGGGAATTCTATACCATGTTAGACAAGAGTTCGTCCAACCTCTTCTTGAAAACCTCCAGTTATGAAGCACCCATAACTTCTGAGAAGGCAAGCTGGTTAATTGTTCTCACTGTCAGGAAATGTCTCCTTAGTTCTAGGTTGGCTCTCTCTTTGATAACCTTTTATCCTTACTTCTCCTGCTCTCAGGTGCTTTGGAGAATAGCTGAACTCTCCTCTTCTTCGTGATATCCTCTAAAGTTCTAGAAGAAAGCTATCATGTCTCCCCTAATCCTTCTCTTTGATAGGCTCCCTCAACCTTTTGTCATATGATGTAGCCGCCAAACCCTTTCTTAATGTGGTTAATTATGGCTTATCATCATAACACGTCTACGCCAAAATGCTGAGTGGTGCGGTGGCCTAGAGGTGGTGCTCTCGCCTCACACTCAGGAGACTGTGAGTTCAATCCTAGGTAGAGGCAGATATTTTTCTCTCTGCGCACAATGAGAACATATCTGCTGAATATAACTCTGCATTGGAAACAAGAAGGGCATCTGGCCAGTAAACAATCAGCTCCATTCAGTTGCCCAGACTCCACCCTGCAAGGGATTATGGGGATCGTTAAAAGAAGATGATGATGGTTATGCCAAATGCCGTAAACATTCAAGTTCAATTAGGATCTTCCAGTCTTCTTATGTGCAAAAATTACTCACCCATCCCTTTCGTATGGTTGAAGTCACCTTTCACCACTTTGCAAGTTTTCCCATTTCCGTTGCAAATGCCACAGTGATCTTCTTTGGCAGAGGATCCAATGATCCCATCACAGCCGATTTTCTAATGGGGATCAAGAGGGGTTTTTCCCCGTTATTGTCATAACAAAAAAATATTTTTAGATATTTAATCTCCTTTAGAGATTACTAAAGGAGGGTAAGTCCTGGATACTCATTTGAAGGACAATCTCAGAAATAAAGGTAATTGTCAACTTACAACTGCTACGGATACCAGATTTTATATTTCTAAGAAAGGCACTTAAATGAGTCGCATCTGATTTTGCAACCCCTTAACCCAGTTATTAAGGAAACCACTGTGGCTCTTAAGTGCATTACACAATCATTAACCAAATCCACCTTTTCCAATTGATTTAACTTGTTGGAAGCTGGCTGGAAAGGATTTAAATGATGATCAAATGACCCTGTTATACTGCAAGTGGCATACATATGTGTCAATTGCCAAGCTCACTGCTGCAACACTCATAAGTGTGAGGACCAGGGGTGGGTTCCTGCCAGTTCTAACCTCTTCTATAGAAGAGGTTCCACAAATCTACAGTGCCGTTTAGAACCGGTCCAGCTCCCTCCCCCACCTGTCCCCACATCATCAAGATGAAGAGCGAGAGGAGGAATTCTGGGAGTTGAAGTCCACAAGTCTTAAAGCTGTCAAGTGTGAACACGCCTGTTTTTTTTCTAAAGGGCTAGGGGTGCAAGGGTCTTGTAACTTGACAGCTTTAAGACTTACGTGCTTCAAATGCCAGAGTTTCTGAGCCAACATTTTGGTTGCTAAGCAAGAGTGTTGTTAAGTGAGTTTCACACATTTTACAAGTTGGCCACGCCCACCCAGTCACATGGCTGGCAAGCTACCCCCACAAAGCAGGCCACACCTACAGAAGAGGTTCTAAAAAATGTTGAAACCCACCACTGGTGAGGACTGATCATAAGTCACATTTTTCAGTGCTGTCACTACTTTGAACAGTTGCTAAATGAACAATTGTAAGTTAAGAAGTCTGTAGAGTAAACTTCAATTATGTTAATCAGCTGATGTTGCAAACAGTCTATGTAGCTACCAATGCACCAAACTGAACGTCACTCAGCCTTCATATCCAATAGCTTGCTAGATATTTTCCCTTATCTGTTTTCTGACATTTGGCTAATATACGTATATATAGTAATAGCATTTAGACTTACATACCGCTTCACAGTGCTTTTATAGCCCTCTCTAAGCACTTTTCAGAGTCAGCCCTATTGCCCCCAACAATCTGGGTCCTCATTTTACCCACCTCGGAAGGATGGAAGGCTGAGTCAACCTTTAGCCTGATAAGATTTGAACTGCCAAATTGCAGGCAGCTGGCAGTCAGCAGAAGTAGCCTGCAGTACTGCTTTCTAACCACTGTGCCACCATGGGTCATATGTTTATATATTTGACTTCTGATAGATTAAATGTATTTGGTGAATCAATTATTACAGGCCATGAGCACCTGATTTTAAGAGGTACAATATGTTTTTGGAGAAGAGCTAAAGAAGCTTCTTGGATGAGAAGCGAAACGTTTTCAAAGAAAAACCAGAAAGTCCAGATGCCTCCTGAAAAAGCACCTTGGGGACAATATGTTTTTGGGCTTTAACCTGGTCAGAATGTTCTCAGTGGGATCTTTTACAGAAGGGAAACAATACTTGAATCAAAGAAAAAAATCCCCATAATTTATGGCCTTCCCCTCTGCTGATTGCAACCTTACCCAGCATTGTTATGTGGCCACAGCAGAATAACTCTGAAGAAATGCACCAGTGGTGGGATTCATTTTTTTTTTACTACTGGTTCGGTGCGCATGGCTTAGTGGGTGTGGCAGGGGAAGGACACTGCAAAATCCCCATTCCCTCCCCACTCCAGGGGAAGGTTACTGCAAAATCCCCATTCCCTCCCAATCAGCTGGGACTCAGGAGGCAGAGAATAGATGGGAGCAGGGCCAGCCAGAGGTGGTTTTTGCCAGTTCTTTGAACTACTCAAAATTTCTGCTACCGGTTCTCCAAAGCCTGTCAGAACTGGCTGAATACCACCTCTGAAATACACCCTAAACAGATCAAAAGTTACTTATCTGGGTTCAGGATACTCAGCAGAGAATTCTGCTGAAACCTTTGTATTGTCTTGTATTTTGTGATCTGCAAGCAATTTCAAACTACACGGGGCAATTCCCATTCAATGTTCTATCAGCTCAAAAGTGTGAGATCAATCAGGGCTTTTGGCTTAATTCCTCTATATTATTTTTCGTAAAAGTTATGTCATTTCTCTTGGCACACAATCTGAATTTTTACCCAAATACCAAGAGGGTGCTTCCAACAAAGCTTTTAAAAATTCCTCAGGGGAAAGAGCCCATTCATAGCTTTGTGTGTTACTTCACTAGCACAATTATAATTACTGCCTCATATTAAAAAAAATGACAATGTCCTTTCACGGAGTACTGTAATGCTTCCCGTATGCTCAGCCTGCTGTAGCAGATATTGTATATAAATATAAATATTGCCGTTGTTAAGTATCATTCTGAAATTTGATCGTGCCAAGATGATATCACTGCAGCAAATTCTTCCAACTGTCAACACTTGTTCACACTATAGTAATCATATAGACCAGGGATTCTTAAACTTTTTGCTCTCAAAATCCATTCCCATTTTTAAAAATTATAAAGGATTTCAAAAGAACTTTTGTTCTTTTTGTATGGGGTCTGTCTGTCTGTCTGTCTGTCTTTCTGTCTGTCCATCTGTTTATCTGTCTCTATCTATCTATCTATCTATCTATCTATCTATCTATCTATCTATCTACTGTATCTAACTCATCCATCTATGTATCATATCTATCTATCTATCTATCTATCTATCTATCTATCTATCTATCTATCTATCTACTGTATCTAACTCATCCATCTATGTATCATCTCTATCTATCTATCTATCTATCTATCTATCTATCTATCTATCTATCTATCATCTATCATCTATCTATCTATCTATCTATCTATCTATCTATCTATCTATCTATCTATCTATCTATCTATCTATTATCATTGAATGATAACTGATGTCAGGATGGAATGCCTTCATTTGGACTGGTCTATTCCCTCTCATTTGGAAGCCCAACCTGAGTAATAACTTCCCTTACCATTTTTAAAGAAAAAGTGCTCAATGACCACTTTTCTTGAAAAAAAATTCACTTGACTTGGAAAAATCTTTCTGCTTCTGTTAAAAACTGTTCAGGGATTCCATTTGAATGGAAATCAACAAGTGTTCAGTTGAGCTTTTGCAGTTTAAAAGACGGTCGGTAACCATTTGAATTAAAGTCATGGAATGCATTAATTTCTCTGACAAAAAGAGTCATGTTGCAGATGGGCATCCATACAAAATGTATGTATGAATGAATGAATGAATGAATGAACTGATATCTTTTCTTTAACAAATACTAAGCAGAAATGCACACTAGGGAATACTTATGATCTCTTTGGAAGATCCTAGGTCCTTTGACTTCATTTTTCTTTGGAGTTCCCAACAAAAGAAATATATTCCAAAATTTGAATTATAGATGTTTTGTGTAAATAAGCACACCCAGCTGGAAGACAGTCAAGCAGCAACTCATATCTTTTCACCCCTGAAATACCGCTTGATGAAAAGAGGGAATATTCAAAACATATCCTACTCATTTCATTTGTCTCTTCCTGCCTCCTTGAGATGCCAAAGGAGAAAAATTAAATTATAGGATTATAATTATATAATTATATAAGTATATATAAGTATATTTATAATATACGTTGGGCAAAATTGAAAACGTTATTTAGGTAAATCCAATAGTTTGCCCATCCCTTAGGCAAATTTCCTCTCCTACTCTTGAGCCATTCTGCAAATTGTTTCTGAAGCTGTCCTCAGTTTCTAAAAACTGTTTGCTATAGGGTGGAACAAGCTAATACTTTTCAAAAAATATGTCAGCAACCTCTTTGGGCACACAGAACTGTTTGAACAGTTATTTGTATCTTGGCTATTCCTAAGTGGATGAAAATGGGAAAATTGCCAAGTGCTTATCTAATGTCAATTTTTTTGGGGGGGGAGTGTGTTGAAAGTGGTTTGAGAATGGAGTTTTCCTTCCTTGGGTATGAACTTCTATTTCTTTCATCCCTTCTGTTCTAACCAGCCTTAGCAGTCCTCTTATAAGATAAGAACAAGAGCACACACAACACACCAGAAATTGACTCTTTTTCTTCACTTTTTATATCTTTAGATGAAACATAAAGAAAAATATCTTATATAGACCATTGGCCCACTTAATATTGTGAACAACATTGCTTTCTTTTGGAGGTATGCCGTCCTATCTAGAAAAAATATAGGCAAGGAGAGCTACTTGAGAGCATCCAAGTAGGCTTCTGCGGGGTAGAAGGAAGTAGCCATATGTTCTGATATAAACCACATAGTAATAGCAATAACAATATAAACCCGCCATCCTGGGCCCAACATTTGGGAAGCCGGGCTTTGCCTGTCACAAGCCAGGACAAAGGGTGAGTGATGGAGGAGTAACACCTCCTTCAAAAACCTTGGTCCAGCTGGCCCGGCTGGGAGCCCCTCGTAAGGGCCCCTTTCCAGGGTTACAGGAGAAGACAGTCAATGGTTTTGAAGGCGGAAGAGGGCTCTATGCCCCCAAGGCAGATAAAGCAGCAGAACCATCTTTTAGGAGAAGGGAAACTCTGGTTACAAACCTCCACTGCCTTGTGGCTAAATCCACTACTGGAAAAGCTTCAGGAGTCAACCTCCAGGCAAAATTCAGAGCTGGAGTCCCGGAAGCAGTTCGTGACTCCTGCGATGCAGCTGGAACCAATCGTATCGGCTCTGCCGTTCCATTGCACTATTTCAGTGACGTGGAGAGGGGGGAACTTGGTAACAGTCCATCCTCCATATTAATCTACCCAGGCCTCATGTTGGAGAGTTCACTCCAGTTGTAACCTTTTTCCAGAGCACGATACCACAGTCTTTTGAGACTGAAGGATGCCAATACAATACAATAGCAATAGTACTTAGACTTATATACCATTTCACAGTGCTTTTACAGCCCTCTCTAAGCAGTTTTACAGAGTCAGCCTCTTGCCCCAAACAATCTGGGATCTCATTTTACCCATCTCAGAAGAATGGAAGGCTGAGTCAACCTTGAGGTGCTGAGATTTGAACTGTTGAACTGCAGCTAGCAGTCAGCTGAAGCAGCTGGCAGAACTGCACTCTAACCACTGCACCACCTCTTCATCTTATGATGAATGATTGAGGGAACTAGGTACGTCTATTAAAGAGAAGTGATATGATAGCTGCCTTCCTGTAATTGATGGTCTTTTACATAGAAGAGGGGGTTGACCCAAAATTGTGGAAACCTTTTGGGAAAAGTATTTTCTAAAAGTAGCCAACAACACCATTTTTGGGGGGGAGTAGTACCATAAGATTATATATCAATGGAAAGATAATTTAATCAAGAATGTAATGCACTAACTTTTATGAAGGATTGGCTATTAGAATAGCAGTTATAAAGAAGAAAAGTGAAATGAGATATACAAAAATTATCACCATAGAAAAAAACGAGATATACAAAAATTACCACCATGTCAGTTAATACCTTTAGCATGAATTACAGCCTTATAATGTCTCCCATTACAGTCTGCCGCATGCTCTGGCTGCACCATTGGCGCATGGACTCCAAGTATAAGTGGAAGCTGGCATCACCCAGCCTTCCCAAGTCTTTTAGTTCTGCAGTTGTTATAATGTGAAACCAAGATAGAATGATTGCTTCTATTAAGTGGGTTTTATTGCTGGGTCACTTCTGACTAACAAGTTTCTTTAGTTGGCTCCGTAGATTTTCAATTGGGTAAAAATCTGGGCTATTCCCAGACCATTTCAGCAATGGAATATGATTATCTTTAAACGCCCCCCCAAAAGGGCTGTTAGTAGCCATCAAACCTCAAGTACACTTTTCCCAAAAGGTTTCCACAATTTTGGATACTACTGCATTCTCCAAAGCTCTTGGGGGCAGAACAAGAATAATAGATGGAAAATTATCCATCAGAGATGCAATCAAGAACTAAGGAGAAATTTCCTGATAGTGAGATCAATTAATCAATAGAATGGCTTGCCTTCAGAAGTTGTGTTCCATCATTGGAGGTTTTCAAGAAGAGATGGGCAGCCATTTCTCCAGAATGGTATAGGATCTCCAGCTTGAGCAGGGGATTGGACTAGAAGACCTCCAAGGACCCTTCTAACCCTACTATTCTATGTTCTATGTTAACTTCACCACTCGGCTTTCTTAAATGAGTGTTTCATGGCTGCTGAACCTACCGTGTCTGCAAAAATTAGGAATAGGCAACTTCCCGGATCGCAAGGATTTTGTCAGAGTTCTCACCACAGAATCTAAAAATTCCAAACATGTCCACTAGGAGACTGGCAGAGCATAGGATTTCTATGTGTAGAAAATCCTGGGTTAAGACGCTGATATTTTCTGGTTTAAATAACTTATTAAATAACTTAATTAGTGATATGAACTCTGAGATTTTTCCAATGGATTCAATAGGTCAACCAGCCATCTGCTGAGCTGAGGGAAGGCACTTCCTATGTTTGACGTTCTGCCTTCCCTAGTAGCTGCAAGAGATTTCTGTGGGACCAGGTTGGGTTTCCTGTCTTGGACATGCCAATGTAATGTGCAGGTTGATAAAGGTACTTGCCATCACTAGGAGCATCGTTCTGTTTCCTGTACTAGTTCTCTACCCCAATACACTGAATTTAGTAGAGCGATGTTGCCAATAACAACCAGGCCGATTCTCCCATCAACACGGAATTCCAGATGTTTCTCCTCTAAGAAATTCAACTATTGGAGTTCAAATGAGGGACCTTCAAAGAAAATAGTCCATAGTGACCTACGCTTTTGTTATCACAAAATTCCTCCTGAATTGTAATGGGAGCCAGACCTCAATTTTGCAAAGGTTTTCTGTATACAGTATCAAGTATTTTTCCATCATGTTTACTACAAAACTCTTTTTTTTTTGAAACCCTGTTTCTTAGTGCTTGGTTCTTAATGTCTTCCGATTTATAATGAAATCATCAAAAGATAACCCCATCCATTTCTAGCACATAGCAAAAAATGCCAAACCTCCTGGAATCATACAATGAGGACACAGCAACTGAATGTCTGTATCATTTTTTTCCCATCTAGAAGTAAGGGGAACAGTTACTTACTTTATTCCATAGCAATAGCACTTAGACTTATATACCACTTCATAGTGCTTTTACAGCCCTCTCAAAGCAGTTTACAGAGTCAGCCTCTTGCCCCCCAACAATCTGGGTCCTCGTTTTACCCACCTCGGAAGGATGGAAGGCTGAGTCAACTTTGAGCCAGTCAGAATCAAACTGCTGGCAGTGGGCAGAGTTAGCCTGCAGTAGCAATAGACTTATATACCATTTCACAGGGCTCTACAGCCCTCTCTAAGAAGTTTACAAAGTCAGACTCTTGCCCCCAACAATCTGGGTCCTCATTTGACCCACCTCGGAAAGAAGGAAGGCTGAGTCAACCTTGAGCCGGTGAGATTTGAACTGCCGAACTGCAGTACTGCACTCCAACCACTGCGCCACTTCGGCACTATAGCTACAGCCTTGCATTTTTTTTCATAAATATTATACTATTTGTTTTCAGTGGCCTTGTCTTTCATGAAACTCAGGATCACAGTACATTTTAGATTAGAGGAAATAGCGAACAAAAAGAAATTTACTCCACCTGGCACTTGCCATGAACACAGAGGTCGGTCTCATAAGGTCCACAGGGCGTACCGTCAATGACCCGATCAGACACCAACACAGGAGACTCTTTTCCAAACGGAGAACAATATAGCTCACAAGGTTTTTCTAAAAGAAAAACAACGGATGATGTTAACTCATGAAACATCTACCAGAAAACCGCCAAGCAGAGAGAGCACCAAAGACTCCACAGTTCAACCCAGAGCTACACAGATCCTCTTTTATTGTAACAGGAACAGATTTTAAATTTGACCAACACCAGAAGCATAACACACCAGACCAAGGGTATCAAACTCAAGGCCTGCTGGCCAGATCTGGTCCGCAGGGTGCTTAGATCTTGCTCACGGGGACATCCTGGAAACAGCAAAGGACTGGCCCATGGGGACTCTGCCAGTGAAAATGGAGTTTTCACTGGCAGAGGGTTGCAGGTGTATGCCCCGCCAGCGGCCAGCGGAGCTGGTGACAGAATCAGACAGTGAGGAGGCTGACTAGGCCACGCCCACCATGGCCACGCCCACCCAGCGACCAGGCAGAGAAGCCATTGCTGAAATTTTTGAAGCTTACCCCTGGATCTGAAAATTAGAAAGAGTAGTTTATGGAAAGAAGGAAACAATGATGTAACTTAGACAAAGGGGACAAGTATAATTGTATTTATCACTGCTGCTGTTAAGAAGACGGGAGAGCATTTAATTATCCTTTCTACTTTTTTTCTACCCTTTCTACTTCTTTTTCTCTATTTCTGTTTTTGCCCCTTCTATTACTTTGCTCTAATTCCCTTATCGGTAACTGAAATATTGCATTGTTTTTGGCCTGTGGGAAAACGTCTTTAATAAAAATTATACATTGGTTCATCATTAATTGGTTCCGGGAGACACAATGAGTACCAAAAATGATGAGTACCCAAAACATTTTTTCCCATAGGGAATAATATAGTGAGTCACAAGGCAGCTAACACTGACAAGTTCTAGCTTCTGCGTTGAGTACCAAACAAATGATGAGTACCGGGACTAATTTTCACATCAAAATGCATTGAGTAACAAATTTGATGAGTTTCAAAGCAGTTGAGTACCAAAGTACCCCTGTATGCAAAACGTAGTGTTTTCATCTGCTAAAACTTACCATCCACGATGACAGCTGTCCATAAACTTTTCTTCTTGTTGGTCGAGCGGTCCTGAGATTGACACTGTTGGTCTCGGAAGGTGGACACTCCTCTGGGACATGGCAAGTTTTCACACACAGTGTGCTCCACACTTGCTCCTTGGCAGTTCTTACCTCCAGGGCCAGGCCTGTTAAGGGAGGAAAAATATGGACAGCTTGCATTGGTTTCTATCCCGTTATCCACAAAAGATTGATGGGATATTTTGCACCATGTTTTCCCGAAAATAAGACAGGGTCTTATTTTCTTTTGACCCCTGAAATAAGTGCTTGGCCTTATTTTTGGGGAGGTCTTATTATTCTTGAGGTGCAGGAGGTGGTGAACATGGTCACCTCATGGCTGCTGCTGTGTTGAGATATTTTCAGGGAGGGCTTATTTTCGGAGGAGGGCTTATTTTAGCGCATGCGCTCACAAGCCCAATTGGGCTTATTAACTGGGGAGATCTTATTTTCGGGGAAACATGGTAAATAGAACTTCTTTTTGGACTGTTTAGAAAAGAAAACACAAATTCAAAGCAAAAAAAGATTTTCTTTGAGATGAATTTGACTTCTGGTGATTTCATACACCTTTCTGAAAACATCCATACGGACTAATGAGAATAGCAGCTACAACAGGGGAGGGGGGGAGGCAATAAAGACAATAAATCAGGACTTAAAACAGCAGAGAGCAAAATTCATTCAGGTACGGTCATCCTACCTACCATTGATTGAAAACAAAGAAGTGTTTCACATCTAATGCAAACTTGCTTATGTTACATTTTTGAGGCAACTGACAATCTGGAATCTAGTGCTCTTTCCAAATGTGTGTTGAAATTTGAAATATTATTTAGAACACACACATACACACACATCGCGAAAGATCTGTATCAACAAAAGATTAATTCACGAAAACCAGGACTGCCAATAGCCAAAGTGGCAAGCAAAAGAAAAAGAAAAAAAAAGGTCATGCAGAAAGTATGTAAAATACATCTTGCAAATGCTTTTAAGCTACTCGGTTTAGTAAAGGAAGGGGCCAAACGGAATTTATGAATGGAAAAATGAGAAACTAAAGATTGGCAATACTGACTGTCCTTATTGTAGATTTACAGCCACTGATCATCTGTCCTCAAGTCACATTTAGACCCACAAGTTTTTTTAAAAAAAAATATATGCTGTTGTTTTACACACTTAAGTTTTAAAACAGTCTTAGCTGAGATCGGTAGAGATTTTTCTGACGCTTGAACGTAGAACAGCAGAAGTATTTTTCAAGGGAGGCTCACAATAACACTTCCCGAACTGTGCCAATTATTCACAGCAGTGATACAGAAGTGGTTTTCCATACTTTCCTTCAGGATGTTTTTTTAAACATCCCCATCCAACTGACACCCTTGGGATTTACTAGTGGCCTCCCATTCAAGCCTTAATAAAATCTGACCTTGCATAGCTTTTTCAAGATCAGCCAAGGTCATCTGCTAAAATGCAGAGAAGATTTACCAGTCCTAGGAAAGTAATGCTTTGGAGAGGGGATATTTTGCGACCGACAAACACAATGTGGCCAAGTGCCTGCAACATGCTCTCCAAAAGTCTCCTGTCAGCTCTTCAAGACAGCCCAGGCAGGAAGCCATGAGTTCTAACACTACCAGTAAAGTAAGGTCACAGTAACAAAATCTTGCAAATCTGAAAGCATTTCTCAGCTTTCCCCACCAGTACTATTCAGAGAACTGTTGATGCTGGGCTCTTTCCGAGATGCTTTCCACTCTCCCATTCCTTCTGTGGGCTGAGATATCTCTTGCCTGACCCCTGACTAGTATGTCAATTAAAAAAAAACCTACTCAACTAAAATTCAATACTAAATTGGGGCCAGATAAGGGTCAATGGAATTCAAGAAGAGTTGGACTCGGATTGTTTGTGGCAATGTAACAACTCTAAGCTGATGACATGTTTAACTCCACCCCTCCCCAGCTCTGCTTCCTCTTCACCTACACTTTGTTAATGAAAACCAGTGAGTGAGAGTGAGTAAGTGAGAGTGAGAGATTTAACTGAGTGGCAAAACTGCTTTCAAATAATAGCTGTGATGGAGACGGGTGCGGTTTGGCTTATCCAGAAAATAGCTGCTGTTCTGAACCAGACAGGAATGAAAACTGAGAAGACTATTCTCCATTTAAGTCCAGACTCTCCAAATGCTTTCTATCGCTTGAGACACAATTCCAAGTAAAGCACTGAGCTTCAGCCTTTACCATGCTTTCTTTTAATTTTCTAAAAACAACTCTGGTATTTATTGTAAATAAATTTGTCAATTTATTTACAATAAAAGCAATGGTGGATGCTTTATAGCATGATTGTCCACTATTAAAATCATCTTCTTCTCCTTCTCTTCCTCCTCCTCCTCATTCACTACTACCTTCTTTCTTCTTCCTTCCTTCCTTCTTCCTTTCTTCTTCCTTTCTTTTTCCTTTCTTCTTCTTGAAGAGGCACCACATCAGTTACTCCTGAATTAGGAGAAGCAGATGGGCTAGGCTTCCTATGAAGAAATCTTTCAATGCTCCCTTAAGTGCTTTAAAGGTTTAGAATCTCAGCGGAATGAGTCAACTTACGGAGGGTTGTCACATTTGCGTTGCCTGAATCTGGCCCCAGTTTCACATGTCCGGCTGCACATGCTCCATTGACTCCAGATGCTCCAATCACCATCAATGTGTTCAGGGATGGGGGTTTTACTGACACACTCCCCCATTCGGCACCACTGGAATGAAAAGAGACAAATCTTGGTTTGGCTAGTTGAGAACTGCGATGCTTGCAGTCAGATTTAGTTATCACATCTAACATTGCACTAAAATAAGCCCTATCCCCAAAATAAGTCCTCCCCGAAAATATTGCAACACAGCAGCAGCCATGAGGTGACCACACTCACTGCCTCCTGCACCTCAAAAATAATAAGACATCCCCCCCAAAAAGGCCAAACCCTTATTTCGGGAGTCAAAGGAAAATAAGACCCTGTCTTATTTTCAGGGAAACACAGTAGTACAGATAGTCATCCTTATTATCTGGTCCAGAGGTGTAAAAACAGGGTTATTTCCCGAAGTAAAGTTGATTTTCTCCAGGAGTTTTACCTAGTCAGCCCCACATTCTGTCCCATCCAGAGGAGGATAAGTGTATAAATGTATTTATATCTGCTGCTGTTAAGAAGAGCAGAAGGGATTTAATTATTCTTCCTTCTTTTGTTTTTTCTTTCTTTTCTACTTCTTTTTCCATATTTCCTTTTTCACTTGTCTATTATTCTATTTCCCTTATCTGTAACTGAAATATTGCATTGTTTCTAGTCTGTGGGAAAACTTCTTTTATAAAAATTATACAGTGCAGTGGTGGGATTCAACGTTTTTACTACTGGTTCTGTGGACATGGCTTGGTGGGTGTGGTGTAGCTTGGTGGGCATGTCAGGGGAAGGATACTGTAAAATCTCCATTTCCTCCCAATCTGCTGGGACTCAAGAGGCAAAGAATATATGGCCAATCAGAGGTGGTATTTACTGGTTCTATGAACTACTCAAAATTTCCACTACTGGTTCTCCAGAAATGGTCAGAACCTGCTGAATACCACCTCTGATACAGTGGTACCTTAATACTCATCATTAATTGGTTCTGGGCAACATGATGAGTACCAAAAACAATGAGTACACAACACATTTTTTCCCATAAGGAATAATATAGTGAGTCACAAGGCAGCTGACACAGACAAGTTCTAGCTTGCGCATTTCTAGCTTGTGCATTGAGTATACCAAACGATGACAACCGGGACAAAATTTTTGCATTAAAATGCGTCAAATACCAGATTCTACGAAGTAGAGTTGATTTTCTCCAGGAGTTTTACCTTGTCAGCCCCACATTCTGTCCCATCCAAAGGAGGATCCAGTTTGGTTTTACAAGAGGCATCACCTTCCACAAGGCACCAGAGACCAGCACACATCAAATGCTGTCAGCAGAAAGGAAGAATTGAAATTACTTTGCCTAGAGATGCCACTATTGCAAGGAAAAGGGCACAAAGCTTCATTAAACCTTTCCGAATTGAGCATTCTCTGATTTATTTTTTTTACTTTTTACAAATACGTTTTCAAAAAAAAAATCTGCATGGAAAAATTAACAAATGCATCAAAGGCATTGAGGCACATCCTCAAATTCAGAAATCAAAGTATTCCTCTACAGATGATGAGAAGGGGAGAGAGTTTAAACTGTTTTCATGTTAACTGGTTAATATAACCTTGAAGAAACTGCTAGATAATATGCAATAAATCAGCCATAGAGTTTGACTCTCAGATTATTAATTGCAATGATTTTTATTTGAAAAATTTAACTTGCAGTAAAATGAATATTGGTTTGCATTTGTGCACATGTTTCATCCCAATGTAAGGGAAAACTCATGAAACATCTATAAAGTAAATATTTTCTATTTGCTCTCCACCTTATGGTGAGATGGGCAGCAAACAAATTTAATAAACGTTTTTTTAAAAAATATTTATTTTTTTTAAAAAGTAAATAGCATCAGAATTTCATTCTATGGACCATTGTGCACAAAGAAAAGTGGCAATAAAGGTTTTCTTTTCTTTCCTTACCTTATCTTACCTTACTCTACCCTACCCTACATTCTATTCTATTCTATTCTATTCCATTCCACTCCACTCCACTCCACTCTACATTATTCTATTCTGCATTTATTCTATTCTATTCTATTCTATTCTATTCTATTCCACTCCACTCCACTACACTCTATTCCATTCCATTCCATTCGACTCCACTCTACTTTATTCTATTCTGCATCTTTTCTTTTCTTTTCTTTTCTTTTCTTTTCTTTTCTTTTCTTTTCTATTCTATTCTACTCTACTCTACCCTACCCTACCCTACCCTATCCACCTTATCTTTGGTGCTGCCAACATTTAGGGGGAAACAAAGGAAATTCTGTAGGCCTAGCTATCCTCAAGACTTTGGTATTTTACAAACATTTCATACACAAAAGTCACATTCAAGAATTCCTTAAATAAGAAAATCCAACATGGAGGACTAAAAAAATGAAACCAATCTTCAGGAGCTTCAACTGAGGAACACAAACTTGTTTCTCCCTAGAAAAATCATTGGAAAAGTTCTTTATTTTAGTGCCTTGTACCAGGACCACCTTTCAAAACATACTTTCAGAGATGCTGAGACTAAGAAGAGAAACCTCTGAGAAACACAAGTTAACGTGCTTTCTTTCTGAAGAAGGTGAAGCTCCCTTTTTTTCCATCTTGCTTAAGGAGCTTGCCAGGATCAACATAAACAAAGTAGAACGGTTAGGATTTGAAACTCAAGCACGCAACCCAAGCCTCTTTATTACTTTGGCACATCTTTTTATGCAAGAGGGGAAAGTAGAAAAAAGGACACCTTATTTTCATATCAGATTGCAAGTAGCTGGAATTATTACAATAAGGAAGATGGAGGGGCTATTGAAACAAATGGCTGTGCTAAACAAGGCGTACACAACTTTTCCAAGACTCCCGGGAACCAAATGGCAGGTGGTGATACACCCATAACGTCACTTTGGTAACCTGGGGGTGGTTTGGAGACAGGCGGGCAGGATCTATTTTGACTCCATTGGATTATTTATGAATCCATTGGCAGCAGTAAAGATCCATAATAAAGCATATGGGCTAGTCATTCCTGACTCTAGGGCGTGGTGCTCATCTCTGTTTCAAAGCTGAAAAGCCAGCGCTGTCCGAAGACATCTCCATGGTCATGTGGCCAGCATGACTAAATGGCAAAGGCGACAGAATGCCGTTCTTTTCCCACCAAAAGTGCTCCCTATTTTTCTACTTGCATTTTTAAAGTGCTTTCGAATTGCTAGGTTGACAGAAGCTGGGACAAGTAACGGGAGCTCACTCCGTTACGTGGCGCTAGGGATTCGAACCGCCGAACTGCTGACCTTTCTGATCGACAAGTTCAGTGTCTTAGCCACTGAGCCACCGTGTCCCTTCGTAACGCAGCAGTAAAGATCCATAATAAAGCTTCAGTGACGGAGTAATTCACCCTCTGCAGGTTAAGCAATTAAATACATTGTGCTTTACATTCTGACCTATTGCACAGCAGTTTTTTTAAAAAACAAGGAGAGTGTGACATTAAAAACAATGAAATATTTCTAATTTTTATACCTTGCAAAAAAAAAATAGTCTCCAAAGCAAAAGGAGGTGTTTCCTACCATGTGTTTGCCCCAGGAAGAAACCTCTGTTGTATAGTCCCAGAATAATGTTACCGTTTTACCAAAAGTTTGTTATCTGTTCTTTTATGATCCATATTACCTCCATATTCTTACAGAAAGTTGCATTGGTTCCAAAGAGGATCTGGCATTGCTCATCTGCGCTATAATGCATTCCTGGGAGTTTATAAGGCAGGCGGACAGCATAGCGACTACGTGGGTCCGTCACCAGCAAACAGTTGCTTACTTTTGACCTGGGGAATCAAAAGACATGTAGATGTGCTTGGCCACCTCTGTTCTAACATACAGTCTGCAAGTGAATTATATTATTTCTTAAGGTTCTTCAAATTCAGAAAATACCATTCGGGCTCACCAAGAATAGCAATAGCAGTTAGACTTATATACCGCTTCATAGGGCTTTCAGCCCTCTCTAAGCGGTTTACAGAGTCAGCATATCGCCCCCACAGTCTGGGTTCTCATTTTACCCACCTCAGAAGGATGGAAGGCTGAGTCAACCTTGAGCCGGTGAGATTTGAACCGCTGAACTGCAGATAACAGTCAGCTGAAGTGGCCTGCAGTACTGCACTCTAACCACTGCGCCACCTCGGCTCTTTTTATATATTTACATTATATAGTAAATTTTACAGCCAACATTAAAAGCACTAGTACATGAGCACTAGAGGTGGAGCTCTCGCCTCACAATTAAGAAACTGTGGGTTCGATCCTAGGTAGAGGCAGACATTACTCTCTCTGGGCACACTGAGAATATATCTGCTGAACAAAACTCCGCATTGGCAACAGGAATAGCATCCGGCCAATAAACTCCATTCAGTTGCCCAGACTCTACTCCTCAAGGGATTATGGAGTCATTAAAAGAAGATGATGGTGAAAAGCACTAGTGCATCAATAAACACCAGCCCACTTCAAAACACCAAAGACCTCTGTGGAAAATACCAGAGATACTGAATGTAATTTTAAGAGGTACGCCTGAAATTAAATTCCTGCTTGATGATGATCTTAAATTATAACAGGGGAAATCCGCTCTATTGCTTATCAGCAGATTCTGGTGAACAAATATCACATCAGCTCTAAAGGTTGGCTAGAACCAGGCAGTGACTTTAGGAATGAAATTGAAAATGGTGGTAATTGACACTCAACCTCCTCCATCTCCTGCACATCCTTGAAACATGATGTCTAATCACACCTTCTCCAGCTATCACATAAAAAAGCAAAATCACGTTCTTCATTTCTTCATTGTACTCAGGGCCTGGGTTGGCAATGGTACAAGGTGCAGAAATGCTGGATGGTGGGACATGATAATGCAAGATAAGTCTTACTAGACAGTACAGAGGGGAGGTAGATACTTCACTGAGCTCAGGTTGGCTCAAAGATTGAGGGAGATCAGCGGAGAATCTCAGGTTTCTGTTATTTTTGCCAACACTTGCTAAAACACAGAACCAGATACTTATTCCCCAACTGAAAGAGCCATTCAGAACCATCCTAACATATTTCTATTGTCACAAAACAGGGGCAGAATTTGAAGTAAAAAAAATGACAGCAACTCCAGGATACTTTTCAAGAAGTTGTCAAAAAGTTGTCAAGCTGACATTTCGCCATCATAAAAGCTTCTGTTCTCCTGCCAATAATTTTTCTGAAGGCCGGGATGCGTAAAGCAGATCCAGTTTGACTTCAGTACCCGTCACTGAGAATTGTTCCTCATTTCAACTGAGAAGATAAAAGACTATGGATTATGATTCAAATGTTTTGCAGTTGGCAAATATTCTTACTTTAAAAACTTTTCAAGGTCATCTCGGCTGCAGGAAGACCAGGATAGGTCACTGGGGTTTCTGCCCTTCACCCATTCTCCAGACATGATGTGAGATCGTCCAGTGCAGGGCAAGTGGTCGTCATCGTGACTCATACCCATGCTAAAAGAAGAGAGGAGAGAGGAGAGGGAGAGAGGGAGGGAGAAAGGAAGAGAGAGAGGAAGAGAAGAAGAAAGAGAGAGAGAGCAAATGTGGGAGAGAGAGAAAGAAAGGGAGGAAGGAAGAGAGAGAGGAAGAGAGGAAGAAAGAGAGAGAGAGAAAGAGGAAGGAAGGAAGGAAGGAAGGAGCAGATAGGTTAACAAACACTGTGCCTATGATCTGTAGATGCAGATTCTTAATATTTTTTTAAATAATATAACAAAATACTTTTGAATAATATAACAAAAACAAAACACAATTCTTCGATGTTGGCAGACCCAATGCTCTGGAAAAGAGATTTTGAGACAGATAACCTAACCAGCTGCTAGCTTAAGAGCGTATATAGTTTAGGTATTGGAGTTGTTCCAAGAGTATGTTACAGAATGAGAAATATTCTGAACTGAAGAAGCTTCTTGGATGAAAAGCAAAACGTCTTCAAGGGGGAAAAAAACAAGGAAGTCCAGTTGCCTTTTGGAAAAAGCATCTTTGGGACAACCATGACCTGAATGACTGAGAATCTCCAGAAACGTAATCTAAGCCCCAGAGTTCACTGTAACAGCATTGCCAAAAAGGCATTAAGAGTTGTTAACCTAATTTTGCGAAGCTTCTTCTCCCGCAACATTGTACTGCAAACTAGGGCATACAAAACCTTTGCCAGACCAATTCTCAAATACAGCTCGTCTGGCTGGAATCCACACTGTATATCGGACATGAATATGATTGAAGTTCAGGTTCAGAGGTATTTCATGAGAGGAGAATTCCACTCCTCTGCTCGCAATAGAATCCCTAATGCCACCAGGCTTGAAATTTTGCACAACCTGGAACTACGCTACCTGCGGTTTGATCTAAGCATAGGACACAAAATTGTCTGCTACAACGTCCTACCTGCCAATGACCACTTCAGTTTCAGCCGCAATAACACACAGGCAAACAATAGATACAAACTCAATATAAACAGCTCCAAATTCGATGGCAGAAAACACGACTTCAGCAACAGAGTGGTCAACGCCTGGAATGCTCTACCCGACTCCATTGCTACATCCTCAAACCCTCAAAGCTTCAACCTCAAACTGTCTACCGTGCACCTCACCCCATTCCTAAGAGATCCTTAAAGGAGGTGTGCATAAGCGCACCAGTGTGCCTACCATCCCTGTCCTACTGTCCCCATTTATTTATACTCATTTCCTTCTTCATGTCCATGTTTATACTCAGTCCTATTATCTCGTTCATGTTTGACTAACTAACTAACTAAAATAAAAATAAATAAAGAAGCTGATTGGGGATGATCCAGTTGGTGGGCCTTCTTGATCTAAAGCAGCATATGGCAGCCACAACATAATAGGAGAAGACATTACACATGTTTCTATTGAAAAATGGAATAGCTTGTTAACAGCTGGAAGCCCAGTGCCTCAACAGATGTGCATTCAGGAATACCCAGACCCCTTTATTCAGTAAAAGGCTCGTAAACCTCACTTAAACAATGCCTTGGTGCTTTGTGCTTGGAGCTCTTGTGGTTGAGGTCATGTAATCCCTTCCTGAAATGAGCTGCTTTAAAAAAAAAAGAGAATTCTGGGAAAACTGCTCCTCTGAGCCACTTACAAAGACCTCTCTGTCTTCAGACCCAAAAGGCTAAAATAAGTGGGAAGTGCAAGGAATGCTATTAATTGTCTTTAGGTTGTCCGGCTCTATTCAAGGAGGATATAATGTTCTCAAGGCTGTACAGTTCATAAAAATGTTAATTGATGCTAGTTAATTTGTCTGTATTGCTTTGACCGAAAAGAACTCTTCTTGGAGGAATTGGGTATGGCTAGTCTAGAGAAAAGTACTAGGGTGTTGTGACCGAGGCTTCCCAAGAGCATGAAGCAAACTCCTGGTCCCGACAAAAACTCCTTTTATTAATTGACTGTGAATTCTGCTCATTCACATCCAGCAAAGTCTTTCAAGGGTGGATTTACAGTCACAGACCTTCTCTGGCTTGGAGAGCTGCCAGGCCGATATCTGCAAAACCTGGCAAGGAGTCTTGGAGAGTCACGAACCAATTAAGCGAACTAATTGTCTCCTGCAAACTCCACTCCCCTTTCGCTCCTCTTTTATTTCCTATGGGAGGGGCCATTCATCATCCACCTGTGGCCTTACTCCCAAGTCACCCCTGTTCTTTAGCTGTTCCCTTTGTCTGGCAACTCTGCGCATGCGCACACTGGGAACAGGCTCCAGCTGTTTGTCTGCCTCACTGATGTCTGACTCCGAAGGCAGCGGATAACTGGCATATGGCTCTGGCCCTGTCTCTGCCTCCGACACAGAGCCCTCATCAGAGCCTTCCCCAGACTCCAGGACTGGCCCATGTTCCTCCCCAACCTCCTCACTGTCTGAATCTGCTGCCACCTCTGCTGGCGGCTGGCAGGCCACAACACAGGGGGTGACATGAAAGCAATATTCCATTATTTAAGGAGTTGCCACAAAGAAGAGGGGGCCAACCTATTTTCCAAAACCCCAGAAGAAGACAAGGAACAATAGATGGAAATTAATCAAGGAGAGAAGCAACCTGGAATCAAGGAGAAACTTGCTAATAGTGAGAACAATTAACCAGTGGAACAGCTTGCCTTCAGAAGTTGTGGGTGCTTCATCACTGGAGGCTTTTAAGAAGAGACTGGACAAAGAGATTTGTCTGAAATGATATAGAGTCTCCTCCTTGAACAGGGGGCTGGACTAGAAGACCTCCAAGGTCCCTTCCAGCTCAATTCTGATTGATTGATTCTCTCAGGATTTCTCCACAAATAGAATCTGCTTCCTACCCATCTTTTACTAGAAGGGCTCCAAAAATAGGATACAAGAGCACCTTTCCAGAGATTTCAGATTGGGATCTTTTGCTTTGATTACACCCCCCCACCCTTTTGGAAAAATAAAACATGAATTCAATACTTTCTGATGTTTGATATTCCCAAAGAGGATTTCCTGAAATAGGACGGGATTATTACAACAATGTCTTATTTTCCCACGCAGCCCATTCCTCTTCTTCTTCTTGCTCAAAACAATTCAGAGCTAATTTCACCAGGTTTGGGAGCGAAAGATGGCTAAAACATCAGGGCTGGTGCAGCTGTTATAAAAACTGGAGGGAACGGAGGAATTTGTTCATATGTCGGTGATGCTATCCAGATACACTTTCCATGGATGAATCAAATAATCAAATCTCAAATAATAGGCAATCCTCAACATACGACCTCAGTTGAGCCCAAATTTTCTGTCGCTGAGCGAGACATTTGTTAAATGAATTGTGTCCAATTTTACGACCTTTCTTGCCTTACAGTTAGTAAGTGAATCTCTGCAGTTGTTAAGCTAGTAACATGTTGGTGAAGTGAATCTGACTTTCTCATTCCTCATTCCACAATTAACCAGTGGAACAGCTTGTCTCCAGAAATCGTTGGTGCTTCATCATTGGAAGTTTTTAAGAAAAGACTAGGCAGCCACTTGTATGAAATAGTATAGGTTTTCCTGCTTGAGCAGGGGCTGGACTAGAAGATCTCCAAGGTCCCTTCCAGCTCTATTCTATTCTATTCCATTCCATTCTGTTTCAATCTATTCTATTCTATTCCACTCTACTCTACTCATTCCACTCCACTACACTCCATTCTATTCTTCCATTCCATTCCACTCCACTCCACTCCACTCTTCCATTCCATTCCATTCCAATCTATTCTATTCTATTCTATTCTATTGACTTTGCTTGTCAGAAGGTCACAAAAAGTGATCAAGTGATCTTGGGATACTTCAAATATTATAAATATGAACCAGCTGTCAAGTATCCAGATTTTGATCACTTTGGCATGGAGATGCTACAATATAAATGTGAAAAATGGTCAGAAGTCACTTTTTTTCAATGATGTTGTAATTTTGAAATGTCATTAACGATTATAAGTTGAGGATTATGTATTTGGTATTATAATATATTAGGAGTGCAGAATCCAAAGCAGGAGGAAAATGTTCCTACTGGTTGCTTAAATAAGGGAATCTATTTTCAGACATGATTCTTCAGGGTTCCTTAGAACAGACTAGAGAAATACAATAAAGCAATATAAAGTGGATCTTGCTCAGTGGTGAAATTCAATATTTTTACCTCCCAGTTCTGTGGTTGTGGCATGGTGGGCGTGGCATGGTGGGCATGGCATCGTGGGCATGGCATGGAGTGGCTTGGTGGGCGTGGCAGGGGAAGGATGCTGCAAAATCTCCATCCCCACCCCACTGTGGGGCCAGCCAGAGATGGCATTTGCGGTTCTCCGAACTACTCAAAATTTCCACTACCAGTTCTCCAGTACCTATCAGAACCTGCTGTGTTGTAGCAGATTGTGGTTTGTAATCTACTTACGAAAGATCAGGACTTGAGACCACGAAGGAAGAGAAACAGGTATATTGGATGCATCGAGTTCAGCATGTTCACACACCAACATCTGAACTGAACTGGCTACGCCCAGGGCAGTGATTTTATACCTTTAATCAAACTTCGTCAATCAGAGGGCTTTTAAAGAGGCGTATTCATACAAAACGTAAAAACCCCTGTTCAGAACAGGGAAGTACATCTTGGAAAAATACAAAAGCAGATATTCATACAAAAGTATCAAGAACAGGAAAGCTGATTTCGTACCAACAATTTTCTGCAACTTCTCTGTTCTATCTCTCCCCCACGTCTGGCTTCCTGTGCCCCACCTTTACAGAGTCTTGCCGCACTGTTCAGCCTTATTTGTAATACTTATGAGGAAGTTAAAAGTCAACTTTGGGACTCCAGGGCACTGGAGTAAAAGCCAAACTAAAATGAATTTATAAGGTCCATTCTATTAAGACCACCTAACCTGGCCAGCCACTGGTGGGTTTACCTGTGCAACCCATGCTGTATCAGCTGAATTAAACCCCTGGTCTAGCTGTCTATGGAGCCTCTCAGTCATCCAGGCCAAGGTTGTCCAAAGGTGCTTTTCAAAAGACAGCCGGATTTTCTTGTTTTTTTTTTTTCCTTTTGAAAAACATTTTGCTTCTCATCCAAGAAGTTTCTTCAGAACTTCCTGGATGAGAAGCAAAATCTTTTCAAAAGGTTAAAAAAAAAAAGCCAAGAAAGTCCAGTTGCCTTTTGAAAATCATCTTTGGAACAGTAGGTCTAGCTTAAATTTCTCGCTCCCCCTCCCACCGTCATCCTTATACAGTGTTGGACTACAACTCCCATAATCCCTGGACAACATCTGGCTGGAGCAAACTGGCTCAGCTTCCAGACTAACGGTCTCACCCCAAAACTTCACTAGAATCAGCATTCTGCTTGATGAGAACATGCAGTTATAACTAACATAAACCTTTCTTTGTCTTATTAAAACAGTATTTCCCCCCTTAGGGCCATCTCAAAACTCCACCCAGTGCCACAAAGCCTTTTTCCCATCCCAATAAAACATTTATGGTTGGCTATTTGGAAACATTCTGCTTCCTCCCCCTCCTTTTGGTCAATGTGCCTAAAATAAAATTTTGGGGAAAAAACAACAACTCGAAAGCTGCAGCTTAAAATAAAGCTACAATAAAGCTTTGAAGAAAGAGGGATAAAGAACTGCAATGCTCTATAGCAGTGTTTCTCAACCTTGGCAACTTGAAGATGTCCGGACTTCAACTCCCAGAATTCCCCAGCCAGCATTCGCTGGCTGGGGAATTCTGGGAGTTGAAGTCCGGACATCTTCAAGTTGCCAAGGTTGAGAAACATTGCTCTATAGGATATATCCTGCTATCTGGATGGAAGCTGGGAGGTTTTCGTTCAAAGCAGTCATATCACATTTTTTAACTCATTTTATTCTGTCCTTGGTGGGGCTGAATGCTAGAAATTTTTACAGCTATTTCATACTGAAGCTGCATTAACTGGAAAGAAGCCAATGGCTGAACTGATTCAGCATGTTAAAACTTGTTGTGGCCTGGCAGCACAGTCGGACAGTGAGGAGGTTGGGGAGGAACATGGGCCAGTCCTGGAGCTCTGGGTCAGAGGCAGAGATGGGGCCAGGACCACCTGACAGTTATCAGCTGCCTTCTGAGTCACACATCAGTGAGGCAGAAGAACAGCTGGAGCCTGTTCCCAGTGTGTGCACGCGCAGAGCTGCCAGAAGAAAAGAACAGATAAGAAATCAGGATCAACTTGGGAGTAAAGTACAGGTGGACAGTGATTGGCCCTTCCCATAGGAAATAAAAGAGGAGCAAAAGGGGAGTGGGCTTTTGCAGGAAACAATTTGTTCATTTCAGGAGTGTGAAGATCTGTCCGTGAATCTCAGAGACTCTGTGCCAAGTCTTTCCTTGCACAGCAGGTCATTTGGAAAATATTTACATTGCAGCTTTCCAAGCTAGAAGTCTGTGGTCATACCTTCACCTTTGAAAGTCTGTTCACCAGGCCTTTGCTGAAGGTGAATGAGAGGAATTCACATTTGTTTAATAAAAGGGGTTGTGTCGGGACCAGGAATCTGCTTCATGCTTTTTGGGGAAGCCTAGGTCAGGACAAAACTATTCCATTTTCCTAGGCAGCAAATCTTCAGGTCCACAGAGATGAGCTTTATAATCAGGGATTTGAATTTGGACTTCACAGCAGGGAGCTGAGAAGCTCGTTCAGGATCACTCGAGGTCAGTTGATAGAACTCTCTTCAGATTTTGCTTTGCAAATGCTAAAAAGGGTTGGCAAGCAGGATGAGACCTTTGGATTAGCCTGACCTATATTAGCAGTCTGGCTTTCTAAGTTAGCTGGATTGAAACAAAGCATTGTTTTCTGCCCAACATGCTTCTAATTTCAGCTCTCGCTCTTGTTACTGGAAGCAGGGAATTGGACTTAGGCTGCCTTCCTGATGTTAGGTTCCAGTTACATCAATCCTTAACCTTTTCTAGGTAGGTCCTGGAAATTGAAGACCTCTTTTTTCATCTAGGCTTGTCTCATTGTGGGGCGGTTGTGTGAAGGAGGTCTGATTGACCTCCATGCCTGTTTTATTTCTGTTTCTGAATTAGCCAGAAGTTCCTTTCCACCCTACACATTCCTTACCTTCTTCTAAGATGACAGTCTTCCAAACGTCATAAAAAAAGCACAACAAAGAATGTTCTTTCTGCACCAACTCAGAAAGCTCAAACTGCCCAAGGAGCTGCTGATACAGTTCTACAGAAGAATTATTGACTCTGTCATCTGCACCTCCGTAACTGTCTGGTTTGGCTCTGTAACCCAACAAGACAGTCACAGACTTCAGAGGACAATTAGAACTGCAGAAAAAACAATTACTACCAACCTGCCTCCCATTGAGGACCTGTACACTGCATGAATCAAAAAGAGGGCCGTGAAAATATCTACAGACCCCTCACATCCTGGACATAAATTGTTTCAACTCCTACCTTCAAAACGACACTATAGAGCACTGCACACGAGAACAACTAGACACAAGGACAGTTTTTCCCCGTATGCCATCACCACGTATGCCAAACAAATAATTCCCACAACACTTTAATTAGTCTGCATTACTATTAATCTTCTCATTGTTCTTTTCACCCATCTCCTCCCACTTATGATTGCATGACCATAATTTTGTTGCTCATATCCTCACGATTGATTGTTTCCTAGTATGATTTGATTGCTTATTTGTATCCTATGACATTAAGTGTTGTACCTTATGATTCGTGACGAATGTTATCTTTTCTTTTATGTACACTGAGAGCATATGCACCGAAGGCAAATTCCTTGGGTGTCCAATCACACTTGGCCAATAAAGAATTCTATTCTGTTCTATCCTATCTATCCTTGAGGGACACTCACAGAGAAGAGGGGGTTGACCTAAAGCATGTGAGGGTAGGACAAGAAGCATAGGATGGAAATTTATCAAGGAGAGATGCAACCAGAATTAAGGAGAAATTTCTTGATAGTGTTAGGACAATTGATCAATGGAACGGCTTGCCTCCTGGAGTTGTGGGAGCAACCTCCAATTGCTCCATCACTGGAGGTTTTCAAAAATAGATTGGACAGTCATTTGTCCAGAATGCTGTAGGCCAGGATCTCCTGCTTGAGCAGGAAGCTCTCTTAGGCCCTTATGATTCTATGAGGACTTAAGGTCTGCAAAACTATTTTGCAACAGAGAGATACAGTTGGACTTCTAAAATGAGTAGACTCCATCCTACAGGCTGAACGGAACTGCGAGTTCTTTTTGAAAGAATCTAGACTTGGTAATGCTAAGCTGAAGTCCAAAAACCTTCAAATTGACAAGCTAGAAAAAGATACTGCTTTTAACCATCTTGTATGTTCTTGCCTGCTAAACTAGGAAACATTTGTCCCAAAAACTATAACAAAGGAGATCTCCAAATTATGGGCTTTTAACAGGATGGATGTTTTGTCTGGCACTGATAATAACCCCGTTTCTTCCAGAATCACAGAGTTCATCCATTCTCCTACAAACCCACAATTTAAAAGCACCCTTATTATTCACTTCAATGGCAAAAGGCTGCCAATATTGGCAGGCATAAAACAGGAAATTGACAGTGGTGAAGAAGTGCCTTGAATTCTATCCAGCATCCTACCAATTCTTGATTGGCTTCCTTTCTTTCCAATTGCAGATAGGGGATTGGACTGCTTCTCTGGAATCCACCAATATAGACTCTATCAGTCTAGGTTTCTCAGCCAACTCCTTAAGCATTTCTCTAATCCAGTGTTTCTCCACTTTTGAGATTTGAAGATGTGTGGACTTCAACTCTCGGAATTCTGGGAGTTGAAGCCCACCCATCTTCAAGCTGCCAAGGTTGAGAAACACTGCTCTCACATGTTCAGGGAAATGACAGCTTGCTTCCATGCCAGCTTAGCAACCTTTGTTTAAGTGCATCTTGCAGAGTTTTTACTTTGACACACTAGCACCAGCTGGAAAACTCTGAACTGTGCTGAAACTTGGGGAGAAGAGCAGCCAACAGTCATCTTCGTTCAATCAACAGTTTTGTGGCTCAGCAGTCTGTCCCTACTCAAGTTCATTCTGCTGAGTAAACCAAAGACACATTAAAGAGCCAGCCTACAATGAGCTGGCAAAACCAACCACTATTTTGTGCCAGAAAGATTCTGGTTCAACCTACAGTGACCTCGGCGAGCAATCAACTCTTTCAACCAATGACGCAAGTCCAAGGAGGCTAAGAGTTCTTGCTGTGCGATCTTTTTGAAGAGTGTTTCATTTCATCCACATTTTCATGGCTTCCAGCATCCCTTCAGGGGCTGACTGAATTGTAATCCAAGTCTTGTTGTTGTTGTTGTTGTTGTTGTTGTTGTTGTTGTTGTTCTTCTTCTTCTTCTTCTTCTTCTTCTTCTTCTTCTTCTTCTTCTTCTTCTTCTTCTTCTTCTTCTTCTTCTTCTTCTTCTTCTCCTCCTCCTCCTCCTCCTCCTCCTCCTCCTCCTCCTCCTCCTCCTCCTCCTCCTCCTTCTTCTCCTTCTCCTCCTCTTCCTCCTCCTCCTGCTTTCCCAAATTTTGTATTGGAATTCTCGGCTGAACAATGTTACAACTTGCACTGGAAGTGTATATGAGCTAGTGAAGGTTTTGCCTGAAAATAAGGCAATTTTTCTAGCTCTGTTTTTTTTAAAAGAACAAGGCAGAAATATGATGGAATTGATTTATAACTGAGTATTTATTTTATTTATTTATTTATTAGACACATTTATATGCCGCCCAATCCTGAAGGAGTAAAGGAAACACTGAGATGGATCAGAAAGACGCTAATTATGCACCCCTAAAACTGGATAAATTACAGCGCATATAAATTGGGATGCAAAATTAATAAAAACTGAAATTCTAAAGATGGACAGTTTTATAGCTAGCTCTATTCTCAGTGCATTTCTTTTGAAAGCCTAAGAGCCAAAAGGAACAGGATTAGAATGTGAATAAATGTGTGTATTATTTGTGACAATCTACTTTAGATTCCCTCTTTGTTCCATAAGTATAACAGGGACCAAACAGAAGGGCAGCTGTGCCTGAGCAGCTGGAACTTTATTTGTTGATCAGAACAAATTTGCCTCAAAAGATTCTTTCTCCATTTACTGGGGGTTAAGTAAGTTTGGCTTTGCACAAGAACTGAGGTCTAGACCACACCTTGTTTCTCTTTTGTTATGATATCCATCTCTCAACCCACATTTGAGATTAATAAAAAGGATCTGTGTTATGCCCCGAGGAAAAGAAACAACGAAATAGACTGATTAAGAATTAGGGCTATGAAGAAGCTCTGCTGAGAGAGTTTTCTCCTGAAACTCTTGGAAAATTTCTTGGAAATGCTTTTGGATGTTTCCAAGGAACAGAGGTCTCCAATGTTGCCTAAAGAGTTTTGTTTTATGGGAAGCCGTTGTTCTATTTGGAAGGGCATCCTCTCCATCTACATCCAGGAAAAATATTGTACTAGCATTAACAGTTGAAGTAGAATTGAGCATAGATAATGCATCTGGAACTGCTCATCTTGAAGTTAAGAAGTTAAAAGTATCTCCAATTATGGCTGAACTCAAAGAATAAGATACAGAAGGATCCTGACAAACTTGAACATTGGGTGCTATCTAACAAAATGAAATTCAAGGGTGAAAAAAGTAAGGTTCTACATTTAGGCAAGGAAAACAAAACACACAGGTACAGTATAGGTGGTACCTTGCTCAATAGTAGTAACTGTGAGAGGGATCTTGGAGTTCTGGACAACCATTTAAATAGGAGCCAGCTGTGTGTAGCAGCTGCCAAAAAAGCCAACACAGTTCTAGGCTGCATCAATAGAGGGATAGAATCAAGATCACGTGAAGTGTTAATACCACTTTATAAGGCCTTGGTAAGGCCACACTTGGAATACTGCATTCAGTTTTGGTCGTCACTATGTAAAAAGGATGTGGAGACTCTAGAAAGAGTGCAGAGAAGAGCAACAAAGATGATTAGGGGACTGGAGGCTAAAACATATGAAGAATGGTTGCAGGAACTGGATATGTCTAGTTTAATGAAAAGAAGGACTAGGAGAGACATGATAGCAATGCTCCAATATCTCAAGGGTTGCCACAAAGAAGAGGGAGTCAAACTATTCTCCAAAGCACCTGAGGGCAGAACAAGAAGCAGAGGCTGGAAACTAATCAAGGAGAGAAGCAACTTAGAACTGAGGAGAAATTTTCTGACAGTTAGAGCAATTAATCAGTGGAACAACTTGCCTCCAGAAATTGTAAATGCTCCAACACTGGAAGTTTTTAAGAAGCTGTTGGATAACCATTTGTCTGAAGTGCTATAGATTTTCCTGCCTAGGCAGGTGGTTGGACTAGAAGACCTCCAAGGTCCCTTCCAACCCTGTTGTTCTATTCTAACAAACATTGATGTTTGCAGGGGATGGTCACAAAAGTCAAGATTTTGGACTCAACTGTGTGCAGCCAAAACTTCATCTGTGTGTTTTTTTAATCTGCAACACAAATGTGTTGTATATCAACAAACAAACAATAACAACTAAAAAAGCAGATGGAATCAATCCGAATGTTGCAGATACTATCTTGACTCTTTGACCACACCCTGGAGACCTTGAGAAGGAAGTTTTTAAAGGAGTCGGAAAATAAATATATTTGGTCAAAAGCTAACCTGAAATAAATCCAGCAGAATTTCCCTCAATGAGGGACACTGTATGAAAATCACCACAAGTATGAAGCTGAATGGTAAAAAGAAGGGGGGGAAATCCCCCGAAAGTTCATTTTGACAGTTGTCAGGCTGAGCCCAAATGAGCTCTGAAAAATATGTTTTCAATTAGTTATGGGTAGAATAATGAATAATTAATAGAACAACAACAACAAAAATTTCCACTGTAGACGTAGAACAGAAATGCCAGGAAATCGCAGCAGAGGGGAAGAGAGTAAGACTCCTTAAAATATTATTTCCATTGGATGGTGAAATGCAGGGGATAATAAAACTCAAACTCCCCCAATGAGCTGGACTGAATGTTTGGACACTTTCAATATCAGAAGCTCTGGAAAAGATGGACATAAGAAACCGAGAAGGAACTTGTAGGCAATAAGTAAGCTTTACTTAAAAACTGAGACACCAAGACATTATATTCTTGTCAATTCACTTTAGGAGCCGTGGTGGTTAGAATGCATTATTGTAGGCTAGGTCTGCTCACTGCCAGCAGCTCGATTTTCACAAGCTCAAGGTTGACTCAGCCTTCCATCCTTCTGAGGTGGGTAAAATGAAGACTCAGATTGTTGGGGACAATATGCTGACATTTGACAGAACAGAATATTCCCATATTTTCCATAGAGATCCCTATTTTCTCTCGTTCCCATCACCTATAGCGTGAAAGGAGGACATACATAAAATCTGCAGCCCACAGCTCAAAGACTTGTGTACAACCTTGGAGTTGCCTCCAAATTGTGCCAAAATTTGGGGAAGTTCTTGAATAGAGAGAGAGGTGAGAACATTCTTAAATAGACAAGAGAACCATATTTCATTAGTGTCATTTTTCAGCAATTGCTTCTTTTGAGTTCTTGTAAGTTCCTACTTGAGGTCCTTGAACTATGGTGCTGGAGAAGACTCCTGCAAGTCCCTTGAACTGCAAGGCGATCCAACCGGTCAGTCCTAGAGGACATCAACCCTGACTGCTGTTTAGAAGGCCAGATCCTGAAGATGAAGCTCCAATATTTTTGCCACCTAATGAGAAGGAAGGACTCACTGGAGAAGAGCCTCATGCTTGGAAAGATGGAGGGCAAAAGAAGAAAGGGACGACAGAGAATGAGGTGGCTGGATGGAGTCACCAATGCAGTTGGCATGAGCTTAAATGGACTCCCGAGGATGGTAGAGGACAGGAAGGCCTGGAGGAAGATTGTCCATAGGGCCACGATGGGTCGGACACGACTTTGCAGCTAACAACAACAAAGTTCCTACTCTCCATTTTATGCAGCATCTTTCCACCATCCCTGAGGTCTAAGTTTCTGGCTTGGGGCGAGCATCTTAGGTAGCACTACCATGTCTTATCAAGTGTCATGGAAAAATTAACCAGATTGTTCTAATCTAGCTGATTGGGATTCATTCAATAAATCTTAGAACAAAACTTAGCTTTGGGGAATGCTCAAACTATACCTGTGACTGGGCACATCAGGAAGGAGAGCTGCATCTCACCCATGATGAAATGGCAACATTAAGAAGGTGTTCTTGATTTTTGCTTTTAATGCAACAAGGGTCATGCATTATGTAATCGATAACCAGCAGAGACTGAATCCAAAAATCACAGAAGGAACAATATAGCAAGTTCAAGGGACAGAAGAAGAGATTACTTCAATGGGTGCTAAATGGGTGCTATTTAGAAAATCTAAAATAGATTTTCTAAGCTGACAGCATACATATGGATTTCAACTGTCTAACTTGGCATATAAATCGGAAATAGAATAGAATTCTTTATTGGCCAAGTGTGATTGGACACACAAGGAATTTGTCTTTGGTGCAGATGCTCTCAGTTCCACAAAACAGAAAAAGGGATATTTCAAAGGACAACTGCGACTGTCACATCACAGTAAGGACAGCTGCATGTCACCCATGTTGAAATTAGAGTGATCAGAGGGTTTATTTAGTTTTTGTTTCAAATGCAAGAAAGGCCACCTGTGAGCATGAACTGTCATCCATAATAATCCCCCGGAGAAAACAAAAGAACGAAACAAGAAACCAACAATCCCTTGATTGTCGTGATGGCATTCCATATATACATCGGCCTCCTTCTGACCTACGCTGTTCTTTGGCTTACCGTCCGTGTTTCAGCCTGAGCTGAGGAAAACCATGATGAAACCTAAATAGAAGACATGGAGGCCTTCCAGTTTGTTTGTTTGTTGTGGCCGGGATAATGGACTCTCCTTCTCAATTATCCAGGGCTGTTGCAGGATCCCTTGTGAAGCATAACAGCTTGTAATGTGCATTATAGGCAAGTCTCTGTGCGTCACACATCTGGATAATTGCAGTTTTGTTTGACTTCCTGTTTGGGGAATTGGGAAGACCAAGCTTGGATGCCCACGTCTATCATCTCCATCTTCTGCAGCGAGGTCGTCTTGGGGGATGTAATTTGGTCCAGGCCTTCTAAGTGCTGGAGAGCGGTTTTGCTCAAGCTTGCTCTGTGTTCCTACAGTTTTGAGCAAGACCAAACATCCAGAAACAAATTCCCTAAACAGTCATCAAGATCATCTACTCAGGCAGTGACGAATCGGTGCCAGAAGTGACTCAGCCTTCTATCCTTCCAAGGTCAGTAAAATGAGGAGCCAGATTGTTGGGGGTCATAGGCTGACTCTGTAAACCACATTGTGAAGCAGTATCAGGGGTGGGTTTCA
Organism: Thamnophis sirtalis; assembly: GCF_051295495.1. NCBI lineage: Eukaryota > Metazoa > Chordata > Lepidosauria > Squamata > Natricidae > Thamnophis > Thamnophis sirtalis. The sequence goes on along the minus strand of NW_028261382.1, from coordinate 15,815,574 downwards.
GGCGGTTCGCGGCGGTCCCCGCGAACCGGTTGGTTGGCGAACCTGGAAGTAAGTAACTTCCAGGAACGCCGAAGGATCCACCCGCCCGCCCGTGTTTCTTACCCGGTTTTGACGAGTTCTGCGCTTCCATGCATGCGCAGAACGCATACAGCGCCTGCGCGATCCTCCAGGAGCAGCTGGAGCATTGCACAGGCGCTAGTACGCATGCGTGCACTGCACGCGTGCACAAGGACGCCGCCGGCCCCATTCCAACCGAACCGGTTGGAACGGGGCGAGAAACCCACCCCTGAGCAGTATATAAGTCTAAGTGCTATTGTTATTCTATACTAATGGGTCTTCTCCTTTAAATATAGGGATGCGGTGGCTCAGTGGCTAAGACACTGAGCTTGTTGATCAGAAAGGTCGGCAGTTCGATGGTTTGAATCCCTAGCGCTGCATAACGGAGTGAGCTCCCGTTACTTGTCCCAGCTTCTGCCAACCTAGCAGTTCGAAAGCATGTAAAAATGCAAGTAGAAAAATAGGGACCACCTTTGGTGGGGAGGTAACAGCACTCTGTGCGCTTTCGGAGTTCAGTCATGCTGGCCACATGACCATGGAGACGTCTTCAGATAGTGCTGGCTCTTTAGCTTTGAAACAGAAATGAACACCACCCCCTAGAGTCGGGAATGACTAGCACATATGTGCGAAGGGAACCTTTACCTTTACTTTTAAATATAATCTTCATCTGTCTTAATACAATTTTAGACAAACAAAAGGAAGGATTAGAATAGAATAACAGAGTTGGAAAGGCCCTTGGAGGTCTTCTGGTCCAACTCCCTGCTTAGGCAGTAAACCTTACACCACTTCAGATAAATGCTTATCCAATATCTTAAAAACTTCCAGTGTTAGAACATTTACAACTTCTGGAAGCAAGTTGTTCCACTGATTAATTGTTCTAACTGCCAGGAAATTTATCCTCAGTTCTAAGTGATTGACTAAAATAAGAAAGGAGGGGCACATCTACTACAAACTAGAAAATTATTCACTTCTGATTCTACATGAGCAGAAAAGAAGAACCGGGAAGAACAGGCCAGAAGTAGCAGATTAAATTGCAGGAGGGATGTCCATGCTTAAATTTCAATGGAATTCTTCAGGGAACCCCAGAGAACGAAAAACAAATGTTTGCAATATAAATAAATGTCCTCAAAAGCCGGAGAAGCTAATCTAATGAGCAAGCATCATTTCCTTTCATCGTTAAACAATGGTTTCCCCACTTTGGCAGTCCAAAGATTAGTGTGTTATTAAGGGTGAAAACAGATTCAACAGCTTGGCATATGCTTCTCATCATTCACTTCTGTTCAAACAACCCCTGGTTTGGCTCAGGTATCTTTTGGTGACAAAGACGGAAAAACTCAGTATTTCTTTTCATCTTCTCAGATCATGGTGGGACACTAATTATTTCTTGGGCCTCCCTGCAAATCTCCAGCAAAAACTGAGAAGGTTACTGTAGGTCTCTCATAAAAAGCCACCCAGAATTTTGGGGGGGAATCAGGTGGCTTCAAAATATAATGAATAAATACCGACTAACTGATTCATCTACCCAAAGCATCAAAGCACCTACAATCACCAGTTCTTACTTTTGTGCTTGGAATCATTGAATCCACATCTAGGAAAACAAAAATATAATTTATAATAATCAGGCTAGCTCTATAATCAGCGTCCTTGGATTTTTGAATTTGGAGATGCTATTATTTTCATATTTGGTTCCAAAATTCTCAATGACTAATCATTGCTTCCAGAATCAACATCCATCCTCTACTCCAAACAGCTATTTTGAATGCTAAAAAGAGTAACCGACACCCATCAATTACCCCCAAAATGAAGACTTCTTTATGAATGATTCACAGAGTATCCATTAAGCATAAACATAAAACCCCTTTTATGAAACCTTACTTCTCTTACGGAAACTCTTGTGGCATCATTTAAAACGTTTCCCCTAAAAAGAAAATGTTCAAGATGTCCCCAGTCTTCACCTTGCTAAAAAGTGGGAATAAGCAAAGGAGGGTTCAAGATTTTATCTGCTGCATTATTTTATAATTGGTGGTTTTATTTTATTTCCTTTAAATATTCTTATGGGGAAAGACACCCAGAGTCATTGGATGCAAGATGGGCAACAAATAAATGTCATTTATTTGAAATGAAATTTAAAAAGAAAAAAAAAAGGACGTGGCAGAAGAAGGAAACCACAGCCAATCACCGGCATCTGCAACCCAATCAACCAATACGAAGCTACACCCAACCAGGCACCCTATAAACACAATACATAGAAGAAGCCCACATTTTGGTGGAGAGAGAAGTTCACCAAGGATAGGCTCCAGCACAACCTCTGGTCCTGTTGAACGACCCAAATTGGCAGCATTACCCTGGGACACATATATCACATTCATCATAAATTACAAAATGGCAGCCTGCCAGCTTGTTGTTTGCTGTGCCCATAATAATGTTGTGGCCCGCCAGTGGCCAGCGGAGCTGGCAGCAGAATGGGACAATGAGGAGGTTGGGGAGGAACCTGGGCCAGTCCTGGAGTCTGGGGAAGGCTCTGATGAGGGCTCTGTGTCGGAGGCAGAAATGAGGCCAGGGCCATCTGACAGTTATCAGCTGCCTTCAGAGTCAGACATCAGTGAGGCAGACGAACAGCTGGAGCCTGTTCCCAGTGTGCACATGCGCAGAGTTGCCAGACGAAGGGAACAGCTAAAGAACAGGGGTCGACTTGGGAGTAAGGCCAGACAATGAATGGCCCCTCCCAGAGGACATAAAAGAGGAGCGAAAGGGGAGTGGAGTTTGCAGGAGACAATTAGTTCGCTTAATTGGTTTGTGCCTCTCTGAGACTCCTTGCCACGTTTTGCAGATATCGGCTCTCCAAGCTCTCCAAGTCAGATAAGGTCTGTGACTGTAAATCCTCCCTTGAAAGACTTTGCTGGATGTAAATGAGCAGAATTCACAGTAAATTAATTTGTCAGGGCCAAGAGTTTGGGAAGCCTTGATCAGAACATCACTGTGTCACCACAGCTCATAATATTCTTTGAGGAATCTACCTGCCTTGTAGTTTTTGCTAGCGATGGATCTATTACTTGGAACCCTGACACTGTACCAAGGTCTCTAATGCTAGTACCGACTCAAACAATACTGCAAATGGTAGCGTTGGCTCTTACTTGTGTCCCAGTTCGTGAGCAATGGTGAAGGCCAGGTTGAGTCCGTTGTCTTCTGCAAGGACACACTTCCTCTTCAAGCTGCAGATTCCCCCAAGGTAAGCAATGCCTGGAGAAAATAAGAACAGGCTCCATCAAGGCCAGTATAGCACAGGTGATCCTCAACGCCCAACCGCAATGGAGCCCAACAGTTCTGCTGCTAAGTGAAACGTTTGTTAAGTGAGTTTTGCTCCATTTCACGACCTTTCTTGCCGCAGTGTTAAGTGAAACACGGCAGTCGTTAAGTTAGTAACACGGTTGTTAAGTGAATCTGGTTTTCCCCATTGACTTTGCTTGTCAGAAAGTCGTAAAACGGGGAGCATGAGTCCCTGGGACACAGCAATGATCATAAGTACGAGTCAGTTGCCAAGTGTCCAAATGTTGATCTTGTGAACATGGGGATATTGCAAAGGTTGTGAGTCTGAAATTAGATCATAAATAACATTTTTTCAGTGCTGTTGTTAAGTTTGAATGGTTAGCAATTGAAGTCAAAGACCACCTGTAAACAGTTTGCATTTTTAAATTTTAATTTGTTTCAACTCCTATCCTCAAAACGATGCTATAGAGCACTGCACACCAAGACAACTAGACGCAAGAACAGTTTTTTTCTGCTAACCAAATAATTCCCTTGGCACTATCGAACTATTCACTAAGGCTGCGTTACTATTACTATTAGTCTTCTCATCGCTCCTATCACCCATCTCCTCCCACTTATGACCGCAGGACTGTAACTTTGTTGATTGCATCCTTACGATTTATATTGATATTGTTTCCTGATTGCTTATATGTACCCTATGAGTATCATTAAGTGTTGTATCTTATGATTCTTTTTTTTATTTTTATTGTCTTTTTTATTTTATTTTATTTTTTTATTTTTTATTTTTTTTGCTGTTATATTGTTTTTATTTTCCATTTTTCATTTTTATACAGTCACATATATACTGTGCATAACCGGGGCCATACAACATTAAACAATAATCACAGCAGTTCCTGTTGTCAGCAATACCCCCAGAAATATAAATAAAATAAAACTCAAACTCAAACTCAAATAGAAACCCAATATACCTCTTCCGCTCTCCATACACCTCTTTCTTCCGCCCCCCTCCAACTTACTATCTTCCCTCCATCATTCCCCTCTACCCTACTTCCCCTCCCCCTCTACCATTCCTCTCTCCCAGTCCACTCCCTCCCTTCCTTCTCACCCTCCCTCCCATCCTCTCTCCCGCCCTCTCTACCCCTCTTCCTTCTATCCCACTCTTCCTCCCCTTGGTGTATTTCTACTATATGTCAATGTATTCAGCTTGTCCTATTTTTACGGAGAAATTAAAGAGAAACAGTATACATGTGAAATCGCATTACGTTGAAATCTAACTCATAGTATATGTCCCCCCCTCCCCTACCCTCCCCCCTAACACCCCATCTCCCTCCTCCCCCGACTTCCCAGAGCCCGTACACGGTATAGATTTTTAACAAACACAGTCTAAAATATATTGAGACAAAAGAAATTTTAAAAAAGAGGTTAATAACATCTCTACATTGATCTTAGCTTCTTCCTGTTACACTAACTTTGAACAGTTTAACTCATTCCTGATCCTAAGCATACTGGAATTTCTTAGTCCCGTATTTATTTTGTATATAGTCAATCCATTTTTTCCAGTCTCGTTTATATCTCTCATTTGAATGATCTTTAAGATATGCCGATATTTTAGCCATCTCGGCTAAGTTTGTAACTTTCATACCTTATGATTCTTGATGAATGTATCTTTTCTTTCTATGTACACTGAGAGCATCTGCACCAAAGACAAATTCCTTGTGTGTCCAATCACACCTGCCCAATAAAGAATTCTATTCTATTCTATTTATAATACAATACTTTCAGACAATTCGCAGGACATTTAGATCTGCCTTAGCTTATCTTCTCTGAATATCTCTATTTTTTTTCTTTTTAAATGGGCTGTAGAGCCCAAACAGATGAGATTGATAAAGCAGATATTAGTTATTGGTGTTATTACTTTTAGCATTTTCTATTTTTGATTTATGGCAATCTAATTCATTGATTGAAATTGCTTGAGGTTTTCCAGGTTATGCTGCAACACACACACACAAACACACACACACACACACACACACACAGCCAATTTTATATAGATAAAGATTCATGCAAAGACTTCGGGAAGCCCACTACTGTCATAACTAAAGAAGCTGCAACATAACTAGATCCCTTTGGAGAAATAAAAAAAAACCAAAGTTGAATGATACACTTATTAACAAACGAGTACAATAGCACACACAAGCTTTCAGCTTCTCCTTTCTAGTCTATGAAGAAATGTCTCGGACTCGGACTCTAAATTTTGTACAACAAATTAACCTTCCTCTCTTACTTTCATGTTCTCTCTTGGTCCACATTTCGAAGAGTTTCCTAGGTGATTCTGTGCAGCAAAAGGCGGCATCTAAAAGTAATTCCCAGCCCCTCCCCCCCCCCCAAGGCATACATGCAATTCCATGCAAAAGACAAGACCAACCCAAAGGCAGCATTTCGATTTTAATTAGGACTTTATTTGGGTCTTTCAAAAATCCTTTTTTCCCCTTTCCTCCCGAAAGACAAGGGATCTATTTATTTGTAAGAAATGTTGCTCCCACAACAGAGGTGGCCTGGGGACCAGTTCTTATTCAGAAGGAGAGTAAAACAGTTGAAGCAACTATTTAAGAGCTGTTTTCTCTTCCCACCATCATTTCCCCCGCAAAGAAGGCAATAAAGGGCAGATATCCTTTTGTTGATCATGGGAAAGTGTCCAGGTTATTTTTTTTATGAGAAATTGTATCGCATGGATGCTTAGGTTCAGAAAAAAAGGGAAAACTGTTCCATATTTTGACTCCCCCTGGAATTAACTTCCAATGATGCCCAAGACTCTTTATTCCAAATATAGTGACTGTATTTTTAGAAGGATAGTAGCAATAGCACAATTGCAAACATGCTGTTGCTACTATCCTTCTAAAAATACATATACTCATGTATTGCTCTAAACTTTAATAGCTTTGTCTGAGTTTTTAAAGTTTTTTTTTAAATATAAAAGCATATGAAGAATGGTTACAGGCATTGGGCATGTCTAGTCTAATGAAAAGAAGGACAAGGGGAGATGTGGTAGCAGCGTTTCAATATTTGAGGGGCTCCTACAAAGACGAGGGAGTCAAATTATTTTCCGAAGCACCTGAAAGCAAAACAAGAAACAAGGTTTGCAAACTAAGCAAGGAGAGAAGCAACCTCGAACGAAGGAGAGGTTTCCTAACAGCGTGAGCAATCAACCAATGGAACTGCTTGCCCTCAAAAGTTGGGGATGCTCCATCACTGGAGGCTTTCAAGAAGAGACTGGACAGCCATTTGTCTGAAATGGTACAGGGTCTCCTGCTCGAGCAGGAGGGTTGGACTAGAAGACCTCCAATTCCTTTCTAACTCTCTTATTCTATGTTCTACTGTCAAACCTGGAAGCCATCTTTTGATTTGGGCCTTTAGGTCTGCAACATTTAATGCTGAGGGAAACTGAGAGGGGAGATTATGTGGAGTATGGGAGATATATACCATATTTTTCGGAGTATAAGACGCACCTTTTTCCCGCAAAAAGGAGGGCGCAAATCTGGATGCGTCTTATACACCGAATACAGCATTTTTGCCTCCCAAAACCCCACCCCCTTTACCAAAATGGCTGTGCAGAGCCTTAAGGAGGCTTCCAGAGTGCTCCTGGGGGCTGGGGAGGGCAGAACTGAGCAGAAAAGGGGCTGTATGTTGCTCGCTTTTGCCCCCCAGCCCCCAGGAGCACTCTATAAGCTTCCTAAAGGCTAGACAAAAAAGGACCATTTTTTGCTCATTATTGAGGCCCTCAGCTCCCAGGAGTACTCTATAAGCCTCCTAAAGGCTATGCATGCCTTTTTTGACAAAAATGGGCCTGTTTTCATGAAAAATGAGCTGTTTTGGGGAGGTGTGCAGAGTGCAAAAACTTTTTTTTAATTTGCCTCTTCAAAATCTTGGTGTGTCTTATATTCTGGTGCGTCTTACACTCCAAAAAATATGTTAGTCAAAACAACATTCCTTACTCAGAGAGTCAAGGCCACTTTGCTCTGCAGTGGCGTGACTGGGAGACATCTCCAGTTTTGGGCGGTGCCTGATTGGGCCATGTGATGGACATGGGGGTGCTGGTCAGGGACTTGAACTTTCAATTGGGTGGGGAAAACCTGGAAACTTTCAGATTCGGGTTTTCCCAGATGTGCCAATATGACATCTCTAATAAAACGGAACTTTGAGGAACCTCAAGCGTCATAGTCTTCTTTCGTTGGGGGTGTTACTTGGAACTCTGACATCTACATTCTAAAATCATCTCTGTGGTCATGTGGCCGGCATGACTAAACGCCGAAGGTGCATGGAACACTGTTACCTTCCCACCAAAGATGGTTCCTATTTTTTCTATTTTTGCATTTTTACATGCTTTCGAACTGTTAGGTTGACAGAAGCTGGGACAAGTAATGGGAGCTCACTCCATTATGTGGCGCTAGGGATTTGAACCGCTGAACTGCCAACCTTGTGATTGACAAGCTCAGCGTCTTAGCCATTGAGCTATCGCATCCCACTATTCTGTTATACTAACAAGATGCTAAATCATACTCTTTCGTGGTGACATCCATCACATACTTTACCCTCTGTTTTAAGAAAGTACGATGTGTAGAGTTTGGGGGGCATTTTCATATAAGGCACCAACTTAGGCTGGTTTTTATTGACATAATAGAAAGAATGGAGCTATTTTATCCTCTCTTCACCCACCCGCCCCAAAAGCAAAGAGATGGTTAGAAAATCCTCTCACTATTAGCAACACACTCCTAATTAGTAAGCCAAATCCAAAGCAGAGGCCTCTCTCTGACAGGTTTCAGTAATGCTGAACAGCAGTTGGCAATTTCAGATCCACAGTGGGATGCAAATGGCCTTCACAGATACTCTACGCTATAGGAAAACATCTGCATTTTAGTGATTCAGGGACTGGACTAGGCAGAGTATGGAAAAGCTCACACAAGGTTTTTATCAATAAATCCCACAGAATCCATTCATCTAACTATCAGGTGTTTCCTACAGCATCTGGAGATAGGTACAGCAGAATTCCTGATGAAATTCAGTGGAACAATATGATGACGTGAAAAACACTGCAATAGCATAGACAAATCCAAAAATTGCAGGTAAATCTTGGCTTTGACTGTATAAAAGTCTATTCTCAAAAAATACTGTGTTTCTCTGAAAATAAGACAGGGTCTTATTTTCCTTTGACATCCGAAATAAGTCCTTGGCCTTATTTTCGGGAGGAATTATTATTATTATTATTATTATTATTATTATTATTATTATTATTATTATTATTATTATTATTATTATTATTATTATTATGCAATTGTATCACAGCGGCCAGTTGTTTCACCGGATTTGGCATTGGTTACTAGTCGGGCCCCACCCAGGGGCCTAGGACGTCGTAACGTATTTTCGTAATATGCGTGCAGATCCAAGCAGTGCGGCTTTTTGCATTTGACTGATGGTGATTTTGTCAATTTTTAACTGTTTTAAATGTAATTCCAGTGCTTTTGGAATAGCACCCAGTGTGCCAATTACCACTGGAATTACCACTGCTGGTTTGTGCCATAGTCGTTGAATTTCGATTTTTAAGTCCTGGTATCTTGCGATTTTTTCATGTTCCTTCTCGGCGACCCTGCTATCACCTGGTATTGCGATGTCTATGATTGTGACCTTATTTTTCTCAACCAGTGTGATGTCTGGTGTATTATGCGCCAGTATTTTGTCGGTTTGTATACGGAAATCCCACAAGATCTTGACCATCTGATTTTCGGTGACTTTTTCAGGCTGATGTTCCCACCAGTTTTTTGCTGTTTTGATATTATAATTTTTGCACAAATTCCAATGGATCATTTGTGCTACTGAATTGTGCCGCAATTTATAATCAGTCTGCGCGATTTTTTTACAGCAGCTGAGTATGTGATCAACAGTTTCATCAGCTTCTTTGCAAAGTCTGCATTTGGCATCATCAGAGGATTTTTCGATTTTGGCCTTAATAGCATTTGTGCGGATAGCTTGTTCTTGCGCAGCCAGGATTAGTGACTCTGTTTCTTTCTTTAATGTACCTGTTTTTAACCATAACCAAGTTTGTTCACTGTCCACTTTATCTTTTATTTTTTCCAGAAATTGACCATGCAGTGCTTTGTTCTGCCAACTCTCCATTCTTGATTTTATCACATCTTTTCTGTATTCTTGTTTTGTCTGTTGGGCCTTCAGTAGATTTTTGTTCTTTACTTCGATTAATAGATGTTCTTGAGTGTCTTTTAAATAATCAGCCAGTGCATGTTTTTCTTCTTCAACTGTTTGCTTCACTTGTAATAATCCTCTGCCACCTGATTTTCGGGGCAGATATAGTCTATCAGTATCACCACGTGGATGTAAACTGTAGTGCATTGTCATTAGTTTCCTGGTTTTTCGGTCCAAAAGGTCCAAATCAGCTTGTGTCCAGTTAACTATGCCAGCTGTGTATCTTATAACTGGTATTGCCCAGGTATTTATGGCCTTGATTGTATTTCCACCATTCAATTTAGATTTCAAAATTTTCCTAACTCTGTTGGTGTACTCTCGCCTGACAATAGTTTTTACTTCTCCATGCTTGATGTTATCCAACTGCAGAATGCCTAAGTATTTGTAAGCTTCATTTTCTTTGCATTTAATTAGTTGGCCATTGGGCATTTCAATTCCCTCAGATGCAGTGATTTTGCCCCTTTTTATGGATACAGTGGCGCATTTTTCCATGCCAAACTGCATTGAAATATCGGTGCTGAATACTCGGACTGTATTTGTCAATGATTGGATTTCTATTTCTGACTTTCCATAGAGTTTCAAATCATCCATATATAGTAAATGCGAAATTTTTTCAGCTTTTTTGGCTGTTTGGTAGCCTAATTTCATTTTTTTTAAGATTACTATTATTATTATTATTATTATTATTATCAAAAAGTTTTTTATTTTAATTGAACAAAAAGACAAAAAAGAATCATCCTTCATTGCATCTTGTAGAAAGCGTATCGATTGGTTACAGATAACTTTTGTGCATTTCTTCCACAGTCATTATTTTTAGTTCATATTAGATTATACACTTTAAATCAAAAATCTTTGTTTATCTTACTATCGATGTACCACAATTCTCATTTGACTACAATTATTTGAACATGCTTTTACCTCAAATCATTCATACTTAAAGACACAACCACATCTTATCATTTTTGAGGTACAGGAGACGGTGAGCGAGGTTACCTCATGGCTGTTGCTGTGTTGCAATATTTTCAGGGGAGGGCTTATTTTAGAGCATGTCCTCAAAAGACCGATTGGGCTTATTATCTGGGGCGGTCTTATATTTGAGGAAACAGGATAAGATATTGCTCCTTTTTTTCCTATGCCAGAACCACAGTGCCTCATTAATAATGGCATTACATTTCTTATTTTACAAACGAAAGCTCTTTACTATACATATCTTGAGTTGATTACTACAGGATGCTCACCATTTACTTTTTGCCCCTTTTACCCACATTCTCTCTGACCTCCATTAATGAACCAATTCATTGTTTTTGGTTTTAAATGAAGTTTTAAAACCCCAGGGCACTTTCCATACAGTGTGGTTTTAACTTTAATTCCACACACACCCCTCAAATCATGCCACCATTCCTGGAGGGAGGGAGGGAAGGAGGGAGAAAAAGAGAGAAAGAAAGAAAGAAAGAAAAGAGAGAAAGAAAAAGAAAGAAAAAGAAATGTAATTGCAAGCATCCACCCTTCCACACCACATTTTTTCATTCATATTGGCATGTGTTAATGAAATAAAATAAAAAGATGAGCAGTTGTAACTGTGCGCCCGTTTCTCTTAAAGAGCCACTATTAGCTGTGATGGTAGGACAGCATGGGGCTACCTTACTCACCAGAGGTGGTACTCTACCAGTTCGGACCACATTGCCTGAACCATTAGTAGAAATCATGGGAGGCTTCGCCCACTCACATCCAGCTCTATGGCATCCCATTTAGGCCTTTTTTTTTTTTGCCGAAAGTGCATGCACTCACATTTGAAAACTGGTAGGGAAGGTAAGTGTATACCACCCATTACTCACCATAGCCCTACATATGGTGAACCCCTATATATATGGGGGGGGGAGAAAATCCCCATTTTCCTTCCCACTCCAGGGGAAGGATACTGCAAAATCTCCATTCCCTCCCCACTCCAGGGGAAGGATACTGCAAAATCACTATTTCCCTCCCCACTCCAGGGGAAGGATACTGCAAAATCTCCATTCCCTTCCCACTCAAGGGAAAGTATACTGCAAAATCCCCATTCCCTCCCCACTCCAGGGGAAGGATACTGCAAAATCCCCATTCCCTCCCCACTCCAGGGGAAGGATACTGCAAAATCTTCATTTCCTTCCCACTCCAGGGGAAGGATACTGCAAAATCACTATTTCCCTCCCCACTCCAGGGAAAGGATACTGCAAAATCTCCATTTCCTCCCAATCAGCTGGAACTTGGGAGGCAGAGAATAGATGGGGGCATGGCCTGTCAAAGGTGGTATTTACCGGTTCTTTGAACTACACAAAATTTCCGCTACCGGTTCTCCAGAACTGGTCAGAACCTACTGAATAGCACCTCTGCTTTCAATCCAGAAGCATGGGGGGGGGGTGTTCATGCTCACCTGCGACACACTTTGGTTTTCCTGATTTCAGGTTGATTGATTGATGATGTGCCATTGAGTTGTTGTTGACTCCTAGTGGCTATATTGATCGATCCTCTTTTCCATGTACAGTTAGGTTGCGTAGACACTGAACAAGACCTTAACTCTCCCCAGGTGATTTGAGAACGGAATGAGAACAGGGACTCCTGCAAGCTTGAGCCATGGTGATGCCGTAATTAGAGTGCAGTTCTGCAGGCTACTTCTGCTGATCACTGGCTGCGAGCAGTTTGGCAGTTTGAATCCCACCAGGCTCAAGGTTGACTCATCCTTCCAAGGTGGCGCAGTGGTTAAATGCAGCACTGCAGGCTACTGCTAGATCAGCAGGTCAGCGGTTCAAATCTCACCGGCTCAGGGTTCTCAGCCTTCCATCCTTCCGAGGTGGGTAAAATGAGGACCCAGATTGTTGGGGGCAATATGCTGACTCTCTGTAAACCACTTAGAGAGGCCTGAAAGGCCTATGAAGCGGTATATAAGTCTACTGCTATTGCTATTGCTATTGCTATCCTTCCATCCTTCCGAGGTGGGTAAAATGAGGATCCAGATTAAGAGGCTGACTCTGTAAACTGCTTAGAGAGGGCTGTAAAGCACTATGAAGCAGTATATAAAGCTAAGTGCTATTGCTAAAGTGGTGACAGCTACCAAAGTCAAAAGTATTCTGCCCGAAAAGCAAATATCTATTGGACAAGGAAAGAAATAAGTGACACAAATCCGAGGGCAGGTACAGAAAATGAGAATGATGTACTAATAGCTGGGGAAGGCTCCACTGAGAAGGAAAAAGTTATGTACAAGACAGTTTATCATGGAAAAGAACTGATACCCATCACGAGGTTGCAGGGCTTTGCTTATTGGAAATGGTTTGGATTTGCACAAATTCAGCCGAGCTTGCATATGGATGCCAGAAAGAATTATTCTTCCCATTGCAATAATGTCATAGAGCAGGAAATTTTCTATTTGGATTCTTTTAAACAAAAACTCTATCCAGAACCCATAGGAGTTATAAAACATTCTAGAGAGCAACCCCATAATACTGAATTTGTCCAGAACATTTCATTATAAATAGCAAGCTGCACCCTTCCCTCTGAGCCGCTGCTACTTAAAAGGAAGAAGAAACTAGGAGAGAGAGAGATAATGACATGTTGAACATTTATGTTTAGCTTGGCCTCTAGAGATCCATGTTTGGAAGTCTGGAGATCCATGGGTTTTCCAAGTTTCATGGAACCATGAACTTGGCAAACAGAGCGAATATTTGATCCAAACTCTCTGTGGTTTAAGTTGGTCTTCTTCTACCTTAGAAACCCATGTTTAAATGGGGTTAAATGAATGCCTCTGACTTAGTTCATTCATTTTGTATTTTTGAACTAAACAATGCTATCCGCCAGTCTTCCCCCATACCTTCGGTGTCACAAGCTTAGATAGAATCTCAGGCTTAGTAGGAGGTAATCCATGGAAAAACAGATGGGACTGATCCTTTAATACTTAGTAGCATTCCAAATGCAATATTGTTGTCGTTGTTATTAGTTGCAAATTTGTGTCTGACCCATCGCCACCCCATGGACAATGTTCCTCCAGGCCTTCCTATCCTCTACCATCCTCTGGAGTCCATTTAAGCTCATGCCTACTGCTTCGGTGACTCCATCCAGCCGCCTCCTTCTCTGTCGTCCCCTTCTTCTTTGCCCCTCCATCATTCCCAGCATTAGGCTCTTCTCCAGGGAGTCCTTCCTTCTCATTAGGTGGCCATTAAGTAGTTGAGTTTCATCTTCAGGATCTGGCCTTCTAAAGAGCAGTCAGGGTTGATCTCCTCTAGGATTGACTGGTTTGATCACCTTGCAGTCCAAGGGACTCATGGGAGTCTTCTCCAGCACCATAGTTCAAAGGCCTCCATTCTTTGGTGCTCAGCCTTTCTTATGGTCCAACCTTCACAGCCATACATTGCAACTGAGAAAACCATAGCCTTGACTATATGCACTTCTGTTGGCAGGGTGATGTCTCTGCTTTTTAGTATGCTGTCTAGATTTGCCATAGCTTTCATCCCCATGAGCAAGCATCTTTTAATTTCTTGGCTGCAGTCCCCATCTGCGGTGATCTTGGAGCCCAGGAAAATAAGATCTGTCCCTACCTCCATTTCTGCCCCATCTATTTGCCAGGAATTGAGAGGGCCGGATACCATGATCGTAGTTTTCTTAATGTTGAGTTTCAAGCCAACTTTTGCACTCTCCTTCTTCCCCCACATCAAGAGGCTCTTTAGTTCCTCTTTATTTTCTGCCATTAGAGTGATATCATCTGCATATCTGAGGTTGTTGATATTTCTCCCAGCAATCTTAATTCCAATTTTTGATTCATCTAGCCCTGCCTTTCTCATGATGTGCTGTGCGTATAAGTTAAATAGGCAGGGTGACAGTATACAGTCTTGCCTGACACTTTTCTCAGTTTAGAACCAATCATTGGTTCCGTGTCCAGCCAAATATGGAAAAGCAAAGACATCAGTTTGGCAACCAAATATAGGCTAATCCTTGTGTCCCTTGTAAGTTACCTCTGGTTGTGAAACCTTAAAAAAGCAAGACAGAAATAAAATGGACTCATTTAGCTATGCTGCTGGAGAAGGCTCCTGTGTATTCCTTGGACAGGAAAGGCTTCTAATAAACAAGTACCGGAGCTCACAACGTCAGACATGTCATTGGAAGGCAAAATCACAAAACTGCATCTCACTTACTTTGTGCCATGTTGCTGAAGAAAGCAATTATGCTTGGAAGAGTTGGAGGTAGTAGCTTAATTCAATTTATTGTTTGTAAGCCACCTAAAGTCACTGAAAATGACTATAAATTTTCTAAATAAATAAATCCACTCTAAAATAACAGCCAGGCAGTCAATCAACCAATCAGTTAAGTAATTAAAATCACCTAAGAATAACATGCGTGTGACATCATCAATTCTTTTCTTCATGTAAATGTCTATGGAGATTAAAAAGGGTTGCGGCGGCTCAGTGGCTAAGACACTGAGCTTGCCGATCAGAAAGATCCGTGGTTCAGCAGTTCGAATCCCTAGTGCCGCATTAGAGTGTGAGCTCCCATTACTTGTCCCAGCTTCTGCCCACCTAACCATTTGCAGGTAAAAAAAAATGCAAGTAGAAAAATAGGGACCACCTTTAGTGGGAAGGTAACAGGGTTCCATGTGCCTTCGGCGTTTAGTCATGCCAGCCACATGACCACGGAGATGTCTTTGGATAGCGCTGCTTCTTTGGCTTTGAAATGGAGATGAACACCGCCCCCTAGAGTCAGGAACAACTAGCACATATGTCCGAGGGGAACCTTTACCTTACCTATGGAGATTCTCAGTTCTTGGATGAGAAACGAAACGCCTTCAAAGAAAAATCAGAAAGTCCAGTTTTCTTTGTGCCATTTAAAGAAAGTGCTTGCAGTATTCATGAAGAGTACTAACTCCAGTTAGTCCTGTCTCTCAAGGGTCCAATACAGAACCAGACAGATTAGCAAAGACTTAACAGAAAACAGCCTCTCATTTTTACATCTGCCTTTTGCACAGCAAGACATTCATTATCCCATTAAAGCAATCGCTCTCATTCCTTCTCCAAACCTAACAGGGAGAGTTAATAAACATCGGGAATGGGGAATGACACAATGACCCTTCAATTATGAAACAAGCCAAAGCACAGGAAGCCAAACCTCAACTTAAATGTTTATTCAGCTTTGATGTGCTAATATCCATATCCCCCTCCCCCCCAAAAATCTCAGCCACTTAACCTGCTGGAGATGAGGGGAGCTACCACTGCCTGCTAATTTTGCCACTTCAAATGTAAGTGGGAACCAAAACACACTTCCCTGCTTAACGCTTTCAGTTATGATTCAAATCTACCTTTTAGAGTTTGATGGGCAGAATTCTGAACCACAAGGCAACCTTCTCTGAGCATGAAAAAAATAATACAAATCTCCATCTTATATATATACATACATGCGTGCGTGCGTGTGTGTGTGTGTGTGTTCCAGCATAACTCTGGAATGCCTTGAGCAATTCTCAACCAAACTTGGTACACAGATGACTTACTCTCTGGAGACAAATACTGTGGAGGTAAGATACCACTAACATCCATCAAGGGGCATGTTCTGTTATGATACAGCCTGTTGTGCCTTCAAATGGCTTCTACTGTAGTTCCGTAAAATGGCTTCTACCATACAGTACAGTGGAGTTACTAGGGTAAAAGTTTCACATTACTCCACAAGGCAGCTCCCTTTGGTAAGGGGGAAAATCCAACATTAGAAATTATGTTTGGTCCGGACATTTCCTCCCAATAAATAAATACCCGGGCAATGCCCGGTTATCGGCTAGTTTTCTATAAAAGCTGCATTCCCACAACAAAAGTAATCCTCGAGTTATGACCACAATTGAGCCCAATGTTTATGTCGCTAAGTGAAAGGTTTGTTAAGTGAGTTTTGCCCCATTTTACGACTTTTCTTGCAACGGCTGGTAAATGAATCATTGCATTTATTAAGTTGGTAGCAAGGTTATTAAGTGAATCCGGATTCGCTGTTCCTGAAATTCATTTCTGGATGAAGCTGCATGTCCATTGGGTTGGCCAAGTATAGCTGGATTCTTTCCTTGAGATAAGTTGGCCTTGGAATTATCCAGAATGCATGAATATTGTCCTGATACAGCTGCAAATCTCCCAATTTAGACATATCTCCGCTTACAGAGACAGTTCTACATCTTGGTTCACCTCCTCACATAATCAGCTGACACTTCCAGTGCCAAACAACCCCAACTATCAATTCCTGGAGAGGAAGGAGAAAGGAAGAGGGAGAGATAAAGGCTGTTGACCTCATAGGAATATGATATTATTTTACACCAGAGTGGTGACATTTCTCTCCAGTCCTATCTGATCTGGAAAGAAAAGGCTGGGGGAGAGCTTGACTTTGCTAACACTCCTTTTCAAAAAAGTCTATAATGGAAGTCAGTAAAAGTACTTCCTGACATCACTTGGAAAGAAATGGCAGCTTTTAAAAAAATTAACAACAACATGAAACCATGTCACCCAGCATGGATTCAGCCAGTCCGCACCTATTCGGGAGAACCGGTTATTAACTTTCTAAGCAGTTCAGAGAACCGGTTGTTGGAAGAAATCTCATTTTATCTTTTTTCCACTTTACAAAGCTAATCCTGTAAGGAAGGCAGGAAGGAAACATTCTGGTGTTGTTTCTAGCCTCATCTTTATTGCCCTGCTTACAGAAACTGCCTCTCCCGTTAACCCTTATTACATTGTAACTGCTAAGGTGAAACGCCCATTGACATGAGTGATGTTGAGTTGGCCACGGCCACCCAGTCACATGACCACTGAGCCACACCTACCCAGCCGTTCATTAGGGCAGAGAATCAGTTGTTAAATTATTTGAATCCCACCACTGTCCAGCACCCATGGCCTTGCCTTTTTGTCTTCTGGGTTTCTGGTACACATTTGCATGCGACGGTCAGCTGTCCTTTGCGCGTGCAGCAGTGCCAAAACCCGGTGTGTGCATACATGCCGGCCAGCTGATTGACGTGTGTGCATGGACACCAGGAACTGGAAATTCTACTTTTTTGGAGCGTGATTCCTTTGCATGTGCCAGAGCGATGGAAATCCGAAGACCAGCTGGCCGACACACATGCGCACTCCAGAAACCCCAAAACCAGCTGGCCCGCATGCACATGCATTCTGGTTTCAGCACTCGGTGCTGAAAAGGTTTGCCGTCACTGGGATAGGGTTTCCTGATTAAACAGCGGGTTGGACTAGAAGACCTCCAGGGTTCCCTTCGAACTCTGTTATTCTATAATCAATGTTCTTCTGAAAATTAAACCACTTCCAACAATGTATTTGTACAGATTATTTAATGGTATGCAAGGATCTGCATGTGTTTAAAAGAGACATATGCCACTCGTACAGACAACAACCATCAAGTTACATAATAGTTTAATTGTAGTGATGATGCCAGCCTTTTGAATCATTGGAGATTCCTTCTTTTAACAGCTGTATTTTTGGGAGTATAAGACACACCTTTTTCCTCCCTAAAAGAGGGTGAAAATTTGGGTGTGTCTTATACATGTAGACCCACCCACCCACCGGCCCCCACCATTTGGCCTCTGCCTCCCAGCAATTTACCTCCTTGCAGCAAACGGGGGGGGGGGGGGTCGAGAGCTTGGGGAAGATTCAATAAGCTATAGCAATCCCTGCAGCCTGAAACAGCTGATGATCAGGAGAAATTGAAAGTGTGTGCCTTATACTTCGGAGTGTCTTATACTCTGAAAAACATGGTATGTTTGCCACCGACAGTATTAGGACCATACCTTTTGCTGGTTTCTAAATCAAATACGCAATTTGACATTTGCACAGAGCAGTAGGGGAGGCAGCTGTTCACAACACAAGAGTGCAAATTGTGGCTCTGCAGATCATCCAATATCAAAGAACGAGTCGTGAGACCAAGCGTGGGAAGGTGCTGTTGCTTTTGACTCTTGTTTTCAAACTCCTTTTCAACTCCTGATAAGTCTCCTGAAGACAGAGCCTTGCATTCACCAAACAGACCCTTCATTTCATCAAGCATGGCATCTGCGTACTGTAAGCTGTGACTCGTTTGACAAGTATATCCATGTATCTAGGCTTTAAGCCTTGAATCTTCTAAAAGAACCAAACGGACCTGAGGTTACCAAAACAACCTTAATTTTGAGATTTAATCTGCACTACATTCTAACTCGCAGTGGATTTTTTTTTTTTTTAAAAAAAAGAAGAAGCTTTGGTATAAGGCAGTAGTGATGAACTCCAGGAGTTGTTATTTTCTCTGCAGAACATCCTGCTTGTAGCTCTAATCTGTGTAAGCTATTCTACTCACATCTGCCTCCAGAGAGACCTTTTTATGTATCACACACCCAGTAGCAAGGCAAGACTCCAAACGTTTTTGTTGACATTTGCTTGGCTCGTGTTTCCTGAGCTGGACATCAGCTGACTGTATGTCTCCAGCCAGTTCAGCTCAAGATGGGATTGTCTGCGTGCTTCCTCAGCAATGCAAAGGAATTGTTTTAAATTATGATGGAACTGTAATAGACCATAGGTATGTTCCACATGCCAACATTCACTGAAAGAGGCCACGTAGTGACTCGAACCTTTTATCCCGGGACTCGGCTCTCCAACCTTTGTTCAAATACCTCTGAAAAAGGGAAGCACCCTTTTCTCAGAACAGGCAACAGGTAGGACCTGCATTATGGAAAGTCATCTTTAACAACATCTGTGCTCAGCTTCTTGAAAGAAAGCTCTCCAAGAAAAGAGATGAATAAATATTTACTGCCATTTCATAAATGTAATGAGGGGAACAAAGAGAAATGAACCCCAAACTAGGGGTGGCTGCTACCGATTTGCCCAGGTTCAGGGAGAACCCATAGCTAACATATTGGCTGGTTCGGAGAACCTCCAAATCCCACCCCGGGCTGGCCCCGCCCACCTCACTCCATCCAGGAGTCTCCATGCGGCCCGTTTTGGATGCGAGGTTAATGCAGGGCCCACATGGTGGTTCATGGGGTGGGGGGGAATGGTCCTCCTGGAAGGCCTCCGGAACCCGGGGTAGGAATTTTGCCCTCCCGGAGGCTCAGGGAAAGCCTCCTGAACATGGGGAAAGCGAAAATGTGATGCACACACATCCCCCAGCATGGTTCAGCAGGCCGACTAGGTCACGCCCACCATGGCCACGCCCATCCAGCAACTGAGCAGAGAACCAGTTGCTGAAACATTTGAAGCCCAGCCCTCAGAGGTGGTGTTCAGCTGTCCTCTCCACTTCAGGCGAACCATAAGTGGCGGCTACGGGAGGCTCTGCCCACCCGCTCCGACGTAATGTGCAATCACTGTGCAGGAGGAGGTGCACATGCGCCGATGCAGTGCATGCGAGCTAAGCGAGCGCACACGCACGCTCCCTTTTGTGAACCGGTAGGGAAGGTAAGTGAATCCCACCACTGCCACCCCTGTGGAGTGTGCGAGGAAGTGGAGGAAGAGGAAGGAGACATCTGAAAGGGAGGATCATCAAAGCCCAGACATCGGAGAGATGATCTTCTTTACCCAAAGTCCTCTCCACTGATTGGTGGGGGAGGAATGATTGGACTTCAGTTCCCAGTAGAGATTGTATTGATCTGGAGAATTCTTAGGAGTTGAAATACACCTAGATTGGCAAAGGGTTGTCCAGTGTTTTTATCCACATTCCTTCCATGAGGTCCACGCTCTAACTTTTCAGTTTGAGGTGGTCACTCTCTCTGCCGCCTACCTTTGACATTCTGAGAAAACCCTGATTGACATACCAGCATACAATGCGGGGGGCATTGACTCATGGCCACCCATTGGCCATTATTTGTGGTTGGGCTCTATGTGTACTTGTATACGTACATGATAACAGTGTTCCAATATTTGAGGTGCTGTCACAAAGAAGAGGGGGTCAAATTATTATCCAAAGTACCTGAAGGTAGAACAAGAAGCAATGCGTGGAAACTAATCAAGGAGAGACGCAACCTAGAAATTAGGAGGAATTTCTTGACAAGGAGTATAATTCATCAATGGGACGACTTGCCTCCAGAGGTTGTGGGTGCTCCAACACTGGAGGTTTTTAAGAAGACGTTGGACAATCATTTGTCTGAAATGGTATAGGATTTCCTGCTTGAGCAGGGGGTTGGACTAGAAGACCTCCAAGGTCCCTTCCAACTCTGTTATTCTGCTGTTCGGTTGTTCTGTGATCTGTTGAGGCACCCTTCTGCTTTTTCAAACACTTAGGCAATATGGGGGTTCAGGTTCCACAAAGAGGTGGAGAAGGCTGGGACTAGGAGCTAAGAGACCTTAAGCAAAACAGAAGTGTCACTAAGGTTTTGGGTGGAAGCATCCTCAGTCTGAAAGCCAAGTTTGCTCATTTAAAAAGCAAGATCCACTTGGAGATTCCATAGCCGGAAAGACAGAATGCTCATTCTATCCCTCCCACAGGATATTAAGCGTTAGATACTGAACTTTCCGTGCTTGGCTGGATCTGAGGCAGCGTGGCTGGAAGGAAGTTTCAGCAGGAAGCCGGAGAACCAATTCAAGTCACAACAAGACAGAAATGTCCCAAGGCAGATGGCTACAGCCTACAGACTGTTTAACGAGCTTCCTTCAAGGATGAATGGGATAAAAGCTAGCTTTTCTGCATTTCAATGCTAAAATTTTGCTCTGGGGCTCTGTCTGCGGTTACCTTGCCTATGGTGATCTTGTTAGAGAAGTGTAATGCCAATCTCTCCTACCCCTAAAATCTTTCTGGAGAGGAAGAGAAGAGAGGGGAGGGGAGGGGAAAAGTAGGAAAAAATGGAGAAGAGAGGAGAGAAGGAAGATGAGAGGAGAAGAGAGGAGAGAGTAAAGTAGAGAGTATAGAGTGTAGAGTGGAGTGGAGTGGAACGGAACCAAGTGGAATGGAATGGAACAGAACAGACTAGAATACTTCATTGGCCAAGTGTGAATGAAGTGTGAATGAAAGAGGAGAAGAGAGGAGAAAGGAGAGAGAAGGGAGAAGGGAAGGGAAGAGAGGAGAGAGGAGAAGAGGGAGAGAGAAGGGAGAAGGGAAGAGGAGAGAGGAGAGAGGAGAAGAGAGGAGAAAGGAGAGAGAAGGGAGAAGGGAAGGGAAGAGAAGAGAGGAGAGAGGAGAAGAGGGAGAGAGAAGGGAGAAGGGAAGAGAAGAGAAGAGAGGAGAGAGGAGAAGAGAGGAGAAAGGAGAGAGAAGGGAGAAGGGAAGAGGAGAGAGGAGAGAGGAGAAGAGAGGAGAAAGGAGAGAGAAGGGAGAAGGGAAGGGAAGAGAAGAGAGGAGAGAGGAGAAGAGGGAGAGAGAAGGGAGAAGGGAAGAGAAGAGAAGAGAGGAGAGAGGAGAAGAGGGAGAGAGAAGGGAGAAGGGAAGAGAAGAGAAGAGAGGAGAGAGGAGAAGAGAGGAGAAAGGAGAGAGAAGGGAAGGGAAGAGAAGAGAGGAGAAGAGAGGAGAAAGGAGAGAGAAGGGAGAAGGGAAGGGAAGGGAAGGGAAGAGAAGAGAGAAGAGAGGAGAAGGGAGAAGGGAAGAGAAGAGAAGAGAGGAGAAAGGAGAGAGAAAGGAGAAGGGAAGAGAAGAGAAGAGAATCCACTGATCTTTGGAAGGAGGTGATGAACCAAGCAGGCACATTAAATGCCAGCAGAGTGTCTTGGCTGTTCTGCTTCTTGTCAGATGGCTGGCACAACCTCAGCCCACAAATGCATACCTTCAGACTTTCCTTCATTTTTAAGCTCAGCTCCGTCATTATGTAACCTTCAAAGCTACTTTGGCAATGAAATTCCATTCCTTAAACAGACCATTCCAGGGAAGACACCTTGCCAAAACTCAAATGCAACCTGCCTGGTGTGTGTATCTTTCCTCTAGCACAACTTTCCAAAAAGAAAAAGAAAAAGAAAAGACGACAGCTTTTGCAGAATCAGTGTTCATGTCTACTGTAGATTGAGACAAGTGGAACTCAGATTGTGTAGAGATCCTGGCAATTGTAGACACGCACCATCGCTTGGGGAAACGTGTAATCACAGAATGAAGGAGGCGTTCTACACAGTTTTCATAGATTCCCAAACACAATCATGGCCAAGGCAGATAAACCATAATAACTAGCCAACCTGCATAGTTTCCAAACAATGTGTGGTATTTTGCATATGCTGATAGTGGGTAAATAAATCACATTGCTTAAGGAAGATTCGGTCATTGCACAATGCCAGAACATGAGATCATTTCAGTAATATCTCAAAATGAAAACCACGATGCATCTGGTGAGCCCTTGAAGATTATAGGTAGTCCTTGACTTATGGCTGTTTAAAGTTATGAAGGAGGTAGTGACAGATTTTATTTTCCTGGGTTCCAAGTTCACCGCAGATGGGAACTGCAGCCAAGAAATTAAAAGATGCTTGCTCCTGGGGAGGAAAGCTATGGCAAATCTAGACAGCATTCTAAAAAGCAGAGACATCACCCTGACAACAAAAGTGTGTCTAGTCAAGGCTACGGTTTTTCCAGTTGCAATGAATGGCTGTGAAAGTTGGACGGCTGAGCACCAAAGAATGGAGGGCTTTAAACTCTGGTGCTGGAGAAGACTCCTGCGAGTCCCTTGGACTGCAATCCAACCGGTCAGTCCCAGAGGAGATTAACCCTGACTTCTCTTTAGAAGACCATATCCTGAAGAGGAAACTCAAGTACTTTGGCCACCTAATGAGAAGGAAGGACTCCCTGGAGAAGAGCCAAATGCTGGGAACGATTGAGGGCAAAAGAAGAAGGGGACAACAGAGAATGAGGTGGCTGGATGGAGTCACTGAAGCAGTAGGCATGAGCATAAATGGACTCCAGAGGATGGTAGAGGACAGGAAGGACAAACATTGTCCATGGAGTCGTGATGGGGCGGACACAACTTCGCAACTATCAATAACAACAAAATTACGATAGACCCCCAAAATGGGACTTACAATCCTGATTGGAAGTTCTGATGTACACACACTGACACACACAAAGACAACCACACATACGACTGCAATTTTGGGCCCTCGCTGCTTGCTTGCATTTATGGCTGTCTGCAGTGCTCTACACATGTATGGTGCCCTACACCAAACAATGAGTTTGATGAATGATTGCAGCATTCATTTAATTGCAGCTGCAAAGAAAAACCATCGTAAAACCAGGTCTGGTCACGTGGTGACCCACCTTATGACCACCACAAATGTGGTCCAAAATATAACGAAATGTTCAAACAATTAGCGGTCACTTCCTATAAAGCTTCATAATAAGCTGTGTCTCACTTTTAATGTTAGAGAATTAATTTCTACAACCTACCATATCATGAGAGGACATGTATGTATATGGGATGCTCCAGCCACTGAAGATATTGCTCATGTTTTGTTGAACTGTCCACTAAATGCCTCTCTTAAGCTGAGATACTTAACCTCCCTATTTGAAAGAACAGCACGCTAAGAACTGAAACGCAGATCGTCCTGTTTCATCCAGGAGTCTAAATGTATACTTTGCACAAGTGCTAGGTTTATAGTTAAGGAAGTCGAGATAAGAATGTTTTTAGACAAGTCACCCTGTAAAGGTTAGATATTTATCTGAATATTAATTATTTGCATATACAACATGTGTCTTTTTATTTCTGTATTTTAAAATTTATTTTATCCTGGATTTAGATCCCGTATTTTATTTTTGTTTTTTATATGATCATAAGACTCATCATCCATCTGCCACCCATCCACCTACCTGTTCATCTATCCATCCATTCCTCTCTCTCGCACAGATACACTATCTGCCTGCTTCTGTCTACCATCTATACACTCACCCACCCATCCATCCACACATTCATCCATCCATCCATCCATCCATCCATCTCTGGTTCCACCACAAATGCGCGAATGACAAAACCGCGCCGACAAAACCGCACCGACAAAACCGCGCGATGAATGAGCGACGAATGAGCCCGGAAGCGCGCCGACAACAGCGCGCCAACAGAAGCGCGCTAACCCTAAACCTAACCCTAAACCTAACCCTAAACCTAACCCTAACCCTAACCCTAACCCTAACCCTAACCCTAACCCTAACCCTAACCCTAAACCTAACCCTAACCCTAAACCTAACCCTAAACCTAACCCTAAACCTAACCCTAACCCTAACCCTAACCCTAACCCTAACCCTAAACCTAACCCTAACCCTAACCCTAAACCTAACCCTAACCCTAACCCTAAACCTAACCCTAAACCTAACCCTAACCCTAACCCTAAATCTTACCTTAAATTAAATCGCGGTTCTGTCGGCGCGCTGTTGTCGACGCGCTGTTGTTGATGCGCTTTTGACATTGCGGTTTTAGCGCCGCGGTTTTGTCGGCGCGCTTATGACGTTCGCGCTTTTGTCGGGTCACGTCCATCTCTATCTCTATCTCTGCCTGCCTCTACCTATCATCTATGCACCCATCCATCCATCCTATATCTCAATTATTCTGCACACTGATGTGGCACCTGATGACAGAATTCTTTCCATCCTGTCCCAGCAACTTCCGTATCCTCTTTCTGCTCATCCACTTTCTATCTGTGAGATTAATGTTTCTTCTGACACTTCTCCATCCAGGACTAATCTCTTCCTGTAGTTCCTGTTTCACTCCTTTTCTTTCATGAGCACTTCCCCACCCCCACCCCCAAGATTCCTTCTGATACTATGAAGAACGATTCCACTCACAGTCAGAATCTTTCATCAGCAAGCTAATTGTCCCAATCTTTTATTATAAACAGTTAAATCACACAGGGAGAATCCTTTTGTCATGAGTACATACAAAAAGCCTTAGGCTGAAACCATGGATTGGAAAAAAGACATCTTTCTAAACAAATGTGAACCAAACAATCCCCGTTCTCAATCATTCTTGGATTATCAAGTGGTCCAATCGTTTCTTTTGTTTCTTGTCACATCCCCACCCATCCATTTATGTCAAAGTATTTTTCCTTTGGGTGACATTCATTCAGAATATTGTACAGTTTCTCCCCCCCACCTCCCATTTATTCTCCAATTATTGTCACTCACTCAAGTGTAACATACAATTAGCAGAAACTTATGGGTTCTTGTTTTCATAAGCATCCCACACCAACCTAGATGACACCAATGCATACTTTCTGGCCAGGCATGGAATCCTCTTCCCTTCACTACTGGTCTGGAACTGGGAGGGCACACATGCGCACACTTGCTTCACGCATGCACAGAGCTTCTGTGCATGCACAGAACATCCGTGATAACATCTGGGCAGGTGGGCGGAACCTCCCATTACCAGTTCGCCCAAACCGGGGCGAACTGGCAAAATACCTGGCATATATTTTAGCTCCTTCGTTTACAATTAAACGTATACGTAAGAAAAACTCCAATTGCACACAATCTTCATTCGAATCGTATTCTTTCCTTTTCTTTTTGCTTCCAAAACATACAACAAATCAATTGTTCTTCTTATATTTTAAATCTTAATCTTCTATATGTCAGAATTATTACCAGATGCGCCATTAGATATTCAACATACTGACACTGGTCAACCTTCACA
This sequence comes from Thamnophis sirtalis, assembly GCF_051295495.1. Classification (NCBI taxonomy): domain Eukaryota; kingdom Metazoa; phylum Chordata; class Lepidosauria; order Squamata; family Natricidae; genus Thamnophis; species Thamnophis sirtalis. Next base: position 15,789,464 of record NW_028261382.1, on the reverse strand, counting down.
CAAAATTTTTCTTAAGTTTGCAAAGATATTGGCCATGTTACCAATATGTTCTGACCCAGCTCCCCAAACACTGTGGCTGTGGCTACAACTGGGCTCAGGTAGACTGTTTAAATGCTTATCCCACGGAAATATGGTTTCCATTGGCTTTATAGACAATAATGATGTTGTGAGTCATTACTTTCCACTCACAGCGCAAGGGTTTTAGGGCAGCTCCAATAAATGCTGAAAACAGAGAATGTATGTCTCAATTTTTCCTTGCAGTCTCACCATGTCCTGTCTTCTTTGATTATCCTTCCAACATCCAAGATAAAATAATAATAATAATAATATCTGACAAGCTATTTTTTGCAGGAGCTAAAGCTGAATGGCTAAAAACTTTGTATGTTCTGAGACCGTAAAAGGATTTCTTGTCTTACCAGAAGTATTCCAACATTGTTCTGACGCTACCAGAAAAAGCCCTTCATTCAAAATGTAATGTTTTATCCTCTGGGGAAAATCCAGCCAGTTTTGAAGTCAAAACTCTTCTTGTAAGGCTGGATTTTCCCCAGAGATCTGTTAAAAAGAGCTCTCCAACTTATTTTGAAGGTGGAATCTTCTGATCCTCCGGCAATTCTGATCTTGTTGGAAGATCATTGTCTGTGGATTGCCTGAGGATTAGAAGATTCCACCCTCAAAATAAGCTCTTTTTAACAGATCTCTCTTTCTGCTGCCAAGAAATTAAAAGACACTTGCTCAGGAGAGCAAAAGCGATGGCAAATCTAGACAGCACACTAAAAAGCAGACACATCACCCTGACAACAAAAGTGCGTCTAATCAAGGCTATGGTTTCCCCAGTTGCAATGGATGGCTATGAAAGTTGGACCATAAAAAAGGCTGAGCGCCAAAGAATGGAGGCCTTTGAACTCTGGTGCTGGAGAAGACTCCTGCAAGTCCCTTGGACTGCAAGGTGATCCAACTGGTCAATCCTAGAGATCAACCCTTACTGCTCTTTAGAAGGCCAGATCCTGAAGATGAAGTGAAAGGGGAGTGGAGTTTGCAAGAGACAATTAGTTTGCTTAATTGGTTCGTGACTCTCCGAGACTCCTTGCCAAGTTTTGCAGATATCGGCCTGCCAGCTCTCCAACCCAGAGAAGGTCTGTGACTGTAAATCCTCCCTGGAAAGACTGCTGGATGTCAACGAGCAGAATTCACAGCAAATTCATAAAAGGGGGTTTTGTCGGGACAAGGAGTTTGCTTCATGCTCATGGGAAACCTAGGTCAGAACATTAACAAGTGTCTCGCTTAGCAAAAGAAATCTGGGGCTCTACTGTGGTCGTAAATCGAGGACTCCCTGTATTCTTGGAACCCCATCCCCTTCGTCTCAATACCATAAATCTCGTCAAAGAATAGTTATTGAGGCACACGCTTGGAAAGGAATTGCTTTTGGTTTTCAGCAGCTGCAGAGATGCTGACATGTATGGTTTCTGCAAAACATTAGGCCCAGGCTACAAGGCAATACCCACTAAGATATTGCTAGTAGAACTACTGTATTTTTCGGAATATAAGACGCACCTTTTTCTCTCAAAAAAGAGGGTGAAAATTTGGGTGCGTCCTATACCCTGAATACAGCATTTTTGTCTCCTGAAACCCCACCCCCTTTGCAAACATGGCCATGCATAGCCTTTAGGAGGCTTATAGAGTGCTCCTGGGGGCTGGGGAGGGCAGAAATGAGCGAAAAATGGGCTGCTTTTTCTTGTTTTTGCCCCCCAGCCCCCAGAAACACTATATAAGCCTCCTAAAGGCTATGCATACCTTTTTGACAAAAAAATGGGCCCATTTTCACAGAAAACAGACTGTTTTGGGGAGGTCTGCAGAGTGCAAAAACTTTTTTTTTTATTTGCCTCTTCAAAATCCGAGAGCCGAGGTGGCGCAGCGGTTAGAGTGCAGTACTGCAGGCCACTTCAGCTGACTGTTAGCTGCAGTTCAGCGGTTCAAATCTCACCGGCTCAAGGTTGACTCAGCCTTCCATCCTTCCGAGGTGGGTGAAATGAGGACCCAGACTGTGGGGGCGATATGCTGACTCTATAAACCGCTTAGAGAAGGCTGAAAGCCCTATGAAGCGGTATAGAAGTCTAACTGCTATTGCTATTGCTAAAATCTTGGTGCATCTTCTACTCCGGTGCATCTTATATTCTGAAAAATACGGTACATGCCCCCTTTGCAGTTCCAGCTGAACAAAAAAGAAAAAAAATGGATGTGAACATTCAGATGTATGACATCCATTGTTCATCTGCGGAGCAATTAGCGACTGTTATGGTTTCCATGTTTAGTCAGACAAACACTTTACATACCATATTTACTGAAAAGGAAGACAACCATCACCATAAATACATAGATTCCGTTCCAAAAAAACAAAATTGGGGTGGGGGGGGGAGGAGAGAGAGACACCCTATTTCTTCTTTATTGTACTCTCAGTCAATTTAAGACAACCACACCATGTTAAAGGTAAATTATCTGAAGGAGTGGGGGATTAGCTTTCCTCACTGGTAAATGCAGTAAAACAATGCACTGTAAAATGAAATCTATCTGTAAGGTTACTTACCCACTGTATCACATGGCACATCCTTATGGACACAAAAATCTGTCCTGAAAATAATAAATCATAATTAGGAACATTCCTTAATAATGATGAGATATGGGTTGTATAAATGGACACATGTTTTAGAGTGCGTATCACCTACAAGCCACTAATGTAAGATATTGTAGTAAGGGCATGTAAATTCATATTCGTTCATTCACTCATTCATTCACACATACATTCATGCATTCACTCATACATATTCTTTTCATGTTTCGTTTTACAGGTAGTCCTTGACTTACAACTACCCTAGCAAGGTAGTCGTAAGTTGAGTTCTGCCTTATTTTATGTAGAAGGTATAGCAGAACCTGGGGAGGGGGGGGCGTGAAAAGAGGAATCAGCGTAGCATCCCTACATAGTCACAAATGAAATCTGTCCAACTCCCCTTCAGTGATGTTGACCTTCATCTAACTCTTAACCAGATGCTGACTGTTAGTTGAAAATATTACTGTTCATAGGCTTTTTAGCAATAAATCAGCTTCATTAAACCCTCAAGGGTAGATCTGGTCTTTTGCATCCGGCATTTGACAATATTTTTTTGCTGCGCTTGTTAAGGGGATCACCATGGCCACTTGTTGGCTTGAAACTCAACATTAAGGAAACTAAGATCATGGCATCTGTCCCTCTCAATTCCTGTCCAATAGCTGGCGAATAAATGGAGGTAGTGGCAGATTTTATTTTCCTGGGCTTCAATATGGGGACTGCAGCCAAGAAATTAAAAGATGCTTGCTCCTGGGGCGGAAAGCTATGGCAAATCTAGACAGCATTCTAAAAAACAGAGACATCACCCTGCCAACAGAAGTGCATATAGTCAAGGCTATGGTTTTCCCAGTTGCAATGGATGGCTGTGAAAGTTGGACCATAAAAAAGGCTGAGCATCAAAGAATGGAGGCCTTTGAACTATGGTGCTGGAGAAGACTCCTGTGAGTTCCTCGGACTGCAAGGCGATCAAACTGGTCAGTCCTAGAGGAGATCAACCCTGACTGCTCTTTAGAAGGCCAGATCCTGAAGATGAAACTCAGATACTTTGGCCACCTAATGAGAAGGACTCACTGGAGAAGAGCCTAATGCTAGAAAAGATTGAGGGCAAAAGAAGAGGGGGATGGCAGAGAATGAGGTGGCTGGATGGGAGTCACCGAAGCAGTCGGCATGAGCTTAAGTGGACTCCAGATGATGGTAGAGGACAGGAAGGCCTGGAGGAATGTTGTCCATGGGGTCGCAATGAGTCGGACATGACTTCACAACTAACAACAACAACACCATGGCTACTTCATTATGGCCACTTCATTCCTTTCTTTCTTCCCAAACCTCAGCCATTCATTCATTTCATTTCATTCATTTATTGGTTTTGTATGCTGCCCACTCCCGAAGGACTCCGGGCGGCTTACAATAAAACAGGGAAAGGGGATAAATAAGACAATACAAGACAATACAAGTCATCTCAAGGTTTCTCTTTCAAGTCAGCAATCATGAACGATTTACTGCAAGCAGAAGTAGGGCAAAACTCTGACCTTCTAGCGTCTCAGCAGAGGAATTTGGGGCTGCTTTACTTGCATCTAAAAGCTTGCAGTTGCAAAGTTGGCCGCAGGGCAATCGATGGTCGCCTCTCCTCTTGACCCAGCTGGCTGTGTCATCCTTGCAGGAATTGCCAGACTCAGCTTCACAAAGTTTATTCAAGGACTAGGTTGCCTTGTTATATAAACGGGTAAATCGAACAGATGCTTTGAGTAAAAGGGATTGGAGGTTGCAGCTGAAAAAGCTGCTTTCTCAAAGGGGATTTCTGGCTTAGTGACTGAAAACACAGCCTATCTCTGTCTCTTCTTGCAGGACCACAGATGATAAGGGGCTGGTAGTTCCAGGTAATTCCCTGGATTCAAATTCCTTTCTCTAATGCCAAGGCTCCCGATAGTAAAACAGGGCAAAAGCAAGATCTATTTATGCCTGGACCAGCCCTGGACCATCTCTCCATGCCAAGAGCCCATCTGGGAACAATTAAAATAGCAACTGAAAAGGAAGCTTGGAAGGAAAATGCTGGCAATTGATAACCAATCGTTGTTTAACTTAAGGTGCAGAAGGTGAGGTTGTCCCCTTTCTACTCTCAATAACAATAATAATTCCAGAAGCAACAAGGATATAATTTTTATAGATAGCTTTCAGAAGACCCTTCCGTAAAGCGACCAAGACCTGGCTGTTCCGGCAGGCCTGGGGCTGTTGATTAAAATCCAGCCCCACGTGATTGAATGGATGATTTTATTTTAAATAATTGTACTTTTAATATTTTATGTTTTTGCTTTTGTTGTGAGCTGCCCAGAGTCCCTAGGGAGTGGGCGGCATACAAATCTTATTAAAGTTGCAAAGTTATCTTACATTGAGATCTTATAACTAATTATAATGTATATTGTGTCAATTGTTTCTTTGCTCTATCTACCTTGCTCAGTAATAAGTACCTAAGACCTGGTCTTATTTTATTTTTTGCTCCAAAAGATGCATTAGGGCTTATTTTCTGATTAGGTCTTATTTTGGGGAAAATATGGTACTATTTGCATCTGTCTGGCTGATGATCTTAACTGGGGCTTATTTTGGGGGTAGGGCTTATATTACAAACATCCTGAAAAATCATCCTAGGATTTATTTTCTGGTTGAGTCTTATTTTCAGGGAAACAGGATATATAAACTATTAAACTACAAAGAGCCCTGGTGGCACAGTGGTTAGAATGCAGAATTGCAAGCAAACTCTGTCCACAGCCTGGTATTCGATCGTGATGGGGTTCAAGATTGATTCAGCCTTCCGTCCTTCCGCAGTAGGTAAAATGAGGACCCAGATTGTTTGAGGGTAATAGACTGACATTGTAAACCATGAAGAGAGTGCCGCACTATGAGGTGGTATATAAGTCTATTGTTATTCACCACAGTACTATATGAAGCAGTAGTAGGTTCTGGATCCCGGTGCAACCAGTATGGTGCAACAGGGCCGAGAGCCCACCACATGAACATGCGCAGCGTGTGCGCACACATACTTTCCACTTGCAACGGCTCCGTGACACTTCAGTGATGCTTCCGTGACGCCTCCGGGACGCTTCCACAATGCTTCCGCAACACTTCCACGATGCTCCCGTGATGCTCCAGCTGCTCAGCGGAGTGTCACACAGGTGCTGTGCGCTCCATGCGCCTGCGCAGAATCCCCGAAAACTTTAAATACCGGTAAGGAGCACAGGCAGGCCAACCGGTATGGGCCCTCCAGAACACCATACCGGAACAGTACCTGATGCTCCCGGCAGGCACAGGTATGCCCGTACTGGGGCATACCGATTGTAACCCACCACTGATATGAAGGTTTCACTATGGCTAGAGAGCACCACATCAAGTCTCCCATCAAGAGCCTTAAATGGCACAACTCCCAAACTCAGCAACACCAAGGCATTCTACAGTTGAAAGACTTGTGGGTCTCGGAGAAAAATTTCCTAACAGTGAGAACAGTCAACGGGTGGAACGGCTTGTTTTCAGAAGTGGTGTGTACTCCATCACTGAAGGTTTCTAAGAAGAGACTGGAAAGCCAATTGTGTGGCATGGTATAGTGCCATGATGGCGAAACTCTGGCACGTGTGCCTGAAGTGGCATGCAGAGTCATGTTGCCTGGCATGCTGTTCCTCTTCCAGGTTTCTGGGGTGCACGCTGATCATCTGGTCTTCGTGAGTGCAGCAATGCCGGAAACCGAAGAGGTGGTCTTCGGGCATGTGCACCGGAAACCAAAAGTGCATGGGCCGGAAACCGGAAGTGTGTGTGCCAGAAACCGGAAATTTGTTTGCCGGTGCACACATGCCCCCGGTATAGGGTCTCCTGCTTGAACTCCTGCTTGGAGTAGAAGACCTCCAAAGCCTCTTCCAACTCTGTTATTCTATAAAGTTCTATTCTGCTAAGCTAAGCTAAGTTGCTGTGAGGTGTTGGCTTTGTCTATTGTATGATCCAAGTAATATTTGCTATTCTAGACTTAAGGAAGCCTTGATGAGTTGAGACCAACGGGCAAAAAGAGAGAGAAAGTTTCCCAAGGTGAACAGAACTTGGCTTCCCTTTTCACTGAAAAGAATGCTCCACGCAGGAAAAAAAAGACGTGTTTTTAGAGGTCAATCGTAAAATGTCTGGTTCTGGTTACAAACAGGCAGAGAGAAAAATCTAAAGTGGAAGATCCAGCTCTTCTTCTTTTGTTTTTTTTCCCCCTCTTGGCTTAGCCTTTCCATGCTGGACACAGCCCTGCTTCTGCCTCCTTTGCCACTGGTCCACATCTGAAACATCTGGGGTTCATCCAGACACACACACACACACACACGCACACACACATCCCACACACGCTGAAAGACGGCACTTAAGCTAAAAAGCAAAAACGCTGAATTCCTGTGCCCTAGGAGCCAAAACAGCTGAGCCAGGAGATTGTTCAACCGACCATTGTTCCCGGTCCATTCCCTCCTTTAGCAGAGGGAAATCGTAACAGGATGGGGGGAAATGAGGATATACAGGAAGGGAAGGGTTGTGAGAATCCAGGGCCGGCTTATTTTGCACAGTGGATGTGGTTTTTACTGAAACCCGGGCCTCTATACGCTGCCTAATTCTCCCACAATACAAACTAATCTTTTCATTTACCCAGCACAGTTCTTTCCATGGCTGTTATTTCTAGCATCTGCCTCTCTAAATCCACCCTAATTCAGCAGCATTCAGTCACTTTTCCTTGCTTGACCAAAGCACATGTGGAATTTCATTAGATACATCAGTCTGGGAGGGAGGGAGGGAGGAAGAGAGAGGGGGGGGAATAATTTCAGGTCTTCACAACACTCCTCCACCTTGAGGCTGGAAAGGGGCAGGGGGAGATTCAGAAAATCCGACCCCATTTTTGCTCCGACATTTCGAATATAGGTAGTCCTCAGGTTATGATCCCAATTGAACTGCAACATTATCCTAGGACACATATATTTTACCTTCATTCGTGAAACATTCTAATCCATTTTGGAGCCCCACAACAGCTGCCTTGAGATCTAGATCTAACTCTCCTAGTAAACAGACAGTGGAAAGCCAATTGTTCACTCAATCCGAATTCACTCCATACCTTGTAACAAAGACAGCAGCATCTACTGGAAGAGTGTCATCTCGTGCTCCGGGAACCTGATTGTTCCCAAGGTACTTCGCACCTCCAAACTCTTCATTTTGCCATTGGCAAAAGCTTTCCAGGGACCTCTCTCCATGGTGACCTATGGACAACCTGGCCTTCAAAAAAGAAGGGGGGGGGAGCAGGAGACAGAAGGGAGACAAAGGTGAGAGCCAGACATGTTGGTAAAGGGATACTGAAGCTCACCTTGATGGACTCCAGACATGCATTTCATAGATCAAGTCAACAAGCTTTTGTATGTTACATGAAAAAAATGTAGCTCAGCCAAGCTCATCACAGTACCTAAAGGAACACTCTGCAGTGGAAAATAAGTGCAATTGTATCCATCCATCCATCCATCCATCCATCCATCCATCCATCCATCCCACCCATCTCACTTTGCAAAGCAACTTTTTGCTGTAAATGGAATTCATCTTCTCTTCACTTGTGCAGGGAATTAAAGGGGTAAATTTGCTCACCAGGCTGCATTTTATCAACCCAAGTGTTCTGACCTAGACTTCACTAAATCACCAAACAGTCTCCTTGTCCTGAAAAAAATAACACCCTTTTTATTTGGCTAATGTGAATTTCTAGCATTCACATCCAGCAAGTCCCGGCAAACAGTCTTTCAAGGGTGAATTGCAAACCCAGACTGTATCAGTCCTTGGATAGTTGCCAGGCAGATAGCTTCCAGGTGCAATGCTGCACAATGAAATACTTGGCAAGGAGTGTCTCAGGTAAGCAAATCTTCCCATTAATGAACTAATTGTCTCCTGCAAACACCACTCCCCTTTTGCTCCTATTTATTCCCTATGGGAGTGGCCATTCAGCATCCACTTGTGCCTTTATTCCCGAGTCATTACTCCCCTTCCTTAATTGTTCCCTTCTCCTGACAGCTCAGTGCATGCACACATTGGGAACAGGCTCCAGCTGTTTGTCTGCCTCACTGATGTCTGACTCTGAAGGTAGCTGATAACTGGCATATGGCTCTGGCTCCATCTCTGCCTCCGACACAGAGCCCTCATCAGAGCCTTCCCCAGACTCCAGGACTGGCCCATGTTCCTCCCCAACCTCCTCACTGTCTGAATCTGCTCCCAGCTCTGCTGGCAGACCACAACACTGAGCAATATAATCATTTTTTCCCCCTCAAATAATCAACGTGGGGTTTTGAAAGCCAATAAACTCATACAGTGTCAAAGAAGATCAGTGGCCTATTAGGATTAGGTTGTCTACTTTGGTTTCTTCAACAATTGCTACATTTTATGATGAAAGATTCCTCCAAACCCTAACCAGTATTTCATTTTTTTTTAGAATCCACCCTTGACAGATACTATCGGAGGAAAGTATTTCTCAAGGCAAAACTTGAAAAACTTTTCAGTAAATTCAGAAAAACAGTAAGACAAATTGGCAAAAGGTATGAAATTCATAATCTTGGAATCAAACTTGGTATCAATCCCAGCCAGCCAGTGGACTAAACTCAAACAAGGTTTAGAATACCACCCCACTACCCGCCGTTTCAATCAAAGCTGGAAAGGAACTTACAGGACGCCTTCGAAGCAAGACAAGCTTAGTCACTCGAACGTAGATTTTCACCCCAAGACTCTGGTGTTGGAACATGTTGTACACCTGAATAAAAGCAATAAAAGGACCATCACAAAATAGCATTGAAAGGCATTCATTGAACAAAGATATATTAAATAATGACCGACTTGCTTTCTTCTCTGCGTACATATGTAAAGGTAAAGGTTCCTCTCACACATATGTGCTAGTCGTTCCCAACTCTAGGGTGCGGTGCTCATCTCCGTTTCAAAGCCGAAGAGCCAGCACTGTTTGAAGATGTCTCCGTGGCCATGTGGCCGGTATGACTAATTGTCGAAAGAGCATGGAACACTGTTCCCTTCCCACCAAAGTGGTTCCTATTTTTCCTACTTGCATTTTTTACATGCTTTCGAACTGCTAGGTTGGCAGAAGCTGGGAAAAGTAACGGGAGTTCACTCTGTTATGCGGCACTAGGGATTTGAACTGCCGAACTGTTGACCTTTCTGATCAACAAGCTCAGTGTCTTAGCCACTGAGCCACTGTGTGTGTGTGTGTGTGTGTGTGTGTGTGTGTGTCTGTCTGTCTGTCTGTCTGTCTATCTATCTATCTATCTATCTATCTATCTATCTATCTATCTATCCATCCATCCATCCATCCATCCATACACACAAACACACATACAGACACACACACACACACACAAAACAAATAGAGGCATTTTTGCAGGGTCACACATTTCTCATCCAGTTATCTTGGACATCAGAAGATCCACATTTTTGAAACCAAGCACACACAAAAGGACTATTTAAAGGCACAATTCGTGCTCTGTTGCTCATTCCTTTTTGAGCAATCAAGAAAAGGACCCAGCAACTTTGCCAAAACAACCATCACTACATTGTGCAAGTCGACATCCCCAACTATGAATTAGCTGTACTCCCACACTTTTTCGGTCAACTACTGAAAAATGCTGAATGGTAGAAGGAGTCTACAATTAAAGAGCAGTCCTCTAACCTCTTCGCAGGATGTGAAGCACCATAGTCAAGCCCACTGAACCGTAATGTACAAAAGTCCTTAAATTACGATGATTGCTTTCAAAACAGATGCATCAGACATACTTTCTTTTTGGCCTTCGAATGAATGTGCATCTATTTCTCAAAAGACCACAAGCTGACAAGGAATTGTAAATGTATATCCTCAGTACTGCTGCAGCTGCTGTTAAACCATATAATTAATGTAAGGGTCTTTTGAAGGAGCATGCCATAACATGAAATTAATGATCCCTTGAACATTATTTTAAAACACACACACACACACACACACACACACACATACACACACAGAGAGAGAGACACACGAGGAAATAAAGAGAAGCTTTCAACAAACACATGCTTTAAATAGGAAGAAAAATCTAGGAAGCAAATCTGATTTTTTTTTCAAACAGACGGATCTTCATTTTTGAAATTATTCCTCCAGGTATTATTAAATATTTGGAGAGAGGCAGAGAGAAAGTTGGAACCTCTTCCATGAAAAGCGAGCATATCCCTGCAAACATTTTAAATCTGATCGGCAAGGGGAGAGGATTTTATAAACGGATATGACTGAAATAATATGTGGCTTTATTGTTTATTTGTATGTATCCAAGGGCATCAATGCATAGGACGTTTTAAAGATTAACATATGCGAAAATGAGAGAATCTTGTCTTAAGCAGTTCTGTGTTTAATGCAGACAGCGAAGGGAAGCTAAATAAATGAGGCTGGAATGGTGACGGGATAAGAACACCAAGTAATTAAAAACATTGCATAATTAATCAGCTGGCAATTAATAGAATAACAGAGTTGGAGGGGACCTTGAAGGTCTTCTAGTTCAATGGCCTACTCAGGCAGGAAACCCTACATACCATTCCAGAAAAATGGTTGTCCAACGCCTTAAAAACTTCTAGTGCATATCTCTGCATACCCTTAAGTTATGCGTATAATGCATTGCTGACCAGCTGCCCGGGCCCCTGCCTCATACTGGAAACTGTAAAATCATCTTCCCCACGTGCTGCTCTTCCAGTTTCCAGCACGCACACACCCACACGCTCCCATTTCAGCACTTGGTGCTGAAAAGGTTCACCAACACTGTCATAGAAGATTAGGATAACAAGGCGTTTTTTTTTTTTTAATTGCAAGCTCTCTAACAAGGCGGCAATTTTACTCTTTGTAACTCCATTTTCATTTCATTTCATTAGCACATCTTAGCTAGGGAGCATCGCATTTTCCTTCTAAGCACACATAATATCCTATTCCTCTGAAGTGCTAGCTAATACTTATTCCTGGCATTTATTTCTACATCATATGTAGAGAGCCTAAATGTAAGGATATGAATTATTTCGTATTTCCTTATTTCAAAGCTTTAAAAATACATTAAAAGTAGATACGGAGCCTTTTTAATAAAGAATGGACTTCATTGACGGCTTACGTTTTTTTTTCCTTTTAAATTCACATTCAAGGGTTGCAAGGGATTTTAATGACTATTTTTGAAAGGTTTTATTTTTCTCGGAAGGAACAGAAATGACATTGCTTTAAGAAGGCCCAACCTTCAAAAAAACCCAAAAAACTGGAAGCATAATCTGTGTGCTAATAAGCCATTTTAAGTCTCACTCTGTGGTTTGAGAGTGAATGCAATGCCTTACAGCAAGGACCTAAATTAATAAATAACCCCCTTTGCCTGACAGCAGTGTTCTATTTGCTTAAATCCTGACATGCGTGCCAAAATTAACATTCTGGTTTCTTTTAGAAGCAGCTGTTCGTCCCCCTAGCAACCCCCCCCCCACCAGACGTTGAATGTTAAGGGGCCAAAATCTGCAGGTTGCTACATAGGAGCTCAACACATCCAGCTGGAAACGCATCTTTGCCTTCACTGACTACCAATCATTCAAAACGATGATTCAGTTTAGGCATTTTTCACCAGCAACGTAGACAATACTACAGCTGTAGGTAGCAAGAGTCCTGCCACTATTCTACTACTATTCTACTACTTCTCCATCTCGTTCAGGGAGCTGTTTCTTCCACTTAAATGATGCATGTCAGAGAAAACCAACCACATTTGTTCTACCCATGCTTCATGAGGGGGTTTTCAGTAGAAGTAAAACAACAATCATGTGTCTGGTTGGGGAAATGAACATGGCGCTACCCAGGGATGGGATTGAAAAATGTTAGCAACCGGTTCTCTGCCCAATTGATTGGGGGGGGGGGTGGCCATGGTGGGCGTAGCCTACTTAGCCTCCTGCACCACCATGAGGAGGGGCATTTTCACCCTCCCCAGGTTCCAGCGGTTTTTTTCGAGCCTCCGGGAGGATGAAAAAGGCCCATTTTTGGATTTCCGGTATTCTGGTACACCTGTTTTTTGCCCTCCCCAGGCTCTAGAGGCTTTTCTTGAGCCTCCGGGAGGGGGAAAACAGCCTTCCCCAGGCTCAGAGGGCCTCCGGAGGCTGGAAACGGATGCATTTCCAGACTTCCAGGAGGCCCATTTTTCGCCCTCCCAGAGTCTCTGTGCAGGTCCTGCACTTACCTGGCATGATGAATGGCCAAGTGAAACTCCTGCAAGGGAGGGATGGGGCCAGCCAGTCCTTGCAACAACCAGTTCAGCAAACCGGATGCAAAACTAACTTCCAGTTTGCCTGAACCAATGCAAACCGGCTGAATCCAACCCTGGCACTGCCACTGGTTTAGAATTGAACTGGCTCTAAACAAAAAGGAGCCCTTTTGATAAGGTTTCCATCTGCAGACCTCCAAAATCCAATGGCAAGATTTCCACACCTCAAAGTAAGGCATATTTGGCTGAATCAGCCACGACTGTTGGATTGTACGCGCTAAATCATAACCCATCCTTATAGGCTTTCCACTAAAGGAGAATATTTGTAGCTCTGGGTTGAAATGTGGGCTCCTTGGTGCTCTCTGAGCCTGGTTGTTTTCTCATAGGTAACTAGCACTGGCGATATTACTTAATTTGGCTAATGAAACTTCTGCAAGAAAACAACCAAGCTAGAGAGGAACAGAACTCCTCATGGGTTTCCACTCTTCCACATTAGAACAAAGTGATGGTTACCCTGAAATATAAGTATAAGCACTGGGCTAGTTTTGAATAATTGAGGAAGCTCTCATGACCTTTAGCTAGTTTCTTTATCCAAAGTACTTCATAGCAGGACAAAAAATAATGGGTGGAAGATCATTAAAGAGAGATCTACTCCAGAACCGAGGAGAAACTTCCTGACAGTGAGTACAATTAATCAGTGGGATGGGTTGCCTCCAGAAGTTGTGGGTGCTCCATCACTGAAGGCTTTTAAGAACAGTCTGAATAGCTATTTGTCCAAAATGCTATAGGGTCTCCAGCTTGAGCAGGAAGTTAGACTAGAAGACTAATTATTCTACGTTCTACATTTCATTCTATGTTCTTTGTTTTATCTACATAGAGATTTCCTATCTGAATGCTTTCAGCCTTTCACAAAAGAAAGTTTAGATGACTTTTCAAAATATATTTATGATCATGAAATTTATTGTTGTTGTTAATTAAACATGAAACTCAATCAACTAATAAAGATTTATCTTCTTAAGATGTTCCGAGTAGTGCAGTTTTTTGCAGTTCCATTGGTGTTATTGCAGGAAGCTGCAATGTCTTGATGTGTTTTATAAATTCTTGGACATGGTACCAAGTGCCCTGATGACAATGGGTATCGTTGGTTGTTGTTGTTGTTGTTGTTGTTGTTAATTAAATATGAAACTCACTCAACTGAACATTTAAAAATGTGTCACAAATGCCATTGACACGAATGGTGCTAATGGTTGATAAGGATTGCGGTTAGCATCCTAGGTATCAACCAACTATCTTCTTCAAATATATGATGTTCCTAGTAGCACAGCTTTTTGCAGTTCTGCTGGTGTTATTGGAGGAAGCTGCAATTTATTGATGTGTTATTTATTATTATATACTTTATTAATTAAACATGAAACTCACTCAATTGAACATTCAAAAATGTATCATAAATATCATTGACTGGTGCTAATGGTTGATACTAGTTGCTGCCAGCGTCCTAGGTGGTATTATTATTATTGTTGTTGTTGTTGTTACTACTACTACTACTACTACTACTACACAATTGTATCACAGTGGCCAGTTGTTTCGCCAGATTTGGCATTGATTACTAATTATTATTATTATTTTCTGAAGGACAGAGTAGAGACACAAATCCACAGGGTGTTCTACCTACCATGTTCATCACAGTAAGGATGAATCGTTGAGCCGCATCAACCCCATGATATTGGACCATGTCAGCATCTGCCACCACAAGCGTTTCCACCGTGTACTCATTTGTGAGATGAATAGCGTTCCTCCGCCCTTTCCAGTCGTGGAGACGCTTGCCCTTGAGAGGCTTCTTTTTTTCTAGAAAGCAAAGAACTTGTTTCAAAAGCTCCTTCTAATATGTTCGGCCTTTGGTGCTTTAGCGGTTTAGAAAAACTCAAGCAATCTATGCAAATATCAATAGTGCTTATATACACCCCATACGCTTTACAGCATTCTCTGGGCAGTTTACAATGCCAGCATGTTGCCCTCAATGATCTGGGTTCTCATTTTATCCAGCTTGGAAAGAGGGAAGGATGAGTCAACCTTGAGCCAGTCAGGATCGAACTCCTGGCAGTCAGCAGAGTTAGCCCGCAATACTGTATTCTAACCACTGTGCCACCACGGCTCAGTACAAAAAGCCTGATCTTCACCTAAGAAGATGTGTATTTTCATTTACCAATGAGGACTGATGAGGATTCAGAAGGATGGAAGGCTGAGATCCTGAGCCAGTCAGGATCGAACTCCAGGCTGTAAGCAGAGTTTGCCTGCAATACTGTATTTTAACCACTGTGCCACCACAGCTCAAAAAGACAACATTTGTAGTTTAAAGTTGAGCTACATAGGGCCCTTGATGCTCTCTGATCTTGGTGATTCCTTTGCCCTGGCAATGCTGCCTAGTTTGGTAGCAAAATATCTGCAGAAAAAAATATCTAATTCAGAGAGCACCCAATCTATGCAAACTAGGTAGAGCAAAGATGGACCTGCCTGAGAATGCATCACGTAGATGTCTCCACAATTTTAGAACTGGTTTTATGAAGGAATGTAGAACTTGGGAATGGGGAAAGAAGAAAAAGAAGAGAGAGATGAAGAAAGAAACTCAAAGTGACTTGGCTTAGTAGAGGATAGGGCAGAGAGAAACTTGAACATGTTTTAAAAGTTGATGCTAGTCCTTCAAGCTAGACAAGATACAGAAGGATTTTTTTTCCTGACTCTTTTCCTTATTTAAGGAAATAATTGACCCAAGGAAGATTTTAGACCCAGAGAGATGATTGTGCAGTGGAAAACAGAATATTCTGACTTAAAGCTCTGTGCACTCTTCCTTGACAGAAATCAGTAGCCATTCTTCCATGAAACTGATATTGAAACTGTTAAGGGGCGGGGGGCTGCAAAAAAATAAAAAAATTGGCACTGCGTAACTTTATCTCTAATTAATATCAAGCCTTCTGTTCATCCACATATCCATCCCTTCTCATCAGCATAGCATTTGTACACATTCCGCTCATCTTCCATCAAACAGTTTGGCAGGTTCTGCTTTATTCTTTTTTTGCCTAAGGTACTAACTATCATCACCTATAGCTCTCTTCCCCTCCCCATTCCACAGTGAAACAACAGGCATTTATGCCCTCTCCTCCCTATTCCTAAGAAAGCAAAACATGAAGCAAAACCAAGAGAGGGGGGGGGGAATATGCACTCTGGAAATACCCTACTGGGGATAAAGATCAGTCTTATACATATATCCTCACATAGAGAACCTTAATGTTGAGTTAATAATAAATAATGGCAATTTCTCTACCAGTAGCTCCAATCTCATTCAACCTGTCTGGGCAAATTCCTATCCATCTGCACTGTCTGTGTGTGTTCAAAAACAGGATGTAGGTTATTACAATAGACATATTAAACCCACCTCCTTCTCAAGGCCTAAGGCAGGATTCAGCCATTTCCCATCAAGGACTTCTATCAGCACAGAGTTGGCAATTCAGCTCCCTTGGGGTTTAGTAGAAGACTAAGTCCTCCATCAGCCAAACCCTTTTTTTTTAATTCAACCAGAGTACGTTAATCAGTTTTAGACAATAATTTCTGGTCAGTGGCCATATCTGGAATTCAAAGAGCTTTTTATGGGCATCCTCTCAAAATGGCTTCCTGGGATGGATTTTTGTGGATGGACGTATTCACAAAATGGGTGACAGCTAATGATTAAACACCAGGAGCTAGAAGGCAAATTATCAACCTTGGTGACAGCCAATCTTTCCAGGAGTGACACTAGAGATGAAATGATAGCAATGTGCCAATATCTAAGGGACTGCCACAAAGAAGAAAGGGGCGAATTATTCTCCAAAGTATCTGGAAGGCAAGCAATGGATGGAAACTAATCAGGGAGAGAATGAACCTAGAATTAGTGAGACATTGCCTGACAGAACAATTAGCGCTCCATCACTAGAGATTTTAAGAAGTGACTGGACAGCTATTTGTCTGAAATGGTGTGGGGTTTCCTGCTTGAGTAGGGAATTGGACTAGAAAACCTCCAAGGTCCCTTCCAACTCTGTTTTCTGTTATTATAGCTACCTGGTCCCACTTCATACTCTCTTTTTTAATTAGATAAAAATAGAATGGAATGGAATGGAATGGAATAGAATAGAATAGAATGGAATGGAATGGAATGGAATGGAATGGAATGGAATGGAATGGAATGGAATGGAATGGAATAGAATAGAATAGAATTCTTTATTGGCCAAGTGTGATTGGACACACAAGGAATTTGTCTTTGGTGCAGATGCTCTCAGTATACATAGTATACAAAGACAAGATACATTCGTCAAGAATCATAAGGTTACAACACTTAATGATACTCATAGGGTACATATAAGCAATCAAATCATACTAGGAAACAAATAAAACAATATAATTGTAAAGATACAAGTAACATGGTTACACTCATAAGTGGGAGGAGATAGGTCATAGGAAGGAAGAGAAAAATAATAGTAATATGGTCTTAGTAAATTATTTGACGGTATTGTGGGAATTAGTTGTTTAGCAGAGTGATGGCATTTGGGGGAAAACTGTCCTTGTATCTAATTGTCTTGTTGTGTAGTGCTCTTTAGCATCGTTGTGAGGGTAGAAGTTGAAACAATTTTTGTCCAGGATGTGAAGGTTTGTAGATATTTTCAAAGCAATGTGGATGGAAGGCAGGTTGATAGCAATTGTTTTTTCTGCAATTCTAATTATACGTTGAAGTCTGTGTCTGCCTTGTTGGGTTGCAGAGCCAAACCAGGTGGAGGTGCAGATGACAGAAAAGAGTGAGTGAGTGAGTTAATGAATGAATGAATGAATGAATAGATTTCAGATCATAAGACTGACCATAATATACTGAAGCACTAAAATATTCATTTTTTTTACATTTTGGTTCCCTACTTTCATAAGTAAAACACGTAGGGAGAAAAAAAGAGACCAATGAACCAAATTTGTGAGTTACAACTTGGCATCAAACTTATTAAAGGAAATGTTTGTTCCTTCCAACCTCTACTCTACTGATAATGGAGAACCTTTTTACCATCTTTAGTTCCCACAGCTCAAATAAAGGACCGGTAAATGATTAAAGGCTTATTCAGAAATTTGAATTAATCTGGATTCACATATTTCACTGAGACATAAGATGATCTGTTTGGTGGACAAGAACCCTGGGATGAACCAGAATAATAGCAACTGCCAAAATGGCCCCTTCCTGTTACTCTTCCTAGTTAAACAGACCCTCCCAAAGAAATTCAGGGCCAAGAATTCACGATTGCAAGAATATGTTTATGGGACTTATTCCCAGTTATTTTTCTCTGCCTCATAAAAAATACAGGATAATGCACAAAAGTAAAGATTCCGCTCGCACATACAGTATGTGCTAGTCGTTCCCGACTCTAGGAGGCGGTGCTCATCTCCATTTCAAAACCAAAGAGCCAGTGCTGTCCAAAGACGTCTCTGTGGTCATGTGGCCTGATATGATTAAATGCCGAAGACATGTGGAACACTGTTACCTTCCCACCAAAAGTGGTTCCTATTTTTCTACTTGCATTTTTACATGCTTTCGAACTGCTAGGTTGGCAGAAGCTGTGACAAGTAAGGGGAGCTCACTCCATTATGCGGCACTAGGGATTCGAACCGCCAAAATGCCGACCTTCTGATCAACAAGCTCAGCATCTTAACCTCTCAGCCACCACGTCCCTCTAATGCACAAAAGACACCCTTAAAAGAAAAACATAGATATATAAGAAGATACTCGTTTTGAAGCGGGAGCCAGTTTGATCATTGGCAGCCCCTGGATGTTTTCTTAAAGTTGGCTAGAACAGATGCATGCTGGGAATTTAGCATCCATGACACACGGCATCTTGGGGTTTTTTGTCCAATGGTTTCTTATCAAACGATGCAAGAAAATGTCTGTGGAATTTTTCAGAACTACCTTCTGGCCAATCTTTGTCCCCCTCAGTCTGGCCATTCTCATTGGCTAGAGCCCTACATATATAGCAATAGCAATAGCAATAGCAGTTAGACTTATATACCGCTTCATAGGGCTTTCAGCCCTCTCTAAGCGGTTTACAGAGTCAGCATATTGCCCCCAACAACAATCCGGGTCCTCATTTTACCCACCTCGGAAGGATGGAAGGCTGAGTCAACCCTGAGCCGGTGAGATTTGAACAGCCGAACTGCAGAACTGCAGTCAGCTGAAGTAGCCTGCAGTGCTGCATTTAACCACTGCGCCACCTCGGCTCTGTGGGTAGTAGTACTCAACTTACAACCAGTGGTGGGATTCAAAAGGTTTACTACCGGTTCTGTGGGCGTGGCTTGGTAGGCGTGGCAGGGGAAGGATACTGCAAAATCCCCATTTCCTCCCCATCAGCTGGGACTCGGTAGGCAGAGAATAGATGGGGGTGAGGCCAGTCAGAGGTGGTATTTGCCGGTTCTTCGAACTATTCAAAATTTCTGCTACCGGTTCTCCAGAAGCGGTCAGAACCGGCTGAATACCACCTCTGCTTACAACTATTCATTTATTGACCATTCAAAGTTATAAGAGCACTTTAAAAAGTGACTTATGGTTGTTTTTCACACTTACAACCATTGCTGGTTTACCATTTACCTCCCAACGACCAATAAGATCGCACAGATTGGGCCTCCTCCGGGTGCCGTCGGCCGGTCAATGTCGGTTGGCGGGTCCCCGGGGAAGGGCCTTCTCTGTTGCTGCTCTGGCCCTATGGAACGATCTCCCTGTAGAGATCCAGATCCTCACCACTCTTCCAGCCTTCCATAAAGTCATGAAGACCTGGCTGTTCCAGCAGGCCTGGAGCTGTTGATTAGTATCCAGCCCCACTCCAACTGTCTGCATGTTGTTGATTTTTAATATTTGTATTATCTTAACTTTTTTTAATATATGTTGTTTTTGCCTGTAAGCCGCCCAGAGTCCCACTGGGAGTGGGCGGCATACAAATGCCAATAAATTGGAAAATTGGAAATTGGCTGTATCCCCATGGTCATGAGACCAAAATTCAGACGCTTGGCCACTGACTCATATTTATGACATTTGCAGTGTCCCAAATGGTCACATGATCACCTTTTGCAACTTTCTGACCAACAAAGTCAATGAAGAATCAGATTCACTTAACAACCATGTTTCTAATTGAACAAGTACTGCGAATCATTTACCATCTGTGGCAAGTAAAATGAGGCAAAACTCACTTAACAACTGTTTTGCTTAGCAAGGGCTCAATTGTGGTTGTAAGGCAAGGACTATCTGCATTTTCCTCTCTTATTTTTTTAAAGGGAGTTGAGAATGAAAGAAGGTGTAGGAGATGACCAGGCTGAGCACGAAGGAGGGGTCAAATGCATCATCAGTCATGAGTCCCTGCATGCCCGCAAGAGATCTACGTCCAGCCCATCTTGAATGGCTTTCTTATCTTCCACTTGTTTCCCTTGACTGTTAGTTGACCAGATTCTTGCAGAGAGGTTAGGCTTGCAATAAATCATTATACTCATTTGAACTGCCTGAATCTCCTGATTTCTCCAGCGCTCAACAGAGTTGCTGCTGTGATATAATCAAAAGAGATTGCTATTAAGTTGGTTTCGAAATTGGACACATGTGCAAAGAAACAAGAAGAAAAGAAAATCTGGATTTGGCAATGACAAGTGACAAAAAATGCCAAAGGAAAAGCAGAGAATAAAGCCAACAGCTTTTGCTTTCCTGTTCATGTTGGAAAATAAAACTAACTGTAGATCATGGACCAAAAGAGAACAATCTTATTGCAGTCCGAAATGAAATAGGGTTTCCTGCTTGAGCAGGGGGTTGGACTAGAAGACCTCCAGGGTCTCTTCCATCTCTGTTATTCTGCTATTGTGTTAAGTAAAAAAAAATACATGAGTGAAGAGGGGGAGGAAAGTGTAGAAAAATCAAGTGCCCTCCAAGATGGCACCGCACAACAAATTAAAAGCTTGGCTACACACACTGCATTCAAATCTCATGAAGACAACATTTCAACCATTGGGAACAAGAAGATTTCAGAACAGCAGAAGGGAACAGCGATGGGTTTTTATTGCATTTTAGTGCAATTTTAAAACTGCTTTTTAAAAACTTACATTCTGTGTCACTCTCTGACTCTTTTAGCGAATGAGAATGGTGGAAAAGGAACCTTAAGGTTTGAGTATTTAACTAATTCATTTTGCAGTGTTGAACAAAGTGACCCATCAGAGTCTCTCAAACACCAGAGCCCACTGTAAAAGCTTTGCCAAAAAAGGCATTAAGAGTTGTTAACCTAATCTTGCAAAGCTTCTTCTCCCGTAACATTATACTACAAACTAAGGCATACAAAACCTTTGCCAGAGCAATTCTCAAATACAGCTCATCTTGGAGTTTGGAGTTTATTCAATTTGTAGGCCGCCCTATTCCCCGAAGGGACTCAGGGCGGCTGAACAAAGCCAAGGGAGGGGAAATTAATAAAAGTAAGACAAAGACAATCAGACAATACGAACAATTTAAAAGCACAACAGACACAGCAAATTCGAGTGGGGGGGGGGGGAAACTCGTTCCAAAGGGCCGGGGCAGCCACAGAGAAGGTCCTCCTCCGAGTAGTTGCCAGCCGACATTGGCTGGCAGATGGAATACGGAGGAGGCCTAATCTGTGGGATCGAATGGGTCTGTGGGAGGTAATCGGCAGAAGGCGGTCTCTCAAGTACCCAGTCCAATACCATATAGGGCTTTATAAGTAATAACTAGCACCCTGAAGTGTATCCGGAGACCAATAGGTAGCCAGTGCAGCTCGCGGAGGATAGGTGTAACGTGGGTGTACCGGGGTGCACCCACAATCGCTCGCGCGGCTGCATTCTGGACCAGTTGAAGTCTCCGAACACTCTTCAAGGGCTGCCCCATGTAGAGCGCATTGCAGTTGTACAGTCTTGAGGTCACGAGGGCATGACTGACTGTTGTAAGATCCTCCCGGGAATCCCCATTGTATATTTGATATTAATACAATTGAGTAGTCCAGAGGTATTTCACGAGAAGAGTACTCCACTCCTCTACTCACAACAGAATACCCTAGGCCACCAGGCTTAAAATTTTGGGCTTTGAAAACCTAGAACTACTCCGCTTATGGTCTGACCTAAGCGCACTAAAAGAAATGACTACTTCAGCTTCAACCACAATAATACACAAGCAAACAATTGATACAAACTCAAGGTAAATCGCTCCAAACTCGATTGTAGAAAATACGACTTTAGCAACAGAGTGATCAATGCCTGGGATTCTCTACCTGACTCTGTTGTTATATCCCCAAACCAGGAGTGAAATTCAGCAGGTTCTGAATTAGCGGAAGTTTTGAGTAGTTTGAAGAACCGGCAAATACCACCCCTGGCTGGCCCCAGAGTGGGATGGGAATGGAGATCTTGCAATATCCTTCCCTTGCCACGCTTACCGAGCCACACCCACAGAACTGGTAGTAAAAAAAAATGAATTTCACCATTGCCCCAAACCTCCATAATTTTAACCTAAGATTGTCTACGGTTTAGAATTTAGAATTAGAATTTTATTAGTATTTGTAGGCCGCCCTTTTCCCTGAGGGGACTCAGGGCGGCTCACACAAAACCGGGAAGGGGGAATACAGACATTAAGACAGAAACATATAATAAAATAGTAAGCAACATACATTCATCATTCGGGAGGGGTAACTATCCTTATCCCCAGGCCTGACGGGCGAGCCAGTTCTTCAAGGCTATGCGGAAGGCTTGGACGGTGGAGAGGGTACGAATCTCCACGGGGAGCTCGTTCCAAAGGGTCGGGGCTACTGCTGAGAAGGCCCTCCTCCTTGTAGTTGCCAGCCGACACTGGCTGGCCGATGGGATACGGAGGAGGCCTAATCTATGGGATCTTATCGGTCGCAGGGATGTAATTGGCAGAAGGCGGTCTCTCAAGTATCCAGATCCACCGCCATGTAGGGCTTTATGGGTGATTAATAGCACCTTGAAGCGCATCCGGAGATCGACAGGTAGCCAGCGCAGCTCGCGGAGGATAGGTGTTATGCGGGTGAATCGGGGTGCACCCGCAATCACTCGCGCGGCTGCGTTCTGCACTAGCTGAAGTCGCCGGATGCTCCTCAAGGGCAGCCCCATGTAGAGCACATTGCAGTATTCCAGCCTAGAGGTCACAAGGGCCCGAGTGACTGTTGTGAGCGCCTCCCGATTCATGTAGGGTCGCAACTGGCGCACCAGGCGAACCTGGACGAATGCCCCCCTGGTCACAGCCGTTAAGTGGTGGTCAAATGACAGCTGTGGATCCAGGAGGACTCCCAAGTTGCGTACCCTCTCTGAGGGGTATAAAATTTGACCCCCCAGCCTGAGTGGTGGAATATTAGCCAAATCTTTGGGAGGAAAACACAACAGCCACTCGGTCTTTTCTGGGTTGAGCACAAGCTTGTTAACCCTCATCCAGTCCATAACGGCCTCAAGGCCCCGGCTCATCACGTCTACCGCTTCATTGAGTTGGCACGGGGCGGACAGATACAATTGAGTATCGTCCGCATATTGATGGTATCTAATCCCGTGCCTGCGGATGATCTCTCCCAGCGGTTTCATGTAGATGTTGAATAGTAGGGGGGATAAGACCGAGCCCTGAGGCACCCCATAATTTAGGGGCCTAGGGGACGATCTCTGCCCCCCCACTAACACCGACTGTGACCTGTCCGAGAGGTAGGAGGAGAACCACCGTAGCACGGTGCCTCCCACTCCCACCTCCCGCAGTCGTCGCAGAAGGATACCATGGTCGATGGTATCGAAAGCCGCTGAGAGGTCAAGGAGGACCAGGATGGAGGAATGTCCTTCATCTCTGGCTCTCCAGAGATCATCCATCAATGCGACCAAAGCGGTTTCTGTGCTGTAACCGGGCCTGAAGCCTGACTGGAAGGGGTCTAGATAGTTTGCTTCTTCCAAGGACCGTTGGAGCTGGAAGGCCACCACCTTCTCAACAACCTTCCCCAAGAAGGGAAGGTTGGAGACTGGACGATAGCTATTAAGAACAGCTGGATCCAAGGATGGTTTCTTCAGGAGGGGTCTCACCACCGCCGCTTTCAGTGTGGCGGGGAAGTTCCCCTCCCGAAGGGAGGCGGTTACAACCGCCTGGATCCAGCCTCGTGTCACCTCACTGCAGTTAGTAACCAGCCATGAGGGACACGGATCCAGGACACAGGTGGAGGTACTTACAGCTCTCATGGCCTTGTCCACATCCCCGGGGGTAACGTCCTGAAACTCAACCCAGAGCTGTTCTACTTGGTCCCCCTGCGCCTCGGCTGGAACTGCGGGGGTGGAGTCCAAGTCCGACCGAAACCGAGCAATTTTGTCCGCTAAGAATTGGGCATATTCTTCAGCTCTGCCCTGCAAGGGTTCCCCCGCCTCCCTTTTGTTCAATAGGGAGCGGGTTATCCTAAACAGGGCGGCTGGACGGGACTCAGCGGATGCTACCAGGGTGGCTATGTGCGATCTTTTTGCTGCCCTAAGTGCCCTGGTGTATTCCCTGGTGCAGGTGGTTACCATTGCTCGGTTCGATTCGGACTTATCGGACCTCCAACGGTGCTCTAGGCATCTCCTCCGGCGCTTCATCTCCCGGAGTTCCTCGGTAAACCAAGGGGGTCTCCGGGATCCGCCGCCTCGGAGGAGCCGCAGTGGCGCAATCCGGTCGAGGGCCTCCGACGCTGCCGAGTGCCACGCAGCAGCCAGAGTCTCCACCGGACTGTGGGCGAAAGTGTCAGGGATAACCCCAAGCTCTGTCTGGAACCTTGACGGTTCCATAAGACGCCTGGGGCGGAACCACCTGGTCGGTTCCTCCTCCCTACAGTGGGGGTTTGGCCTCCGGAAGTCAAGCCTCAGTAGGTAATGGTCTGACCACGACAGGGGTATGATGTCACTCCCCCTCAGACCAAGATCACAAATCCACTGCTCCGAGAGAAATACAAGGTCAAGCATGTGTCCCGCTGAATGGGTTGGGCCTCGAATTACTTGGGTCAAGCCCATGGCTGTCATGGAAGCCATGAACTCCTGCGCCCCATCAGAGTTTTCACCGAGCGACGGCAAATTAAAGTCCCCCAGGACCATCAACCTAGGGAACTCAATTGCCAGCTCGGCTACCGACTCGAGGAGCGAGGGGAGGGCTGCTGCAACGCTGTTGGGAGGCAGGTATGTTAGCAGCAGACCCACTTGACCCTTGAGGTCCAACTTTAACAGCAAAGACTCACACCCGACAATCTCCGGAGCAGGGACCCTACGAGGAACTAACGACTCCCGGATAACAGCGGCCACACCCCCACCCCTTCTCTGGACTCTCGGCTGATGCAGCACCTGAAATCCTTCTGGGCACAGCTCTACAAGGGGGACTCCTCCCTCTGGGCCCAGCCAGGTTGACCTCACTCCATTCCTAAGAGGTCCATAAAGGGGGTGTGCATAAGCGCACCGGCGTGCCTACCATCCCTGTCCTACTGTCCCCATTTATTCGTACCCATTTCCTGCATTCATGTTTATGTTTATACTTATACCTGCCATCTCATACATGTTTGACAAACTAACTAAATAAATAAAAATAAATAAAACAAATCAATAGGAGATCTTCAATGAACGGGTGCACATCAAGTGAGCCCCCTCCTTGCCCCTCCCTCACAGAAATAGTTTTTTCCCTGTAGACAGTTTGCTAAAGTACAGGCCTAGACTATAATAATGATGGATTAAGGAAGAGGGGGGGAGGGTTGACTCTTTCAACAGAGCAAGCCAATTTCTCCTGCATCTGATTTATGAACCTTGGAACGCTATTCCTCCGCGAGTCAATAAAAATCCAGAACTAAAATAAACAGCAGCCATTAAAGAAAGGATGAAATGAAGAGCACCCGTCTCCTCTTGAACAAACTGATATTGTAAGCTCGGCAGCTCAGGGTTAGTAGCAAAGCAAATAAAAGTCAAGCAGGAGGAGCCATGGAGGAGCAGGAGCAGGCCCAGGAGAACAGATACTTAAAACAGAAACACAGGCAGGTCTTCCAAATGAGAATGAGCCATGGGTGAAGAATCGGAAGAGAATGATCAATGGGTTTTCACAGATTAACAGAGTTGGAAGGGACCTTGTAGGTCATCTAGTCCAACCCCCCACCCACCCAAGCAGGAGACCCTACATGCTAGTGGTGGGTTCTGGACCCCATCGCAACCGGTACACTGCACACGGGGCCGGGCACCCTAGTCAGGCACGCGCGCTGCGCAAGCATGCTCACGCCACTGCCGTGTGACACCCAGCTGCTCAGCGGAGGTCGCAGAGGTGCCACATGCTGTGCCCGTGGGCGCAATTGGCCCGGTTACTTCAAAGACAGCTATGGAATGCGGGCGGGCAGGTGGGCCAAATGAGCCACTGTACCGGTACGGTAGACACTGATCATGGCTACTACCAGTATGGCTTTACTGGGCCATACCACCCGGAACCCACCACTGCTACATGCCATTTCTGACAGATGGCAGTCCTTACTATTTTTTTTTTGTTAACGGTTTGGCACACAGTCAGCCAGGTGTTTAGAGTGGATTTGGCATTTTGCCCAGAAATATGATTTTTGCTTCCCAAAGATGGGGTATTTGTTCTGCCTGCAGACACCAGTTGTATTGCCCCAGAGAGTTGAAAATAATTAAACGTGTTGAAGAATAGTCGCAGGAATTGAGTATGACAAGTTTAGAGAAAATAAAGACAAAGGAAAGAATGGTTGTAAGAACTGGGCATGGCTAATCTAGAGAAGAGAAGGACCGGGGGAGATATGAATGCAGTCTTCCAGTATTTGAGGGGCTGCCACAAAGAAGGGGGGCTCAACTTATTTTCCAAACCAACAGAAGGCCAGACAAGAAACAACAGAGAGAAACGAATCTAGGAGAGAAGCAACCTGAAATTAAGGAGGAACTTCCTAACAATGAGGACAATTAACCAGTGGAATAGCTTGCCTCCAGAAGTTGTGGGTGGTCCATCATTGGAGGCTTTTAAGAAGAGACTAGACAGCCATCTGTCTGAAGTGGTATAGGATCTCCTGTTTGAGCAGTGGGTTGGACTAGAAGATCTCCAAGGTCCCCTCCAGTTCTATTCTGATGGATTGAAATCCTGCAAAATAGCTCCATTCCAGAAGCTAAAAAGAGCTGGCTAGATCCATTTGGGAAGCTCACGGATTTAGAATAGAGGATAAGAGCCTTTTTTTCTCATTGTTGTTCTCTAACAACTAGCACTGAAGGTTTGCTGCAGCAAATAGCCATTGGAATTAGGCGTCACCTACAGGAATCTGTCCAATTCTCTTTGATAACCTTCCAAAGCTAGCTGCCTTTAGCGAAAATGCTGGCAGAAAAATCCCAGAGCTTCACTACCCTCTGTGTGAAAAAGTATTTCCTTCTATTGGTCCCAAATCTGTTGCGTTTAGTTTCACTGGAAGGCTTTGAAATCTGGGGGTGGGTGGGGGGCTCTCTGTTTGCACTATTTATGTCATGCAGGATTTTATATGCCTTTTAAATGAAAGGCCCACAAATGAAATCATCTTTTCTCCTTAGAGAAATTGCCCCAGTTGTACTTTAGGTGCCTTTTTTTTAAAGGCACAAGTCAGTGGTGGGTTTCAAAAATTGTTCGAACCTACTCTGTGGGTGGGGCCTCTTTGTGGGAGTGGCTTGCCACCCATGTGACCAGATGGGAGTGGCTTGCCACCCATGTGACCGGATGGGAGTGGCTTGCTGCCCATGTGACCGGATATGAAGATGCCGACGACACTTGTCAGAACCACCTTAAATTACCTCACACACAGAACTGGCATGCATAAGAATATGATGTAAACTTGTTTTTTAAAAGGAACCTTTGGTTTGCGTTAAAACAACTTCAACACACGCAATGTTCTGATTGCACCACAAACGCAGTAGTCATCCTTACCTTTCACAGAGGCACTGAGTTTTATAAATATGAGCATGATTGTGTAGAATAATCATATCCAAGGACCAGTGGTGGGTTTCAAAAATGTTTGGAACCTCTTCTGTAGTTGTGGCCTGCTTTCCGGGTCCACTGGTGGAACCTCTTCTAACCGGTTTGGTAGATTTGATGAACTGGTTCTACCGAAATGGTGCGAACTGGTAGGAACCCACCTCTGGCACAAGTAGACCTACATGATAGTCCCAGATCAATCTAATCTCAGATTTATATAAGAGTAAGTGTATTTCCATTCCCTTTTTAATCAACTTATCAGAAAGGTCGGCAGTTCGGCAGCTCGAATCTCTAGCACTGCATAATGGGCTAAGCTCCCATTACTTGTCCCAGCTTCTGCCAACCTAGCAGTTCAAAAGCATCTAAAATGCAAGTAGAAAAAAATAGGCACAACTTTTGGTGGGAAGGTAAGAGCGCTCCTTGCTCCTTCGCCATTGAGTCATACCGGCCACATGACCACGGAGATGTCTTTGGACAGCGCTGGCTCTTCGGCTTCGAAACAGAGATGAACACCACCCACTAGAGTTGGGAATGACTAGTACATATTCCCTTTACCTTTAAGTGTGCTTCCATTCCCTTTTTAATCAACTCTAGATTGGTTTTTTGTGTATTTTGTTTTAATATCATTTCAGCACAAATTTGTTGTTTTCTTGTAGCTATTCATGTTGCATTGTGGAATGAAGAGAGAGGGGAAAGTATAAATTGCTCAAAGAGTGCCAGGCTTCTAGAAATTCCCTGGCATTTTTGGATTTGGTCTGTTCTAGGGTGGTCACATTTTCCCAATTGAAACTATGGTTAAATAGATGTTGTGAAATTAAAGAATTTTCATCATCTTCGTTTCTTAGCTGAAGGAGCCAGCATTCTCAAAAGAAACTCTTGTGGTCATATGTTCAGCATGAGTATATACCGAAGTGCACAGAACGCTGCTACCTTCCCGCCAAAGTGGTACCTATTTATCTATTCACATGTTCATGCTTTCAAACTCTTAGGTCTGTGATGGCGAGCCAATGGCACGCTGCCAGAGGTGGCACACAGAGCCTTCTCCCTCTGTGGGCACGCGCGCCATTGCCAGCTGTTCTTTTTGTTTCCAGTTTTTGTTTCCAGCCAGCTGGTCTTTGTGGGTGCTAGACAGGGGTGGGTTTCTCGCCCCGTTCCAACCGGTTCAGTTGGAACGGGGCCGGTGGCATCCTCGTGCACACGCACGGTGCACGCATGCGTACTAGTGTCTGTGCGACGCTCCAGCTGCTCCTGGACGACTGCGCAGGCGCTGTATGCGTCCTGCGCATGCGTGGAAGCGCAGAACTCGTCAAAACCGGGTAAGGACCGCGGGCGGGCGGGCGCACCCTTCGCCGTTCTCGGAAGTTACTTACTTCCTGGTTCGGTGACCAACCGGTTCGCAGGGACCGCCACGAACCGGTTGAAACCCACCCCTGGTGATAGAGCACCGGAAAACGGCCTGAAAATGCCCCCAAAATAACCAAACAATGGCTGGACAATGGCCAGAAGATGGCCTGAAAACTGCCTGAAAATGCCCCCAAAATAGCCATGTGTGCACAGGCCAGCTGGTCTTCAGGTTTCCGGTGCTCCAGGGCATGGGCATGCACTTGCATGCATGTGCATTCTGGTTTGGGCGCTTGGTGGCAAAAAGGTTCACCACAGAGGTGGGTTCCTATCAGTTTGCACTTATTCGGTAGAACCGGTTCGTCAAATCTACCGAACCGGTTAGAAGAGGTTCCACCAGTGGACCCGGAAAGCAGGCCACACCTACAGAAGAGGTTCCAATTTTTTTTGAAACCCACCACTGGTCCTTGGATATGATTATTCTACACTATCATGCTCATTTTTATAAAACTCAGTGCCTCTGTGAAAGGTAAGGATGGCTACTGCGTTTGTGGTGCAATCAGAACATTGCATGTGTTGAAGTTGTTTTAACGCAAACCAAAGATGCCTTTTAAAAAACAAGTTTACATCATATTCTTATGCATGCCAGTGCTGTGTGTGAGGTAATTTAAGGTGGTTCTGACAAGTGTCGTCGGCATCTTCATATCTGGTCACATGGGTGGCAAGCCACTCCCATCCAGTCACATGGGTGGCAAGCCACTCCCACAAAGAGGCCCCACCCACAGAGTAGGTTCGAACAATTTTTGAAACCCACCACTGGAGCTGGGACAAGGAATGGGAGCTCACTCCATCCTACGGTGTTTGGGTTTCCAACCCATGCTCTCAGCTTTCCAGCTGTCTTTAATTGCTGGGGCATCAACCCTCGGCCCCTTATAAATTGCTTAAGAGCCCCTCATCATGAGAAGAGCTACAACAGGAGTGAATGAGAGTTATTTGAGCTCCTAAAGCAGCGGTTCTTGCTTGCCAACTCAGTTCTGCATGTGAAGAAGGGATTACTATCATCACAGAACTCGTCATGAGATCATAGTGAAGAATTGACCTCTCTCTACTTTCTCAGTGTCTTTTTGGTGTCTCACCAGGAAAGCCAATTGCTGACTCAAACGATACAAAGTAAATGACAAGCAAATTAATACTTTTAGTTGGCCCATACACATAAATTGAGTCCTACCCCTATTAATTAGGCTACCGCTGAAGACTATTCAGAAACTTCACAGGCCTCAAAACACAATTATATCCCTGCCAGAAATCCAGGCATTTAAAACATATCTTTCCAGTTTTAAAAAACCAATTTCTGTGTTTACTCTCAAGCTCTTGCCTGCTGCTCTGATCTTTTGAAGCTTAACAACGGCTGGGAATCTGGAGATCTCAAGGATTTTACATAAGTCTGTCCAGGTATAAATATATTGCATTGTTCATAATCCCGCTCAGAACCTGTTGGGTTTTATTGTTAAGGTACTTGGCTAGAAAGCGGGAGGTTGTGAGTTTTAATTCCACCTTAGGCATGAAGCAAGTCACTTTCTCTCAGCCCTGGAAAAGAGGGAATGGCTTATCATTCCAGGGACTTGTCCGGGCAATTGCTAGGAGACAATACTGACTCAAAGACATCAATAAATGATTTTTTTTTTTTAAAAAATCCCATTCCAGCAATACAGCAAGGCAGACAGAAACATGGACAAGTTTCTATTTGCTGTCGGAGACATCTGACAGAGGGAGGTAAAACAAAAATGAAGATGATGGGTTTGACCATACAATCAAAGCCTTGTTCTATTTTTGACATGTTTTCTCCAACTTCCTATGTACCTGATAGTCAAATATGGGGATTCTTTAGCTACTTACAATAGAATCCCCTGTAGCAGCTTGTGTATTATATCCTTAGAGCAGGGGTCTCCAACCTTTCGGACTTCAGGGACCACTAAATTCATTGTTTTAAATCCCATGGACCACTAATATGATCTGCCTAATGACTGGCTGGGTGGGCGTGGCTGGGTGGTCATGTGACTGGGTAGGCGTGGCCAACTCGATGTCACTCATGTCAAAGGGTGCCTCATCAGCCTCTACTCACCCCCTCCCCTCCCTTCCTAGCCATTCTTCACCTGTCCATCCGGGCTCCTTAGGGTCCCAATAGGAAGCAGTTGTTAGAGCTGAGCAGCCACCATGAGAAAGAGTTGGCAAAACAGCTCAGTTCAAATTGGATCTGACCAAGAAGGAGGCTCAGCAGAAGCACCTCACTGAGGACTACAAGCATAGGCTTTTCAAGCAGAAGGAAGATCTGCAGGAGCGCAAGGTACCGGTGCCTGGAGGCTCAGAGGGCTGAGATCGTCAGCCAGTTCCAGGCCATGATGCAGTCCCACTGGAAGAAGGGCCTCCGGCTCTTTGCACTTCCCTCCAGCCTTCACCCAAAGCCCCACACCAGGAGGCCGAAGCAGACCCCAAGTCAGAATTTCTGCCCCCCTCTGACCCACACAAAAAGACCCTGAAAGGGGAGACTCTCTGCAGCAAAATAAATGTTCACTGCACGTATCCACCCCAGGGGCCCTAGTTTGAGGACCTCTAATTTAGCGCAATATAAAAATTCCAAATATTTTTTCTGCAGACCACCAGAATTTTCTCGCGGACCACTGGTGGTCCATGCTGACCGCTGCCTTAGAGAACCATTCTCCAGTCAGTTCGGGGTAGTCCTTACGGGTTTCCTTCATTCCCAATTTATCTTTGTAATAACTTTGGGATTAGATATGGCTGGGTTAAAGTTATTCTTGGTAAACATAGCGAGGCTCAACATCTTACTAGGCTGATATAGGAGCGCGTAAACACAATCTGTTGTTGGCTCATTTAATCATCGACACGAATTGTATTGTTCCACAAAATAAACGTTCACTTTCCTGAACTGTAACAAAAACCATGGTCTAAGGAACATACGTCTCGTTCATTCCTAAGTAGTGTTATTCGGCGTGACCATCATAAATAGACAAGGATAATTAGGGGCGGGAAGGAAATCTTTGCCAACTATTAAGGAGTTTGATCCTGACCAGATCCTCAAGGTTGACTCAGCCTTCCATCCATCCCAGGTGGGTAAAATGAGGATCCAGATTGTTGGGGGCAAGAGGCTGACTCTGTAAACTGCTTAGAGAGGACTGTAAAGCACTATGAAGCAGTATATAAGTCTTAAGTGCTATTGCTAACTATCATCTAATATATCTGCCATCTCTATCTATCTCTATCTACCTTTGTCTATCTACAACATCTATCACTGTTTATCTGTCTACATTGTAAGAAAATCCTCCCTCCCCCCTCCCTCCCCCCCCCTCTCTCATTCTGGTCCAGTGATTATAATATAGTATTGCAGGCTGACTCTGTCCACTGCCAGAAGTTCAATCCTGACCGGCTCAAGGTTGTCTCAACCTTCCATTTTTCTGAACTCGATAAAACGAGGACACAGATTGTTGGACTGTAAAGCACCATGAGGCGGTATATAACTCTCAGTTCTATTGCTATTGCTATTTAAATTAGATTTAGAATGAGTTCGCGCAGGAAAAGCAATCCTTCCGTTGACTGGTGCACTCAATATATTTGGAAACTGTAAATCCTAGAGTTTCCAGCCAGTATGTTCCAGAAAACATCACATTAGGAAAATGTGAGGTCAAGGAACATAGGAACACATACAAGATGGTTGCCAGTTTTACAGCCTGTAGCATTTTGAGTTCACAATACATCTAACACAAGCTGTCATCAAAAAATGCACTTGTTCGGATTACAACATGTACTTCCTAATAAGGCATAAGAGAGTTTTCATTACATTGCTTGCTATTTTTAGCATGCCTAGTTTTTGGCCACAACAACAGGTGTTCCAAGCCAAGTTAAACCTGCAGCTGCAAAGAAATAACATGGTAGAAGGATGGTGGTTAAAGATGCAGGAGAAAATTATTTAAACCTGAAGCAACACATGTTTAGGATTTCTACACTGGAAACAGTGGTCCACAACTGATACCTGGGCCATGGGTATATGTTGTGGCCCAGCATGAGCCATTGGAACTGCAAACAGACTCCGATAGCAAGGAACCCTATGAGTTGGCTCTGGAAGATGTGGAGGACCTGGACAGGGTTCAGACTCCGAGCAGGGACCAGAGAGGCTGGTTGGCCACCAGAGGCGCCTGAGGCATGGAGCAGCGGTGAAAGCCAAAGGGAGTTTGTCCCTGATGTCAGGCCCTGGAGCAGTGGTGAAGACGTCAGGCCCTGGAGCAGTGGGGAGGAGCTAAGGGAGTTGATCCCGGACACCAGACAAAGACGGGCAGATAAGCGCCGGCAGCAACTACGGAGATATAGAAGATAATTGGGGCCAGGTGGTTGTGATTAGGCTCCTCCCAAGAGAGTATATAAGAAGAGACTTTGGGAGGAGACCTTTTGCAGGACACAACCGTTATACTAAAGCTGGAGAAGCTCTTGTGTGTATTTCTTATCTGTGGATGTCTGGGTTGCTGCCAAAGTCTTGTCTGTGAGTTAATTACTGTGAATAAATTGGCTAGCAGTAATCTTGTGTCGGCATGACTCACTGCACAGAGGGGGGTCAGAACAGGTACACCAGAAAATCTCTTAAATATCATTATCTCTTTGTGAACTTTGAAATTTCCAATTTGAAATTTCAAAAACGAGCAACGCTGGGTGGAAATAAAATAATTGGCTTTTGGAAAAAAAAATAATCTTCAGCGCTTTCCCTAAACTAAGGAAGCATCTTCAGAGCTTCTTCTAAATCTTGGAAGCAATAAGACTTTGCTTGGTTAATGGCAAGTTGTCTTTATTTTAGACAATATACTAATGAGTATTGTCTACATCTGTGATGGCAAACCGATGGCACGCGTGCCCAAAGTGGCATGTGAAGCCATGTCGCCTGTCACGTGCGGCCTTGTTTGCTTGTCTTCCAGGTTTCTGGTACGCGTGATTGTCAGCTCTTCTTTGCGCATACAGGCTTCTGGTATGCATGCACACTGGCCAGTTGATTGGGCGCACATGTGCGCTAGAACCCAGAAGTTTGGCTTTACTGCAGCACAGCCCTAATGAGCACATGTGCGCGCCATTACTGGTCTACGTGGTCTCAAAAACAGAAGGAGTTCAGGGCATTCGAGAACTCCATCCCAGATATAGATTATGCTACTATTTTATTTTCCTAGCAAGCAAGGTTATTTTTCCTATATCCTACCTGGGACCAGGGATTCTAAAGTTTGATCAGACCACCAAGGAAGACCAAACACAATAATGTCTTTCAACTTTTCTGACTGCTTATTATTCAGAAAATGTACATGACATTGCGCTCTTAAGGTAGTTTACAAAGTACACCCAAATCAGAACACCTGTTAAAAATAAAGCAACTATTAGTAATAAAATTGAATCATAGAGGCTCCATATTGCAATAGCACTTAGACTTATATACCACTTAATAGTGCTTTTACAGCCCTCTCTAAGCGGTTTACAGTGTCGGCCTGTTGCCCTCAACAATCTGGGTCCTCATTTTACCCACCTGGAAAGATGGAAGCATGAGTCAACCTTGAGCCAGTCAGGATCAAACTCCTGGCAGTCGGCAGAGTTAGCCTGCAATACTTCATTTTAACCACTGTGCCACCACGACTCAGTACAAAAAGCTTGGTCTTCAACTGAGAAGATGTGTATTTTCATTTATCTTAGCATGGAGGGTCTTCATAGATAAGTCCTAGTAAGTTTTGTAAGGATAGTGGCAGGACAATACAAATTCTGCCTCTTATCAGATATAGTTCTAGCCATACTTTTATAATTCACAGCTCACAATTTCAGGAAACGCATGACTTATGCCCAAATACAATTTTCTCCAACCTAGAATTCCATAGATGCCTTTATACTTTAGACATGTAATTCTTTACTGCAAAGAATTCTACAAGCTGTAAAAATCCATAAAACTGGAGGATATCCAGGTTGGGTGATCCTGGCTTAACATTATATGTGCACCCAACCAATTGGGTTTATTCAGCCAATTAGGATTAACAAAACTGAGCATAGGGTAATAGGGTGTGAGCTTAGTCACCAATTTTAACCCACAGCAAATCTAAAGAAATTTATTTTGACTACAGCCAGCCCACAGATTGTTCTGAACAACTACATTCTCTTCAATCTGCTTATGGGTGTGATATTTGTGTTGTTATTGCTGGCCAGGTTCACAGCTCTGCTCTCTCGATTTGTGTTTTTCATTCTGATGGAATCTTGGTTCTGTGCTTTGTGTTATGAGCCTCACTGTCTTAATTTGGAGTCGAGTGACACCTACATTGGTTGTATAAATCTATCTATCTACCTGTCTGTCTGTCCGTGTGTCCGTGTGTGTCCGTGTGTATCCATGTGTGTGTGTTCCAGCATAACTCTGGAATGCCTTGAGCAATTTCAACCAAACTTGGTATACAGATGACTTACTCTTTGGAAACAAATACTGTGAGGGTCAGACACCCCTCGGGGTGTTTTTTTAAGACACAGCTGTTGTGCCTTCCAATGGCTTCTACCGTACTGCCCTAAAATGGCTTCTACTGTACAGCGCAGTGGAGTTGCCATGGTAATGGCTTCACAGTACCCCACAAGGAGACCCCCACTTTCCCTGACACTTCTGGGGGCACAGGGAAAACATTTATAACTAAAATTTAATTGTCGCCCGAAATCAGGGCTTTTCCTGTCTAATACAGCATTAGGATGAATAAATTCCTGGTCAACGCAGGTTCATCAGCTAGTCAATAAATACATTTAAATTTTCACTAACAGTCGAGATTTCTTTTCCCTTGGCTTTTTTTTCCATGCCTGCCTTTTTTTTTTGCTTGCCTTTTAGATGTTAAAAATAAAGCCAGGGTGTTTCTTTGAAATATGTTCCTTTCTCTCACACGATTTAAGACTTTGCAAGAAGAATGCGGTTTAGCAAACCCAAACTTTTGCAAGCCGACATATTTCAGAACGATACACGGGGGTCTGATGGCCCTGTTTCAGAGGGCGGATATAATGTGCCTTGTTTTCAGCTGGGTTTTATACCAAATCCATTCTCTGTAATGAGAGTTTACATCACTGGCTGAGATCTTGGGGAAAGAGATTAAGAAAGGAACAGTAGATTCCACAGGAAAACAGCACGTTTTCAGCCATCGAAAGAACCATTGCATGCTTGATTACATTCGTACAGCTTAAAGAAGCCTTTCTCCAGAAAGGGTTGAGATGTTTTTCTCCCAAACATTTGTGAAATTGGTATATTTCACAAGCTGGGATGACGGCAAAATAAGCGTGTTTCTGAAGATGCCAATCAGATTATAAATTTCTCAGAGCGCTAAAAAAAAAAAGGCTCCAGCTTATCTTCTTCTTCTATATCTATCTATCTATAAAAAATGGCTGTGTGTATGTTCCTGCATAACTCTGGAACACCTCAAGCAATTTCAACCAAACTTGGTACACAGATAACTTACTCTCTGGAAACAAATTCTGTGGGGGGGTAAGACACCCCTAACACTCCTCAGGGTGTGCATTCTGTTAAGATGCAATCTGTCGTGCCTTAAAATGGCTTCTACTGTACTGCCTTCAAATGGCTTTGACTGTACAGCGCAGTGGAGTTGCCATGGTAACAGCTTCACAGTACTCCACAAGGGGGCTCCCTCTGGTAAGGGGGAGAGTCCAGCATTAGAAATTGCGGCGACGTTCATGGAAGGAGGGTCGGGATAAATAAATATCTGGGCAGTGCTGGGTTATCAGCTAGTTTTCTATAAAAGCTGCATTCCCACCAATACAGGTAGTCCTCGATTTACGACAACAATTGAGCCCAACATTTCTGTTGCTAAGCGAGACGGTTGTTAAGTGAGTTTTGCTCCATTTTATATAACCTTGCTTGCCACAGCTGCTAAGTGAATCACTGCAGTTATTAAATTAATAACACAGTTGTCAAGTGAAACTGGTTTCTCCATTGACTTTGCTTGTCCGAAGGTCGCAAAAGGTGAATCACATAACTCTGGGACACTTCAAGCACCATAAATATGAGTCAGTTGCCAAGCAGCCGAATTTTGATCACGTGACTCTGGGGATGTGGCCTGCAATGGTCGTAAGTGTGAAAAGTGGTCACCAGTCACTGTTTTCAGTGCCGTTGTAGCTTCCAACAATCATTAAATGAATCTGTACATAATAAATTATTATTTATTAGGTTTTATTTCTGTATATAATTATATTCTGATTCCGTCTTACGTAAAATATTAGGGCAAAAGAAGTGTACCAAAATAGAGCTTAACACAGTGCTTCTCAACCTTAGTCCACCTGAAGATGTGTGGACTTCAACTCCCAGAATCCCCCAGCCAGCACAGCTGGCTGGGGAATTCTGGGAATTGAAGTCCACGCATCTTCAGGTGACCAAGGTTGAGAAACACTGGCTTAACAGAATATTCTGGTTTCCATAATGCGATTTGTTCGATATTTGACCGCCATTGCAGTTTGTACAGAAACATTTGTGGTTTAATATGCTGCAAGAACGTAGCATTATAATTATAACAGCCATAGTGTTACAATCCACTTGCAACCCTGTGCCTGTTTGATCTCTTCGATTGTCTAAAACGTAATATGTGATCCACCCTGTACAGAAGACACACAACTGAGATTTATGGCATTCCACAGGCTGATGTAATGCACATCACAAATTCTCCCCAGCAGGCTAAAGGGAGGCTAAAGCCATCGACTTTTTTCGGCTGAAAATACGTTTGCATAAGTTTGAAGGTTACACTGAGCTATAAACACAGGCTTGCAAAGTATAGTTATTGAGTTTAGGGGTGCTGAAGGATGGGCAGAGTGGGGAATTGGGTGCTATCATGACTCTGCCTCCATTGCACCAATTTCATAATTTGTGTCATTTGTACAATGATGTCAATGATACACATGACGCATTGTCGTTATGCACCTATTGGACGCCTACAGGATTGAAATCCACTTACCTTTACTACCGGTACGGTAGCAAAGTGAGCGCACATGTGTGCATTCGCTCACATGTGCCACCTCCGCACATGCGCAGGACTTTCCGTGCATGCACAGACTGTCAAAATGCTGTGCGGGTGTGTGCAGCCTGCTCCCAGCGTGCCTGGCAAGCGAGTAAGCGAAGAGTGAGGTAAGCGAACAGTGAGGGGTGGGTGGGAATCCACTGTGCCATGAGATTTAGATTAATGTAAATATAAAACTAATATAAATCGCGTGGCACAGCTGATCATCAGAAAAACTGGTTCGCCCGAACTGGTAGCATTTTTTAAAAATACTGGTTTGGGCGAACAGCTAGCATCTTTACTACCAGTCCGGGCAAACTAGTAACTGGAGTGGGGTGAGAATTGAGATTTTGCAATATCCTTCCCCTGCCACATTCACCAAGCCATGCCCACAGAACCAGTAGTAAAAAAAAATAGAATTACACCACTGCTACAAGGGTATTGTATGCCTTACGTGTTGTTATGTATATGAAGACATTTTGAATCCTGCTGTGTGTGCTGATTGTGTGTGCCACAACAAACTCGGACATTGACTAGATTCTTGTGTGTAGGCATGAGCAATACATCATCTTAACTGGAACTTAATCTGTGTCCTCAAACCCTAACCCTAACCCTCACCCCTAACCCAAATCCTAACCCTAACCCTAATTCTCAACCCTCACCCTCAACCCTCACCCTGCCTAACATTAAGTGCTGTAACCATATGGATCTCTACTCACCCACCTGGTAACACGCTGCAATGTTCCATAGGGATCGTTGACTTCAAAGGACGGCCCAGGCTGGACCTCTTCCTCCTGACGAAGTGCTTTTTCCCATGGAATGAGGATTCAGAGCTGTTTACGGGCTGTATCTGCACCTCTTCTAAACCGATCTGGATATGGCCAACCTGTCCACCAAAACAGACAACCACCTAATTGTTAAGGGTCTAAGGAGATTCTCAATCAGATCATGAGCGCCCCAAAGGTTCAAACCTTGGAGCATGGTTGCACCAAAACCACCAAAGAGCCACAGTGGCGCAGTGGTTAGAGTGCAGTAGTGCAGGTTACTTTTGCTGACTGCCAACTGACTGCAATTTGGCAGATCAAATCTCACCAGGCTCAAGGTTGACTCAGCCTTCTATCCTTCCGATGAGGACTCAGATTGTTGGGGGCCATATGATGACTCAGTAAACAACTTAGAGAAGGCTGTAAAGCACTGTGAAGTGGTATATAAGTCTAAGTGCGATTGCTGTCTTCCTCCGCCCCACCCTGATGCTATTCCTGGTGCTGCTGTTGTTTTTTCTTCTCACACCTCTTTCCATCCTTTCACAGTTTCTCTATTGGCACACGCACACACACACACACACACACACACACACACACACACAGTGTGGGTAAATACAAAACAGAAGCGGGCTCTCCTGTGGTCTTTTCTTGAGTTTGAATAGAAACGGGAGAACTTAGGAATGCCAGATTGCTAGAGAGGAGCTTGTGCGACGAAAGAATTTACAGAAGATCAGACATTCACGTGTAACCCTTGGTCGCCTTCATAGCTACGAAAGCACCCCAATACCCTCTATCTGCTTTGCAAATTTCTCTGGATTTTTTCCTTTTGACTCCAGAGAAGGAAAGTTATTTGAAAAGCATATGAGCTGGCAGAACTGGTGGATTTTTTTTTTAGAATAAATTGAGATTAGGTCTGCCCAAAATGTTTGAGAAATCACAAAAACAAGATCTCATCCCAAAAGACAAAACATTTCTTGGTACACTGTTGAGAAAGGAGGCGTCCTTGGCACTCTCTAACCACGATGGTTGTCTTACAGACGTTTCATTACCCAAACTAGGTAACATCATCAGTGCTAGAATAGAGAGCAAACCCCACTCTCTTCTAGTACTGATAGTGTTACCTAGCCGGGTAACGAAACGTCTGCAAGAAAACAACCAAGCGTGGAGAGCACCAAAGGCACCTCATTTCAACCCTGAGTTACAAATATTCACTTTATTGGCACTGTTTAGAAAGGCTTGTGATCAAGACTTCATATTAGTAGTTTCCAGGCGTTCCTTTTATGTTTGGCAACTTAATGCTTCTCAATAACATGGTTAAGCAAAATATTTAACACACACAAATCCTGGCTGAAAACATCCCAAAAATGTCACCACTTTTGGATCCCCAGGATCTGATTGTCCACTCTGCAAAAATCAGAGAATGATATATATTAAGGATATTGCGTCTATGTCACATGGTTCACGATTTGCAGGAAAGCGGGACATGAAGACAATGGAAACAGCACAAAAACATTCAGAGGCTAAACTAAGATGATCAATCTAACTGGGATAACACCCTCAAATCCGCTTAAGCCAGAAAGACATGCTGGAAAAGCAGGGCCCTACAGGCTTGCAAAATGCAAGAAGAACACAAAATTTAAGCTGGACGGATATGACCTTGTGGATGACTCCCACTCTTTCAAGGACCTTGGAGTACTCATCTCTAATGATCTGAGTGCCAGAGCCCACTGTAACAACATTGCCAAAAAGGCACTAAGAGTTGTTAACCTAATCCTGCATAGCTTCTTCTCTGGTAACACTGTACTACTAACCAGAGCATACAAAACATTTGCTAGACCAAGTCTTGAATACAGCTCATCTGTCTGGAACCCGCACTACATATTGGACATTAATACAATTGAGTGAGTCCTGGAGATATTTCATGAGAAGAGTCCTCCACTCCACTGTATCTTATGCCACCAGATTTGAAATTTTGGGCTTAGACAATTTAGAACTACGCCACCTTCAGTCTGATTTAAGCGGAGTACACAAAATTATCTACTACAAGGTCTCGCTGCTTCTTCTCCAGTAATATTGTATTGCTAACTAGGGCATACAAAACCTTTGCTAGACCTATTCTTGAATACAGCTAGTCTGCCTGGAATCCGCACTGTATATCAGATATTAATACAATTGAGCAAGTCCAGAGGTATTTCACAAGAAGAGTACTCCACTCATCTGCTCACAACAGAATACCCTAGGCCACCAGGCTTGAAAGTTTGGGCTTGGAGAACCTAGAACTATGCCGCCTGACCCAAGTGTAGTACGCAAAATTATCCACTACAACGTCCTACCTGTCAATGAATACTTCAGCTTCAACCACAACAATACATGAGCACAAAATATATACAAACTCAAGGTAAACCGCTCCAAACTTGACTGCAGAAAATATGACTTTGGCAACAGAGTGGTCAATGCCTGGAATGTGTTACCTGACTCTGTGGTTTCTTC
Organism: Thamnophis sirtalis; assembly: GCF_051295495.1. NCBI lineage: Eukaryota > Metazoa > Chordata > Lepidosauria > Squamata > Natricidae > Thamnophis > Thamnophis sirtalis. The sequence continues at coordinate 15,747,942 of NW_028261382.1, read as the reverse complement.
CCCAAACCCCCACAACTTTAACCTTAGACTGTCTATTGTTGACCTCACCCCATTCCTAAGAGGCCTGAAAGAGGTGTGCATAAGGGCACCAACGTGCCTACTCTCCCTGTCCTACTGTCCCTTTATTTGTCTCCATTTCATATAATCATAATCTCGTATGTACGTATATCTATTATCTTATACACGCTCGACAAAACAAATAAATAAAAAATGAATAAAAAAATAAAGTCTAGCTCTACACAAAGTACACAAGATTATTAAATCATCTTCCTCCATCTCTACAGACGCTCTTGCAATACCACCAAGCTATTTTTAGCTACCATAAATATACAACATATAAATTGGTTTTGGAATATTTGACAAAATCTCAACAATCCTTCAGTACCAAAGGATGTAGGAGGCGCCTCTGTCTCTAATTTTACTCTTATGTAAACCCACTATAGAGAAGAAAGCTAGAAATACGACATTCATTTAAAGGTCTTTATACCAGCCCAGCAGTCACCCAAACAAACTCTCTGGGATATAGAACAGCTGTCTGCCTTAATGTGATTTACAATCTACATTACATATGTGTTGTAATTTATACAGACTCACACATACCACACACATTCCTTGTCTTTGCTTACAACCGAGATGTGTCATTAACACAGCACAGCTCCAAGCGGTCCATTAAGATATAAGCTCAATGTAAGAAAGCCATCCTCCCCTACACCACAAGATTATTTAGGCCAAGCAGGAAATGTTTGGAAATAAAACAAATTCTTTCCGGACATTCTAACTGTGTTTTGGCATTCTGACCAATGCGTCAAATCTAAATCCTCGTTCTTTTTGATACGTGGTGATTGTAAACCTTAGGAATAGAAGGGTGCTAAGCCAGGCTTCCCAATAGCGTGAAGCAAACTCCTTGTTCCGACAAAAAACCCTTTTATTCATCGACTGTGAATTCTGCTCATTCACATCCAACAAAGTCTTTTAAGGGAGGATTTATAGTCACAGACCTTCTCTGGCTTGGAGAACTGCCAGGCCAATATCTGAAAAAACTTGGCAAGGAGTCTTGGAGAGTCACAAACCAATTAAGAGAACTAATTGTCTCCTGCAAACTCCACTCCCCGGTTGCTCCCCTTTTATTTCCTCTGGGCGGGGCCATCCATTGTCCACATGTGGCCTTATTCCCAAGTCAACCCCTGTTCTATAGCTGTTCCCTTAGTCTGGCAACTCTGCACATGCGCACACTGGGAACAGTCTCCAGCTGTTTGTCTGCCTCACTGATGTCTGACTCTGAAGGCAGCTGATAATTGGCATACGGCTTTGGCCCCCTCTCTGCCTCCAACACAGAGCCCTCATCCAGAGCTTTCCCCAACCTCCAGAACTGGCTCATGTTGCTTCCCAACCTCCTCACTGTCCGAATCTGCTGCCAGCTCCTTTGGCCAGTGGCAGGCTACAACAGGAAGTTGTAACCTTAAGAGCAACCCAGCAAGACTTAAATATATTATTCTTGCAGTTAGGATCCAACTCCTAGGAAGAGTGTCACACTAAATCCTTGGAACAGTGGCTGAGTTCATGCAGCATACATACTGAGTTTAGGAAGCATGCTCTTCCTAAATGTGTGTTTCTCAATCTTTGCAATTTTAAGATTGCTGGCTGGGGAATTCTGGAGATGAAGCTGACAAAACTTAAACTTCCCAAAGTTGAGAAACACTTTCCCAAATCCATTTTATGGTTTCTCCTTAATTCCACATTGCTTCTCTCCTTGGTTAGTTTCCATTGCTTTGTCTTGCCTTCTGGGGCTTTGGAGAATAGCTTGTATTGTATTGTATTGTATTGTATTGTATTGTATTGTATTGTATTGTATTGTATTGTATTGTATTGTATTGTATTGTATTGTATTGTATTGTATTATTTGTATGCCGCCCTTCTCTGGGAGGACTCAGGGCGGTGAACAATTCAAGGGGGAAAAGGGGGAACATAAAAAGACAAAATACAAATAATAAAAGTAGACAACAGTCGCACAACCATACATGTCAAGAGGGGAGAGAAGTCATCACCCCCAGGCCTGCCGGCAAAGCCAGGTTTTGACGGCTTTTCGGAAGGCCTGGAGAGAGGTGAGGGTCCGAATCCCTGCGGGGAGTTCATTCCAGGGGGGCGGAGCTGCCACAGAGAAGGCCCTCCCCCAGGTAATAGCCAGGTGGCATTGGCTGGTAGATGGCACCCGGAGGAGGCCAACCCTGTGAGATCTAATGGGTCTGTGGGAGGTAATTGGCAGCAGGCGGTCTCTCAAGTACCCAGATCCAATACCATGAAGGGCTTTATAAGTTACGACTAGCACCTTGAAGTGTATCTGAAGACTGATCGGTAACCAGTGCAGCTCGCGGAGGATAGGTATAACGTGGGTGTACCGAGGTGCACCCACAATCGCTCGTGCGGCTGCGTTCTGGACGAGTTGAAGTCTCTGAATAGTCTTCAAGGGCTGCCCCATGTAGAGCGCATTGCAGTAGTCCAGTCTTGAGCTTGATTCCCTCTTCTTTGTGGCAGCCTCTCAAATACTGGAAGACTGCTATCATGTCACCCCTAGCCCTTCTTTTCTCTAGACTAGCCAGACCCAAAATCTGCAGCCGTTCTTCATATGATTTAGTCTCCGGGCCTTTAGCTGCTCTTCTCTGAACTTTTTCCAAAGTCTCAACATCTTTTTTTGTAGGTGACCAAAATTGTTTGCCTTATTCCAGGTGTGGTCTTACCCAGGGTTTTGTAAAGCGGTACTAATACTTTACGTGATCTCCATTCTATGCCTCTGCTTATACAAACTCAGGATTGTATTAGCTTCTTGCTCTTTCGGGTCTTTTAAATGCTTTAGGGTCTTTGAAAAAGGTTATTTTGAGGGTTTGAGGAGGAGCTTTCTTAACATGCAAATGTAGGGTAGCTATGTAGAGACATGTTCCCAAGAATACCCCCTTCGCCACTTTGTAATTAAAGATCCAAGAACAGGTGCATATTTTGGTCATGTTTCTTCATGCTGATTTTCTTCCGAAGATAGGTGGTGGGCTGAACATTCTTGGCTTAGCTCTCCACAAAAGAGGGGGAAGCACAGAGGCGGAGAGAATAAGCGTAGAATTGTCTGCTTATTTGTGCCATAGAAATGACAATTCTTCAACCACCCCTTTATTTACGCAGCATTCAGACACTAGCAACAAGAAGCGGGACACTCCTTTTCTCCCCATGTACATGTATTCCAGAGGTGGGTTCCTACCAGTTTGCACCTATTCGGTAGAACTGGTCCGTCAAATCTACCAGACCGGTTAGAAGAGGTTCCACCAGTGGACCCGGAAAGCAGGCCACTCCTACAGAAGAGGTTCCAAAATTTTTTGAAACTCACCACTGCTAAAGGGTTAGGGGTGCAAGGATCTTGTAACGTGACAGCTTTAAGACTTGCATGCTTCAATGCCAGAGTTCCTGAGCCAACGTGACTGGAGGAGGAATTCTGGGAGTTGAAGTCCACAAGTCTTAAAGCTGTCAGGTTTGAAGACCCCTAGTTTTTTTTTTCTAAAGGGTTAGGGGTGCAAAGATCTTGTAACTTGACAGCTTTAAGACTTGCGTGCTTCAATGCCAGAGATTCTGAATAGCTACTTGGACTGACCTAAGTACTAATTCATAATTTCATATCCGGTCACATGGGTGGCAAGCCACTCCCATCCGGTCACATGGGTGGCAAGCCACTCCCACAAAGGAGGCCACACCCACAGAGTAGGTTCGAACAATTTTTGAAACCCACCACTGATGTATACCGATGGTAGAAGTGCGAAGAGACACTGACTAGGGTGTGAATCATCTCTGAGTATCTTCCTTACTCTGCTAAAGCATTGAGACCCGACGATGTCATCCAGCAGTGTTAGAGGGCAACCGATGGTTTGATCAATTTGGCACAAGAAACTATTGGTTGCCCTCTAACACCACTGGATGAGATTGCCTGGTCTCGCTGCTTCTTCTCTGGTAATATTGTGTTGCAAACTAGGGCATACAAAACCTTTGCTAGACCAATCCTTGAATACAGCTAGAATCCACACTGCATATCAGATATTAATACAATTGACCAAGTCCAGAGGTATTTCACAAGAAGAGTACTCCACTCCTCTGCTCACAACAGAATACCCTAGGCCACCAGGCTTGAAAGTTTGGGCTTGGAGAACCTAGAACTATGCCGCCTGACCTAAGCGCAATGCACAAAATTGTCTTCTACAACGTCCTACCTGTCAATCACTGCTTCAGCTTCAACCACAATAATACACGAGCACACAATAGACACAAACTCAAGGTAAACCGCTCCAAACTCAATTGCAGAAAATACGACTTCAGCAACAGAGTGGTCAATGCCTGGAATGCTCTACCTGAGAAATTAGATCGCCCTCCATCTTGAAACTTTTTCGTAAGACTCTGAAGACGTAGTTTCGATAGTGAGCCTGGGGAATCCAGAGTCCGGTGGAGCCCATCAAATGGCTTATTTGACTGTGTGTTGCTGCGGTGGGGTGGGGGTGGGGGTTAGGTGGTTATTGCTTTTTAATTGTTTTTTTTTTAATTTTTAATACTGTGTTTTTATCATTGGTGAGCTGCCTAGAGTCACTGTGAGTAGGCTGCTATTGTATTTTCTAAATACAATAAAATTAAAAGAAATTCCTTTCCATTGGAAAGCAAACACATCATCGGAAAAGCACAGGTGACTTGCTTCACCCCTTTGGATTATGCCACATCAAATCAATGTCCAATCTTAGTGGGCACATACAGGTACCCCTCAATCTATGATGTCTCATTTAATGAGTTATAAGGAGCTCAGAAAAGGTGCTTTATGGCACTTCTCAACGTGGTAAAATGTCATCCTAACCCCCATCCTCCAGTTCACATGACAGCCTTCGGACACTTGGTTACTGGTTCAGATTTACAACTGGGTGCAGCATCCCACAGTCATGGGAGCACAATTTGTGACATTTTTGCTGCTTTCCCGGCAAAAATGTCCCCTTGCAAAAATAGATTTGGACTTATGACAGTGTTATTCATTTAATGGCCCCAGTAAAAATGGTTACAAAATCGGGCTGCCTGGATTTACAATCACCATGAGTTACAACCAAAATTCCAGATCCAGTTGTGGTCCTAAATTAAGGACCTATAAACCCGCCATCCTGGGCCCAAAGTTTGGGAAGTCAGGCTCTGCCTGTCACAAGCCAGGACAAAGGGTGAGTGATGGAGGAGTAACACCTCCTTAAAAAAAACCTTGGTCCAGCTGGCCCGGCTGGGAGCCCCTCGTAAGGGCCCCTTTCCAGGGTTACAGGAGAAGACGGTCAATGGTTTTGAAGGCGGAAGAGGGCTCTAGGCCCCAAAAGCAGATCAAGCAGCAGAACCATCTTCTAGGGGAAGGGAAACTCTGATTATAAACCTCCACTGCCTTGTGGCTAAATCCACTACTGGAAAAGGCTTCGGGAGTCAACCTCCAGGCAAAATCCGGAGCCAGAGTCCCGGAAGCAGTTCGTGACTGTGTACAACCACGTTTTGGTAACTCCTGTGACGCAGCTGGAACCAATCGTATCAATTCTGCTGTTCCATTGGACTATTTCAACGACGCGGAGAGGGGGGATCTGCTGCTTTGTCCACCCTCCATATTAATCTACCCAGGCCTCGTGCTGGAGGGGACACTCCAGCTTTGACTTTTTCCAGAACACAATTCCATAGTCTTTTGAGACTGAAGAATGCCAATGAATGAATCTGTACATCATTTTTCTCCAGAATGATGCTTCGCACGTTACACCAAGCAACACATTTTCCTTTGGTCTGCATTTACCCTGTCTGTAGTTATGAGGCACAGTGTGAATCCAACTTTCCCCAACTTTCTTCTCAGAAGAAAGAAGAGAGAAAGGTAGTTTTTCTAAGGTAGTTTTCTAAGTGAATGAAATTATGAGGAGAGAGAAACATGATCCCTCCCCAGAGCCTGAAGAGGCAACTCCAGACAGGAATCATAATCTACATGGGAATCAGACCTCCCACAAGTTTTTCTACTGTGTCGTTTTTCTAGACAGTACAATTAAATTTAAAACACGCATAAGCTGTGTTACTACAGGGGGATATCCACGATTAACTGTACTATGCTTTCCCCCAATAATTCTGTTTCCTTTGTATGAAAACCCCGAGCCAAATAAGAAGGGCCAAGTCAACTACATAAGACAAAAAATAGGGTTACTTAATTTGTCAAGCAAGTAAGCCAGTTTCATTTGCTTAACTTGCAAATTTAATTTATCAAGTAAAGTGAGTTTGAACGGGTCCAGAGGTATATTATGAGAAGAGTCCTCCACTCCTCTACTCACAATAGAATCCCTTACGCCACCAGGCTCGAAATTTTGGGCTTGGAGAACCTGGAACTACACCATATATGGTCTAACCAAAGCATAGTACACAAAATTATCCGCTACAACGTCCTACCTGTCAACGACTGCTTCAGCTTCAACTGCAACAATACACGAGCACACAAGAGATACAAACTCAAAGTAAACTGCTCCAAACTCAATTGCAGAAAATATGACTTCAGCAGCAGAGTGGTCAATGCCTGGAATGCTCTACTTGACTCCGTTGTTACATCCTCAAACCCTCACAGCTTCAACCTCAAACTGTCTACCGTGTTAAGTTCAGAACATGGCTACTGGACAGTACCGAGTCTTCAGTTGCCTTGATGCCTTTCTTTCTCCATCACCAAAACAGCGCCCTGGTGGTGCAGTGGTTGGAAGGCAGTATTGCAGGCAAACTCTGCCCGCAGTCTGGACTTGGATCCTGAATAACAGAATAACAGAGTTGGAAGGGACCTTGGAGGTCTTCTAGTCCAACTTCCTGCTTGAGCAAGAGATCTTCAACTATTCCCGACAAATGATTATCCAGTTTCTTTTTAAAAACCTCCAGTGTTGAAGCACCCACAACTTCTGGGGGCAAGTTCAGTGGTGGGATGCTGCCAGTTTAACAACTGGTTCGGTGAGCATGCGCTTTACATGCGCCTAAAGCACTTGCACTCAGCGCTGAAAATGGAGCATTTAGAAGTTCAGCTACTTACCTTCCACCTCAACAATGGTAAGTAGAACAGCGAGGGGGGGGGGAATCAGCTGTGCTGTGTGATTGAGATGAGCTAGATAGCAGGAAATAAAGGACAGGAAATGGCAGGGGCAAGTGGGTGGGGCGTCCGAGCTATCGGTTCACCCGAACCGATCCGAACCGGCTAAATACAACCTCTGGGCAAGTTGTTCCACTGATTAATTGTTCTCCCTGTTAGGAAATTTCTCCTTAGTTCTAGGTTGGTTTCTGGGCTCAAGGTTGACCCAGCCTTGCATCCTTCTGAGGACGGTAAAATGAGGAACCAAAATTGTTGGGGGCAATATGCTGAGATTGTAAACCACCCAGAGAGTGCTGTCAAACACTACGGAGCAGGCTAAGCACAAGTGCTCTTGCTTTTACAAAACTGGGATCAGCCTTCGTAGAGCCGACAACTGTCCCAAGTTATATCATGTTCTCTATTTCAAGTCTAGCAGTACTTTTCAAGATGTGGCGTTTCTCCCTCTGTCTGCTCTTTGCCAATGCTGATGCACTTAGCAAAGCTGGAAGGGGACCAGCCATAGGAGCTGGTCCATGTTTCTTGCTCCAGTGCTTAACTCATTCTTTAGCCCGTGCTATTTGATTTATGTATGGTGCACAGATGTCATAAGTGTAACTGCTTTTCACAATCATGGCTTTATTCTTCCCCAGATGGAATTCCGATTAACAATCCCACTGAGTCTTGGAAGAGAAAAGAGTGTCAAACAATGTACTTAACATTGGGTGGGGTTTCGGGAGGCCAAAAATGCTGCATTCAGTGTATAAGACGCACCAAGATTTTCACCCTCTTTTTTTGGGGGGGGGGGCAAAGGTGTATCTTATACTCCAAAAAATACGGTATTTCCAAAATATTTAAAAGGCGGAACAAAACAATAACCCACCCTTATTTGCAACACACTGCAAAGACAGCAAAAGAGATTTGCTTCACCCATCTCTAATTCTGCATTAAACCTTTGGCTAGCAGGGCGCATAATCTCTCTGTTGTGCTGCTTTCCTGTCTCAGACAATCAATGTTACCACAGCTAAAATTCCCACCTGTCTGCTTCTCCTTTTTTTTAAAAAATAATAATTGAGAGGTCTTTCCACCCATTGGTGTGTACATCTCTGCGGGCCCAGGAGAGGCAATTCTGAACACTCGGCATGTCATGAATGAGATTTAACAAAGGAGGGGAAAAAATGTTGACAGCTTTTCAAAAGGGAAAGTAGCCGGATCACTTCTAAGCCCCAAGAAACTTTTAGTGGTAAGCTCCTTTTCTAACATCAATCAGGGAGCTGCTGGGATTCCATTATCTGGTTGCAGGTGCTCACCTAAGGCAGAGCATATATCTCTGTTTTTAAGCTCTGTCATCTTTCCAAGCTGAACCTCACCAAGTTTTTTATCCCAAAGGGCAAATAAGACACAGGATACAGGGAGCGAAAGGACAAAGGATCCTACACAGACTCAAACTATAAGGAATGGAAGGGACCTTCGAAAATGATCTAGTCCAGCTTCCAGTTCAGAGCAGAATCTTCCACCGGTAGACCTCGACTTAACCCCACAACTGAGCACAGGATTTCGCTTGCTAAGCAAGACAGTTGCCACGTCAGCCTTGCCCCGTTTTACAACCTGGCCCTACCCTGTTTCCACGAAAATAAGACCCAACTGGAAAATAAGACCTACCCTGATTTTTCAGGATGCTTGTAATATAAGCCCTACCCCCCCAAAAAAAATAAGACCCAGTTAAGATTGTCAACCAGATGGATCAGAGGTGGTTTTCAGCAGGTTCTGACCAGTTCTGGAGAACCGGTGGCGGAAATTTTGAGTAGTTCAGAGAACCGGTAAATACCATCTCTGGCTGGCCCCGGGAGGCCCCGGCAGTGGGCCCTGAGCGAAATCCACATCTTCGGCAGCTGCTGGGTCAGCCTGGCGCTGGCGCGGCCCAAGAAGAAGCGGAGGGCAGCAGGAGAAGGCGGCAGCGGCAGCGAAGAGGCCTCCCCCAAGAAGCACCGGAGCTTCCCAAGGCCAGCCCCCTCCCAAGAAGGCCCGGCTGATCATCCACAACCTCAGCTTCAAGTGCACGGAAGAGGAGCTGAAGAGCGCCTTCGCTGCCTTCGGGACAGTCCTAGAAGCCTCCCTGCCCAGGAAGCCCGATGGGAAGCTCCGGGGCTTTGCCTTCGTGCAGTTCAGGAATGTCCTGGAGGCAGGAAAAGCCCTGAAGGGGATGAACATGAAGGAGTTCCGCCGCCTCACCCCCCGCCTCTTCCGTCCCACCGCTGTGTCCGATAGGCGTCTCGTGTTTATGGTGGACATAAACGTGAGACGCCTATCGGACACAGCGGTGAGAATGTCCCTGCTGCTGCTGCACTCCACTGCCTTGCCCTCCGCCTCCTCCGACCCCGCCACTGTGTCTGACAGGCCAGACATCTCGCGTTTATAGCAGACATAAACGTGAGTTGCCTGTTGGACACAACGGTGGGCATAGAGGAGGCGGGGGGCAAGGTGGCAGCTGGCAAAGAAAGGGGAGAGGAGGAGGAGGAGGAAAGGGAGAGGGGTGCAGGACAGGGCTCCCGGTGGGGGGGAGAGGGCTACCTCTCTCTCCTCAAACAAACTCTCTCTCAAATTGAGAGAGAGTTTGTTTGAGTGAAGTGAAGAAAGAAACATGCACACACACACACACACACATTACTCACAATAAAAAATTACTTTCAAATTAAATTACAATAATTTTGAATTCCCCCCTCCCTCCGTCTGACCCACATACCTTTTCCAGCTGTGTCACAGAGGATTTCAACTCTCCTCTTGTCCGCCCGCCATGATGAAAATGTAAAAAAATGTAAAAATAAAAAGGCAAGACCTGCTGCTGCCAGAGAAGGAGGCGAGAGAACCACTGCCTCCTTTGCATAAGGAATTTTTCACCTTTTAACCCTTGCTCAGAGTTAAGCAAGGGTTAAAAGGCGAAAAATTCCTTATGCAAAGGAGGCACATGGTTCTCTCACCTCCCCCTGCAGTTAGCACCAAGCAGAGTCGTCCACTGTGACTCTGGCAGCAACTACCTTAACCTTTTTCCTTTTAATTTTTCTTTTCTTTTCATGATGACAGTGGTGAGGCCCTGCCTCCCCTGACTGCATGTCCCTGTTTGGAAAATAGCTTGACCCCCTCTTCTGTGGCAGCCTCTCAAATATTGGAACACTGTTATCCTGTCTCCCCTGGTCCTTCTCTTCAGACTAGCCATGCCAGTTCCTGCAACCCTTCATTGTATGTTTTAGCCCCCGTTTCCTTCTTCTCCCAGCCTTCTTATTGATTTCTCCAACCTTCGTCTCCGCCCTATAAACACCCACACTCTGCAAGGCTGTGCCTTCTTCTATTCATCCCCCCCACACACCCCACAATGACAATAGGTTGATGCAGATAACTACCAGTCCTCCACAGGTGCTGAGCGAAGCAAAAGATTCGTGACTGCGGTTGAGCACATGGCCCGTGTAGAAGCAGAGCTGGTCTACTGGCTGATGATGGGAGATGCTTCGATTCTCGTCAATTTCTTCTACGGAGAAACCAGGAGCCAAAAACTGATCATTGTGGTGGAGCATCAGGTAGAGATCAGAGGTAGGATGGAGCCCAGCACCAAGAGGCAGGCGAATAAGCAATCGGGCAGCATCTTCAGCCAATGGTAGGGACACAGAACGTCGCCTCCGAGGCTTGTTAGGGCCACTTTTGGGGGGTTGCAGAAAAGGGACTCGGTCAAGAGGAATCTGCTCTGGAATCACCATGGCCAGCTCTGCGACAGCTGCAAAGGACAAAGAGAAGAAGGGTTGATCTCAGAAAGCATCCAGCTACCCCAAATCTCCCACAATCAGAGCAACCTTTCCCCCTCTAATTTGTTAATATTCATAGCTCAGGAGGAATCAACCCTGACTTTCAGTGTGTTCTGGACAAGGCTTCCCAAGAGCATGAAGCAAACTCCTTGTCCCGACAAAAACTCCTTTTATCAATTGAGCAGTGAATTCTGCTCATTCACATCCAGCAAAGTCTTTCAAGGGAGGATTTACAGTCACAGAGTTTATCTGATTTGGCGAGCTGCCAGGCCGATATCTGCAAAACTTGGCAAGGAGTCTCTGAGAGTCACCAACCAATTAAGTGAACTAATTGCCTCCTTCAAACTCCACTCCCCTTTTGTTCCTCTTTTATTTCCTCTGGGAGGGGCCATTCATCATCAACCTGTGGCCTTACTCCCAAGTCGGCACCTGTTGTTTAGCTGTTCCCGTCGTCTGGCAACTCTGCGCATGCGCACACTGGGAACAAGCTCCAGTTGTTCGTCTGCCTCACTGAAGGCAGCTGATAACTGGCATACGGCTCTGGCCCCTTCTCTGCTCCCAACGCAGAGCCCTCATCAGAGCCTTCCCCCGACCCCAGGACTGGCCCATGTTCCTCCCCAATCTCTTCACTGTCTAAATCTGCTGCCAGCTCTGCTGGCCACTGGCAGGCCACCACACAATGCTAGTTGTTAGGAAATGACAAAAAAGCTCTTATCCATCCTAAATCTGTGAGCTTCCCCAAAAAATCTAGCTAGACGAGAAAGATCTAGAGCAAGATCCAGAAAGTTGTTTTTAATCTTCTGGAATGGAGCTACTTTGCAGGATTTCAGTCCATCAGAATAGAGCTGGAAGGGACCTTGGAGGTCTTCTAGTCCAACCCCCCCCCCACTGCTCAAGCAGGAGAACCTATACCATTTCAAACAAGTGACTGCCCAGTCTCTTCTCAAAAGCCTCCAGTGATGAAGCATCCACCACTTCTGAAGGCAAGAACTGAGATAAGTTCTGAAGGAGTCAGACCTTATCTAAGCTGAAGTCCAGAATCTCTTGTCAGGGTCCCAGATCAAGGCTGGAGAAAGATCCCCCGAAAAGACAGAAAACGAAGGAGGAAGTGCTACATGGAATCTCTCCCAAGAGTACCTTGTATGCCAATAGTGGCCCATTAGAATTTCACACTGGGATTTCCAGGTTAATTTATTTAGCATATGGCACAGAAGCCATATGCTAGAGCCATATGCCAGTATCAGGCGATGCACCAGGGATGGGTTCCTGCCAGTTCTAACCTCTTCTATAGAAGAGGTTCCACAAATCTACAGTGCCATTTAGAACCGGCTCCAGCTCCCTCCCCCTGCCCGTCCGCACATCATCAAGATGAAGAGCGAGAGGTGGAATTCTGGGAGTTGAAGGCCACAAGTCTTAAAGCTGTCAAGTTTGAACATCCTGGGGTTTTTTTCTAAAGGGTTAGGGGTGCGAGGGTCTTGTAACTTGACAGCTTTAAGACTTGCATGCTTCAAATGCCAGAGTTTCTGAGCCAACATTTTGGTTGCTAAGCAAGAGTGTTGTTAAGTGAGTTTCACCACATTTTACGAGTTGGCCACACCCACTCAGTCACATGGCCGACAAGCCACTCCCACAGTTTTTTGAAACCCACCACTGCGATGCACCCAGTAGAAGTCCTGGCTGGACTTTCTGGAGATCCTCCACTTCTGGTGAGAGCAGCCAAATCTTACTGTCCTACAATTATCTTCAAGCCCAAAGGAACCTCAGAGCATACGATAGAACTATACAGTAAAACAGCTACAGGATACTCAAGTACAGGTAGTCCTCTCTTTACAACAGTTCACTTAGTGACCATTCAAAGTCACAACGGCACTGAAAAAAAGTAACTTATGGCCATTTTTCACGATTACAATCTTTGTGGCAACCCCGTGAACAAATGATACAACTTCAGATGCCTGGCAACTGATTCATACTTTGGCCCGTTGTAGTGTCCCAGGTGTATGTGTGTGTCAATTGATTTCGACTAGCAAAATCAATGGGGGAACCAGATACGTTAGTAATAACTGTGTTACTAACTCATCTACTGCACTGATTCACTTAACAACGGTGGCAAGAAAAGATCGCAGAATGGGGCAAAACTCACTTAACGAACGTCTCACCTAACAGAAATTTGCTTGCCTCGCTTCCCTACTTGAGAGACCGCCTCCTGCCAATTACCTCCCAAAGACCCATTAGATCACACGGATTAGGAGGAGCCGAGGTGGCGCAGTGGTTAAATGCAGCACTACAGGCTACTTCAGCTGACTGCAGTTCTGCAGTTTGGCTGTTCAAATCTCACCGGCTCAGGGTTGACTCAGCCTTCCATCCTTCCGAGGTGGGTAAAATGAGGACCCGGATTGTTGTTGGGGGCAATATGTTGACTCTGTAAAACCGCTTAGAGAGGGCTGAAAGCCCTATGAAGCGGTATATAAGTCTAACTGCTATTGCTATTGCTATTAGGCCTCCTCCGAATTCCATCGGCCGGCCAATGTAGGCTGGCAACCACCCGGAGGAGGGCCTTCTCTGTGGCTGCTCCTGCCCTTTGGAACGATCTCCCCGTGGAGATTCGGACCCTCACCACCCTTCAGGCTTTCCGTAAAGCCGTCAAGACCTGGCTGTTCCAGCAGGCCTGAGGCTGCTGAGTTCCATCCCCTACTCGAATGGGTATGCGTGTTGAGACCTTTTAGACTGTTTTGTACCGTTGTTTGTTTTTTTGTGGTTTTCCTTTTTGTATTGTGTGTTCCCCCCCCCCACCGGTCCTTGGTTTTGTTAGCCGCCCTGAGTCCCTCAGGAATAGGGCGGCATACAAGTCGAATAAAACCTAAACCTAAACCTAAAATAGCAATAGCAATAGCAGTAGACTTATATACCGCTTCATAGGCCTTTCAGGCCTCTCTAAGCGGTTTACAGAGAGTCAGCATATTGTCCCCAACAATCCGGGTCCTCATTTCACCCACCTCGGAAGGATGGAAGGCTGAGTCAACCCTGAGCCGGTGAGATTTGAACCGCTGACCTGCTGATCTAGCAGTAGCCTGCAGTGCTGCATTTAACCACTGCGCCACCTTGGCTCCTAACCTGACATCCTCATTCCTATCAAGCATCCTCAGAAATGCTCAGCAGCTTGCAGCCCAAGTGGAAAGTTGTGTGTTTTTCTACACCAACACACCGACCACTTAAACATGGCATGTTGTATTAACTCAGCCCACTGGAGCTGAATCTTGGAAAGGTGGACTCCTTTTGTGAAACCAGGAGTCTGATCAGCCACTGGTGAGAAGACAGCCCAGGCAGTGGCCGTTTTAACGTTTTTGTCTCAAAGGTGCTTTTTTTTCAAGAGGCAACTGGACTTTCTGGATTTCCTCTGAAGATGGTTCGCTCCTCGCCTGCATCGCTAAATGTCTATGGAGATTTTCAGTCACCCAAGAAAGATGCTTTTTTTTTTCCCAAGAGGCAACTGGACTATCTGTTTTTTCATCGAAGCCGTTTTGCGCCTGTTCAAGAAGCTTCTTCAGCTCTGACTACTAGATCAGTGTTTCTCAACCTTGGCAACTTGAAGACGTCTGGACTTCAACTCCCAGAATTCCCCAGCCAGCGAATGCTGGCTGGGGAATTCTGGGAGTTGAAGTCCAGACGTCTTCAAGTTGCCAAGGTTGAGAAACACTGTACTAGATGATGGGGAAAGTCAGGGTTGAAGAAGCTCCTTGGATGAGAAGCCAAACCTCTTCAAAGAGAAAACAGAAAGCCCATCTGCTTCTTGAAAAAAGCACCTTCGGGACAACCGTGACCTGGATGGCTGAGAACGAGACACGTTCTCGTTTTGCAGCAAAGGCGCGGGGAAGAGAGGAGACCCCCCCCCCCCCTACCACAGGTAAAGGCGCTTCAAGACCCCACAATGCGGCGAGGATCGGCGGGCGAGAAGCGCTTCGCAAAAGCGGCTCTGCGACCCAAGCCAGTCCTCTCCCTTAGCCAGGTGTTGAGACGTTGAAAGCGTTCCGCTCACCGCCTCCGATTCTGCAAAGCAGGGTAGATTTCCAATCTGGAAACAAGAGGCGTCCTTTTTGGATTAAGGGGGGGGGAGGGAATGGGACCCGCGTCTAGAGCAGAAGATGGAAGGAGGGAAAGGAAGAAGGTACGGAAGGAAGAAGACGCGTGCAGGTCGAGGTGGCCCAGTGGTTAAATGCAGCACTGCAGGCTACTTCAGCTGACTGCAGTTCTGCAGTTTGGCGGTTCAAATCTCACCGGCTCTAAGGTTGACTCAGCCTTCCATCCTTCCGAGGTGGGTGAAATGAGGACCCGGATTGTTGTTGGGAGCAATATGCTGACTCTGTAAACCGCTTAGAGAGGGCTGAAAGCCCTATGAAGCGGTATATAAGTCTAACTGCTATTGCTATTGCTATTGCAGCAGCCCGAATTTTGTGGCTTTGCAACACCCCGCATCTCGTGGCTTTAAAACACCCCGCATTCTGTGGCTTTGCTACACCCCGCATCTTGGGCTTTGCAATACCCCGCATTTCATGGCTTTGCAACACCCCGCATCTTGGGAGGCAAGACGCGTGCAAACTCCCCGACCAGCCGCCTCGTTTAAGAGGCGTTTTTCGAGCCAGCCCCCTGGCCGTTTCCCCCCTTCCCGAGAGAGGGATGCGAGGCTAAGCGAAGATGCTCCGGGAAAAGGCAAAGGAGGAAGAGGCGAGGAATCTCCCTACCTGTCTCGGGACTCGCTTGGCCCAGGACGAGCAGCAGAGCGAAGAGCGGGGGCGAGCTAAAGAACAGGAAGGGGCCGTCAAACATTTTAATTGTAGCCGAGGGGCCCCCAAGAACTGGGCTGCAGAAGCCGGGAGCGGGAGGGAAGCGGGAGCCGATGGCAGCAGGCAGGCAGGCAGCAACTTCTTCGGCCGGGACTAATCGCGAAGCCCTCCCAGACTTCTGGGGGGGGGGGGGTAATAATTAACTCCTACTGACAAACTCAACGTGGTTTACAGAAAGGGAGGAAAGGGGAGGAGAGGGAAGGAAAGGAAAAGTGGGGGGCAGAGAAGAGAAAGTGGAGAGGGGGAAAAAAAACTTCGGACGTAAGGTGCTGATTGGAGCTTAATCTGCCGGAGCTACGCCTCCTCCCCGCTGATTGGTCGTCGGAATTAACACACTCGGGTAAATAGCGAAGTTGTAAACTGAGCTGCGGTACACGTGGGTGGCGAGTGAAGGCCGAAGGACGGCAGCAGGGGGCGCTCGAGAGGCATCTCGGCGGGTCTGGATGGGGAGACGTGGGCAGTGCCGGCTGTCTTCAGCACCATTGCTGGGTTAGGCTTGGACTTCCATCCTTGGCTTTGTCTACAGATGTCCAAGCAGGTGAAGGGAGCCATATTTTACCCGCCACACTTGGTTTTCTTTTTCTGTTTGGATTTGGACAAGGTAGAGAACTGTGGTTTGTTTAATTTTGGTTTGCTGGCTCAGTTTCCAGGGGTTGCCTTTGTGCCATTTAATCGTGGCTTGTGGGATTAACCCAGCTTTCGTTAATGCAACACACTGAATGAAGCAGGAAGGAGTCGGCCCCATTGTAGCTGAGTGTTTTTGTGGAAATGCATCCATGGTGTTTTGGGTATCCTGAAATGGGGGTTAATTCCATAAACTGGGATAGGATACCCACTGATAAGCGTGCTGAGTGAAAGTAAAAGCTTTCCAGATAGGTAGAAGCAGTGAGAGGCATGGGGTTTAAGTGGTGCGGTGGCCTAGAGGTGGAGCTCTCACCTCACAATTAAGAAACTGTGGGTTTGAACCTACTCTGTGGATGTGGCCTCCTTTGTGGCTTGCCGGCCATGTGACCTGGTGGGAGTGGCTTGCCAGCCATGTGTTCTCTCTCTCTCTCTCTCTCTCTCTCTCTCTCCTTCCTTTTGTCTCTCTGTCCCCTTTTCCTTTTTTCTTTCATCTCTCTCTCACTTTTTCTTTCTTTTTTCTTTTTTCTTTTTTTCTTTTTTCTTTTTTTCTTTCTTCCTTTCTTTCTCTTTCTCTTTCTCTCTGTATGTGAGTCTGTCTGTCTGTCTGTGTGTGTGTGTGTGTGTGTCAGTGGTGGGTTTCAAAAAATTTTGGAACCTCTTCTGTAGGTGTGGCCTGCTTTCTGGTGGAACCTCTTCGGTAGATTTGACGAACCGGTTCTACCAAACTGGTGCAAACTGGTAGGAACCCACCTCTGGTTCGATCCTAGGTAGAGGCAGGCATTACTCTCTCTGGGCACACTGAGAATATATCTGCTGAACTAAACTCCGCATTGGCAACAGGAAAGGCATCTGGCCATTAAAATACTCTGCTAGCGATTCAGTTGCCCAGACTCCACCCTGCAAGGGATTATGGGGTCGTTAAAAGATGACGATGATTAAAAGCACTAGTGCATCAATAAACATCAGGGCATTTCAAAATACCAAAGACCTCTGTGGAAAATACCAGAGATACTGAATGTAATTTTAAGAGGTACGCCTGAAATTAAATTCCTGCTTGATGATGATCTTAAATTATAACAGGGGAAATCTGCTCTATTGGTTATCAGCAGATTCTGCTGAACAAATATCACATCAGCTCTAAAGGTTGGCTAGAAACAGGCAGTGATTTTAGGAATGAAATTGAAAATAATGGCAAGGATGTAATTGCCACTCGACCTCCTCCGTCTCCTGCACATCCTTGGAACACGGTGTCTAATCGCACCTTCTCCAGCTATCATATCAAAAAGCAAAATCATGTTCTCCGTTGCTTCGGGGCCTGGTTTGGCAATGGTAATGGTACACCGAGAATATATCTGCTGAACAAACTCCGCATTGGTGACAGGAAGGGCATCTGGCCAATAAACATTCAGGTCCGTTCAGTTGCCCAGACTCTCACCCCGCATGGGATTATGGGGTTGTTAAAAGTGGGTGAATGAGAGGCAAGTGCTTCAGAAGTTTTCCTCTTGAATTCTTAACCCTGGTTTGTTGCGTTAGTCACCACATCTGAGTTTACACGTTGAATTATACCAGCGTCTCCTAACTAGATGCCTTCTTTATATTAAACTGCAGTAAATGTGGAGGGCATAACATGAAGAAATGCTGCAGTGAGCTTTAAATGGATGGCTTGCAAAGCATTAAGAACCAGCCACATTTATGGCTTCCTGCAGCGTGTGAAATCATCCTCTCTTGCTTTGCTATGGTTAATAATTAGCAGGCCGCTCTGAAATTAGAATTTAGTGCAGTGTTTGATCCAGCCGCTACTTTGTACACGGAACGTTTTTCAAGAGACGGAGAGAGAAACTGGTGTGTGAGGTTGTGTCACCACAAAAACATCAGCTCTTTTTCAGATGTGTGTGTGTGTGTGTGTGTTTTCCCCATTGTGTAACTCCATGGGGTTTATTAATTCTGTTGGATACAACTACGCTTCAGTTAATCGTGAAATTGGGACATCGGGCAAATCTGAGGTGCTGAGAGAAAGCTTCACTCCCAAATGGCCACCTCATTCCACCCAATGGCTTGGCCTCTTGCTTCTTTCACTGGTCCATACAACTGACTACACCTCCAATTTCATTCTCTCTCTAGCTTGGCCTAGCTTCTCTCTTTGAGCCCATTGTAGTGCCCTGTTTGAGACACATAAGCCAGTCCTCCCCCCCCCTTCCCCTTCTTTCTCTCCCTCCCTTCTCATTGGAGCCAAACCTATTCAAGTCCCCCCTCTCTCTTCTCTCTCTCTTCTCTCTATCTCTCTGTCTCTCTGTCTCTCTGTCTCTCTGTCTCTCTGTCTCTCTGTCTCTCTGTCTCTCTGTCTCTCTGTCTCTCTGTCTCTCTGTCTCTCTGTCTCTGTCTGTCTGTCTGTCTGTCTGTCTCTCTCTCTCTCTCTGTCTCTCTCTCTCTCTCTCTCTCTCTCTCTCTCTCTCCCCCTCTCTCTTCTCGGTGTGGTAATTCACATCTGTCAGACCTTCATCTCTATGGAAATTCTCAATCATCCAGATCAGAGGTGGTATTCAGCAGGTTCTGACCAGTTCTGGAGAACCGATAGCAGAAATTTTCAGTAGTACAGAGAACTGGTAAATGCCACCTCTGACTGCCCCTGCCCCCATCTATTCCCTGCCTCCCAAGTCCAGCTGATTGGGAGGAAATGGGGATTTTGCAGTAACCTTCCCTGCCATGCCCACCAAGCCATGCCACGCCCACCAAGCAACGCACATAGAACCGGTAGTAAAAAAAATTGAATCCCACCACTAATCCAGGTCATGACTGTCCCAAAAGTGCTTTTTCAAAAGGCAACTGGACTTCCTTGATTTTTTTTCCCCCTTGAAGACATTTTGCCTCTCATCCAAGAAGCATCTTTAGCTCTTAAGAAGCTTCTTGGGATGAGAAGCGAAATAACTTCAAGGAGAAACAAAGAAAAGCACTTTTGGGACTATTAGGCTTCAGCTCCAGCTTTGGACTGTCATATGGTGCTTGAGTCATTTGTAAGTGGTAGGGTTTTGTTTTGTTTTTAGAAACGTCATCTTCCTCTGCTCCTTTTTCAAATGTGTATTTCATCCTCCCTCTTGAAATATCCTCAAGAGGAGCCAGGTTTTGCATCTATTATTGCAAAATTAATAACTCCTTGGAGACGTCGAACATATGCTATAAACATCTTTGCAAGAAGAAGCTGTTTGGCTCTCGGAGAGTTAATTTGGATGGTCATCAAAGTATTTAACATCTTTTCTCCTCTAGATAGCATCACTGGCTTCCTCTCAAGGGGAGATAGAGAGAGAATATTCTCTTGTGCTTGTCACAGTGATGCTTCCGAAACGGATTGGTTGGACTGTTGTTCATTTCTATAAGGGAAGAGAAAGTGGGTGGCTTAGCAGAGACATCTTGACCAGAAATGCAAAGAAAGTGGATTGCTGGTCACCTAAGAACTGGATTCACAAAACATGCTAAACTCTAGCCAGCAAATGTCTATGGATATCCTCAGTCATCCATTCATTCATTCATTCATTTATTATATTTATATGCTGCCCCTTTCCCCCGAAGGGGACTCAGGGCGGCTAACAAATCAAATCAGGGAAGGGGGGGGGGGGTACAAACAAAAAAATAAACAATAAACAATACATAATAATACATAATTTAAAAACACACAACAGTCATACCATTTAAGACGGGGGCAACGATTCTTTAGCCCCAGGCCTGTCGGAACAGCCAGGTTTTAACGGCTTTGCGGAAGGTCTGGAGAGTGGTGAGGGTTTGAATCTCCATGGGGAGTTCGTTCCAAAGGGTCGGAGCAGCCACAGAGAAGGCTCTCCTCCAGGTAGTCGCCAGTCTACCAGATGGAATTCGGAGGAGGCCTAATCTGTGGGATCTAATCGGTCTAGCGGAGGTGATTGGCAGCAGGCGGTCTCTCAAGTACCCAGGTCCAATACCATGAAGGGCTTTATAAGTGACGACTAGCGCCTTGAAGCGTATCCGGAGACCAATAGGCAGCCAGTGCAGCTCGCGGAGGATAGGTGTTACGTGGGTGAACCGAGGTGCACCCATGATCGCTCGCGCGGCTGCATTCTGGACAAGCTGAAGTCTCTGAATGCTCTTCAAGGGCTGCCCCATGTAGAGCACGTTGCAGTAGTCCAGTCTAGAGGTCACAAGGGCAAGTCTAGGCCTCCTCCGTATTCCATCGGCCAGCCAGTGTCGGCTGGCAACCACAAGGAGGAGGGCCTTCTCAGCAGTAGCCCCGGCCCTTTGGAACGAGCTCCCTGTGGAGATTCGTACCCTCTCCACCGTCCAAGCCTTCCGCACAGCCTTGAAGAACTGGCTCGCCCGTCAGGCCTGGGGATAAGGATAGTTACCCCTCCCGAATGATGAATGTATGTTGCCTACCATTTTATCATATGTCTCTATCTTGTTGTTTGTATCCCCCCCTTCCCAGTTTTATGTGAGCCGCCTTGAGTCCCCTTAGGGAAAAGGGCGGCCTACAAATTCTAATAAAAACTACATAAAAAAAAAAAAGTCATTGTTGTCCCAAAGGTGCTTTTTCAAGAGGACTTCCTTGGTTCTCTTTGAAGACATTTCACTTCAAAGCGAAACCTCTTCAAAGAAAAATCAGAAAGCCCAGTTGCCTCTTGAAAAATCACCTTTGGGTCTAGCCAACAAAGCACAATTGCTGTCTTCGTGTACAACAGAGAAAAGGAGATCTACTTAAATGTTTGTTCATCCTAAATGAAATCAACTCTGATTGTTCTTTGGAAGGACAGATAACTGAAGCTGAAACTCAAATCCTTTGGCCACCCAATGAGAAGAGGGGACCCCATGGAAAAGACCCCAATGTTGGGAAAGATGAAAGGCATAAGGAGATGGGATGGCAGAGGATGAGATGGTTAAATGGTGTCATTGAAGCAATGAATTTGAAGTGGTGTGGTGGCCTAGAGGTGGCGCTCTCCCCTCACAATCAGGGAGACTGTGAGTTCAGTCCTAGGTAGAGGCTAATATTTCTCTCTCTGGGCACACTGAGAATATATAGAATAGAATCCACACCGTAACTATTTCTCTTGGGAATTAAAAATAATAAATACAATAAGATGGTAATTTTTTTAAACAATACATATTATCACAGCAGCAAGAATGGTCTTTGCCCAAAATTGGAAAAAAAGGGAAACTCCACAAGAAGGGGAAATAATTAGGAAAATCTTGATCTGCACTGAAATGGATAAATTGACGTGGGAATTGAAGGATAAAGATGAATCAGAATATTATAAGATCTGGGATAAATTTTATCGATGGTTGGAATATAAAAGGAAAGGCCAAAAATAGACAAGGGCTATGATTCATAGAATGGAGACTAGAATTATGTATGAAATGATAATAGCAAGAATGTATAAAATAAACACAAACCAACACGGCTGGAAATAGGATACTTTGATATTTGTAAATACGGAATGGATCAAATGTTTAAAAAGCAGGGTGGCTACAATGGATAACTTGATATCTTAGCATGTATGGCATAGATTTCACCAGGTTTACACTTTGTCCAACATTTTAATTTGTGTTCAATAAAAAACTTTTTTTAAAAGAAAGAATTCTGAAATGATAATATATTTGCTGAACAAAACTCCACATTGGCAACAGGAAGGGCATCCACCCATTAAAACACTCTTCTAGCTCCAGTCAGTTGCGCAGACTCCATGCCACAAGAGATTGTGGCATCATTCAATGATGATGATGATTGACGCAATGAACTTGAGTTTGGGTAAACTCTGGGAGATTGTGCAGGATGGGGGTGGGGAAACCTGGTGTGTTGCAGTCCATGAGGATCCGAGGATTTGGAACACAACTTAGAGACTGAACAATAATAACTTAAACTTTTAAAGCTTCCTTGGCACAATCCCTCCAACTTTTGGAGCACTATTCCTAAAAGCCATGCCATGGGTATCTTTTTTTTTTAAATTGTAAGCCGCCCTGAGTCTCTTTGAGAGTGGGCGGCATACAAATTCAATCAATCAATCAATCAAGAGCACACTGAAACTTTCATCTTTACATTCAACAAGTATAACCACAGGCATCTACCTGGGCATCTTTGCTGAAGTATTAGGAACTGTCAGATGCTTCTTTAGTTTAACCTCTGCACTTCCCAGAACTGAATTAAATCTATTTGCAGACATCCAGGAACTCTGCTTTGATCGGAAGGGTTTAACAGATTGACAGAGTTGGAAGGGACCTTTTAGGTCATCTAGTCCACCACCACCACCACCACCACCCTAGCAGGAATGAGACACTTCCTTCTTTATAGGAGCAGACAAATGATTGCCAGGCATAGCAGTGAAAGATAATAGATAGATAGATAGATAGATAGATAGATAGATAGATAGATAGATAGATAGATAGATAGATAGATAGATAGATAGATCAGAGACAGAGAGAGAGAGAGAGAGATGGATGAAAGAGGGGTGAAAGATGGATGATAGATAGATAGATAGATAGATAGATAGATAGATAGATAGATAGATAGATAGATAGATAGATAGATGGATGATAGATAGATAGATGATAGATAGATGATAGATAGATGATAGATAGAGATAGATAGATAGATAGATAGATAGATAGATAGATGATAGATAGATAGATGATAGATAGATAGATAGATAGATAGATAGATAGATAGATAGATAGATAGATAGATAGATAGATGATAGACAGGCAGACACAGACAGATAGACGGAGGGATGGAAGGAGGGATGGAAGGAGGGATGGATGGATGGATGGATGAAAGATGGATGATAGAGAGAGATAAATGAAAGAGGGATGAAAGATGGAAGATAGAGATAGAAAGAGAGATGGATGAAAGATGGATGATAGAGAGAGAGATGAATGAAAGAGGGGTGAAAGATGGATGATGATGATAGATACATAGATAGATAGATGATAGATAGATAGATAGATAGATAGATAGATAGATAGATAGATAGATAGATAGATAGATAGATAGGGACAGACAGACAGACTGACAGACTGACAGACAGACAGACAGACGATGGGTGATAGACAGATGGATGAAAGATGGATGACAGACAGACAGACAACAGATAGATTTCTGAATGGACCATTTCTGCCATTTTAAGTTTGCACAATTCTCAGGTTCTAGGTGTAAAATATGGGGTGCAAAACCTGAAGAGAATTTGCACAAAATAACATTGTCTACAGTGTACCTTGATGTATTTGATTTAGATCTTTCAATAGAATATACCTCTCTCTTTTTTACCTGATTGATTGATTACCCTGCGTTAAATGCAAGTAATGAATTCTTGGGTTCATACAATCCACCAATCGCATCACATGTTGTCTACTGTGTTGTGTGAACTCAGGCACTGGACTGAACTGAATGTTTACTATTTGCTTTTGAGTAAAAAGGCTGCGATGCCATACAGAGACTATAAACACACAGTGGAATGTAGCCAAGGGCAAAAGGCAATTGCTTTGATGTCATGGGGCTTCAAAGAAAAGGAAATGAAAATCAGGGCATAAAGGAGCACCTTACCTTTATCCACTCACACTGTTGGTTACTTAATACAAAGCAAAGAGGTTTCTTTCATCTTCCTGAGCTATTCCATAGCTTCCCATGCAGGGTAGTGCAGCTCTACTGCCCCCTGGTGGCCATTTTCAGCAATACTAAACCATTGGCTAAAAATGTCTTTGAGACGTCGTGGCTCAGTGGCTAAGACGCTGAGCTTGTCGATTCAGAAAGGTTGGCAGTTTGGTGGTTCAAATCCCTAGTCCCGCATAACGGAGTGAGCTCCCGTTACTTGTCCCAGCTTCTGCCAACCTAGCAGTTCAAAAGCATATAGATGGTTCCTATTTTTTCTATTTGCATTTTTTATGTGCTTTTGAACTGCTAGGTTGGTAGAAGCTGGGACAAGTAACGGGAGCTGACTCTGTTACGCGGCGCTCGGGATTCGAACTGCAGAACTGCCAACCTTTCTGATTGACAATCTCAGCGTCTCCTGTGTGCCTTTGCCGCTGAATCATGCCGGCCCCATGACAACGGAGATGTCTTCGAACAGCACTGGCTCTTCGGCTTTGAAACGGAGATGAGCACCGTCCCCTAGAGTCGGGAACGACTAGCACATATGTGTGAGGAGAACCTTTACCTTTTACCTAAAAATGTCTAAGGAGATTCTGAGTCATCCAGGTGACGGTTGTCCCAAAGGTGTTTTTTTAAGAGTGATTTCCACTTTCGAGATGGCTGCAACTTTGCTTCCTTTACTTCCTTTGCTCATAATAACAGCATAGAACCAGTGGTGGGTTTCAAAAATTGTTCGAATCTACTCTGTGGGTGTGGCCTCCTTTGTGGGAGTAGCTTGCTGCCCATGTGACCAGATGGGAGTGGCTTGCTGCCCATGTGACCGGATATGAAGATGCTGGACGACACTTGTCAGAACCACCTTAAATTACCTCACACACTGCACTGGCATGCATCAGAATAGGATGTAAACTTGTTTCTTAAAAGGCATCTTTGGTTTGCGTTAAAACAACTTCAACACACGCAATGTTCTGATTGCACCACAAATGCAGTAGTCATCCTTACCTTTCACAGAGGCACTCAGTTTTATAAATAGGAGCATGATAGTGTAGAATAATCATATCCAAGGACCAGTGGAACCTCTTCTGTAGGTGTGGCCTGCTTTCCGGGTCCACTGGTGGAACCTCTTCTAACCGGTTCGGTAGATTTGACGAACCGGTTCTACCGAATAGGTGCGAACTGGTAGGAACCCACCTCTGCATAGAACCCTTTACTTTAATTTCTGCTGAAAGAGCTACTGTGTTTACAGGAAGGTGCCATCGGCTGGTTATCATGGACCTATAGCCACAGATACCATAACTCACCATCTTTGTTTCTCTCCTTCCGTTTCTCCCCTGCCCTGATAGCTGCTCTTATTCAACCATCAGCTACTGCTCAACCAAGACTCTTGGCTGATTTCTCATCTTTTCCTCTGTCGTCTTCTGTCATTTGGGGTTAATACATAGCAGCCACAAAACATGCTCCTAGTCACTGGTGAGTCTTGAAACTTCTGTCTAGTTGTATGGATCGATCTGGGATTTCCCCAACTAACACCTTGAATACCAAGGTGTTCGTTCCGGGATGGGTGCGAAGTGAGATTCAGCTTAATGTCACTGCCCCTTCATTTAATAACCAAGAATGGTATTTGGGGAGGGAATCATTCTGTGCTGGAGGACTACTTATTGGGGGTTGTTTTCACCCGTGACCCATCAAGACCGTGCTCGACTAAGCCATGCCCGATTAAACCGCGTCGCTGATGTCATCAACAGAGCGACAACAGCCAGCACGGAGAAAGAAGGGCGCTTTAAATAGCGCTTTGAAAGCAAGCCGATTCAACTTAAGGTAAGGGTTAGGTTTAGGGTTAGGTTTAGGGTTAGGTTTAGGGTTAGGTTAAGGGTTAGGTTAAGGGTTAGGTTAAGGGTTAGGGTTAACTTTAGGGTTAGGTTAAGGGTTAGGATTAGGTTTAGGGTTAGGTTAAGGGTTAGGTTTAGGGTTAGGGTTAGGGTTAGGGTTAGGGTTAGGGTTAGGGTTAGGTTAAGGGTTAGGTTTAGGGTTAGGTTTAGGATTAGGTTTAGGGGGGTTAGGTTTAGGTTTAGGGGTTAATTTTAGGTTTAGGGTTTACAGCGTGCTTCTGTCTCCACGTTGTTGTTGCCCTTTTGATGATGTCAGTGACGCGGTTTAGTCGGGCGCGGTTTAGTTGAGCGCGGTTTTGTGGTGGAACTGTTTTCACCATCTCTTTGCGCATGTGGAAGGAGGGGAGTTTCCCGCTGAGGCCAACTGTCCAGCATTCCAACCTGATGATAATTTTTGACCTGGACAGTTGGGTGAATTATGATTGGACTATGGACCGGGGTTCCAAGGGGAGGGGAGTGAATCATGTATTGATATCTATTGCTTTTGCGCCCTTTTACTCAGATTCAGCTTTGCTTTGCTTCCCATCATTTATAATCAGTAAAAGTACACTTAATTCTGAAACCATGAGTGGTTTCTTTCTTGGTTATTAAGTGAAGGGGCAGTGACACATTTGCTTAATGGCCCTTTGAAGTTAAAACGGCACTGAGAAAAGTGACTTCACACTTCTGACCGTTGTAGCGTTATCCATGGTCACGTGATCAAAATTCAGACGCTTGGCAACTGGTGCACATTCATGATGGTTGCAGTGTCCTGAGGTCATGTGATCCTCTTTTGTGACCTTCGGACAAGCAAAGTCAGTGGGGAAACCAGAGCCTCATCGTGCTGCCAACTTAACAACTGCAGAGATCCCTCTAACAACTGTGGCAAGAAAGGTTGTCGCTTAACAACTGTCTTGCTTAGCAATGCAATTAGGGACTCAGTCCCGGTCATAAGTCTAGGGCTACCAGTACAGTGAAATTTTGTTTCCTTAAGGGGAAAAAAAATTATGTTAAACATATTGAGTTGCGGTGGTGCAGTGGTTACAGTGCGGTACTGCAGGCTACTTCTGCTGCCTGCCGGCTGCCTGCAGTTTGGTAGTTTGAATCTCACCAGGCTCAAGGTTGATTCATCCTTCCATCTTTCTGAGGTCGGTAAGATGAGGACCCAGATGGTTGGGGGCAAGAGGTTGACTGTGTAAACCACTTAGAGAGGGCTATAAAAGTATTGTGAAGCGGTATATAAGTCTAAATGCCATTCCTTCCTTACTTCCTTACTTCCTTTCGTCCTTCCTTCTTTCCTTCCTTCCCTCTTTCCTTTCTTCCTTCTCTCCATCCCTCCCTCCCCCCCCCCAGTGCTTAGAATGCAGTATTTCAGGCTAATTCTGTTAATTGCCATTCTTGATTCTGACCGGCTCAAGGTTGACTCAGCCTTCCATCCTTCCAAGGTGGGTAAAATGAGGAGCCAGATTGTTTGGGGGGGGGGGCAATAGGCTGACTCTAAACTGCTTAGAGAGGTCTGTAAATACTGCGAAGCGGTATATAAATCTAAGTGCTATTCCTTCCTTCCTTCCCTCCATCTCTCTATCCCTTCATCCCTCCCTTCCCTCCCAGCGGTTAAAATGCAGCGTTTCAGGCTAATTCTGCTGATTGCCACCATTCTTGATTCTGACCAGCTCAAGGTTGACTCAGCCTTCCCTCCTTGTGAGGTGGGTCAAACGAGGACCCAGATTGTTGAGGGCAAGAGGCTGACTCTGTAACCTCTTAGAGAGGGCTGTGAAGCACTGTGATGCGGTATATAAATCTAAGTGCTGTGGCTACAAGGGTAGCTGCATAAGGCTAGCTCCTATTTGGTCAAACATAACAAGCAGCATATTATATAAAAAGCATCCAGGTTCCCCATTTCCATGGGATCACACTTTTTCTCTAAATAAAACAATCCAGAATACACAAAGAATGAAAATCAAGACTATATAATGAAAGACAAAGTATAAATAAAAAGGGAAATCAGAGCTGGAAGAATTAAAAACAAAAAGAAAACAAGGTTGACCTTAATACAATTCAAGCAGATGGCTTTCATCCTAATCTAGGTATTCCTGTCCATCTTTGCTCATTTTCTCTATAAATAGTCCCATGTATTTGGAACAGTACTTTGGTGTAGTGGTTAAAAGTACTAGGAGACCATGAATTCCAGCCTTGGCTTAGGCAATAACCCAGATGGGTGATGGGGCGGGAACAGTCATTCACTCTCAATCAAGGGAACTTTTTTATTTATTTATTTAAGAAAATTTATGTGGCTATCCAGTTCAGTCTTGGTGACACCTGGTGAGTTAGGACATCAATTTCCAGAAATGCTGTCATATCCATGTAGTTGCAAGAACTTGGCTGGAAGGTACACTCAGGAACCAGTGAAATTTAGAATATACATTCTAAAATCATTGCACTAAAGGCAGAATTCACTTCTGGACTTGGCAATTACATCTGGCAATTACTGTATTTTTCAGAGTATAAGATGCACTTTCCCCCCCAAAAGGGGGTGAACATTTGGGTGCATCTTATACACCAAATGTAATCCCAGCCACCCACCCACCCCCAACGTTTGGCCTCTGTGTCCCAGGTATTTGCTTCATTGAAGCAAACAATGAACAGCCTGTTTCAGTTTCAGCTTCAGCAGAGCCTGATTAGCACAAGCAGCTGATTGTCGGTTGGATCGGCTCCTGACGATCAGCTGCAGGAATTGCCATTGCCTATTGCCACCTCTGTGCGTCCCATTTTTTGCCTCCGCATCCCATTTTTGGCTTCTGTGTGCCCCAATTTTGGCCTCTGCGCACCCCATTTTTTGCCCATTCTGATCCTTGCTTCCTGAAATGGGTGGAAAATGGGGCACCTAGAGGACGAAAATGGGACACAGAGGTCGAAAATGCAGCGTGAGAAGGCGGCATTAGGCTATGGCAATCCCTGCAGCCTGAAACAGCTGATCATGGGGAGGCCTGACAATCAACTGCTTGTGCTAATCAGGCTGTACTGAAAGTGAAACTGAAATAGGCTGTTTGCTGTTTGCTGCAAGGAGGCAAATTGCTGGGAGGCAGAGGCAGATTTTTTTTCTTGTTTTCCTCCCCCAAAGCTAGGTGCATCCTATACTTCGGAGCATCTTAACAGTCACTCGAGCCCTTGTGACCTCTAGGCTGGAATACTGCAACGTGCTCTACATGGGGCTGCCCTTGAAGAGCATCCGGCGACTTCAGCTAGTCCAGAATGCGGCCGCGCGAGTGATTGTGGGCGCACTGCGGTTCACCCACATAACACCTATCCTCCGTGAGCTGCGCTGGCTACCTGTTGATCTCCGGGTGCGCTTCAAGGTGCTACTTACCATCCATAAAGCCCTCCATGGTAGTGGATCTGAGTACTTGAGAGACCGCCTCCTGCCAATTACCTCCCTTCGACCTATTAGATCGCACAGATTAGGCCTCCTCCGAGTTCCATCCGCCAGTCAGTGCCGACTGGCGACTATGCGGAGGAGAGCCTTCTCAGTAGCAGCTCCAACCCTTTGGAACGATCTCCCCGTGGAGATTCGCACCCTCACCACCGTCCAGACCTTCCGCACAGCCCTTAAGATCTGGCTATCCCGTCAGGCCTGGGGATGAAGATTCTAATCCGCCCCACCCGAATGCTGAATGAAAGTTGTGTTTTATTGTTTTACTTTTTTTTTACTCACGTATTGTCTTATGTTTTGTCTTGCACTTCCCCTCCCATGAATTGTAAGCCGCCCTGAGTCCCCTTAGGGAAAAGGGCGGCCTATAAATGTCAATAAAATCTAAATCTAAATCTAAATCTTATACTCCGAAAAATACGGTACATTCAGAGCTTCGTTGATAAGAGGGATTGATAAAGCCTTCTTGTCTTTATTTGGAGTCCACCAATAAGCAGCCTGTTGATCAAATATGGTTCAGCTTTCACTGAAGCAGATTCCAACTGCATGGATTTTCCTTGTATAAAACCATACCACTCTTCAATAAAATCAGTATAAAGCCACACTTCTCAAATCGTATTAAAACATCTTTAAAAATTTGTCCAAACTGTTTTAAGTCTTATCAAAATTGAAATACACAAAGATCTCATCCTAAAAAGGTTCAGTTCTAAATTCATTCCTATTCTTAACCATTCAGAGTTTTTTTCTTTTTTAACAAATAATAATTTAACTGCATATCCTCTACACTGCATATTACAAAGGAAGCACTTTTGCAAAAGTGAACTCCCTCCTAAATCTACTGATCTGCAATAAAACCATTCATGGACTTTGGTTTTTATGTGGATGCAAAAGTCTGTATGGTGGATTGAGTTTATGACACAGCAGGCAATGGTACTAGGAGATGGCATTGGCTGGGCATTAATTAATATTGTTGTTGTTGTTGTTGTTATTGTTTAGGAGAGGATCATTTAATCCATTCTTCATTCCATTCTTCATACACTCCCCTTCAGTATCGCTGAGAGAATCTTCTTCTTCTTCTTCATCATCACTCCGTTCATCTTTAACATTCTAGGAAGGAAGAATACCAAAAGCATTAAAAAAAGCCAATTGTGGATGGCTTGGTGTTACAGAAACCAAGGAGGATAATGTGACCTTTAAAAGAGGTAAAGGACCATAGTGATTGATTGTCAGGCACAAAGGATCAAGACTATCAGTGAAGTTGGGTTACCATTCCACTGTGTTGTGGATAAATATTTGTGAAAAGAAAAGAAAGAAAAATTCTCAAGCAATAATGAAGGAATATCAGATTTTATACTCCTATGTGTATTTGGACATCTTTTCAATTGTTGTTAGTTGTGAAATCATGTCTGACCCATCATGACCCCATGGACAACGTTCCTCCAGGCCTTCCTGTCCTCTACCATCCTCTGGAGTCCATTTAAGCTCACACCAACTGCTTCAGTGACTCCATCCAGCCACCTCATTCTCTGCTGTCCCTTTCTTCTTTTGCTTTCTGCCTTTCCCAGCATTAGGCTCTTCTCCAGTGAGTCCTTCCTTCTCATTAGGTGGCCAAAGTATTTGAGTTTCATCTTCAGGATCTGGCCTTCTAAAGAGCAGTCAGGGTTGATCTCCTCTAGGACTGACTGGTTTGATCGCCTTGCTGTCCAAGGGACTCGCATGAGTCTTCTCCAGCACCAGAGTTCAAAGGCCTCCATTCTTTGGTGCTCAGCCTTCCTTATGGCCCAACCTTATGGTCCAACCAAACTAGGCAATATCATCAGTGCTATGTGTGAAGAGGAGGAGGACTATGGGGTCCGTGGTGCTCTCTGAGCTTGGTAGTTTTCTTGCAGACATTTCATTACCTAAACCAGGTAACATCATCAGTCCTTGCAGACATTGCATTGAGTAATGAAACGTCTTCAAGAAAACAACCAGGCCCCGAGTACACCAAGAACTCTATAGACTACCTCCTCTCTGTCCCCCTCCCTGCAAATCTTACTCCCTTCCAGCATTGATGATGTTCCCTAGTTGGGTAATGAAACATCTGCAAGAAAACCACCAAGCTCAGAGAACACCAAGGACCCCATAGTCCTCATCTTCCTCCTCCTCTATGCACACCCCATTCCCTTCTAGCACTGATGATGTTATCTAGTTGGGTAATGAAACATCTGCAAGAAAACCACCAAGCTCAGAGAGCATCAAGGACCCCATAGTCCTCCTCCTCCTCTCTGCATACTGCATTCCCTTCTAGCACTGATGATGTTACCTAGTTGGATAGTGAAATGCCTGCAAGAAAACCACCAATCTCAGAATACACCAACGACCCCATAGTCGTTGTCCTCTTCCTCCCATTCCCTTCTAGCACTGATGATGTTAACTAGTTGGGTCATGAAACATCTGCAAGAAAACCACCAAGTTCAGGGAGCATCAACAATCCCTCATTTTAACCCTGAACAATCAATATTTTCCTTTATCGGTACCACATATAGGCGTCAAACACTTCAAAAAACGTGCAAGTTTGGGATTGCCCATTTCCACCTCGGTACGCTTAGTTTCCATGCAAACAGAGCCAAGAAAGGGCAGAAAACGAAAACACGAACTCCACCACAGCACAAACTTCCTGGGGTTCAGTCTTTTGTCTTTTCCAAAGCTATACGCAGAAGTGTATCCAAACAAACAATCCACAGTGTAAATATTGAAAGATAAACTTGGCACACAATCAGAGAAAGGGAAGGAAAAGCATCTTTCCGCATACAAACAATTGATGAGGAGTCACTTTGGCCAAATCACCCCTAGGACTTCCTGGATAGAATTTCCCTTTGCCCTTCACATAAGGCAACATCATGACTGTCATTAGGATTGTACAGAGACTGGGGGGTGAGGGGAACCCTCCATGAATCAAAAAAATAATATATAGGGAGAGGAAATATTTTGATGGAATATATAAATAAATAAGTTAATGCTGACTTTTGCTTTTGGAATATCCAAGGGAAAGGTATCTGCATAATTGCTCTGTTGAAACATATGTGAAATTTAGCCTGACAGCATTAAGCATATTAAGGAGCCCAACCCGTTCTGAATGAAATGAATATATGTATATTGTTTGGCTAGAAGCATAACAGAGTAATAATTCCATGTATGGAGATCTATTTCAAAAGTGAAGTTTTGTTCATTTCAATCAGCGGTGGCATTCAATTTTTTTTTTACTACCAGTTCTGTGAACATGTCTTGGTGGGCATGGCAGGGGAAGGATACTGTGAAATCCCCATTTCCTCCCAATCAGCTGGGACTCAGGAGGCAGAGAATAGATGAGATCAGTCAGAGGTGGTATTTACCGGTTCTCTGAACTACTCAAAATTTCCAGAGGCCATTTAAGCTCACGCCTACTGCTTCGGTGACTCCATCCAGCCACCTCATTCTCTATCGTCCCCTTCTTCTTTTGCCCTCAATCTTTCCCAGCATTTCCAGCTCTTTTCCAGTGAGTCCTTCCTTCTCATTAGGTGGCCTAAGTCTTTGAGTTTCATCTTCAGGATCTGGCCTTCTAAACAGCAGTCAGGGTTGATTTCCCCTAGGACTGACCAGTTGGTTCACCTTGCAGTCCAAGGGACTCACAGGAGTCTTCTCCAGCACCAGAGTTCAAAGGCTTCAATTCTTTAGCGCTCAGCCTTTCTTATGGTGCAACTTTCACAGCCATCCATAGCCTTGACTAGACACACTTTTGCTGGCAGGGTGATGTCTCTGCTTTTTAGGATGCTGTCTAGCTTTGCCATAGCTTTCCTCCCCAGGAGCAAGCGTCTTTTAATTTCTTGGCTGTAGTCCCCATCTGCAGTGATCTTGGAGCCCAGGACAATAAAATCGGTCACTACCTCCATTTTATCTCCAATATTATCAATATTGTAGAATATTATCACTTCTTATATCTGCCCAACCACAATGCTTCATTTCTGGTATGTTTCAGTATCATTTGGCTGAATCCAGTGGAGAGATAACAACTGCAGACTAAACGGTTTTTAAATACCGGTTGCAGACTTCATTAATTCTGTTAACTATGTTACTGAAATTCAATAAGTTCCCCCAGGGCACAGGTCTTTGGACACATGTCAAAAGCCCAGGTAGTCATGTGTGAACCCCAACGTCCCACTGCTTTCTGAGTGAATCCAATTATAAATCCATTCTTGGCAGTAAAACAAAGGACAGCATACTGGGACTTTTAGCCTTGTTTTAAGTGACTTTGTTAACCCTAAAATGATGCTTTGGATCAAACTAAAGGGTTCCTTGTTATGAGAATTTGGCCACCTTAAAGCTAACCCAAACCAATCCAAACAAAAATGGAGATAATAAGATTTAGTGTATCCTGCTGGGTACTGTAATTGGAGGGATTCAAAGGGAAATTGTAGGCTTGCATTTTCCTCAAATCTTTTGAAACTTTCCTCTATGTATATTCATATATTTTGAAAGATCATTGACAATGCAGTTTGTTTTCTAGTCCATGGTGAATACAAAGACTAACAATATTCCTGAACGATCCATTTTAGTTTGCAATTTTGCCTCTTCTCGGTTTCTTCTCATCTATGAACTACCGTAAGCAATTATTAGCACTTAATCATTAACACTTAGGTAAAAGTAAAGGTTCCCCTCGCACATATGTGCTAGTCGTTCCTGACTCTAGGGGGCGGTGCTCATCTCCGTTTCAAAGCCAAAGAGACAGCGCTGTTTGAAGATATCTCTGTGGTCACATGGCCGGCATGACTAAATGCCGAAGGCACACAGAAGACGCTGACATTGTCAATCAGAAAGGTCGGCAGTTTGGCGGTTCGAATCCCTAGCGCCGCATAACAGAGTGAGCTCCCGTTATTTGTCTCAGCTTCTACCAACCTAGCAGTTCGAAAGCACGTAAAAAAATGCAAGTAGAAAAAATAGGAACCATCTTGGTGGGAAGGTAACAGTGCTCCATGCACCTTTGGCATTGAGTCATGCCAGCCACATGACCACGGAGACGTCTTCGGACAGCGCTGGCTCTTTGGTTTTGAAACAGAGATGAGCACCGTCCCCTAGAGTCAGGAACGACTAGCACATATGTGCAAGGGGAACCTTTACCTTTACCTTACAAAAGAAAAGCAATACAGTTGTATTGTGTGATGGTGTACACTTGATGTTTTTATATTTGCTTTCTATTTTGCGATTGATCTCAGGCAGGCCGGACAAGAGAAGCGAAAGAGATGTAAAATTCCCAGGTTTGCTCTCTCCTGTAAGAATTCTCTCCCTGCCAAATGTTTCAGTTTGACTTGAACTTAACTTCAAACATTTAATACTCTACATCTAATTATTATACCAATTCCAGCCTTCTAAAGAAGGAAGCTGTACAAAATGTAATCTTCTTACCTAAGGAAAAAGGCAGGGAGGGGGGAATGGAATTCTAGACGCTTACAGCAAGATTCCACTTGTTTAAATCCTTGGCTAGCTAAGAGGAAGTGACACCATCTTCCCAATTTTTTTTCAAAAGCCACCCAGATGTTGGAGGGAGTTGGACTGTCACGGAGATACTCAAAAAATGCTTTCTCACAGAAACCGCAGTCAGTTCGACAGCATTTTGAGGCCTGGTTTGGAGACTGAATTGAAGAGGTTTATGGCCAAAACATTGGGGAGGGAGGGAAAGGGGACATTGGATATTAAACAATATACAAAATGGCGCTGAGATAGTGACATGTGACATTTTATGAACTGTTCCAGTCTCTCCCCATAAGGTGCATCAAATTCTAACATGAAAAAATAAGCTCTATCCTTATTATTAGTAATGTTAATAACTAATAGTAATAAGTAATATTACTAATTACTTATAATAAGATCAGGTTATTGGTGAGGGATTGTGCACCCTTCAAATGAAGATAGTTTGGGCAGGAAGAAAAGGAGAAGACATCAACCCATCTCTCTCTGACATGATGTTTCTTTATGAGCCCTGGTGGCACAGTGGTTAGAATGCAGTATTGCATGCTAACTCTGCCGACTGTCAGCAGTTCGATTGTGACCGGTTCAAGGTTGACTCAGCCTTCCATCCTTTTGAGGTTGATAAAAATGAGGACCCAGATGGTTGGGGGTGATAGGCTGAGTCCATAAACTGCTTAACGAGGGCTGTAAAGGACTGTGAAGTAGTATATAAGTCTAAGTGCTATTGCTATCTTCCTCCATTCCTTCCTTCCATCCATTCATCCCTCCTTCCCAGTGGTTAGAAGGCAGTATTGAAAGCTAACTCTGCCAACTGCCAGGAGTTCGGTCCTGACCAGCTCAATGTTGCCTCAGCCTTCCATCCTTCCGAGGTGGGTAAAATGAGGTCCCAGATTGTTGGGGGCAAGAGGCGGACTCTGTAAACAGCTTAGAGAGGGCTGTAAAGGACTATGAAGTAGTATATAAGTCTAAGTGCTATTGCTGTTTAGATGCACTCAACATTCTCCCATCACGGAGGGAAAAAAATTGAATCCTGACGTGTTTTTTCCTTACATCCAAGAAAGTTTTGTCCGTTGGATTTGGCAGATTGAAATTAGAAGTCCCAAAGCTCTTTCTCTGGTTGTGTAATAGACAAAGGCTCCAAAAAGAGGGTTTCAAATAGTTTGACTTTATAGGTTCAACTCACTTAAGAAAAACTTCCACGAGATGTGGAGATAACAAGAATTGACATGGTGTCTAAGGGAAATTTTTCAGGGAATGGTCATCCCTATCAATTGGTCTGTTCTAAGGTTGGGAGCAAACATCAGAGAAAGACTGTGGGTTTTTATTCATGTGTCTGCTGGAAGTGATTGGCTTGCAGTTGGTGGAAACATTATTCTGTCTAAGTGAAAATAGGTTGGAAAGGCCCATTCTTGAGTCTGGAATTAGGATGTCCCAGGGGATCTAGCACATTAACAGATGTTTGGTTTGGAAAAAGTGAACAGCAAAGTAGATCCATAATCAGCAAAGTTGAAATACAGGAAAGTTAAAACAAGCGGTAAAGTTGTGAATGGTCCACGTAACAAAATGGCATTGATATCTGTCAATGTCATCAATTCATCAACTTTTGGCACATGCATTGCCATGGTGACCGTTTGTTTTCCTCCTGTATGCTTCACTGAAATTTAAGGAGTAGAATATTTTATATATTCTATATATATATATGAAGCCCAAAGATCTGATTTGTCAAGACCAAGATCAACACTGCCCCTCCACCTTGCATTTCATGAGAATGTGATCCAAAGTGATCAGGGTTGTAAAGTAAAGGAAATGATCTGAGAAATCTGTTGGATCGCTGAGTATCTATGACAGCCAAATCGGAAAGAGGGAGAAAAAGAGAATTTAAGACAATCAGCCATCCCAGTGAGGAAATATATTCTTCCATCAAGTCAAGTCATGGTTGATATAGGAAGTCTAGCAATAGCAATAAGCACTTAGACTTGTATACCACTTTACAGTGCTTTCCAGCCCTCTCTAAGTGGTTTACAGAGTCAGCATATTGCCCCCAACAATTTGGGTCCTCATTTTACCGTCCTTGGAAGGATGGAAGGATGAATCAACCTCGAGCCTGGTGGGATTTGAACTGCCAAATTGCAGGCAGCTGACAGTCAGCAGAAGTAGCCTGCAGTACTGCACTCTAACCACTGCACCACCGAGGCTCTAACTCTAACAAGTCTACCAATTATATTAGACTCAATAGGCCAATGTGTTTTTTTTAAGGATGGTCTTAAGAGGTTGGTCTTCCATCTACTGGAGGAAGCAGTTGAAAAACTTGATTTTGAAGAAAAGTGATTTCTAGAATCAAGACCATCAATCAATAACTCATTTAGAGAATGAATTGTATCTCCAGAGGAAATAAGTGGACAGAATAGTTAAAGATAAATCACTAGAAAATAATTTCGCAAGAACCTGGAAAGTGATTTGGGTTGATCCAGAGATTCCAGTCAATTTTTCACAAGGACCACAACCATTCTCACCTCAAATATCCAAAACTGAATACCTCTGGATAGAGCATGCACAGACCACACACTGCTTACCTTGTCATTGTCTATTTTAGCCCAAGCTGGTATAGGAATCCTGAGCACCTGGAAAGGGTAACTGGTTGTAGAATAAACAACAGCCAAGATGCAAGATGCTAGTGGTGGGTTGGCCCAGGTTTTATGCCCAGATTTGAGGCTTAGCACAAGGCAGGTAATGCATGTTATCGTGAGTGCTTAGAAAATCGGGGTTTTGCTAGTTGTAGAGCAAACTCGGCAGTTTCTAACAGCCCTAGTTATTACTAAGATTGGCTAAAGTCAAAAAAGTTTGTAAATTTGTGAAGATGAGCATTAGCTTGGGAAAGACTTATCGCAACGTTCCATTCTTTTAGAGAACTCCTCAATTTCCAGCAGAACATAAACATAACTGTCTTCCATTAGAAGGATCCTAAAGTCCATCCTTACCTTCAAAAAATGAATTTCTTCAGAATCTTGAAAATTAAATAGCTCCAATAGAGGAAAGCCTGGGTTTTGCTAGTTGTAAACCAAACCCTGAAGTTTCTAATGGCCATGGGTGAAGCTACTATTCTTCTTCTCATCTTTTCTATTACCTATCCCCTTTTCTACTTAGGACTATAACTTTGTTGCGTGAATCTTTATGATTTATATTGTTTAATTACATTTCCTAGTATGATTTATGTTCACTGATTATTTAGTATCCTATGACTATCCCTAAGTGTTATATCTTATGATTTATGATGGATGCATTGCTATGATGAATATGATCATGATTTATTATTTATAGCTTTTATGAAGACTGAGAGCTGTACAAATTCCTTGTGTGTCCAATCACGCTTGGCCAATAAAGAATTCTATTCTATTCTCTATTCTACTCTCTACTCTTTACTTTCTTCTCTATTCTCTATTCTAAAATTTCTATTCTAAATTCCCTATCTTATCCTATTCTAT
The DNA here is from genome assembly GCF_051295495.1 of Thamnophis sirtalis. Lineage (NCBI taxonomy): Eukaryota > Metazoa > Chordata > Lepidosauria > Squamata > Natricidae > Thamnophis > Thamnophis sirtalis. The sequence continues at coordinate 15,709,717 of NW_028261382.1, read as the reverse complement.
TTTCTGTTCTATTCTATATTCTATTCTATATTTTACTCTATATTCTATTCTATATTTTACTCTATATTCTATTCTATATTCTACTCTCTACATTCCTATTCCCATTCCCATTCCATTCCATTCTTTTCTATTCTATTCTATTCCACCCTGTGTTCTGTTCTGTTCTGTTCTGTTCTGTTCCATGCCATTCCATTCATTCCATTCCATTCCATTCCTTTCCTTTCCATTCTATTCTATTCCACCCTGTGTTCTGTTCTGTTCCATGCCATTCCATGCCTTCCATTCCATTCCATTCCATTCTATTCTATTCTATTCCACCCTGTGTTCTGTTCTGTTCTGTTCCATGCCATTCCATTCATTCCATTCCATTCCTTTCCATTCTATTCTATCCCACCCTGTGTTCTGTTCTGTTCCATGCCATTCCATGCCTTCCATTCCATTCCATTCCATTCCATTCCATTCTATTCTATTCTATTCTATTCTATTCTATTCTATTCTATTCTATTCTATTCTATTCTATTCTATTCTATTCTATTCTAGAGATCTAAGCCTAAAAGACCAGAAGAGTTTGTGAATTTATGAAGGGGAACCTTATATTATGAGAGACTGATATAACACTCAATTCTTTTAGAATCCCCCAATTTCCAGCAGAACATAACCATGGCCATCTTCCATTAGAAGGATACTGAAGTCCATCCTTACCTTCACAAAAATGAACTTCTTCAGAATCTTGAAAACTAAGTAGGCCCAATAGAGGTGAAGACCCTGCAGGATCAATAGCTGCCCATTGTATACAAAATATGCGATCACAAGTGTCTGGGTATAAAACACAGGATAATATATCGAGGCCCGTAAAATCCTGTTAGGAAAACAAGAAGGGGGAAAAAAAAACCAGTTGGATTATAGGCTGTTGTCATTTCTCCTATCCTAAATTAAAGCATAAATATTCATATAGGCCAGTGATGGTGAACCTTTTCAGCACCGAGTGCCCAAACCGGAACACATGTACTGGACTGCCGGAAACCCGAAAACCAACTGGCTGGTGCGCATGCATGCACCAGCCACCTGGTTGTCAGGTTTCTAGTGTGTACATGCACGGTGGGCAGCTGGTATTTGCATGCACTAGCATGCCAGAAATCCGAAGACCAGGTGCCCAGCCGGTCTTTGGGTTTCTGGCGCGCCAGTGTGTGTGTGTGAAGACCAGCTCGCTGGCACGCATGCGCACACTGAAAACCAGAAGAGCAGCTGGTGATGGCATGCGTGCCCAAGAGAGGGCCCTTTGTGCCACAGGTTCGCCATCAGAGATATCGTGTCATCGTTCCAAATATCATTCAGAATTAAATCAGAGTCCAAGGCAGAGCTATCCTTAAAGTTCCAATTTAATAAGACAGGCATGTTGGCACAACTGTGGAATCTCAAATCTAAAAGCTTCCTGGGATTCCACCCAGTTGAAAATTCATGATCTTATCCCCACACCCATAAATCCATCACATGGTCCAATCTTCTTTGCCCATGCTGGCATTTCCACCCATCTAGTTCCGGTCAGGTGCAGAGGTGCAGAGACAAAAGATGACTTTGGGCTTCTAGAAAGGAATGACAACAACACATTCTACAATTCTACTCTTTTCTATTCCCCCTCTCAATTACTACACTAATGAAACAGCATAGAAAAATATTAGAGAGTGTGGCAGGCCTAAAAGTAATATAACTGCAGGCCTGACATATAGGTTATGAATATGTTTGAATCATGTTTGGCATCCAGCTTAAAAATATCCAGAGAGTCATTTCTTTCCCAGGTGTTTGCTGAGAACAGGCATTGCGCCCAGCCATCACGATTTTTCAAGCCAAACAACCCGGAACACAACTTACCAACATGGAAAGAGGATGAGCCGTGTGATAAAGAACACAACTGCGAAAATGATAAACAGAACACTGCAGGTATTGTCCCAGCGAGCATAGTTGAACATCTTTGCAGCCTGAAATTGAACAATTGGGAGAAGTTACCACCTTGGGGTAGTCTCCTGAAGAAGGAATCCGCTGTAACCGGTGGTTGTGGCAGTGAAATTCCTTCTCGGGATAAAATGTAAATGCCTTTATAACACCTTTAGCAAAGGTTGGAAGTGGCTTCTTTATTTTATTTTATTTTTAATCTTTGCTTTTTTCTTTGTTTTCCCCTTTATTTCTTACGTGTATAATTTTTTTTACTTTTCTTTTCCTTTTTTAAATTTATCTTATTTTTACTCTGTAAAAATGTCTTCAATAAATGTAAATCAATTGCAATAAATATATTATGGACTATACATATGCGCACCGAGATCAGGGGTAGGTTCCTGCCGGCATTACTACTGGTTTGGTGCCCAAAATTTTTTTTGCGCATGTGCAAAACAGAAAATAAAGATGGCGGTGCCCAGGATAGACCAGTTACTAGCTATTTGGCCAAACAGGGCCAAACTGGCAGGAACCTACCTCTGACAGAGATACATATACATTCCCTCTGAATCCTAATTAAAGAGGAATCCATTGTTTTCCCATTTTCATAACTTTAGGAAGAGATTTACCTTTGAGGAAATAAATGTTATGCTGGACATTTGTTCCGTGAACATTGCTAGTTGGTAGCTATCATGGACAAAAAGTACAATATTTACATCTCAATTACAGGGATTGGCCTAGAAGATGTAACACTGCTTCCCAATAAAAGGACAGAAGACCCCTTTGACAAAAATAGTTTCAGACAGTGTCTTGAAGATTTATGTTCATAGAACTGGTTCCAATGTTCAGTTCGGTAGCAACACTGAGAGACAACCTTGGTTGTGGTGGGGAATGGGGGAAATGAGCTGGGTTAGGACATAGTTTCTTTTTGGACAGAAGACCACAAGGTAATGCTTTTTCTGGACCAAATAGGCCAATGTTTCATGTCGATAGGATAGCTCTGTTCTCACCTAGGCTCCCCAAAAGCACGAAGCTGACTCCTAGGCTTGATTTTAAAAAAACCTTTTATTTAGTTTAAAGTGAATTCCTCTGCAGCAAAGTCCCGGCTAACAATCTTTCAAGAGATTTCACTACAGACCTTTATCAGGCTTGGAGAGCTGCCAGGCCGATATCTTCCAAACACCACTTTGTAGTAGACAATATTTGGCAAGAAGTCAGGAACAGATCTTCACCCTAATGAATTGAACTAATTGTCTCCTGCAAACTCCATTTCCCTTTTGCTCCTCTTTATTCCCTATGGAAGGGGCCATTCACCATCCACCTATGGCTTTTCTCCCGAGTCGACCCTTGTTCTTTAGCTGTTCCGTTCTCCTGGCAGCTCTGCGCATTTGCACACTAGGAACAGGCTCCAGCTGTTCTTCTGCCCTACTGATCTCTGGCTCCGAAGGCAGCTGATAACTGTCAGATGGTCCTGGCCCCATTTCTGCTTCTGACACAGAGCCCTCATCAGAGCCTTCCCCAGACTCCAGGACTGGCCCATGTTCCTCCCCAACCTCCTCACTGTCTGAATCTGCTGCCAGATCCGTTGCCCACTGGCAGGCCACAACAAGCTCATCATTCAGGCTCAAGACTCATATATAACTCCTCCAGATACCACAATGAATGAAAAACAATACTAACGAAATCCCATGACTTGTGTAACTAAGCACAAGCACCTACAAGATGTTGAGGTTTACCTCCAGCCAGATATCTGCAGAATCGTGGACAATCATCACCAGTGTTCCAAGACGCAGGTAATTGGCACTATAGGAACAGAACATCAAGCCAAGGGCGGCAAAATGATGCACCACATGGGCCATGAAATCCTGAGGAGAAGAAATTGAGAAACTGACTTCTCAAAGCCAAGACGGTGTTGGAAGATGGAGAGTGATGGCTCTATCTTAGGAAAATTAGGGTGGAGGTACCAAAACCCAGGCGCCCAAAAAGGATTCTGAATGAGGAGATGAAAATAAAGACCTCTTCTTTTTAACTGCTTCAAAGCCATAAAAGAACAGTCCCAGGGATTGGTTTCGTAGAGAGAGAGATTTTCCCGTGGAAAGGGACATGGTTTCATATGCTGCCTGCATTCCGTAGATGGGGCTTCACTTAAGGAGCCGAGGTGGCGCAGTGGTTAGGGTGCAGTACTGCAGGCCACTTCAGCTGACTGTTATCTGCAGTTCAGCAGTTCAAATCTCACCGGCTCAAGGTTGACTCAGCCTTCCATCCTTCTGAGGTGGGTGAAATGAGGACCCAGACTGTGGGGGCGATATGCTGACTCTGTAAACCGCTTAGAGAGGGCTGAAAGCCCTATGAAGCGGTATATAAGTCTAACTGCTATTGCTATTGCTATTGTTTGCGTGGTCTGGTTGCTGAAATACCACGGACCATTTGCCACATGGACTGGGGGTTGGGGACCCCTGGCCATAAAAGGTAAAGGCTTCTCCTTCCATGTCTGACTCTAGGGGGCAGTGTTCGTCTCTGTTTCTTGGCCGAGGCAGTCAACATTGTTTGAAGACATTTCCATGGCTGTGTGGCCAGCATGACTATACACCGAGGCTCACAGAACGAAGTTACCTTCCCACCCAAGTGTTACCTATTTATCTACTCACATTTGCATGCTTTCAAACTGCTAGGTGGGCAGGAGCTGAGGCGAGTATCGGAAGCTCACCCCGCCATGCAGGACTTGGGTTTCGAACGCGAACTGTCATCTTTCCAGCTAACAAGCTCAGCATCGTTAATGGCTGAGCCATCACACCCCTTCCAAAGCCATATACCGTATATATAAAGAGCTGTTCTTTTTGAATCTTGTTGAAAAATAATGGTGGGAAATGGTGTACATCACTTGGATGAATAAGAAATGAGTAGAAAATATTCTGCAAGGAAACAGCTGTAATGGGCAATGGGGGAGGCTAGTTTAATTTGGAGGCAAGCCAACTTTACAGGCGTGAGAGAATGACAAGAAAAAAGACTGGACTTACACTGGAGTAACGCACCAAGATTTTGAAGAGGCAAATTAAAAAAAAAGTTTTTGCAATCTGCAGACCTCCCAAAAATGGCCCGTTTTTATTGAAAACAGGCCTGTTTTTTGTCAAAAAAAAGGTATGCATAGCCTTTAAGAGGCTTATAGAGTGCTCCTGGGGTTGGGAGGGCAAAAACAAGCAAATAATGCCCCCTTTTTTGCTCATTTTTGCCTTCCCCAGCCCCCAGGAGCACTCTATAAGCCTCCTAAAGGCTATGCATGGCCATTTTTGCAAAGGAGGCGAGGTTTCGGGAGGCCAAAAATGCTGTATTCAGTGTATAAGATGCACCCAGATTTTCACCCTCTATTTTGAGGGGGAAAGGTGCGTCTTATACTCCGAAAAATATGGTACTTTAGTGCCGCCCAACTTCAATGCTACAAATAATCTGAGCCACCCCGAATTTCAGAGCAAGAATGGCTATTACATTTCGAGTTACACAGGACTCCAGTCTATTTGTTCTCCTAACAGTTATCTAGCATCCTGGAAACCAGGAACTGAAAATGGCTTGCATCCCATTCCCACACCGATGAGGTAGTCTATCTTCCTTACCTTCCTTTTAGTGTCGGTTCCAAGAGTAAAGAGCAATGACCAATAGAAGCTCATCTGGAGCATGTAGTACCAATACTGGGAAGGGAGCATGGGCTGCAAAGAGAGTATGAAGAGAGAAAAGGCAATTACTTTTTTTGGTTAGAGAGGGAGTACATTTGTTCCAGAGCAGGAGAAAAAGGGTTGATAATAGGGACGTGATGGCTCAGTGGCTAAGACACTGAGCTTGTCGATCAGAAAGATCGGCAGCTCGGTGGTTCGAATCCCTAGCGCTGCGTAACACAATGAGTTCCCGCTACTAGTCCCAGCTTCTGCCAACCTAACAGTTTGAAAGCACATAAAAATGCAAGTAGAAAAATAGGAACCACCTTTGGTGGGAAGGTAATGGCATTCTATGCCCCTTCGGCATTTAGTCATGCCGGCCACATGACCACAAAGACATCTTCAGACAGTGCTGGCTCTTCGGCTTGGAAACGGAGATGAACACCACCCCCTAGAGTTAGGAATGACTAGCACATATGTGCGAGAGGAACCTTTACTTATCCATCATAGTATCACTGTTATATAGGGGAACCTTTACCTTAATTGGACATTGCATACCCAAACTATTAGACAAAAGGACAGTTCTCCCCTCCCCATGACATCACTGCTAAACAACTAATTTTCACCACACGTTTTATGTCCTGGGATGTGAAACCACATACTAGGGCTGTGTTACTACAATATTATCCTTCTCCTCTTTCCTATTAACTATTCCCTTAGCACCTTATGAGAATAATTTCGTTGTTTGCATCTGATGAATTATGTTGATTGTTTTTATTTAGAGCCCTATGATTATCACTGAGTGTTCTGATTTATAATGATTGTATTTTATGATTACGATCATGATTTATCCATTCTGTTCCATTCCATTCTGGCCCAGCCCAGCCTATGGAGAAATAAGTACTAGAAGAAGAGCAGAATCTGGGGAATGGAATCGAGAGAGGAATGGAGTCATTACATTCCCACAAGTGATCCAAGCTCAGCCCTCCTTGAATCCCATTAACTCTTAATGCTGACTTTTAGTTGACTAGATTATTCTGGCATGAGAATATAGGCATGAGAATAGACATGAACAATAAATCTTCTTAACTGGCACTTAAAGCATAGAATGGACCAGGTAGGTCTGTCATTGTAAATTGAGGGCTACCTATATCACTCAAGGAAGCAAACATAACCTAATACATCTAATACAATGTATTCTAGTAATACTAGCAATAATAGCATTCCTACTGAGGCATATTGAAGATAGGACACTGTGGTTTGCTGATTCGTATTTGTTTCATCATGATAGCACTTATGAATATTATGAGAATGCTTCATTTGTTTCATCATGATAGCATCTCATGACTACATGGGAATGCTTCATTTACCATCTTCCCCTAAGAAAATCCTATTCTAATAGAATCTGCAATCTCAAATGGTGAAAAAGCTATTCATGGGCCATCAAAAATGAAGGCAGGGATATTTCTTCACACAAAGTCAACAGCGACATCTCCAAAGAACCAGTTAACAAAATCAACCAGTAGTATCTCCAAAGAACCAGACTCACATGGTTTGGATAGTTGAGCCACACTTGCCACAGGTCATAAAACCAGGATTTCTAGAAGGAATGTAGAAGGAGATAGAAAACAATCATTAATGTTTTCACATGACAACAGTGCAAATCTCATCCCTGCCACCAGCTCACTACTTAATTCGGGTCAGGCATCATTTCTTTTTTCTGCTCATCAGAGTAACCCTATTGGCCTGTCTTCTACAACAGCCTTTCCCAAGATGCCACCACAGGGTGGAACTGAGTATTAAAGACCTTCTGATTGTAATGCACTTTTCTTCTTCGCAACTAACTCTGTGAAGTAGGTTGGGGAGAGAGATGGGGACTCCTTGAACGTCATTTAGTAAGCTACTTTGGGGAGAGGTGGATTAATGCTCTCCCCAACTCTGTGATTCTGGCATTAGGACTTGCATATTCCTGACCCACTCTAAGAATCTTCTTCACCCTTCTCCATTTTTAGCAACTCCAAATTGGAGATGGCTATGACAAGACTTAGAAAACCATCCACAAAGTACGTTGTTGAATGAAGGCGTGTGTGTGTGTGTGTGTGTGTGTGTGTATGTATGTATGGTGTCACATATATATATATATATATATATATATATATATATATATATATATATATATATATATATATATATATATATATATATATATATATATATATATATATATGTTGCATTTGTGCTGATAATAAATAAAGGGGGATCAGCACAGATGCAACACAAATGTAGCAAAGGCAACATTAAAAAATGGCTTTCTGCCTGGATGGCTCCTAGTGTGAGCCGAAAGACAGAAAAGGGAAGCAGTATGCTCCCTCCCGTATTTAGGCATACCAGGGTTGTGACACAATACGTATACGTACACGTACACGTACACATACATACATACATACATACATACATACATACATACATACATACATATATATATATATATATATATATATATATATATCAGAATAATGATGCAGGAATTCTCGATTATCACAGTGACTCAATCTGAGTAATAATAGTGGATGTTTAGCTTATCCTCTTTTGGGAGAAGATTACACCTGTCTTTATACTAACCCACCCACGTTTAACACTCATAGGAAGCTGCTGTTAAAAGCAACCTCAGATTAGGCCATGTTACCACTGGAGTCCTCCCTCCTGGCCCCATATTTAACTTACATCACAGAGAAATATAATTCCAGCAATAAATGAGGTACTGTAGAATAAACATCGCCAACTGCAAATAATAAAATGTATGTTAAGACCAAGGAGTTCACATGGACACAGAAGAAGATGACAAGATAGAACAGACTTGTCTAGACTTCTCACTATACCTAACAAAGCAGTATTATTGACTGTTTACCCATCTCTTTCTTCCTGCATTAATTTGCCTCATCATTATTATTTGCAGTGATTTGAGCCACTTTTAAGTCTAAGTGCAAAAGAAGTCAGAGTACTGACAGAGAATATTTGTAGCTCAGGGTTGAAATGTGGGATCTGTGGTGCTCTCTCAGCTTGGTTGTTTTCTTGCAGACATTTTACTCAGTGGGGGGGATTCAATTTTTTTTACTACCAGTTCTGTGGGTGTGGCTTGGTGGGCATAGCCTGGCTTGATGGGCGTGGCTTGATGGGCGTGGCTTGATGGGCATGGCAGGGGAAGGATACTGCAAAACCCCATTTCCTCCCACTCAGCTGGGACGGGAGGCAGAGAATAGATGGGGGTGAGGCCAGTCAGAGGTGGTATTTGCCGGTTCTTCGAACTATTCAAAATTTCTGCTACTGGTTCTCCAAAACTGGTCAAAACCTGCTGAATACCACCTCTGATTTCATTCCCCAAACTAGTAAGCATCCTTAGTGTTAGCTAGGCAGCTAACTAAGTAGCACTGATGATGTTACCTAGTTTGGGGAATGAAATGTCTACAAGAAAACAACCAAGCTCAGAGAACACCAATGACCCAGGTTTTTTTAAAGTAAAAACTGCCTTTGGAAACTCAAGCTTCAGTGCCTACAAGATTGGCTAGAGAGAATTAAAAAGTCAAGATGGTGATTACCATTTTGCAATCAAAGCTGTAGTGTAATGTAATCAGTGTTTCTGGAGAATATGCAAGATAAGGCTCATTGATAACAGGATAATAGCTACATTATTATTATAGTTAGTTGCAGAATTAGCCAAATGTTTAGACTGAATTTGACATTTTTATCCACCTGTCAGCTCCATCCCAAGGACCTGAGATAGGTAGCTTGATGATATTATTTATTTATGTTGACTGACAAGAAAGGGATATCTGGCTATACCATACCCAGAATGCCACTAAATGTCAAATTTCTGGCTCTTTTTCCACCTGAGAATAGATAGATAGATAGATAGATAGATAGATAGATAGATAGAGAGAGAGAGAGAGAGAGAGAGAGAGAGAGAGAGAGAGAGAGAGAGAGAGAGAGAGAGAGAGAGAGATTATAGATATAGATATAGATATAGATATAGATATAGATATAGATATAGATATAGATATAGATATAGATATAGATATAGATATAGATATAGATATAGATATAGATATAGATATAGATATAGATATAGATGATATAGATATAGATTAGATATAGATAGATATAGATATAGATATAGATATAGATATAGATATAGATATAGATATAGATATAGATATAGATATAGATATAGATATAGATATAGATATAGATATAGATATAGATATAGATATAGATATAGATATAGATATAGATATAGATATAGATATAGATATAGATATAGATATAGATATAGATATAGATATTTAGAAACAGAGAATGGAGGAGATTGGCCTCTTTTTCTTACCAAGCTTCCTTGAATTTTTTATGCAGAGTTGGGATTTCTAGGTTGCGTCTTCGCCTGAACCATTTTTCCACTTGGTGTACAGTCCAGTTACACTTTTTAGCTAGTTTACGTGTTTCTGACTGCAAGGTTGGAGAAAGAAGGAGGGAGAAATCAGTGATACACACGCTGGAAGACAAGTCAAAACAAGCATTGCAGCTTCTATGCCAGGAAGGAAGAGGGGAGGAAGAGGAGGAGGAGGAAGAGATGGAGGAGGAGGAGGAGGAGGAGGAGGAAGCCACTGACCGTCAGAGAGCAAATGCGTTTGCTAGATAAAAAAAGTTTCACAACACCAAAAAGTTCTAAAAACTATTTATCATTGTTTTTAAAAACACTATGTACATACCAAGAAATGCTAATGGTTTATGCTTTCATAGACTGGAGAGTATGTACAGAGAAGGGCAGAAAAAAAGAGTGTGGGTGACATGTGGTGGCCTAGAGGTGGAACTCTCATCTCACAATCAGGAGGTTGTGAGTTCAATCCTAGGTAGAGGCATATGTAGGGTCTCCTGCTTGGGCAGGGGCCTGGACTAGATTACCTGCAAGGTCCCTTCCATCTCTGTTAATCTGTTAACTACATGATAGGAGTGTTCCAGTATCTCAGAGGATGCCACAAAGAAGAGGGAGTCAAGCTATTCTCCAAAGCACCTGAGGGCAGGACAAGAAGCAATGGGTGGAAACTAATCAAGGAGAAAAGCAACCTAGAACTAAGAAGAAATTTCCTGACAGGGAGAACAATTAACCAGTGGAGCAACTTGCCTCCAGAAGTTGAGAATGCTCCAAAACTGGAAGTTTTAAAGAAGTTGGGCAACCCATTTGTCTGAAATGGTACAGGGCTTCGTTCCTGAGTGGGAGGTTGAACTAGAAGACCTTCAAGGTCCCTTCCAACTCTGTTATTCTGTTTTTCTGTGAAGAGCATCACTTTTCTGGTTCTTCTGCTCTTCAAAGTGTTCCACCTACGTACAGCTCCTCCTGTCATTATCTGCAGTACTTGCGACATAATTCCTAATCCATTGAAAAATGCATCCAGGTGCATCTCATTGTGCTGCAAAGAGTTGGGAATTCAGCACTACGCTAAACACCCCAGATTTACCCACACCCTTCTCATGCCACCCGTTGTGTTGAAACTCCATCACAATTTTAAAAGTTCAGAATGTAAGAATCTAACAACTGCCAATTTGTGAAGCAATTTAGTTTGCTCATGCTTAAGAAAACAGAATGATCAAGATTAGAGCAATTAACCAGTGGAACAACTTGCTCCCAGAAGTTGTCAATTCTCCAACACAAGTTTTTAAAGAAGAGATTGGACAACTATTTGTCTGAAATGTCACAAGGTTTCCTGCCTGAGCAGGGGGTTGGACTAGAAGACCTACAAGGTCCCTTCCAACTCTATTATTCTATTGTATTCTATTGTATTCTATTGTATTCTATTGTATTCTATTGTATTCTATTGTATTCTATTGTATTCTATTGTATTCTATTGTATTCTATTGTATTCTATTGTATTCTATTGTATCCTATTGTATTCTATTGTATTCTATTGTATTCTATTGTATTCTATTGTATTCTATTGTATTCTATTTTACTCTACTCTACTCTTTACACTACCCTACACTCTACTCGTCTTTACTCTACTTTACTCTACTTTACTCTACTCTTCTAAGATCACCTAAATGTGATATCCACATCAAACACCAACTATTTCCACTCACCTTTAATGCTAAATTTAGTTGAAAGACTATAGGATGACCTCAACTTACGACTCTAATGGAGCCCCAAATTTTTATTGCTGAACAGGACCGTTGTTAAGTGAGCTGTGTCCCATTCTACAACCTTTTTGCTATAATTGTGAAGTGACACACTGCAACCTCTCCATTGAGGTTGCTTGACAGAAACCAGATGGGGAGGTTGAAAATGAAGATCACATGAACCTGGGACAGTCCTACTGACAGAAATATATGCCAGTTGCCGAGGGCCTGGATTTTAACACGTGACCAATGGTGGGATTAAAATAATTTAGCAACTGGTTGTCTGTCCTAATGACCAGCTGGATAAATGGGACTCAGTGGTCATGTGACTGGGTGGGCGTGGCCAATTCAAAGTCACTCATGTTGATGGGTGCTTGGCTTTAGATGTTACAATGTAACAAGGTTTAACCGGAGAGGCAGTTTCTGTAAACAGGGCAATCAAGATGAGGCTAGAAACAACACCAGAATGTTTCCTTCCTGCCTTCCTTACAGGATTAGCTCTGTAAAGTGGGGAAACAAACAAAAGGAGATTTCTTCCAACAACTGGTTCTCCCAACTGCTTAGAAAGTTAACAATCGGTTCTCCTGGGTAGGTGCGAGCCGGCTGAATCCCACCACTGCATGTGACCGTGGGGATGCTCCAATGGTCATGTAAATGGGAGAAACCAATACAGGTCGTCCTCACCTTACAACAGTTCTGTTGAACAGACTGTTCAAAGTTACAATGGCATTGAAATAAGTGAGTTATGCCCTTTTCTTCAGTCTTGTGACCCTTGCAGCATCCCCATGGTCACATGTCTATGGAGATTCTCCATCATCCAGGTTATGGTTGGCCCAAAGGGGCTTTTTTCAAGAGACAACTGGGCTTCCTGGTTTTTCTTTGAAGACAAGGAACAGCTTGCCTCCAGAAGTTGTGAATGCCCCAACACTGGAAGTCTTTAAAAAGATGTTGGATAGCCATTTGTCTGAAACGGTATAAGGTTTCCTGCCTAGGCAGGGGGTTGGACTAGAAGACCTCTAAGGTCCCTTCCAACTCTGCAATTGTATTGTATTGTATGTTTCGCTTCTCATCCAAGAAGCTTCTTCAGCTCTGAAGAGCTCTGAAGCATGTTGTGTTTCTTCTTAATCTTGTTGTATCTTATTGTTTTAATCCTTTTTTAAAAATATTTTTCATTTCTGTAAGCCGCCCGGAATCCTCCGGGATTGGGCAGCCTATAAATTCAATAAATGAAATGAAATGAATGAAAAAATCTCCCTTGGGACAACCCTGGTCACGGGATTGTCATTCGGATTCTTGACAACTGTTAACTGTTCTTGACATAACATTTATGACCGGTTTTCAGTGTTCCGGAATCACGCGATCCCCCTTTCGCAACTTTCCGACAAGCCAAGTCAATGGGAAAACCAGATTCACTTAACAACCCTACTAATTTAAGTCGTAAAATGGGACAAAACTCACTGAATCAATGTCTCACTTAGCAATATGAATTCTGGGCTCAGGTGTGGACGTACGTTGAGGACTATCTGTCATAAGTCCCTTTTTTTGTAGCTTTGAACAGTCACTAAATGAATGGTTGCAATTCGAGGACTACATAAAGCAAGGGACTTCTAATGAAAACCACTTCACATCCTTACTCTCATCCATGGGGGTAATGTTGTGGATCTCCAGCAAAGCTGGCAGCAGATTCAGACAGTGAGGAGGTTGGGGAGGAACACGGGCCAATCCTGGAGTCTAGGGAAGGCTCATACGAGGGCTCTACATTGGAGGCAGAGATGGGGCCGAGGCCGTCTGGCAGTGGTCAGGGGCCTATGGAGTTACAAAGCAGTGAGGCAGAGGAACAGCTGGAGCCTGTTCCCAGTGTGCGCATGCACAGAGCTGCCGGAAGAAAAGAACAGCTAAGAAATCAAGGTCGATTTGGGAGTGGAGCCACAGGTGGAAGGTGATTGGCCCCTCCTATAGGAAATAAAAGAGGAACGAAAGGGAAGTGGGCTTTTGCAGGAAACCATTCATCCATTTGGTCATTAGATTCGTTTCAGGAGTGTGAAGATCTGTCCGTGAATCCCGGAGACTCTGTGCCCAGTCTTCCCTTGCACAGCACCTCATTGGGAAAATATTTACATGGCAGCTTTCCAATAGATACGGTCTGTAGTCATAAATATTCCTTTGAAAGACTGTTTGCCAGGCCTTTGCTGAAGGTGAATGAGAGGAACTCACATTTGTTTAATAAAAGGGGTTTTGTCGGGACCAGGACTCTGCCTCGTGCTTTTTGGGGAAGCCTAGGTCAGAAGAGGTGATGAGTCTGTGTTCCAACCCATTTTCAAATTTTGATGCCATGCAAGTCAGGTAAAACTCCACCCAGCTTCCTACAGCAAAGAGCTGGGATGCTCACAGATGACAACAACCTTTTGTGCTCCCAAATGAATTATGCAAATATAAGGCTTGTTAGCTTGTTAGTTTCAATAGCATTGGTTTCCTTATCAAAGATAAGGTTTATTTTATCAGGCCAGGGAAAATGTAGCAAAATGTGCATGGATTGGATGGATATTTCCCAACAATGCAAATATCTGTGTAATTCTACATTCCATTTCCATTTAGCTTTGGCAACAATGAGTACAAAAGGAATTACCTAATGCTAAATAAACGGATGGATTGTGATAGTAAGAGTTGTGATTCTTAACTAGTCTTGGTTAGAGAATACTCAGCTCTGTTGCAACGAAGAAGGGTTTGTGAGAAGGGGCTCCCTGGCTAGCAAAAACACCTGAAAAAGACCCATTTTGTTGTGCGGGCATATGTAACGGTGTGTTTTTGTGTGCTGTTTGTTCATTCACTGGAATGTACTGTAAAGGCAGTGTTAACAACGGTGGTGAGACTTATGACTGTTTTTCACACTTATGACCTTTGTTCAGTGGTGGGATTCAAATAATTTGAATCAGAGCCAAGGTGGCGCAGTGGTTAAAAAGCAGCACTGCAGGCTACTGCTAGATCAGCAGGTCAGCGGTTCAAATCTCACCGGCTCAGGGTTGACTCAGCCTTCCATCCTTCCGAGGTGGGTAAAATGAGGACCCAGATTGTTGGGGGCAATATGCTGACTCTCTGTAAACCGCTTAGAGAGGCCTGAAAGGCCTATGAAGCGGTATATAAGTCTACTGCTATTGCTATTGCTATTGCTAATTTAACAACCGGTTCTCTGCCCTAATGATTTCTTCCAACAACCAGTTCACCAAACTGCTTAGAAAGTTACCAACCGGTTCTCCCGAAGTGGTGCGAACCGGCTGAATTCCACCACTTCCTTTATTGCATCCCCATGATCATGTGATGAAAACTCAGATGCTTGGCAACTGACTCATACTGTCGACTGTTGCCGTGTGCTGGGGTCCTGTGATCCCAGCCAGATTCACTTAACAACCGGATTATTTGACTTATCATCTGCAGAGATTCACTTAAGAACTGTGACAAGAAAAGTCCTAAAATGAGGCAGAATTCACTTAATGTTTCACTTAACAACAGAAATATGGGGCTCAGTTGTGGTCATAAGTCGAGGATTTAGGAAGAACGGTTGCAGGAACTGGGCATGGCTAGTCTGGTGAAGAGAAGGACCAGGGGAGACAGGATAGCAATCTTCCAATATTTGAGGGGCTGCCACAGAGAGGAGGGGAGTCAAGCTATTTTCCAAAGCACCTGAAGGCCAGACAAGAAATAGTGGATGGAAATTGAACAAGGAGAGATTCAACTGGAAATAAGGAGGAACTTTCTGACAGTGAGAACAATGAACCAACAGAAGTTGCCTTCAGAAGTTGTGGGAGCTTCATCCCTGGAGGCTTTCAAGAGGACACTGGAAAGAAATGATGTAAGGTCTCCTGCTTGGGCAGGGGGTTGGACTAGATGACCCACAAGGTACCTTTCAACCCTGTTAATCTGTCTACCATCCCTTGGCTGGATAGAAAGGTAGAACCAGGCAGTGGTTTGTGGCATGGAAATCTCCCAGGGAACTTTTTTTTTTAAAAAAAGAATCCTCACCTGGGATGGCTTTTTTGTGCACTCTCGGAAAAATTTTTCAAGGGTGGGATTATCCTGTGGTTTGATCCGCCTCACATCCTTTATGCCCAAGTAGTCAGCCAAAGGAAGAGCAAGATATCTGAAAGAAAACAATAAAAAAGGGAACTTTGTAAAATGTCCTGATTTCAAATGAGGCTAGCCCAGGAAAAAGAGGTGCCCTGCTTGGGCAGAAGGACCTGTTTTCTGTATTCATGGTTGTAACCCATTTGCTTTGTCTCATGGGGAATTGTGGAGCAGTCCTTCAGCATTGCGTTGCACCATTTCTTCATCTGCACAGCTTTAGCCTATGTTCCAGAACAGATGAGGCTTCCTTAAATTGGGCATCCTCCAAAGGGTTCAAGACAACGGTCAGAACTTCCATCTAACACACCTTTGGGATGGCAGATCCAATCTGCTTCCGTCTAGTAGTTAAGGAAGTTATATCACAGGTGCATGGAACAGTGGGGAATTTTCTGTTTCACCCAAATTATCTCTTAACATAAGAAGGCTGCTTTAGTCAGAGACCAGACTCCATTCAACTCTATCTGATAGAGCCGAGGTGGCGCAGTGGTTAGAGTGCAGTACTGCAGCCACTTCAGCTGACTGTTAGCTGTAGTTCGGCGGTTCAAATCTCACTGGCTCAGGGTTGACTCAGCCTTCCATCCTTCCGAGGTGGGTAAAATGAGGACCCAGACTGTGAGGGCAATATGCTGACTCTGTAAACCGCTTAGAGAAGGCTGAAAGCCCTATGAAGCGGGATATAAGTCTAACTGCTATTGCTATTGCTATGACAACCCTTCCCCCCCCCCATACACCTGTGTAGGAGAAAAAGAGACAGAGCTTGGGGCAGGCTCAAGAAAAGACTCAGTCTAGAATCATTACATTCCCTTAAGTGTTCTAAATCAGAGCTCCCCAACTTTTCAGACCTCAGGGACCACTAAATTCATAATTTTAAATCCCGCGGACCACCAATATGATCCACCTAATGATGGCTGGGTGGGCGTGGCTAGGCAGTCATGTGACTGGGTGGGCATGGCCAACTTGATGTCACTCACGTCAAGGGATGCCTCGCGGGCCTCTACGCGCCCCTCCCCTCCCTTCCTAGCCACTCCTCGCCTGCCCGCCCAGGTCTCCTTAGCGCCCCAACAGGAAGCCGTTGTTAGAGCTAAGCAGCTACCATGAGAAAGAGTTGGCAAAACAGCTGGCTCAGTTCAAATTGGATGTGTCTGAGAAGGAGGCTCAGAAGAAGCACCTCACTGAGGACTACGAACATAGGCTGTCCAAGCAGAGGGAAGACCTGTGGGAGTGCCAGGTACCGGTGTCTGGGCTGAGATGGTCAGCCAGTTCCAGGCCATGATGCAGTCCCACTGAAACGAGGCCCTCCAGCTCTTCACCACCAGTGGCACTCCAGCCTTCGCCCTAAGCCCTACACCAGGAGGCCAAAGCAAGTCAGAATTTTTGTCCCCCTCCAACCTGCACAAAAAGACCCCGAAGGGGGAGACTCTCTGCACCAACACAAGCGTTCATTGCACGTATCTGGCCCAGGGGCCATAGTTTGAGGACCCCTCATTTAGTGCAATATTAAAAAATGCAAATAATTTTTGGGGATCACCAAAATTTTCTCACGGACCACCAGTTGGCGACTGCTATTCTAAATCCAGCCCCTCTTGAATTTTGTTGACTCTTACCTAGCATCACTTTAGTGCTGATCATTACTTCATCAGATTCTTGTGTAGAGACATCTAACATAGAGCCGAGGTGGCGCAGTGGTTAAATGCAGTACTGCAGGCTACTTCAGCTGACTGCAGTTCTGCAGTTCGGCTGTTCAAATCTCACCGGCTCAGGGTTGACTCAGCCTTCCATCCTTCCGAGGTGGGTGAAATGAGGACCCAGACTGTGGGGGCGATATGCTGACTCTGTAAACCGTTTAGAGAGGGCTGAAAGCCCTATGAAGCGGTATATAAGTCTAACTGCTATTGCTATTGCTAACTCTAAATCATCTTCACTGGAACTGGAACTTGTAGTCCCCATTTTTTCTGCCTGACAACCTGTGACATGTTAATTCTCCTTGTCTTTTTCCCTTACAATGTGTGTCTACGTTTGCCCTTACACATCTGTTTGCTTTACCTTCACTTTAAAAACAAAATGAAGCAAGCAGATAAAAGCGTCCCTGGTTCAAGATGGGCAACTATAAAAATAAGGTGGCAAGTTAGGGCAAAGCAGGCAAGTGAGCAAAGGATCAATCCTTGCCCTGTAATTTGCATTTTCATTATCAATTTTGGGACTAAATCAAGATAGCTCCAGGCCATCCTTTTAAAGCTGGAAACATCTCACTAAAAGCTGCAAAAATAAATAGTGGGAAGGAAGCCCTTAAGATATTTCATAGGATTGAAAATCAAATATAGGGAGCAAAATGAATGATTGGAGCAAAAAAAAAAAGAGTATTAATTTTTTAAAGACATTTTTTGTTTACCTTTCAACAAAGAACCTGATCACCAACATCACAAAGGCATATGGGATTGTGGCAAATAATTGTCGTGGTTTGGGAAAGATGTATCCATTGTGGTCTTCTAAATCTGCCCAGGTGCAGTTAGCAGGCATCCAGATGTTCTCCCACCAAAACCAGCTGTATGCGGTTTGTATTATTTGATTCATTGTTAAGTGGGCTGAAAAGGAATGGAAAAAAAAAAGCAAAATAATTCCATTTATAGGTTAAAAATGAATACTAGTTATATGGAACCAAACAAACCTTAGCTGAACTGGAGGCCAGGAGATTAAACCATATGAAGAACAGCTGCAGATTTGGGGTCTGGCTAGTCTAAAGAAAATAAAAATTAGGGGCAACATGAAAGCAGTATTTCAGGATTTGAGGGACTGCCATAAAGAAGAAGGGGTCAAATTATTTTCCAAAGCATCAGAGGGCAGGGCAAGAAATAATGGATGGAAACTATCTAAGGAGAGAAGCAACCTAGAACTAAGAAGAAATTTCCTGACAGTTAGAACAATTAACCAGTGGAACCGCTTGCCTCCAGAAATTGTAGGCACTCCATCACTGGAGGTTCAGTGAAATTTAATTTATTTAAATTCTCTCTATGTGTCAAGAACATAGGAAAACAATTTCCCTTTCTAAGAAAAAAAAATCAGTCTACGACGTTATCACTTTTCCCTCTTGGCTCTTTCAATGTGCAGTGTAGCATCGGTTAATTGTTCAACTGTTTATGGAGATTTTATTCATCGTACAGCCCATTCAGCAATAGCAGTAGACTTATATACCGCTTCATAGGCCTTTCAGGCCTCTCTAAGCGGTTTACAGAGAGTCAGCATATTGCCCCCAACAATCTGGGTCCTCATTTTACCCACCTCGGAAGGATGGAAGGCTGAGTCAACCCTGAGCCGGTGAGATTTGAACCGCTGACCTGCTGATCTAGCAGTAGCCTGCAGTGCTGCATTAACCACTGCGCCACCTTGGCTCTTTCAGATTCAGATCACGTTATGATAAAAAGAACACAGATAAAAATATAAAATACGAAAAGAAAATCTAAAATGTTATAAAAGTATGTCTGGATTACCAAATACAATGTTTGCTTCATTCGTCACAACCAAGAAATTAGATTTATGGAGAAAAGCTTAGTAAATACCTTTGGGGATTCATGGAAACACTAGGAAATGTTGACAAACGGCTGATTTGTCCTTGTGAGATACGTGGGAATATTTACGACTCTATCGCAAACACTTAAATACTAACAATTAAAAGAAAAGAGAAATGCATAGCCCCATGTAACAGCCTGAAGTCTGTTTTTTTTTACACTTATATAGCCAACATATAGTCCCAGGAAAAATATGCAAATCCAACATGCACGAAACCATTATCCTAAACAGTGGTTGGAACGTGGTGGCTCAGTGGCTAAGACGCTGAGCTTGTTGATCAGAAAGGTTGGCAATTCCGCGGTTCGAATCCCTAGCATCGCATAACAGAGTGAGCTCCCGTTACTTGTCCCAGCTTCTGCCAACCTAGCAGTTCAAAAGCAGGTAAAAATGCAAGTGGAAAAATAGGGACCACCTTTTGTGGGAAGGTAACAGCGTTCCATGCCCCTTCGGCGTTGAGTCATGCTGGTCACATGACCACGGAGACGTCTTCGGATAGCGCTGGCTCTTCAGCTTAAAAACAGAAATGAATAGTGCTCCCTAGAGTCAGGAATGACTAGCACATGTGTGCAAGGGGAACCTTTACCTTACCAAAGAATGAATGGAATAATTATTTTTTTAAAAAATATATTACAATCCTGACAATTGTGACCCTGTTTCTTTAAATTGCAGCACAGAATGACTTTTTACTGCTGACCAATAAAACTGACTTTTATTGCATTTTCGCAAAGAGATTTTTTTTTTAAAGGCTTCTATTCACCACCTCGGAGGCAGCTCTTTAGAAGATATCATTTAAGGAGAGATTTTTTTAAAATAAAAAGGCGTTAGCTTTGTCTTGCACAATTGCTGTGTGGGAGTGTGTTAGTGACTGAAGCAAAATAAAGAAATGAAATCCAATCGTAATCATAAAAAGCAATTACAGCAGGGTTGATTCACGGGAAAGAAAACCCAGAATTAATAAGATAATATCTTTTCCAGGTTACTAAAAGTAAACTGAGAACCTCACAGCTCTCCATCAGATATGATGTTAATCTTTTTAGAAAACAAAAAAATACACCAGGGGATGGAGAATAATCAAGAGACCAAAATTTACCTCAGATTTTTCAATCACTTGATCTACCATTCAAAATCAATCCCAGATAGAGACTGAAGATGTATTTATTTATTTTATTTATTTGTCAACAAGTACAAGGAAAGAAGTATGAAATCACATGAAAAAAATGGCACAAATAAATGGATATAAATAAGCAAAACATAGCCATAAACCAGGGGTGGGTTTCTCGCCCCGTTCCAACCGGTTCGATTGGAACGGGGCCGGCGGCGTCCTCGTGGACGCACGCGGTGCACGCATGCGTACTAGCGTCTGCGCAACACTCCAGCTGCTCCTGGAGGATCGCTCAGGCGCTGTATGCGTCCTGCGCATGCGTGGAAGCGCAGAACTCGTCAAAACCGGGTAAGGACCGCGGGCGGGCGGGTGCGCCCTTCGCTGTTCCCGGAAGTTACTTACTTCCGGGTTCGCTGACCAACCGGTTTGCAGGGACCGCTGCGAACCGGTTGAAACCCACCCCTGCCATAAACACATACAAAGAATACATATAAATGGGGACAGTAGGACAGGGACGGTAGGCACACTGGTGCGCTTATGCACGCCCCTTTAGTGACCTCTTAAGAAACGCATAAGGTCCACGATAGACAACTTAGGGTAAAAGGTATGGGGGTTAGAGGAACTAACAACAGGATCACGTAGGGTCTTCCACACATTTACTACTCTATTGCTGAAATCGTTTTTCCTGCAATCAAGATTAGAACGGATTACATTTAGTTTGTGTCTGTTGATAGACCTTGTGTTATGGGAGTTGAAGTAAAAGTAGTCATTAACAGGTAGGATGTTAGGGCAGATAATCTTGTGCACTAAGCTCAGGATGGAGCGTAGACGGCGTAGTTCAAGGTTTTCCAGGCCCAAAATTTCAAGTTTGGTGGTGTTGGGAATCTTATTATGAGCAGAGGAGTTGAGTACTCTTCTTGAAAATGAAAGGTTGAGGGAAAGGAAAGATGAAAAGCAGGAGAAGCTGAGAGACCTTCTGGGGATCTGCTCACACTTTGTATTCTGGCAGAAAGAAAATGGCGGCTCTACTCCACTCAGCATTCAGACGCTTGGCAACTGACTCCCATTTATGACGGTTGCGGTGTCCCAGGGTCATGTGATCCCCTTTTGCGACCTTCTGGTCAGCAAAGTCAATGGGGAAGCCAGTTTCACTTAACAACCGTGTGACTAATTTAGCATCTGCAGTGGTTCACTTAACAAATGAGACAAGAAAAGTCATAAAATGGAGCAAAACTCACTTTCTCACTTGGAATGTAATTTTGGGGCTCAATTGTGGTCGTAAGTCAAGGATTACCTGTACACAACTGAATAGGAATGTGTGTGTCCCTTTAACAGAAGATTATGAGAGCTATAAATATTTCTTTTCTTTCTTTTCTTTCTTTTCTTTCTTTTCTTTCTTTTCTTTCTTTTCTTTCTTTTCTTTCTTTTCTTTCTTTTCTTTCTTTTCTTTCTTTTCTTTCTTTTCTTTCTTTTCTTTCTTTTCTTTCTTTTCTTTCTTTTCTTTCTTGTCTTTCTTGTCTTTCTTGTCTTTCTTGTCTTTCTTGTCTTTCTTCCTTCTTTTCCTTCCTTTCTTTCCAGAACACTGACTTCTCTTTGAAGATTGTATTGGATTATTTAAAACATTTATATAGGAACTCATCTTCCAACCAACTCTTGAATGGTTCCCAGACTTCAAAATGACTCAAAAACATCAGTTCTTACCGAATACAGAGATCTGTGGGTTGATTGGAACACCTAGATTTACAGATATAACAAACAACACTACAGGTTTGCTTAGTTTCTTCATCTGAAGTTGTGATGTATCTCTTTTGTTTTTAATATCTTTGTCAGGAGAGGTGCAGGTTCCTTACTCATCCACTTTAGAGCACTGATTGGTTTTAATCGCTTAGGAAGTGGCAGGCATGAAATGTTAAACAGATGAACAGGTCCCCAAAGATTGATAAGAGAGGTACAATGGCTGTGTTATGCAGAAAAACTAGTGTTTCTGGAAGTGTAACCTCCCAGAGTGGAGATGTTAAGGCATAGTTTCGAAAGTGTAGTCAGGAAACTTATACAGAAACCTCAAGAAGTAACTACAAGGGGACACTTGCAGAAAGCACAGTCTTATGCGTAAACATTTGCACGTAACCAACCACACTTATGTCAGAGGGTTGAAGAAAGTACAGGGAAGGAATCTCACCCTACCTGTAAAGGTTCCCCTCACATATATGTGCTAGTTGTTCCCACCTCTAGGGGGCAGTGGTCATCTCCGTTCCAAAGCCAAAGAGCCAGCGCTGGCCAAAGACATCTCTGTGGTCATATGGCCATCATGACTAAATGCTGAAGGTGCACGAAACACTGTTACCATCCCACCAAAGGTGGTTCTTATTTTTCTACTTACATTGTTATGTGCTTTCAAACTGCTAGGTTGGCAGAAGCTGGGACCAGTAACGGGAGCTCACTCTGTTATTCAGCGCTAGGGATTCAAACCGCTGAACTGCCGACCTTTCTGATCGATAGGTTCAGGGTCTTAGCCACTGAGCCACTGCGTCCATCTCACCTGTGTTAGAGAACAAAAGATGCTACCCAGAAGGAAGGCGAATCCGGTTTTATTGTTCATTTCACTATACTTATGCTACTATACAACAGTAGGAAACTAGTTTTTTTTTTAATGTATTCTTTTCTCCCAAAAGAATTTATGCTGGAAAACTGGCTTACATTTTTGGAGAACTTTTTAAGGGAGGCAGTTGAGTTATCTCTGCCCAATCTTCTTCTTGGGTAAGGTGATAGGAGGTCATTGTTTTAAATTCAGATTTGCCGTCCCTTTTTTAACATTTGGGTTTTGCTTTCATTCCTTCTGGTCAATTTTTAACTCCTCCATTTTTTAAATTTGTGACTGCCTGGACTGAGCCCTGCAGTTTTCTTGGCAACTTTCGGAAGTGGTTTGCCTTTGCCATCTTCCTAGGGCTGAGAGACAGTGACCGGCCCAAAGTCACTCAACCACTTTTCTTCCTAATGTAGGTCAAGAACTTAAGTTCTCCCATTTTCTGACCTGATAACTTAACCACATTAAACTTGCTCTAGGCGGTTAGTGCTAGCAACATTTGAAGATTTGATTCTCACTTAGATTGCTTAGGTGACTTCCATATCATTCCCAAATATACTCCCAAATATAAACCCGGTTGGTGCAGTGATTAGAATGAGGTACTACAGGCTACTTCAGTTGACTACCAGCTACAATTTGGCAGTTCGAATCTCACCATGCTCAAGGTTGACTCAGCCTTTCATCCATCCGGGGTGGGTAAAATGAGGACCCAGATTGTTGGGGGCAAGAGGCTGACTCTGTCAAACCTCTTAGAGAGGGCTATAAAGCGCTGTGAAGTGGTATATAAGTCTAAGTGCAATTGCTATACTTACATTATTTATTGAGCCTACTTACATCACAATGAGAATTGTAATATACACCCTTAGAAAACTTCACTAGATTAGAATACCGACTAACGGAGTTGGAAGACACCTTGGAGGTCTTCTAGTCCTAGATTCAAGCAGGAAACCCTGTATCATTCAGGACACAAATTTAAATGCAAAGAATACAGGTCGAAACCGTAGATTTCTTTATTAAAAAGGGGGAGAGGGGAGGGGAACCTACCAGGAAGATCATCCTGTATACTTTGTGCTTAAATACTGAAACATGAAACTCCAGAAAGCACAGATTCACTTCAGTCAGCAGTTTGGCAATGCAATTTAAATATGGTAATAAAGCAACTCTGCCACCCTATACAAAGTGCATATAGTCAAGGCGATGGTTTTCCCAGTTACAATGTACGGCTGTGAAAGTTGGACCATAAGAAAGGCTGAGTGCCAAAGAATGGAGGCCTTTGAACTCTGGTGCTGGAGAAGACTCCTGCGAGTCCCTTGGACTGCAAGGCTATCCAACCGGTCAGTCCTAGAGGAGATCAACCCTGACTGCTCTTTAGAAGGCCAGATCCTGAAGATGAAACTCAAATACTTTGGCCACCTAATGAGAAGGAAGGACTCACTGGAGAAGAGCCTAATGCTGGGAACGATTGAGGGCAAAAGAAGAAGGGGACGACAGAGAATGAGGTGGCTGGATGGAGTTACTAAAACAGTCAGTTTGAGCTTAAATGGATTCCGGGGGCTGGTAGAAGACAGGAAGGCCTAGAGGAACATTGTCCATGGGGTCGCGATGGGTCGGACACGACTTCACAACTAACAACAAAGCAACAGATATTCTGCAGTTCTATTAAAGTTCTAAAGTTGAGACTTCCCAGTGGTTGGAACGTATTTAAATTGCATAATTGGTGCAACCTTCATTTCCCTTGCAAATTAATTCTGTCCAAGGGAAGATACCAGGTTAGCTGTGTCTACAACCTGCATAGGCATATATACAATGCCAACAAGCATGAAGGTTGTAACAGAAAGTGAAAAAAACAAACAAATCATTTTTTAAACTAAATATTAGGATCCAATCTCCTTGTCTGGCTTGGAGCCACAAACATAACTCTGTAGAATCAAAACCCAGAACCCAGAACAAATAACTAAGCCTCACTGCAGTGAGTTATTAGGTAGTATCTTTCAAGAAGAGAATGGACTGCCATCTGTCAAAAACAGTGTAGGGTCTGCTTGGGCGAAGGGTTGGACTAGATGACCTGTAAGGTCCCTTCCAACTCTGTTAATCTGTATCAGTATCAGTGGTGGGTTGCTAATTTTTTTACTACCAGTCCGGGCATGCTCCCAGGTGTGCTCGCATGCATGCGTGATGCTTGTGCAGAAGTGTCCAGGAAGATGGGCGGAGCCTCACACCACCATTACTGCCGGTTTGCCTGATCCAAGCCAAACCAGCAGCAACCCACCTCTGATCTGTATCTACTTGAGAGGCTCTTCTCCAAAAGAGTAGTGAAAAATCCACCCCTGTAGACAAAGACATGCACTCCTATTTAAAACCTTTTAGACAGGAGACGAAAATGATGCACACACTCATATTCATAAGTAGTAACATAACAGATTTCATGTTACGTCTGCCCTCCTGTTACCAACAGAGTATAGTGGTCTTTATTAGAAGAAAGATTTGCATCTTGAGATCCAAGAGTTGCTATGGAAATGTTCATAGTGGTCACATATTTTTTATGTCTTACTTTTGTCAAGTTATTTTCCAAAGCACCTTCCAAAGACAAGGAATAATGGATGGAAACTGACCAAGAAGAGATTCAACCTAGAAACAAGGAGGAACTTTCTGCCAGTGAGAACATTCAACCTATGGAACAGAAGTTGCCTTTGGACATTGTGGGAGCTTCATCACTTGAGACTTTCAAGAAGAGACTGGACTGCCATTTGTCAGAAACAGTGCAGGGTCTCCTGCTTGAGCAGGGGGTTGGACTAGATGTCCCTTCCACCTCTGTTAATCTGTTAATCTATTCAACAGTCCCATTCAAGGGAAAAATGATGTCCCCCACAACTGAAAAACCTGTAGGCTGGGCTGGGGAACCATGACCCTTTTATGACTTGTGGACTTCAACACCCAGAATTCTGGGAGTTGAAATCCACAAGTCATGAAAGATCCAAGATTCCTCACTCCTGCAGTAGACCAATATTTCTCAACCTTGAAGAACTTTAAGGAGTGAGGTCTTCAAAACTCCCAGTATTCTCCAGTCAGCCATGGAAGCTGTGAATTTCTGGGAGCTGGAGTCCCCACTTCTTCAAGTTCCTAAAGTAAAGAAACACTGTTCCAGGCAGTTTTTCCCCATGTTGCTTAGAGGAGACAGGAACTCCACCAGTTTGAATATGGTAGGATTCTCTGCATCAGGGGTGGGATTCAGCCGGCTCGCACTGGTTCAATGAATTGGATGTTAATTTTCCATCTGGTTCGCTGAACCGGTTGTTTCAAGGACCAGCTGGCCCATCCCACCCCATCCCACCCCTCCCAGGAGTCTCCACGTGTCCTGTTCCAGGTAAGTGCAGGGCCTGCATGGAGGCTCTGGGAGGGTGAAAAATGGGCCTACCAGAAATCCAAAAATGGGTGGCCACACCCAACCAGAGAACTGGTTGCTAACATTTTTCAATCCCACCCCTGCTCTGCATGATATTGCTTATGTATGAGAGCTGAGTCCTGTTTATTTCTGATTTTATGTGCAGTATCCATTAAACTGCAATAAAGCCTGCTAAGTAATCACTCTAGTGAAATGGGCCCTTGATCTCCCCTCAATAGAATTCCTGCTTCATTCTATTGGCCAGCTCCGGGGCTTTTAAGGGGAAAGATGGATTGGAGATTTTGTAGCTCTTTCTCATTGGAACTGTTTTTTTCCCCCTTCCTTTTCTTTTTGCATGGAACCAGGTGTGAAATTAGGATGTGGATAAGAAGCAGTTTATTCAATTTTCTTTTTTTATGTGGTGTTGGACTGAGATTTTGATTGCTGCTGGGTCGAAAGCAGTAAGTGGTGGTACAGTGATGTTTGCTCTTTGTCCTTGGAGATTCAGTTGGAACCATTTTCAAACTGAAAACGAGGAAGGAGAAATAGCAGTAGTATGGAATAGCAATAGCACTTAGACTTATATGCTGCTTCACAGTGCTTTACAGCCCTCTATAAGCGGTTTACAGAGTCAGCTTCTTGCCCCCAACAATCTGGGTCCTCATTTTACCCACCTCGGAAGAATGGAAGGCCGAGTCAACCTTGAGCATGGTGAGATTTGGTCTGCCAAACTACTGGCAGCTGGTGATCAGCAGAATTAGCCTGCAGTGCAGTGCAGTGAGGCAGGGGTGGGTTTCAACTGGTTCGCGGCGGTCCCCGCGAACCGGTTGGTCGGCAAACACGGAAGTAAGTAACTTCCAGGAACGGCGAAGTGCCCACCCGCCCGCCCGCGCTCCTTACTGGTCTTTGAAGGCTTCTGTGCTTCCATGCAGGTGCAGGGCACATACAGTGCCTACGCGATTCTCCGCGAGCAGCTGGAGCATCGCGCAGGCGGTAAGACGCATGCGTGAACTGCGCGCGTGCACGAGGATGCCGCCGGCCCCGTTCCAACCGAACCGGTTGGAACGGGATTAGCAACCCACCACTGCAGTGAGGTGTGGTTTTCTGTTTGGTAGATCCTTGATTAGCAGTATTGTTTTCTCCTTGATTGTTTCTATGGTGTTCACCTCTGCTTATGCAGGAGTTGGTTGCTGGACAGAAAGTGTTCTGGTCCCTTTGTGTCCTTCTTAATTATTTGCTGTCTCTTTTGAATGAGGTAAGCGGGTTATCTCTATGGATGAATGACTTCGCTGAATCCCATGCTTCCAGGAATTCTCTAGTATGTTTGGGCTTAGCTCGGTCTAGGACAGAGGTGGTATTCAGCAGGTTCTGACCAGTTCTGGAGAACTGGTAGCGGAAATTTTGACTGGTTCGGAGAACCGGTAAATACCACCACTGACTGGTTCTTCCCCCCCATCTATTCTCTGCCTCCCGAGTCCCAGCTGATTGGAAGGAAATGGCGATTTTGCAGTAAACTTCCTCTGGAGTGGAGTGGGGATGGAGATTTACAGTATCCTTCCCCTACCATCCCCACCAAGCCATTGGCGTTACCACAGAACAGATTGTAAAAAAAATTGAATCCCACCACTGGTCTATGATGCTTATGGTTTCCTGGTTGCAACCAAGATTGAGTCTGTCCATATGTTGTGAGCTAGTTGGTGTCCATGGATGCGCTCTGCTAGTCTTTTGACTGTCTGTCCTCTGTAGCGGCCTTACTCTGTATGTTGGAGATGAGTTCTACTTTTAAATTCTTGGACAACTAGGTGTTTTGGTAGGCTTGAAATGTTTTGGAGGGAAGAAGTTGCATTGATGCTCTATTTCATTTTTCTGGGATTCTGGGTTGCTGCAGTGCATTTATACTTATCTAAATAACATTCTTACACAGAAGAAGATTGGGTTGTTGCTTTGCATTTGGTTAATAAGCATTGTTTTTGGATAGACTTGCATTGCCCAAACCCACTGAACTGATCCAATCCATCTTAAGCAAACCAAAAGACCAAACAGACTGCACAGTTTAATCCTGTGCTCCCCTCCCCCCTTTTATTGGGATGATGATGATTGATGACGACGACAAGATGACATTATCTATCCAGTCATGTCTGATTCTTGGCAATTCTACAGGCCAAATCTCTCTACGCCTTCCAATCTTGTATGACATATTGGGATGGTATACATACAGGAGTGGGATTCAGTCGGTTCAGACCACTTCAGGCGAACCAGTAGCTCCAACCATCAGCTGAGAGCAAACCAGTTCACTTCAACAATCAGGTGGGTCCTCCTGCCCACCCCTGCGCTACACTGACCTATATTCCCTTTTCTGAAACCCAGCTGATAGGCGGGGCGGAGCAGATCGAAGCACCTTAGTTGTTTTACTCACCGGGGCTGCAGTAGAGTGTAAGTTTTCAAATGCCCCGTGTGCTCATGAAGCGTGTGTAAAGTGACCCGGATATTATACCAGTTGAATCCCACCACTGCATACACACGCCAAAGGAATTACAAACATCAGAAAACCTGCAACTTGATCCCATACCACACTTAACAGGGACACAGTTACAGATAGAATTTTTGACATTCTGCTAGGCCCGTGATGGCGAACCGTTATCGTACAGTGTGCCAAATTGTGTGCGCACATGCTATCTCATGTGTCCGCATGCCCACTCAATCTCCCTGCCCACCTGCACATGCATGGGTGACCCCCCCCCTCTTCCCAGGCTCGAGAGGATTTCCTGAAGCCTGCGGAGGGCAAAATCGGTCTCCCCTGGCCTTCCAAAAGGACAAAAATCAGCTGGCTGGTGTGCACATGTGCACCGGAGCTGACAGCTGGCATGCCACCAAATATGGCTCCGCATGCCACTTGTGGCATGCATGCCATAGATTGGCCATCGTGGTGCTAGGCTTTTGCAATATTTTTTTTAATCTCATTTTAGCATCCTCTAGCACAGGAGTATCAAACTCAAGGCCCAGGGACTGGATGCGGCCTACGGGGTGCTTAGATCTGACCCACAGGCCCACTCTGGAAGCAGCGTGTTTTTGCTGACAGAGCTCTCGGGCCCCCACAGGCACCCCTGACATGAGTGACATATAGCTGGCCACCCCCACCCTGCCTCCCAAGGTCAAACAGAACCCTGATGCGTCTCTCAATGAAATCGAGTTTGACACCCCTGATCTAGCATATTCTGCAACCTGGCTATGAAGAAAATTGCACATTGCAGTCGAGTAAGAGAGTCCTGGACAAGTATTACATCATGTGCAGCAGGGAATCTCAGCATCGCTCCCTGCTCTTCAGCATCTTTTCTGTTCAGGATACACATCTCATTCTGTCTCATTATAGGGCCCGATCTGCAAGGATGCTAATGTTTACATTGCTTTTGATTGAGTTCGTTTATTTATGAGATGCATTTCCCTCCTATCTCTCCAGGTTCCTCAGCATTCCTCAGAAAGAGTCAAATCATTCACCTTCCAAAATCTCTCACCTTTCAAGACCAATTGAAGCGAATTATTTGACACAGAACAATTAGGAAAGCTGCTTTCCAGATGCTCCATCCATAGATTATAACCCTCATGTCTCATTCTGGTTTGTTTTTCTCCTGAGAAAAAGAAAATCAACCAAATGTTTCCAGATAAAGCCTGGATCTTTCAGGAAATTTACATCTGGGTCTCCTTAATACTTCTACAAATAGGAGGTCAACAGATATGTCTCCAGGCCCTGTTTGCAGGCAGCTGAGAAGGATCTGGATGGACCACCACTGTGAGAAACAAAATGCTAGATTGAAATAGATCTTATCCTGAACGTGTGTCATATTCCTTCTCCTTGTTCTGTCCATGACCATAGTACAAAAAGAGATAATGCAGACTTTCTATGCTGTTTTCTCATGGAAATTCTCCCAAGCTTTGCAGACATTACAACTATGGAAGCATGGCATCATTCCCCCCCCCTCCCCAATCTCTGGGATTCCAACTACTGTAATCTGCTCATTTATTCCAAAAAGCAGACATCTTTAGAGAAAAGGAAAGTGCCCCTTCGGGAAAATCCCACTGTAACAAACTGGAATGTTGCCTTATTTTTCTTTGAACAGCAATGTAAAATTGTAGATTTTGGAAAAAGACAAGATTTTTTTGGGGGGGGGGGGTATAAAAGCCAGCCAGCCTATGCAATGTCCACCAGTTTTTGACATTAATTCCAAGCCCATGTGCACAGATGCCCACATGGATACACATGTTTTGAACACAGAAATAGTTGCAAAACTCTTATTCCAAGATAAAAGCAGGGGCGAAACACTCTGAAGTCTGCTACTAGTTCACTTTGCTACCGGTTCGTTTCGTGTACGCATGTGCATCACAGGTTTAGGCAAGAAAAACTAAATGCACAGGTACAGTATAGGTGGTACCTTGCTCAACAGTAGTAACTGTGAGAGGGATCTTGGAGTCCTAGTGGACAACCATTTAAATGTGAGCCAGCCGTGTGCAGCAGCTGCCAAAAAAGCCAACACAGTTCTAGGTTGCATAAACAGAGGGATAGAATCACGATCACATGAAGTGTTAATACCACTTTATAATGCCTTGGTAAGGCCACACTTGGAATACTGCATTCAGTTTTGGTCGCCACGATGTAAAAAAGATGTAGAGACTCTAGAAAGAATGCAGAGAAGGGCAACAAAGAGGATTAGGGGACTGGAGACTAAAACATAGGAAGAACGGTTGCAGGAACTGGGTATGTCTAGTTTAATGAAAAGAAGTATTAGGGGAGACATGATAGCAATATTCCAATATCTCAGGGGTTGCCACAAAGAAGAGGGAGTCAAACTATTCTCCAGTCCAAGGCACCTGAGTGTAGAATAAGAAGCAATGGGTGGAAACTAATCAAGGAGAGAAGCAACTTAGAACTGAGGAGAAACTTCCTGACAGTTAGAACAATTAATCAGTGGAACAGCTTGTCTCCAGAAGTTGTGAATGCCCCAACACTGGAAGTCTTTAAGAAGATGTTGGATAGCCATTTGTCTGAAACAGTATAGGCTTTCCTGCCTAGGCAGGGGGTTGGACTAGAAGACCTCCAAGGTCCCTTCCAACTCTGCTATTGTATGATAGGTGCTACCTCGTAGCATTGAAAAAGGAGAATTAAGAAGCCTTTTCTGAGTCTGCAAAGGTAAGTAGAACAGGGGGGGGGAACAGCTGTGCCGCACAATTTAGATTTGCTAGGAAGCAGGGTTTCCTGCTTTCTAGCGAATATAAATCGTGTGGCACAGCTGATTGTTGTATAGCTGATCGTCGGAACTAACGGTGCGCCTGAACCAGTAAGC
This sequence comes from Thamnophis sirtalis, assembly GCF_051295495.1. Taxonomy (NCBI): domain Eukaryota; kingdom Metazoa; phylum Chordata; class Lepidosauria; order Squamata; family Natricidae; genus Thamnophis; species Thamnophis sirtalis. Next base: position 15,677,889 of record NW_028261382.1, on the reverse strand, counting down.
ATTTCTTTTTACTTTAGGTTCGAACCTGTAGCATTTCACCCCTGGATAAAAGTATTTTTCAGAGCTTGGCTCTTAAGAATGCTGTATCTTAAAGAATGCAGTATTGCAGGCTAAGTCATTGCTCACTCCAGGAGTTTGATCCTGACTGGCTCAAGGCTGACTCAGCCTTCCATCCTTCCGAGCTCAATAAAATGAGGACCCAGATTGTTGGGGGCAATAGGCTGACTCTGTAAATCGCTTAGAGTGGGCTGGTAAGCACTGTAAAGCAGTATATAAGTCTAAGTGCTATTGTTATAAGACAACCATTCCACACTTGACTACTTTCACCTTTGTCCAAAACTACATACCTGACAGAATGCAAATACCCTATCAAATGCCATGTCCTAATTGTATTTTCCCACATTGAGGACTGAGGATAATCTACTCAACGTCTACATGGATACTCAAAAGTGCAAAGACATCATTAATTTGCCTAGCCCTTTCTTAAAATCTGTAAAGCTCATGTGTTCTTGTGGCGGAGATTTCAGTGAATGAATTATGCATGGTGTGAACATCTGAATGGATGATACAGCTATTTTACAATAGATTCTATCTCATGGGGTTAGGATCCAAGCTCTTCCTTGTGTAGGGAACAAGGTAGACAATAGGACACCAGAGGAAAGTGGTTACATTTAATGCCTATTTCATTATTGTGGCTTGTAATGTTCATCACAACATCTCAAGAACTTGGTATATTAATCAACTAGTTAGGTTCATCACTCTTGGTTCATGTCAATTTCTCTGATAATATTTCTTTGGATTTATGAAAACAAGCAAGCTCAGAGAGCACCAAGAACCCCATAGTCCTTCTCCTCCTCCTCTTCTCTGCACACCCCATTCTCATCTAGCACTGACGATGTTACCTATTTGGGGTAACGAAACATCTGCAAGAAAACAAGCAAGCTCAGAGAGCTCTAAGGACCCCTCATTTCAAGTCTGAGCTATCAATAGTTTCCTCCCTCATTTTGCTTTATCTGCATGATCCTTTGCCTTCTTCAGATGAACAGATGAGAGAGGGCACCAGCAAGGGGAAGAGAGCAAAATGGTGGTCAGGAGAATTGTCTCCTTAGGACTTCCTATTTAGGTAGCCTCGAAAATCTGCTACTGACATTGGTGGTGGTGCAGAGATCTCCAGGGGCTTCCCATGATAGGAACATCCCCATATCTGTGGTTCATAATAGCAATAGCACTTAGACTTATATACTGCCCCATAGTGCTTTACAGCTGGATGGTTTACAATGTCAGTATATTGCCCCCAATAAACTACTGTATTTTTCAGAGTATAAGACGCACCAGAGTATAAGATGCACCAAGGTTTTGAAGAGGCATTTTTTTAAAAAAAGTAGATAGGTAGATAGAGGATAGAGAGGGAGAGAAAGAGAGAAATACAGTAGATAGGTAGAGAGAGAGAGTGTGTAGTTAGGTAGATAGGTAGGTAGAGGAAGAGAGAGAGAGAGAGAGAGAGAGAGAGAGAGACAGAGAGAGAGAGAGAGAGAGAAATGCAGTAGATAGGGTGGGAGAGAGAGAGTAGGTAGGTGCGTAGGTAGATAGAGGGGGAGAGAGAGAAAAATACAGTAGATAGGGAGAGAGATGGTAGGTAGATAGAGGGAGGGGGAGAGAGAGAGAGAGAGAGAGAAATACAACAGGTAGGTAGGAGAGAGAGAGTGTGTAGGTAGGTAATACATGTTTCCAGGTGTATTTATCCATGTGCTGGAGAAGGAAATCGCTGACAATCTGCAGCACCTAAGATTTTGTTTCTGCTGGCACAGCACTTGATCAATGTAATTCTCATCAATCAATTACAGGGCTTCCCAAAAGGAAAAAAAAGAAGTTTTTTGCATTTTGCAGACCTCCCCAAAACAGCCTGTTTTTTGCGAAAATGGGCCTTTTTTTAAAGGCATGAATAGCCTTGGGGGAGGGGCTTGCAGAGTGCTCCTGGAGGGTGGGTGGGGGGGCAAAAATGAGCAGACAATGGCCCATTTTTCATGAAAACGGGCCTGTTTTTTGTCAAAAAATTATATGCATAGCCTTATGGAGGCTTATAGAGTGCTGCTGGGAGCTGGGAGGGCAAAAAGCGGCCCGTGTTTTGCTCATTTCTGCCCTCCCCAGCCCCCAGGAGCTCTCTGAAAGCCTCCATAAGGGTATGCACAGCCATTTTGGTGAAGGGGCGGGGTTTTGGGAGGCAAAAAATGCTGTATTTGGTGTAGAAGACGTACCCAGATTTTCAGCCTCTTTTTTGAGGAAAAAAGGTGCATCTGATACTCCGAAAAATACGGTAGGTCCTCATTTTACCAACCTTGGAAGAATGGAAAGCTGAGTCAACCTTGAGCCCCCTTAGGATCGAACTCCAGACTGTGAGCAGAGTTTGCCTGCAACCCTGCATTCTAACCACTTCATCACCAGGGCTCCTGGCCTTATAACAGACTTCTAAGACGATAAGAATAGTCTTATAACAGGCTTCATTTGTAATTGTTCTAAACTATTTAAAACAGAAATAAATAGCAATGATAAACACAAGTTACTGGAAGGACCTACAATTCTACATACACACACACACACACACCCCTAAAATACATGCAATGATCCTTTGCAGACTTGCAAATAAAAGCCACCAGACTGTCTCTCTTCTATAACCACACAGAGGTGATAATATTTGCTAGGTAAGCTATACGCATCAGTATGCAGATGGAGAGCAAGATGATTGAAGAAATATTTCTAGCTCAGCTCTTCCAGTCTAGCCTTGCATTTCACATCATGAATTGTGTCTACATGGGACCACTATTCTTTTTTTTTTTTTTTGAGAAATCCATACAAGCAAACACGATTTATTGTTTATTGCATTTTTTGCTTAAGAAAAGTTCTGCAATTTGGATTGCATTAAGCATCAACCATGCACACGAAAAAAAGGCACATTTGAATTTATTAATGTTGAGTTTCCCCTCCCAGTACCTCTTGTGTGAAGGACCTCTACACTTTGAAGTTACACAGCTGCACAATGCACATTGTGAGAATGCACAGAAGCTCATCTGAATTGCTTTCCCCCATAAATTCATCCACACTGATTTCCCCTTTATTTTTTTTATTTTTTTATTTTTTTTATTTTTTATTTACATGTAAAATACACACAGACAAAACCTAGACGTACACCACATTTACACAATACAATACGAACAGGAGCTTCCTGTTCTTTTCTAATAGCAATTATCAATCGATACCACTCACTTTATATTATACCGCTATTCTTATTATTTATCATATGGCACATTCCCATCACGTTCTGATTTTTAGAAAAAACCCACAAGAGATGCAAACACAAAATAGGAAATATAAAAACCAAAATATTATAAACGTATGTCGAGATCACAGATATACTTTTTTTGCTTCCTTTGTCCATCAGCAAAATCTATGGAGATTCTCAGTCATCCAGGTCACAGTTGCCTCCAAGGTTGTTTCCCCCCCCCCCCCAAAAAAAAGCAACTGGGCATTTTTTTCTCTCTTGAAGACATTTTATGAACTGAAGATGCTTCTTGGATGAGAAACAACAACAACACCCACAAAGAAAGTCCAGTTGCCTTTTGAAAAAGCACCTTTGGGACATCTTCTGCCAATGCTTTAGTCAAGTTTACTTTATTGTCATTGCACTTCGTGCAACAAAATTAAATGCCATCTTCAGTGTACATTATAACTATAAAAATAAAACACAAACACACATCCTTCACATTCTATGCAACTGAATTGAAAACCCAATATTGAGTTAGTATTGCACTAAATAGTAGAATTCAATATAGTGAACATATATTCAATATATATTCAATATAATTCAATATATTCAATATAACAGATGTGACCACTGTCTACCACATGACAGAAGCTAGCTGTTCTGACCTAGGCTTCCCAAAACCACGAAGCCGACTCCTCATCCTGATAAAACCCCTTTTATTTATATTAAAGGGAATTCCTCTGCATCAAAGTCCCGGCCAACAGTCTTTCAAAAGATTTCACAACTACAGACCTTTATCAGGCTTGGAGAGCTGCCAGGTCGATATCTTCCAAACGCCACTCTGCAGCAGACAATTCTTGGCAAGAAGTCAGGAACAGATCTTCACCCTAATGAATTGATCTAATTGTCTCCTGCAAACTTCATTCCCCTTTCTCTCCTCTTTATTCCCTTTGGGAGGGGTCATTCACCGTCCACCTGTGGCTTTACTCCCGAGTTGGCCCTTGTTCCTTAGCTGTTCCCTTCTTCTGGCAGCTCTGCGCATTCGCACACTGGGAACAGGCTCTAGTTGTTCTTCTGCCTCCCTAATATCTGACTCCAAAGACAGCTGATAACTGTTGGACGGTCCTGGCCCCATCTCTGCCTCTGACGCAGAGCACCTATCAGAGCCTTCCCCAGACTCCAGGACTGGCCCATGTTCCTCCCCAAGCTCCTCACTGTCTGAGTCTGCCATCAGCTCCACTGGTGGACCACAACACTAGCCTACCTTCCCCTCTTGGTAAAAAAAAAATAACCAATGAGTGCCCCTGTTTAGTATTTTGATGGAACACCATCCTCTATTCTACACTAGGATTTAAAAAAATAAATAAATCCTGAAACAGGCAGTGGCCATTTCTTCCATCTTCCATACCGGTAACACTACATCAATATCAATTCAAGAAAGTCTCCTTCACCTTGAACTCTACTTGCAATCTGAAATAAAATCACCAAAGCACATCAATTTGGTAGAGGAGCCAAAGATAAGAATAAGGAAGGAAGGATACATTCAACCACCAAGTTCTTCTTCATTGGTTTTTTTTTTATCCATGTAAAAGAAAAATATAATGAGACTCTCAGCTTTCAACCCACACATGAATCATGTTATTCCCTGCATACAAAGAGATGGGTTTTCAAAGGAGAAGGTGCATTAAAATATTTCCAAACAATAACCAGAGTGAGGGGGAAAGGAGCAAAAGGAACAGGAGAGGTCCGTAGTTCTCACTCCTGCTCCGAGCCAAGCTGATTTCAAGTCAATCAATGCCACTGTCACTCAAAACCATTCTTTTCGGTATGAAGTTATGAACAGGCGTGCACATGAATTCCAGCACCAAATACAAATTGTTGGCATTCTTTTAAAAGCTGTACCTTCAGTCTCCACAATTCAGATCATAAAAGTGTCAAAAGAAAAACAAATTCTTACCTCTTGTGCTTCACTCCAGAATGTTACAGTACATCTACAGGTGAGCAGTGAGCAACTACACCGGCTACTTTTTGAGTAGTGCACGCCCCTTCTCTGCAGACTTCCAGATTTTTCAGTGACCCACCCCTGAAAGTTGCAATTCAGGATTTCTGACTAAGTGTAATCCTTGTATTGTGCAAAGCTTTAGGATTCAATTCCAGTGGAATATTACTGATAGTCTTCAATGCTGCTTGTCCCAATATTGTAAAATGCTTTATGGAGACTTTTAATCAGGGGGGTAACTACAACACTAACAGAAGCTAATTCTGTGGGTTCTAGCGGAGTTTCTTCCAAACCTATTGACATCAAATCAGGCAAAATGAGAAAACAGCACAGAAACTCAGCATTAAAACTAGGACACTAGAACTAAGACTAACACCAGTTAGCTAATTAAACTAACCCTAGAACTAAGGAGAAATTTCCTGATGGTAAGAACAATTAACTGGTGGAATGAATTGCCTTCAGAAGTTGGGGATGTTCCATCGCTGGAGGCTTTTAAGAAGGGACTGGACCACCATTTTTCAAGAATGGTGTAGGGCAATGATGGTGAAACCTTTCAGCACCGAGTGCCCAAACTAGAACATGCGTGCATGCATGCACATGTGTGTGCACGCTGGCCAGCTACTCTTCACGCACATCACAGCACTGGAAACCCGAAGACCAGTTGGTCGGTACAAACATGCCTGGCTGGTTTTTGATCCATTTTCAGGCCATTTTCTGGAAGATTTTCAGGCTGTTTTTCGGGTCCGAAAAATACCCCGGAAAACGCCCCCCAAATAGCTGTTTTTCAGCCATTTTTTGACACTCCAGTGCCCGCGAAGACCAGGAGAACAACCAGAAGAGCTGCTGGCAACAGCACACACCATCACAGGTGTAAGGTCTCCTACTTGAACAGAGGATTGTTGGTCTAGAAGACCTCCAAGGTCACTTCCAACTCTGTTATTGTGTAATATCTCAGTTCTTTTTTGGTCATGGGTAGAACAAGGAGAAGGACTATTTTAGGACAAGATGCATTTCAATCTAGCATGTTGTTGTTCAGTGGCTAACCAGATGCTTCTCAGGAGCCTGCAAACTGGAGATGGAGACATATTACTTGATCTTCTATTTGTAGTAGTATTAAGAAGACCCAGATGTAAATTGCCCAGGAAGCTCCGTTTTCCATCTAAAGAATGTCCTGAATGGGGACAGATTGGTTACGGCTTCATGGAATGTGTTTTTATAAAGCTGAGGGTATTTTGCTTTTTTTTTTTTTTTAAAGGAAGCTTTTCAGAAACTATTTTTTTTACCTAAATATAGAAATAAGGAGGGAGTTCTCCATTCTATACTTTAAGTGTAGAACAGAAGCCATGTTCTCTCTCTCTCTTTCTTTCTCTCTCTCTCTTTCTCGCCCTCCCTCCCTCCCCCCCTCTTCTGTAGGGAGCATTAGATGAGGAAAAAGATATGTGATGTTTGTCATTTGTTTGGAAAACTAACATTACAAACAGTAAGGAAGAAAATGTTCAGATGTATAGTTTGGGAAACAGAAAGAAAAAGAACTGACTGGTTTCTGTTGATTCAATATTGTCATGGCTAAAACAGTTTTCAGACAACTGCTTATACAGTACATATCGACATCACTAGATGGAATACCCAGAAATCAAACTGATTTATCTCATTGGTACAAGCAGGTAGAACAGCTCATTAGGGCAGACATTGGAAGAGTCCATCAAGGTTCCAAGCCAATCAATTTCTACAATGTCACCTTAGAAATCTACAAGATCTACAGTGTGATCACATTTTCAAGGGGAACCAGCAAGAATCCCTTGAACTCCAGAACCTCATTGATAGGAAGCCCAAGGCATTGTGGAATGAAAGTAAAGAGATTATGAAGGATACATACGAACAGAGAGTACTTAAGATTAAGAAACAAAAGAAAGCAAACAGGATGTCAGAACAAATGATAACCACTAGGGAAAGAAGTGTACGTTTAAAACCCAGAAAGGCAAAGAACTCAGGAATTTAACAAAGAATTTCAGAGAACCATTAGACGAGACAAGACGTAGTATTACAATGGAATCTATAATGACCCCGAAGATAGAAAGAGACACAGAAAGTCTTAATACAGATCTTTGAACTTCAATCTGGCATGTTAAAGAATGCCAAGGAGCACAAAATAAATTATTCAAAGAAGATCAAAGAAGCAGTGCGTAGAAAATATTCCCTATTTAAAAGAATGTCTAGTAATAGAAAATGAAATTAGACCAGCTTGCCAAATATTAGCAAGTTGGAGGACTACAGGAATTAGTCAGACTAATTAGCGAGATAAATCAAACTAGGAATCAACTCCACAAGCAGGCTACACCTTTTTATAGTTAATGGCTTTAAGAACAGGGTTTTGCAAGGCAATTGTGCTGTACCTCCTCCTCCTCATCATCATCACCACCACCATCATTTTAATCATTGTCTGTCCACTGCAGGATGAAGGGCTCTTTTGCATGTTTCCAACCCATATGGTCCTGAGCTTTCTTTGGCTGATTGGCCCTGCAATACGTGATGATGTCATCGATTGGTCTTGCTTGGGGTCTCTTTCATGGACACTTTTGATCAAGTGGGAACAGTGGTGGATTCCTCTTACTGTTGCTACTGGTACGCTGATCGGAGTCTGTTCGTGCACGCGCCTGATGTGCGCTGCGCAAGCATGTGCAATCCACCACCCCTGAGACACCCAGCTGTTTGTTGGGGCTCACGCAGGGGGCCGCATGCTGTGTGCATCTGTGCAGTGTGCCTTTTGGCATAAATACAGCTATAGAGTGCGGGCGGGTAGGTGGGCCAAATGAGCCACCGTACCCGTATGCTCTCAGATGCTCCAGGACACTACAAGTATGGCCATACCAGTCTGAACCAGCAGCAACACCCCCCACACACACACACTGAGTGGGATCCATTCTATGACTGCCGTGGTCCATCTGCCCTCTGTTCTTCTCGCTATGTGACTAGCCCGTTTCCATTTCCATCTGCAGATCTTCCTATCTTGTCTTGCAACACCGAGCATGTATCTTTCCATGGCTCTTTGCGACCCTCGTGGCTTTTGTATCGATTGTGAGGTTAGTGTTGTACTGGCATGTGTTAGAGCCGGTAGCACACACTGATCGAAAATGTTTCTCTTTGGGCACAGAGGGAGGTTATTCTTGAAAATTGCGCTTATGTCAAGGCTGCTTCACTTATTAACCAAGAAAGAAACCACTCAACTCCATTTTGCAGTACTTTTACTGATCATAAGTAAACAGAAGCTAAGCAAAGCTGGATCTGAGCAAAAACACGCGAAAGCATTAGATATCAATACATGACCCATTCCCCTCCCCTTGGTAACCCCAGTCCATAGTCCAATCCAATATCTCCACAGCTGTCAGGTGGGAAACATCTTCAAAAATCATCAGGTTGGTATGCCGGACAGTTGGCCTTGGCAGGAAACTCCCCTCCTTGCCACATGCACAGAAGATGGTGAGAACAACTCCCAATTAACAGTCCTCCTGTACAGATTATTTCCCTCACCCAAATATCATGCCCTCCCTCCCTGTTTCAATGGCAGCTGAAAAGCAAGCAGCAAAACAGAGGCTGACAGCTTAGCTTGCCAAATGCCTCTAACCACATTTAACCCGCCATTCAATTTCCTTTAATCTGTCACCTTCCATTGAGATCCGTTGGCCAAGGTCTACTGTGTCTAGTTCTTCTCCAGAGATAGAATAAATTCTTTCTTTGGTGAATTTATTAAACGTAAACTGGTTCTTTTCAGGTGTATTTTTAAGCCAAATGGTTCTTTTGCTTTGTGCAGCTTTTCTTTCCCTTTTCTTATACTCTTGTGAATTTGGGGGAATGCCTACCTAAATCTCTTCCACATATTTTCTGCTTGTCATGGACTTTAAATATGTTTTTTTTTTTTTTTCGTGACCCGTCAAAAGCGCGGACGGCAAAAGCGCGATCGACAAAATCGCGCCTTTGACGTCATCACAGCGCGACGAAAAAGATCGAAAAATTCAAATAAAAATTAATAAAAATTAAATTAAAGCAAGCTGATTCACATAAAGGTAAGGGTTAGGGTTAGGGTTAGGGTTAGGGTTAGGTTAAGGGTTAGGGTTAGCTTTAGAGCGTTAGCGTTAGCGTTAGGGTTAGGATAAGGGTTAGCGTTACGTTTTTCGTTACTTTAACGGTTAGGTTTAGGGTTAGGTTTAGGGTTAGGTTAAGAGTTAGGGTTAGGGTTAGGTTTAGGGTTAGGTTTGGGGGGGTTAGGGGAAGGTTTTAGCTTTATTTTTACATTTTTTCGATCTTTTTCGTCGCGCTGTGATGACGTCACAGCGCGCTTTTGTCGAGCGCGATTTTGTCCTACGCGCTTTTGTGGTGGAACCTTTTTTTTTACCAGAGGTAGGTTCCTACCGGTTTGGACTGGTTCGGCTGAGTAGTAATAACTAGGCCTGCCATGCCCCAGAATTGGTTCTATCAGCGGCGGCACCATCTTGATTTTCAGTTCTGCACATGCACAGAACAATCTTCATGGCAAAAATGTAATCCCTCCCTTTTCAACATTGTGTGCATGCACAGACCTTTTTAGGTGTAAATGTGCACATGTGGAGTGTGCACATGCAAAAAACTTTGTATGCTGAATCGGTAGTAATGCCAGCAGCAACCCACCCCTGGTTTTTACCTTGTTAACAGATCTTGCCTGTCACCATCAGGATTATCTATCTTCCTTACTCTCTAGAGGAAGCGATGTAATGGTCACAAGACTGTAAAGGTTCTGATCAAACTACCCTAGTAAATCTGATGAATGACATCGGCCAGCTGGTGGGAGGAGATTAAACTGTATGCCAACATCAAAGAAAGAAGACACAATAGTGCAAACTACTATGCAATCTTTTTTTTTCTCATGCTAGCAAAATGCTTAGGTTTGTCCAATGCAGATTAGAACCCCAGCTGAAAAGAGAGATGTCAGATATTCAAGTTGGTTTTAGAAAAGATCAAGGAATAAGATACATTGGTGCCGAGGTACTTGGGATGATTGAGAAAAATTAAAGAATGTCAAATAGAAATCAGCATGCAATACACAATGATTATTCAGCGAGGCACATGTTCTTTTTGACATCCTTATAATTTATTTATTTATTTATATAGGAGGAAAATGTCTGGACCAAATGGAATTTCTAATGTTGGATTTCCCCCCTTTCTAGATGGAGCCCCCTTGTGGAGTACTGGGAATCCGTTACCATGGCAACTCCATTGTGCTCCTCAGTAGAAGCCATTTTACAGCAGTACAGTAGAAGCCATTTTAAGGTACAACAGGCTGTATCTCAACAGAACACACATCCCGAGGAATGTTAGGGGTGTCTTACCCCCACAATATTTTTCTCCAGAAGGTAAGTCATTTGTGTACTAAGTTTGGTTCAAATTGTTCGAGACATTTCAGTTATATTGGAACATACATACACACATATACATGTATGTATGTATGTATGTATGTGTATATGTATATGTATATGTATATGTATATGTATATGTATATGTATATGTATATGTATATGTATATGTATATGTATATGTATGTATGTATGTATGTATGTATGTATGTATGTATGTATGTATGTATTATACAGTGAAGAGACAGTTTGTGCCGTGGTTAAGGCACCAGCTTAGAAATCAGGAGACTGTGAGTTCTAATCCCTTGTTAGGCAGAAAGCCAACTAGGTGAACTTGGATCTCTCCAGGTTCCTTCCCTTGCTCCTAGAAAGGAAGCAATAGCGAACCACTTCCAAAATCTTGTCCAAAAAACTGCAGAGACTTGCCCAGGCAAGTGGCAGGAGTCAACACTGTGTCGAAGGCACTAAATAAATAAATGAAAGAAAAATGCTTTTGATTGTGTTATGTTAAGCTGCAGAATGTTTTTAGGAAAAGGAAAATCCCGGATCATCTCGCTGTCTTCCTAAGGGACAGAAAAGCCCAGCCTGAACGATAGGTGGCAAAATGGGCTGGCTTCTGGTAGGTTGAATTGGGAAGTGATGTGCTTGGTTTTAAAATTGGAAGAAGGAACAGCAGGACTCTAAAGCTAAAGCTAATGACACTGCTCTGATAACTGAAAAGGTACATGATCTGAAGTTCTAGGATCAAGGAATGCAATGAAAAAATGGTTCTCAGATTAAATATAAAGAACACAACCTGTTCAGTGACCAGCCTTAGAACGGCTGATACTGAAATGATGAATAGCTGCTGTCTTTTAGGATCAACTCAACAGCAAAGGAACCAGCACTCAAGAAATATGTTGCAGAATATTTAAGGTCTTTTCTTAGAAGAGTTATTTCATGTCTTTACCCTACAAAGATCAGTATTATATAGTCAATAGTTTCCCCCAAAATATTTTATGGACGAAAAAGTTGATGAAGAATATATATATATATATATTTTCTAGGTAAAAATAACATTTTACACAGGGCAAATAAACAATTTACTCAAGATAATGGCAGGCAAGGAAAGGAATCAAAACAGAGTCTCCAGAAAAAGAAAGGTTGCCCGAGTGGTTTTGCTTTCAATGGGAACCCACAGAGATTAGTCAACATTCATTCCAAAGTTCAGAGAGGCAAGTCAGATTTGTGTAAAGCAAGCACCGCCTTTTCTTCACTTAAATAATTCTGAATTACAGACTGGAAAAAAAAACTAAATCTATTTGGAGTGAAAAAAAATTAGAATCAATTAAAATCTCACAAATAAAGCTTTTGAATCCTGTAGAACCCTTCATCAGACCAGGTGGGAAGTAAAATCAGAGGCAGAAAACCGAGAAAGGAGCAGATAAAGTAATTCATCCATTTCCTACAACTGGGGACAACTATTGCTAACCAAACGTAGGTGGAGAGATTGAGAGATTTGATATCATGCAATAAGGGTGGTATTTTTTTGAGGAGGCGGGTAACAAAACTGGAAAGAGGAGATGACAGTGAGAATTGACATCCATCACTTTCTAGAAAGAAAGAATTATCTATCTCCTTCCCACAGGGCCACTAAGCATTCCATTTAAGAGGTTTGTTAGTGTGGTTTCCTAACTGGTTTAAAAGGCTGCAACAAGTCAATTCATGTTTTGAGCGAGAAGGTGCATTTTCTGTATAATTAGGTCAACAGCCTTAAGTCTCCTCTGTGATGCTCTCTTACCACTAGTTTTCACCTATCGTTGTTGTTTTAACCATTTAGTCATGTCCGATTCTTGGCGAGTTTATAGGAAGGTGCTCTCCATCTTACCCTGTCAAGCACAACTTCTTTCAGTTCAGCTGGAGGTTCAGCTTCAATGATGTTAAGTCAGTGTGTTCTTTGCTTGCCCCTTCTTGTTCCACTAATTACTCCAGTGGTGGGTTTCAAATTTTTTTAGAACCTATTCTGTGGGTGTGGCCCGTTTTGTGGGAGTGGCTTGGTGGTCATGTGACTGGGTGGGAGTGGCTTGGTGATCATGTGACTGGGTGGGAATCGCTTGGCAGTCATGTGACTGGGTGGGAGTGGCCAAGTCAATGTCACTGAATTCTTTGCCCCAAAGAATGACCTACAAAAAGAAGATATAAAAACAGGAAATTTATTATTTTGTGCACTTACTACTTAAGAATAAAATAAGTACACAAAACAATAAAACAGCTACTTACAGAGGAAATATGCTGGTCCTTGCCGGTCTTCAACATTACTGACCACCTTACACAGACACACTTCCAGCCCCTCTGCCTCTTCCCTCTTCCTGGATTCACTCGAAGTTTTAAAAACTCACAGCCTGTGCACATGCACACATTTCCAGCCCCTTCCAGACATTTTTAAGAGAGTGGAAGAGTGTGTGCGTGTGCACAGACTGTGAGTTTTAAAAACATCTTGTGTGTGCACAGACTGTGAGTTTTAAAAACCTCTGAGTGAATCCAGGAAGAGGGACGGGGAAGAGGGCTGGAAGTGTGTGTTCCTATAGTATCTTCCAGCCCCCTGCCTCTTCCCTCTTCCTGGATTCACTCAGACATTTTTTAAAACCCACAGCCTGTGCACACGCACACACTCTTTAACAGTCCCTCTGCCTCTTCCCCAACATCCTCCCACCCAACCACTCATCAGTTCTTTCTTCTTCTGGTTCATTTTCTCAGAACTTTTCAGCAGCATGGTGTGGATGGGCGGGGAGTGAAAGAACGAACGAGGGGAGGGAGTGTTCCGGTATGGGGGTATGGGAAGGCACACTAAATTTCACCATCCGGTACGGCCATGCCGGTCCGTACCGGTTGAAACCAACCCCTAATCACTCCTAGCATCATTGCCTTCTCCAATGAATTTGTATGCATGGCATGGCCAAAGTAATTCAGAATAGTATCCATCATAGGGACTCAGTGGCTCGGTGGCTAAGATGCTGAGCTTGTCGATCACAATGGTCGGCAGTTCAGTGGTTCGAATCCCTAGTGCCGCATAATGGACTGAGCTCCCATTAGTTGTCCCAGCTCCTGCCAACCTAGCAGTTCGAAAGCACGTAAAAATGGAAGTCGAAAAATAGGGACCACCTTTGGTGGGAAGGTAACAGTATTCTGTGCATCTTCAGCGTTTAGTCATGCCAGCCACATGACCATGGAGATGTCTTCGGACAGCGCTGGCTCTTCGGCTTGGAAACGAAGATGAACACCACCCCCTAGAGTCAGGAACGACTAGCACATATGTGCGAGGGGAACCTTTACCTTTACCTATCTGTCATAGCATCACTGTTATATCTGTAGTATCTGTTATAGGGTTACTATAAATCTTGGAAACAAACACAGCGATGTTTTACAGGAGGAATCTATGGGAGGAATTTTAAATATGGCAACCATTAGATGGAACAGTGTACCAAATGCTGTTTTCAACTAATGTCAATTGATTTCAAATTTCCCTTTTTACAGATAAGAGTCTATTAAGTAACCATGCAGGGTGTATCAAAAAGCCATCGTTTTAAAGGTCCAAAATGAATAACCCTTGTTTTAGTGGGGGGGGGGAGGGGGGTGCTATGTCTCCAATGAAACAGACTTGATGCCAGAAATACTTTCTATTTTAACACATGAACATTGAATTGAAAAAAAGGAGATTGGTTTCACAAACTGAAAATTATGTAGTCAATTTTCCAATACCATGTTGGGGAAATGATGCTGAAATCATTCTAATATTATTTAGCCTTTAAACCAATAGAGTTTTCTATTAAAATAGTCTTTATTTTTAGTGTTAGCAAGCCCAGATCCTTATAAGAATCTTGATAAAGAATGAATGAATTAATCAATCAATCAATCATAAAATCATAGAATTATAAGGGATTGTAGAAGGAGTCTTCTATGTCTATGATATTTTCAATAATACTACTCATGTCCATTCGGACTTAGATACTAGAATTAAAACAGTAGCCCCAGAAAGTATTTTCAGCTTTATAAAATCAAGTGGATCCTTCAAGTGGCCTTCAAGATGGATTTTTCTTAACAAATTAAATTAATGCCATAAAATTTGCAATGCTGAAGGTTATAACAAAACATACAATACAAAGACAGAATAATAGAATAACAGAGTTGGAAGGGACCTTGGAGATCTTATAGTCCAATCTCCTGCTCAGGCAGGAGAGCCTACATTATTTCAGTCAAATGGTCCTATCACTTCTTTAAAACTTCCAGTGTTGGAGCATTCACCATTTCTGGAGGCAAGCTGTTCCACTGGTTGATTGTTCTCACTGTCAAGGAAATTTCTTAGTTCTAGGTTGGATCTCTCCTTGCTTAGTTTCCATCCATTGCTTCTTGCCCTGCCTTTAAATGCTTTGGAGAATAGGTTGGTCCTCTCTTCTTGGTGGCAGCCCCTCAAATATTGGAAGACTGCTATCATGTCACACCTAATCCTTCTTTTCATTAAACTAGACATACCCAGTTCCTGCAACCATTCTTCATATGTTTTAAGGCAACAAGAAAATGGCAACATTATGAATTGAATATTGAATTAACACATTTGAAACATTAAAGTAAAAGAAGGATTTGCCCAGCACTAGAAGAAACTAAGCACTTAGTAGGAATGATGTGGACTCCAAGAAAGATGTTCTGGAAGATCATTCCTGGACCTCTCAGTGAACAGATATACTGGGAACTCAACACTGAATGACTGTGATGTGCTTTACTGGGGAACCTGTTGTGGCCTGCAAGCAGCCAGCAGAGTTGGTAGCTGATTTGGATAGTGAGGAGGTTGGAGAGGAACCTGGGCCAGTCCTGGATTCTGGGGAAGGCTCGGATGAGGCCTCTGCATCGGAGGCAGAGATGGGGTCAGAGCCATATGCCAGTTATCAGCTGCCTTCAGAGTCAGACATCTGTGGGGCAGATGAACAGCTGGAGCCTGTTCCAAGTGTGTGAATGCGCAGAGTTGCCAGATGAAGGGAAGAGCTAAAGAATAGGGGTCGACTTGGGAGTAAGGCCACAGGTGGATGATGAATGGCTTCTCCCAGAGGAAATAAAAGAGGAGCAAAGGGGAGTGGAGTTTGCAGGAGACAATGAATTCGCTTAATTGGTTTGTGACTCTCCGAGACTCCTTGCCAAGTTTTGCAGATATCGGCCTGGCAGCTCTCCAAGCCAGATAAGGTCTGTGACTGTAAATCCTCCCTTGAAAGACTTTGCTGGATGTGCATGAGCAGAATTCACAGTCAATTAATGAAAGGGGTTTTTATCAGGACAAGGAGTTTGCTCCACGCTCTCGGGAAGCCAAGGTCAGAACAGAACTGCCCTTAAAGGGCACCATGCAGCTGGCCCAGAATGTGGCAGCATAAAATGAAGTGGAGAGCTCTTGCATTACCTTCAATATGAAACAGCTTTTACCGGCTGCTAATTATCTTCCGAAACCACTCAAGCTTTCACAGTATATGAATTCATATGCATTTATGCTGCCACCAGCACCATCGACTCCCATTCCCAAGCCCTTATTTATGCATCGATAAGGCACCTTGGACAGGTCCAACAACTATTTAGTAATGTGAACGCCCGTTTTTGGCTTTCTAGTAAAGAGCATCCTTGCAGTACAAAGTGATGTGGTTACTGAAGCAAGCCACTTCCTTTTTTTGCGATTTAGCAGGATCCCAAAACACACTTTATTTCTTCAGTCTCACTTTTTCTTTATTGACATGTTTACTGTTTTCCTGTAGACCACCCAGAATAATTAAGGAAGTCAGCTCTAGCTATCACTCTCTGCAAATGGGGTGTTGAATAACAAGTTAATAGCAATAGCACTTAGACCTATATAGTGCTTCATAGCTCTCTCTCTTTACAATGTCAGCAAATTGCCCCCAACAATCTGGGTCCTCATTTTACCAATCTCGGAAGGATGAAACCAACTTTTTTTAAAAAGTGTTTTATTTTTGTTCTCATACATACCTTCTTATATATATTATCAATATTATATATTATCTTTTAATATTGATAACAATTCAATTCTTCCCCTAAAAATTCAATAGTATAATCAACCTTGCTTTTCTACCACCCCATATATCCATTTTGTTTCACAACAACCCTATCACCCTCCCTTCTTCTCTCCTTTCTTCTTTCCTCCTCTCCTTTCTTTTCTTCTCCCCTTTCTTTCCCCCACTACTCTCCTCTTCTCCTTCCTCCCCTCTCTCCTACTCTTACTTTCTTCCTCTCCTTTACCCTTTCTTCTTTCCTCCTCCTTTCCTCTCTTCTGGAGGGAACCAACCTTCAGCTGGTCAGAATCAAACTTCTGGCAGTGGGCAGAGTCAGCCTGCAACACTGCATTCTAACCACTGCACCACCAGGGTTTAAGTTGTTCAGTTTATATCATAAGCAATATAACATTAGAGCATACACCGATAAGAGGTGGAATGCTCTTATGACCCATTTTTGAAGAAAAAAGCTATAAAACTTGAATCTTTTCCCCTTCAGCCGTGCTTACCCAATTCATAAAACTTTAAATGATTTAATCATGACATGTTTTCCTTCCTCAGAATAGGTATACAGAGCTATCCTATCTTCATACAGTTTTGGTCACCACACTATAAAAAAGATTTTGAGACTCTAGAAAAAGTGCAGAGGTGAGCGACCAGGATGATTAGGGGACTGGAGACTAAAATATATGAAGAACAGTTGCAGGAACTGGGCATGGCTAGCCTAGCGAAGAGAAGGACCAGGGGAGACAGGATAGCAGTCTTCCAATATTTGAGGGGCTGCCACAAATAGGAAGTGGTCAAGCGATTTTCCAAAGCATTTGAAGGCCAGACAAGGAATAATGGATGGAAAGTGACCAAGGAGAGATTCAACCTAGAAATAAGGAGAAACTTTCTGACAGTGAGAACAATCAACCAATGGAATAGTAGTTTGCCTTTGGACATTGTGGGGGCTTTATCACTTAAGACTTTCAAGACTGCCATTTGTCAGAAATGGTGTAGTGTCTCCTGCTTGAGCAGGGGATTGGACTAGATGACCTATATAATACCTTCATGGTATTGGACCTGGGTACTTGAAAGACGTGCATTCTCTTTTAAAAAGCAGCAATTAATTCTCACTGAGAACATATATCCTTCATATCAAAATTATCTCAAAGGAAGGTGCCAAAAATAAAATTCAGAATTTATTGCCTTAAAAAAAAAACTGGGGGGGGGGTAGAATTCACACATAGCACAGACAAGATTATAACCCCCTTTGGGAGTTAAACGGATCAAGGGATTTGAAGCTACAGTGTTTTTTTTAACCAAGCAGACAGTTCATAAACAATATATTAAAATATATATATATATATATATATATATATATATATATATATATACTTCAATCCCATAGAACGCATTTGGGCCACGTATTTCAGAGCCTATTAATTTTCTGGAACATCCTTTCAAATGCTAACCAATAGATGGGTTTAACCTGGAGGACTATATATCTTTACAAATTGACTAGTCTGAAGCAGCTCGGGGATCTTCACCAATTCTATGAATTTGATTCAAGAGCTTCACGAGTGCATTTGGGTTGTATGGGAAGAGTCCCTTTGCATGCAGCCTAGAAATGGACTTTTGCAATTGTTGGAAACATGCGGTTGCTTTCTGCAAAGTTTCACCTGCTAATTTAAATTCTGGAAGGGAGAGTTTGCTGCTGGAGCCTGATGAAATATTCAAATCTTGTTCAAGGAAAGGGAACCCTTCTTGCTTGCAGCTTTTTGCACTCTCGTTGAGAACGGCTTTATTTGGACAGGCTTGGTAGTTTAAAGCTTTGTCTTCTGTGTCCGTCAAACATTCTTCTCTTCCGCAGTCCCCTTCAGAATCATCTGAGCTATCATAATCAACCAGCTTCTGAAAAGCCCCCGGTAAATGCGGGTCACTAGATGTGGTTACAAAATCAATTTTTGGGGGTTGACTGTCTCCCTGACGAAGGAGGGTAGACAAATTCAGGGAGGAAGGCAAAAGGGCCTCCGTAGAAGCCCGTGGATCATATGCAGTGCTCTGCCCTGTGAGGTTTGAGTTGGGGTCGTCTTCTTGCTGGCAGGACAAGTTCTCTCCACAAATTCTGAGATCTTTGCCAACGGTGAACTTAAAGCGTTTGGAAACTTGGACGAACCAGTGCCAGTCTTCTACAAGAAGTTTTAAATATTGCACAAAGTATTCCAAGAAACAGGTTTCCGACGAAATCAAGAAATCCAGAAGGACCGTGGCATCAAATGCGATACTCCCTAACAGGCATAAGAAGATGCAGTGGGGATTATAACCATTCTGATGTGTCCGATTGTCCTGGATTTCGTCATCTGAACGGCAGGGGGTAAAATTAACGTCGTGGCAGGATCTAAAAAATAAGCAACAACGTAGAAGATTAAAATATGACTTCTCAACTGGCGATCGTTTTTATCAAGAACTTTTAACAGTAGAGCTAAATTTGCATTTATTATTTTTGGCCAAATAAATCAGACCGTTAGAATGATCACGGCGCTCAAGCATTCTCTCCCACTGCGGGCTCTAATTCAATGCACATTATATGAATAAAAGGGAAGAAAGTGAACAAATGAAGAAAGAGAGCATGCTTGTTTTCACCTCTGTCAACTGTAATTTGATATTAGCTTATGAGATGGAAGAGAAAGGCATTGGTAATTAGTAATTACTAATTAGGAGAACTTGATCAGTTTATGGGCCTTCACATGGACACAAAGTATGGTTTAGATATACTTAAATAAATAACAAATATCTGCCTCCCTTTGTGAACTAAGAAACCATTGGAGAATAGCATTTTGTAGTGTGTCACGGAACTAAAATAAAGTGAGAGAAAGCTTAGTTTAGGGGGAACAACCTATGATTTATCCAGGTTGTCTTCAGGTAAAATTATTAAGACTCAGTATGCAATGATCTTCCAATATCCTGCATAAGGAAATCCAAACACGAGCCAGCCCAACGTTACTAGGGGCGACTAAGATGTTTCAGACAATTGGCATAAACAGAATCCATGGTGATAGATTATGGGACTTCCAAGAAACCTAGAGTAATAGGGTTGGAAGGGACCTTGGAAATCTTGTAGTCCCACACTCAAGCAAGAGACCCTATACCTGTGAGGGCGAACCTATGGCACAAGTGCCACAGGTGGCACGCAGAGCCCTCTCTGTGGGCAGGCGAGCCGTCACCGCAACTCAGCTCCGCTGTGCATGCGCGCCTCTCACTGGACAGCTGGTTTTTGGTCTGCCACGCATGCATGAGTCAGGAGCGCATGCGGGAGATGCGGGCGCACGCTGGTGGGGGGCGGTTGCTCACATGTGCATTGCATTATGGGTGTGCATAGCCGTGCTTCTGGCACTCAGCGCCAAAAAGGTTAGCCATCACTGCCTTATATTATCCTGGACAAACAGCTGTCCATTTTCTTTTTGAAAACCTCCAGTAATGGAGCATTATCCACAACATCTGGAGCTAAGCCATTCCACTGGTTTAATTAATTCTCACTGAGGGAGCAGTGCTCATCTCCTGAAAAAAAAATCATGTACTATATAAATAATGGGTACCAGTAAAATCTGCAATAAAGTAAAATAACTGGTATTCAGTTCAAAGCACATGTTTGAAACCTACCGTACATCCTGAACACTCTGGCCTCTTCCCTACAGAAAGAGAAATGAACTGAATTCATGACAAAGCTGAAGAACTATGTCAAAATTTCAGAATACAATTCTCTGTTTCATTGAGAGTAATTAATGGACCAGCAGATTACTTCACTGATCTCTCTGTCAATGTTTCTATGGTCTTGTTTAAAGAAGGGATGCATATTTGATTATCCCGTTTATGATATGGAAGAATGCTGCACATCTTCTTTCTACTGCTTGTTAAATTCCTTGCATATGGAAGAAAAGAAACTCTAGATAATACCTGACTCCAAATGTGAACATTATTCATGTACTACTGTATTTGAGAGGAACAAGTAAGCTTGCTAGATTTGTCCCAGGAAGTGAAGGAAACCAAAGCCAAAGAGCTAGCGCTGTCGTCTCCATTGTCATGTGGCTGGCATGACTAAACGCCGAAGGCACACAAAACACTGTTACCTTCCCACCAAAGGTGGTTCCTATTTTTTCTACTTGCATTTTTACATACTATCAAACTGCTAGGTTGGCAGAAGCTGGGACAAGTAACGGGAGCTCACTCCGTTATGCGGCGCTAGGGATTCGAACCACCGGACCTTCTGATTGACAAGCTCAGCGTCTTAGCCACTGAGCCACCACGTCCCTTTTGTCTTAGAAGGAGTGATACGCTGGAAGCAAAATGAAATGGAATGAATGTTTCAATTTGAACACTTTTGCCTGAACTGTGTGTTCACTTTCAAGATATTTATGACGATCGATAATTTTGAGCAGATACAAGTTGATGGCTTCTGGGATAAAGGGCACTCACCTTTCCAAGTTTAAATAAATTGCCAGCAGTGACTTTACAGCTTCTACCATCTCATCATCTTGTTCTATAAATAGAGAAATCCACATGCAAGGGTGTTCAGATAAGCAGATACAGGCCGAAGGCTTCAGGTGGCTTTTTATGACTGTCAAGAGTAGACCCATAACACTCTCCAAATGAACTAAAATGAAGAAAAAGAAAAAAAATCAATGGCAGCCCAAAATCATATACATAAATATATTTGATTTAAAATTTGCAATATCTGAGGAACAACTATTGTTTTTCACATTACCTGTTCTAATGGAAATGCAAAGGAGAAACAATAGTGAAAATTTCATTTCGAAACCCTAGAGGTGACCAAGAGTGACAATATCTTGCTTGCCAACGCCTTTAAAGAAGCTTTTCACTTCCAATAAGTCTTGCCACAAAAGGCAAGAGCAGCAAGAAAAAATATCCTAAAAATGTATCAATTTTGCTGCCTTTTGGTATTCTTCTTTTTTCCTTCCATGTCTCCACTTGCAGTCACTGCAAGAATTTGGTGGGACCCTAACCAGCTACAGGTAGGATAATAATCATAACAACAACAACAATAAAACAAATATTAAGAAAGTATTTTTACTTGGGTGCCAAGAACATATAATATTACTACAGATAGTCCCTGTTTTACAACAGTCCCTTTAGTGACTTCAACAGCATTGAAAAAAAGTGACCTAGGACAGTTGCTCGCACTTATGACCATTACAGCATCCTTGTGATCACGTGACCAAAATTCAGACGATTGGCAACTGACTCATACTGGTGACAGTTGCAGCATCCTGGGGTCATGTGATCTCCTTTGGCGACCTTCTGACAAGCAAAGTCAATGGGGAAGCCAGATTCACTTAACAACCGTGGTACTAACTTAACAATTGCAGCAAGAAAGGTCGTAAAATGGGACAAAACCCACGTAACAAACGTCTCGCTTAGCAACATAAATGTTGGGCTCTATTGTGGCTGTAGGTCAAGGACTACCCATACAATCTTTGGAGACAAGAATCTGTTTTTTATACCAGAAAATGCTACTGGTACTGACTTAAGGACTTAGTAAAACGATGCTAAGTCTGGGCTCGGGGAAAAGAAGGATCCATTTTCAAATTCAACGTGGCACAAACTTTCTGCTCATGCAACAGATGAAAAGCATTTCTGCCTACAGCTTCCATAATCCACAGAAAACTAATCCTGTGTACATATAATTATCCACTCCACTGAAAACTCTCCATTTCAGCTGAGTCCAATCTTTTGTGGACTGTGTATCGAGACTTCTGGGAGTGGAATTTCTTAATTAAGTTGGAGACGCAACCAAACTGAATTTCAAATTGCACACTGCACTGAACATCTACATTCTCTAGAGAAACTTTGGATTGCAACACCTGCTCAAGTTAAACACAATCCTCCCACCTCTTGTACAAGGTAACTTTGCTATAGGCACCTCCGTGCCACGTTGGGAATATTCTGAATGTTCTGAAGCAATTTTTTACTGAAATGCCAGGTGAATGAATAAACTGGCATCTTCTCTTAAAAGTAACTTATTTCTCCAGCGTCTGTGAAACCAAAATTTGCACATCCATTCAGCATCCACTGTTCTTTCTGTACATCTTTATAATCTGATCCTCAAAATCTATTATGTGTGAAAAGAAAACACCATCTTTAAATATTTTCTTATTATTACTGTGTTTCCCCAAAAATAAGACAGGGTCTTATTTTCTTTTGATCCCTGAAATAAGCACTTGGACTTATTTTCGGGCAGGTCTTATTATTTTTGAGGTGCAGAGACAGGGAGCGTGGTCAACTCATGGCTGTTGCTGTGTTGCAATATTTTCGGGGGAGGGCTTATTTGAGAGCATGCGCTCAAAAGCCCGATTGGGTTTATTATCCGGGGAGGTCTTATTTCTGGGGAAACAGGGTATTACTCAATTTTCTATAGTTGCTTAGATTCTCTAGGCAGTGAAAGGCAATCAACTTTAAAGCTTTACCAGTAGTTAATCCATAATATAGTAGCTAAAGCTTGTAGTTTAAGTGATGGAACAAATGGCTTTCAAATTACTATGATAAATCCATGGAACTGCCTGGATAAATTATTTCTCAAAGCATATGTAGTTTATAAATAGGTAGTAAATCGTCTTCAGCATACTGGAAGGAGAAGTAGTTCAACAAATAAAGGAGGGAAACATTGGTGGATTAACACATTTCTCCCTTCCACTCAAGAAACTCTCAACTTCCATTCCTCTAAATTAGGGGTGTCAAACTTGATATCATTGAGGGCTACATTCAGGGTTGTGTTTGATTTCGGGGGCAAGGGTGGGTGTGGCCAAACTGATATCACCTGTGTCAGCAGCGTCGGTGGTGGTGCGAGTGCTCGGCCAATGAAAAAAGGCTCCCGAGCTGTTTTTGGTCGCAACGGCCTCCTGCTGTCCTCAGCCAGTGAAAATGGAGCTTGGGAAGGCGCATGCACAGCCCCCTCAAGCTCCACTTTCACTGGCAGAGGCACCCCGGACCAGTCCAGATTTAAGCACCCTGCAGGCGGGATTTGACCTGCGGCCCTGAAATTTGACACCCCTGCTTTAAACATACATACATACATACATACATACATACATACATACATACATACATACATACATATATTCAAAAATACGGTGGCAACCCCATTCGTTTTCACCTTGTAGGTAGTCTACTCACAAAACACTTTCTTGTGAATCACTTTGAAGATGCTTTAGGAAGCAAAATTACCTTGTGATTCAGTTTTGTAGGCAAAATCCTGGCTCTTCGTCTCTAACGCTTTAAGCAGAAGCAAGCTTAAGGATCTGAAGACCACTACATCGAAATTACTCTTCACCTGAGCTTGAGATTCAATGATGCTACCATCAAAATGGCGGGTGTTTCCACTAACACCCAACCTACCCAGCCAATCAGAATTCACAAAGTGTAGCACGGTATCAGCCAGCACTAATCGATCGTTGTCTAAATGAGGGTCCCGGGATGAGGAAGGAAGCACCTTCGACTTAATTAGGTCTTCGCCAGCTTTGTGAAGAATGCAGTTCTTAAGCAACGCAATCGATTTCTTCTTGATGAAACCACAAACGGGTAATGTGGCAAGGCAGCCGATATTGCAAGAGTTCAAAAACAATACCCTCTGGCATCCAAGGTTGAGTGGCACGTGAATCCTGGAAGCTGCAAGCAGCTCAAAGAGATCTAGAAAGCTATTCATGTCATTGATTGATTTTGCAGGTAGTGGAATATTGTGAGCAGATGAATAATAAGAAAGGATGGAACTGTAAAAGTTTTCCAGCACGTTATTAAGTGGAGTAAGAAGTTTCTTCAGGTCACCTATAATAACGACAACACCAGCATCAAGCAGGACTTAAATGTGATAAAGGTAAAGGTTCCCCTCACACATATATGCTACTCGTTCCCAACTCTAGGGGCAGTGCTCATCTCTGTTTCAAAGCCGAAGAGCCAATGCTGTCTGAAGATGTCTCCATGGTCATGTGGCAGGTATGACTCAACACCAAAGGTGCACGGAAGGCTGTTACCGTCCCACCAAAGGTGGTTCCTATTTTTCTACTTGCATTTTTACATGCTTTCGAACTGTTAGGTTGGCAGAAACTGGAACAAGTAACAGGAGCTCACTCCATTACGTGGCGCTAGGGATTCGAACCGCCAACCTTTGTGATCAACAATCTCAGCGTCTTAGCCACTGAGCCATTTAAATATGATAGAGAGGCCATTTCTTCCCTGAAAATTGAGAAGACAAGCTATATCCATAACAATATGAATGTATGAGTAGCTTTCACGAAGAGTAACTGCACTGATCTTCTATTAGCTACATGCAATGTAATGCCAACTGAAACAGTACCTTCTTTGCAAGGGTTGTCATCATTCAAAATTTCTTTTATTACATTGGTCAAAATCCAGAGGCATTCTGCTATTGAACTATTACTGGGAAATCCTGATAAAGTCTCTAAACAAAAAGCAAGCCAGGCGCTATTGGATGAATTCTGAGAAAAGAGAGAGAACGCACGTTACTCTGGGTGGCACTGAACAAATGATGACTTCTTGGACATCCACCACATAAAGGATAACCTTTAACCCTTCTCCAAAAATCAAGACAACGGGAGAAGCATGAAAAAGATAACTATTCCAAAAGTTTTTGGCATTGGCCATTTTCTCATCATTTTGTACTCTTAAAGTGACTAGCTAGCCAAACCAGTGACACAAAGCATAAACTCTTACAGCTTTATTACTTAACACTTTGTTTTACCAGTCATAAAAGCAGAAGAGCACATAGAATAGATAGATGGAATAGATAGAATACTTTATCTGGCCAAGTGTGATTAGACACACATGGAATTTGTCTCCGATGTAGAAGCTCTCAAGATACATGCAAAGCCACAGAGTAATAATAATTATAATGCGATATTAATAAGAGGAGGTAGTAGAGAAGATGAGAAGGAAGATAATACTAATATTACAGCCATACATCGGTTAATATATCTAGACATAAAACAATACTGTGAGGATTAGGTATAAAGGCTCCCTTAATTAATCCACGTAAAATTACATCCAAGAGCTGAGGTGGCTAGCTGCAGTTTGGCAGTTCAAATCTCACCAGGCTCAAGGTTGACTCAGCCTTACATCCTTCCAAGATGGGTAAAATGAGGAACCAGTTTGTTGGGGGAAGAGGCTGACTCTGTAAACCACTTAGAGACTCAGATACCACTATGAAGCGGTATATAAGTCTAAGTGTCATTGCTATATTGGCCTCCATACTTAATTAGGTAAAATCAGTTGTGTACTGAACTAATTCAGATTGAAAATGAGAACTCATAAAACAGCAAAGTGTTTCTAAATAGCAGCAGCAACAGCACTTCATAATGCTTTTACAGCCCTCTCTAAGCAGTTTACAGAATCAGCATCTTCCCCCAACAATCCGGGTCCTCATTTTACTGACCCTGGAAGGATGAAAGGCTGAGGCAAATGGTCTAGGATGGTTTTACTAGAAACTGACAGCATACACTTAGGTTTACGTATCTCATTAACCTGTAAGATTGACCTTTGGCATAGTATGGTAGCCAGTTTTTTGTAATTACAGCTTACCACCTAGTAGATTGTGCAAGTCCAGCCAAAGGTATTTATTTAAAATAGCATAGTAACCATGATGGGTGAAATCCCCCCCCTTCCCACTCTTTCTTTCTATCTGAAAAGCTGGAAACTAGCATTCTCTCCAACCTGTTTACATGGAAATATGAGCAGTGTGGGTAGTCCACAATGGAGCCTAATTTTTTGTTGCTAAGCGAGGCAGTTGTTAAATGAACTTTGTCCCCTTCGATGACCTTTCCAGGTACTAAATGAATCTCTGCAGTGGTTAAGTTAGCCACACCGTTGTTAAGTGAATCTGGCTTCCCAATTGACTTTGCTGGTCAGAAGGTCGCTAAGGGCGGGGGGGGGGGAAATCATACCATACCAGGACACAGACCTTTGGTTAACTATGAGTCAGTTGCCAAGCATCTGAATTTTGATCACATGACCATGGGGATGCTTCAACGGTTGTAAGTGTGAAAAAATAGTCATGTCACTTTTTTTCCAGTGGCGTTATACCTTTCAATGGTCACTAAATGAATGGTTGCAAGTTGAGGACTACCTATATTTAATTTCAGTTGCACAGAACACAAGGACATGTTTTTTTCCCTTTATGCCTTTAGCAAGTTTAGAAGAAATTTTAAGTGACATTTTCTAAGCACTGCAGTCAAAATGCTGGGCTGCCAATGCCTCCTCATGCTGAGGCATCATTGAATAACATTCAGGAATCTATCTGAGATCACAAATCGCCTCACTTTATCCTAAGACCTTTGGTTAAATTCCACACTTTCATATTCTGTAGTGCAGGCTTTAAAGTTTAATGTCAAAGAATTTTTCCACCTACCTATTCTATCAATCACTCCTATAAAGCTTAACTTTAAAAGCTCACCCTCACCCCCGTAACGCTTTGTTCTCCTCAATCAAATGAACTGATTATTTATTCTAATTTACAAACTTCCCACTTTTTCATACTGCTGTAAATACCTGCATGGCAATTTTTTGACGGCTGAAAGAAAGAGGAATGGTTCTGTCCTAAGAAAAAGTACAGTGGGTGGAAAAGTCATGGATTTAGGTGGGGCCCTGCCATTACTTGAGTTCAGTCAAATTCAGGCTAAAAAAAAATCTGTTTTGGAGAATAGATGACAGGCTATTGCAAACAGTAGCTTCCATACATACACTAGATCTGGAGGAAAATCTACATGTAACGTGAACAGCAGAATATCCAAAATATGATTTCTCTTGTCCTATGAAGCCCTCTATCTGATTATTTTAGTACTGCATTATGACACCAGTTAGCAGGAGGAAACTAACGAGGTACAGTTGCACATGAAAAAGAATCTGCATCAAAATGCAGAATGTATACAGTGTCTGATCATATTGTTAAAATATGGTTAGCACCAACTATTTTCTTGGTATAGAAAAGCAGCAAGTCTAAAAAAAAAGGCCAGTCGTCTTCCTATTTCCCACCCCCCACCCCATATTTTAATGATATATGTAAGGAACATTCAATCATATATCCACTCCCCATCTTTTAAACCAACTATATGCCACAAATAACTGAAAATTATATGCATGGACTAATAATGCACCCTGTGAGAAAGCGGAAAAAAACCAAAGTCATTAATGAGGGTGGGCTACAAAATTTTGAGATGCGCTACTAATAGCAAAAACATCAAAGGTAAAGGTTCCCCACACACATATGAGCTATTCGTTCCCAACTCTAGGGGGCGGTGCTCATCTCCGTTTCTAAGCCGAAGAGCCAGCCCTGTCTGAAGACGTCTCCTTGGTCATGTGGTCAGCATGACTCAATGCCGAAGGCGCACGGAACCCTGTTACCTTCCCACCAAAGGTGGTTCCTATTTTTCTACTTGCATTTTTACCTGCTTTCGAACTGCTAGGTTGGCAGAAACTGGGACAAGTAACGGGAGTTCACTCTGTTACGTGGCGCTAGGGATTCAAACTGCCAACTTTTCTGATAAACAAGCTCAGCGTCTTAGCCACTGAGCCACCGTGTCTTTTTAGCGACAACATTACTAATGTAATACACTTGCACTTCTTTTTATTTTTATCCATCAACAACTGTTTCATTCCAGGGATTATAATTCTATACAGCTAATGCTTGTAAACAATCAAACATAAACATGGCATTAAAAGATTGGGAAAAGTTGAGGAAAAAGTACTATTTTAGGGTTCCGTGTTGGTTGGCACCGTTGGAGGCCTTAACGCATCCCAGTATATTTAATTGGACAAGAAACATAATATATAAAGACATTATGACAGAAGATGGCAACGTGAAAACAAAGATGGAATTAGAGCAGCAAGGCAGGAATCTGGAATTGTGGGAATATTTACAGATTAGAAATAGGTTTAAAAGTGATAAGGTATTGTTTGGGATCTACCCAAACCTTCAGGAGCTGGATAAGATTTTGTTTGGCGGAGATAAGAAAATGTTGTCAAAGATCTATCAATTTTTGACCTGTCAAGATGCTAAAGAAGAGATGGATAAAAGTCTTCTAATAGCATGGGAGAGAAATTTTGGCTATGAGATTGAAATGGGTAAATGGTGGGATCTATGGAGTAAGACTATTAAACTTACGATATCTACAGCGTTTAAAGAAAATATATACAAGATGGTTTATAGATGGTACTTTCCCCCAACGAGGTTAGCCAAAATGTTTCCTGGGTTATCTCCACTGTGTTGGAAATGTGGAAGAAGGGATGGCACATTCTACCATAGTTAGTGGTCCTGTATTGAGGCCACGAAATACTGGAGAAGGATTCAAAACTGGCTAAAAGAGGTTACCGGGGCAAGTATGGAATGGAAACCCGAGACTTTTTTACTAAGTATAAAACCAGAAAACATGAATAAATCTATATGGCATTTGAGCCTACATATAATTGTGACCGCAAGAATAACCTATGCACAATTTTGGAAATCTACTACCATACCATCCAAAGATGCCATAATTAAAAAGATTTATGAGTGTGCAGAAATGGACAGAATGACTGGTTGGCTGAGGGACAAAGGAGAAACGGAACATTATCTTAGCTGGAACCTATGGTAAATGTGGGCAACAAAGAGAACAGCAGGGACTTAAAACTGGGAAAGTTAAATAGCAGTTGTTAACAATGGGAACGAAAAGTGAATGTGGGTATTGTAATAGATCCCTGAATTTTGTAACGAAAAGATGACGGTTAGAGACTAAACAATGAGGAAGAAAAAAAAAATGTTGGGCTGTGAATGATTGTCACGGGAGGGGGGGGAGGGTTTGTATGTTTAAAGTTGTATTTGTATGTCTTATTAAAAAAATGTATAACCAATAAAGATTATTTTTTTAAAAAAGATTGCAATGCATACACAGCACAATTAGGGAAAAGCTATCAGGAATTTAAAATGAACCAAAAGATAACCAAATGACTGCAATCTAAATACACTGGAAAAGCCTTCCCCACTCCTCCGGTTTGAAAACTCAAGAGCTTTTCGTGGCTGTTTTTTGGGGGAAATGTTTTATTCTCCCACAAAAAAACAAGAAATGTTAAAATTCTCTTGAACTATCATATCAAGTAAAGAAAAAACAGGAAATAATACATTCTTAAATATAAGCCAGCTAAAAAAAATCTGGTTTGTTATACATTTTAAAAAATAGTGGTTGAATTAGACACATCGTTAAAAACACTTAGCTATACATCATACATATCCACAAAAAGTATAGTTAAATGGAAGAAATATTTCCTTCGGTATAAATTATGAAGAATGCCTCTTTAAAGAATATGCTTTGTCATTTATGGATTTATAGTATTTACATTTTTTTAAAAAAAATCTGACCCTCTTTTCCCAGTGCAACATTTGGGAGAAAAGTACATGGTCGAATGAGGAAGGCAGAAACATCTGTCTGGCCAGCCCAATGAGTAAAAGCAATGCAATTAGAAGGGGGTAACAGATGGCACCACCAGGTATAAGCTTACCTCTTCTTTTTCTAGGAGAACAAAACCAGCTGAATTGAGAGTGCACGAGGTGTAATTAGTATTTTTGCTAATGGGATGGGGATTTATAACATTAAAGATTAAGTTTTAAGTTCTGTACTACGTGCTCATTGTACAAAATCCTGAACTGTTACTGTTGGCAGCAATTATTACATTTGTACTTGAAGTAAAAACAAAACCACAAAGCAGATACATTTGGTTAAATAGTAACTCCAAAGCTCCTTTTCTGACTTACCTCTTCTCTTAGCTGAAAATGCACAAGGGAAGCCAAACTTTTAGAAGCCATGTGAGAGAGCTGTTTATCTGAACTACGTAACAGATGAATCTAGGAGAAATCGAAACAGACGGGAGTTGCAGCTACCAAACACCTTAACAAAGGAGTCTGAGAAAAATACAACCTTTGGGAAACTTACTAATTCAGAGACAATGTTTGATTCTTCCAGGATTCTTAGGATCTTCAGGTATTTCTGTTTTATTTCATTAGCCACCTCTTGCAGATGCAGTTTGGCAAGCATCATCTCGATCAATGTTAACTGAAGCAGAATAATTTCCCGGGCGTGGCACTTCAGATGGCTAAGGTTTGTAGAAATATCATGTTCATTGTTTATTGGGTCTAGACCGGAAGAGAGCTGAGCATCCAATTTAGAAAAAAAATGACAGGCACATAATTCACAATTTTTTGGCGATGAAAAAACTGAAGGATTTAGAAGAGCTGCACATTTGTAACTATCTTGGGCTAACAAAACACCAGCAATTATATCATTATACGTTGTTTGGAGGAAGTGAAAGTAAGTCTCCATTATCAGCAATTTTTATCTATCCCAGGATTCTTTATATATTCAAATCCTGCAGATTGTTTTTTTTTTCCAGGAACTGATTCTCATAGAAGATATAACTTTGTAAAAATTACAATTCCTATTCCATTGTTTATTTTCAGGAACTGACTCTATACATCTGTAAGATGTAATTCTGTAAAGATTCCAATTCTACTATACCTAAAAAAAATGACAAGAAATGTGAAGTCAGTAAAGATTCTTAGTGAAAAGTCAAAACAATTCAAGTTATGTTATAAGATTAGAAACATTTCAGAATCAAGAACTATTCAAATATAGTTACTAATTGCTTTTTAAATTAGATTGATATTCTACTATTTCCTCAGTCAAGGTAGTTTCCATGAAGGCCTCTGTCTTTTTCATTCTCACAGCAGCAACCCCCTTGAACTAGCACAAGGGAGACAATTCCTCTCTCATTTGGTCTAATATTTTTTTTTTTTGCATTTCTTTCTATTTTTTGAAACCGTATATATTTGTATTATTAAAAGAACTTTCTTGGCTGACTCTAGCCCAGAAACTGATTTTACTTAATTGAGATCTGACAACTTAACCACTAACATTTAATCACTAGTTATACTATCAGTGATGTACTTTACTTATTGTCATTGCACATGGTACAACAAAATTAAATGCCGTCTTCAGGTTCAGGTTACTGCCCTGGGACAGAAGCAGGTTTTTCAGCCTATTGACCTTGTTTTTATTAGCCTGTACCATCTGCCAGATGGTAATAGTTCATAAAAAGGGTGCCCAGGGTGAGATGGATCTTTAAGCATGTAGATGCCATATGCTAAACTAGTTATACTAAAAAGCAAATATTTGAATTATCTACAGTATACCTTTGGATTTTTTTCTATCACATGTGGTCATCCTAATTCTGCTTAAGACCTCTCAAATAACTATCTTTCCTAATCCTATACCTTAAAAATCTTCTATTTGAAAACAATTCCTGTCTCTTCACCTGTTGTTGTTTTTGCAATTCTCCATTTTTGAAATCTTAAATATTCATGCTGCATTCAGGAATGTAGTCTAGAGGAAAAAAATTACTTCATTCAGAGGAGCTCCCAGTATTTAACTTGGAAGTTAAGCATTCTACAAGGCAGCAATTATAAACAGCTTCTGTATTGTTACTAGGTAAATTTCTAATGCACGAGTGCATCAATGTAATTACTAGCAGTTGCACTTTAGGATTTTATTTTCTTTGTCCCAGCAGATGGCTGCTTGGTACAGGGTAAAGGCCCAAGGCATGTGCATTGGGAGAGTGAGTTTTAATCCTGCCTCAGGCACAAAACCTCAAGAAACTTCTTGGATAAAGAAGCAAAATATCTTCAGAGAAAAACCTGAAAGTCCTGTTGTCTCTTGAGAAAAAAGCACCTTTGGGACAACCATGACCTGGATGACTGAGAATCTCCATAGAATATCGGGAACTACCTGGGTACAGATGGTGCTCGACTTACAACCACAACAGAACCCAATATTTCTGTTGCTAAGTGAGATGTTTGTTAAATGAGTTTTGCCCCATTATACGACTTTTTTGGCCACAGTTGTGAAGTGAATCACAGCAGTTGGTAAGTTAGGAACATGGTTGTTAAGTGAATCTGGATTCCCCATCACATGACTTTAGGATGCTGCAACTCATAAATATGAATTGCCAATCATCCAAATTTTGATCACATGACTACAGGGACGGTGCAACAGTTGTAAGTTTGAAAAATGGTCCTAAGTCACTTTTTCAGTGCTGTTGCAACTTTAGTCACTATACAAACTGCTGTAAGTCGAGGACTATCTGTGTATCATACATAAATATAAGATGATATATTATACAGCCATAGGTAACAGAGATATAAACAGCCCTTCTCCCTGGGGTACTCTACCTTTCCATTCTTCTCAGCTACGTTCCAAGATATTGGGGGGGGGGGAGTCGTATTTCCAGGAGGGATGATTTCCAAAATAATAACAATAATAAAAATAATAATCCTGGTCGATACCTAAGATGCAGCAGCAACCTGTATCAACCATCAAAGCCAGTCAATGATATTTATGACATTTAAAATGTTCTGTTGGCTGGGGTTCGTGTTGAATAGAATAGACTAGCTTGACTCCCTTTTCTGAGATATTGGAAGACTGCTATCATGTCTCCCCTAGTCCTTCTTTTCATTAAACTAGACATACCCAGTTCCTGCAACCATTCTTCATGTTTTAGCCTCCAGTCCCCTAATCATCTTTGTTGCTCTTCTCTGCACTCTTTCTAGAGTCTCCACATCTTTTTGACATCATGGCGACCAAAACTGGATGCAGGATTTCAAGTGTGGCCTTACCAAGGCCTTATAAATTGGCATTAACACTTCATGTGATGTTAGTATAGTACAGCCTTTATTGTCATTGTACAAAATAAAGACAACGAAATCGGTTTTAGCCTCAATGGTGCAATAGGATGACAACAAGACTTGATTCTATCCCTGTTTATGCATCTTATTTAATGAATAAAAGCTTACAATGGTGATAATAGTGTCCAACCCACCTCCAACACCCATCCTTACATTGGAGCAAGAACCCTCCCCTCACCACACTCATATGCAACAAACCCTCCCCCCCCAACCCACCCTCAATCTTCTCGGCCTTCCGATCAGACGGCAGCGTTTCTCTGAGGCGGATCAAGCCTTCCTACGCGCCCCCATCGCGGCTCGCAAACACCACCCCTCCCCCTCCCCTTGACAGCCGTTATCAGCCAGTGTCTCCCTGCCCGGCTATCGCTACTTCCGGTGGGACCATAGAGGTGAAGCTTTACAACTTCCGGCAGGAGGCAAGGAAAGCCTTCTTCTCGGGCAGTGGCAGAGGTGTGTTGCGTGCGTTCGTGCGGGGAGGGGGGAAAGAGGAGGAGGAGAAAGTGGATCGGGGCCGTTCTGCTCATCCGCGACTCTATGGTCAAGGCTCCTTTCTCTTCCCCCCCTCCCCCTCTCCGGAGAGCCCAAAGAGAAGCAAAAGTTGTCCAGACGGGCCCGGAAGTGTGTGTGTAGTTGAGAGAGGGGCGCGGAGGACTCTTATCACTTTAAGAGAGACGCCAAGAACAAGAAGAGGAGGAGGAGGAAACGCCAGGAGGGAGGCGGAGAGAAGGCGGGGCCTTTCCACTCCCTTTCTCCCGCCCTCTCTGCCGCGGCGTCCAATCAGGAGCGGCTGTGGGCGGCGGCCTTGTGGCCAGCACGCCCGCTCATTGGCTGATTGCCGGGGTCAGCCCAGGCCCGGTGACCCCGGAGTGAGGAGCGGAGGTGGCTCCTACTCCATCAGTCAGTCCAGTCAGTCAGGGCAAAGTGGCTCCCTTCCTGGCTGCCTTCCTTCGGCGCTTTGCTCTGCCCGACGCACCGGGCAGCCCCCTTTCCCCCCTCAACTTCCCCTTGTTTTCCCGGCAGCCGGGTTGGGAAGCGCCCGGGGGGCTCCGCGGCTGGGCCGGGCCGGGCCCTGAAGCGAAAAGAGAGAGACGGAAAGACAGACAGGTAACGGCCGGCGGGGAGGGAGGGACTTAGTGGGCCCCGCCCCCAGATCAACAGGAGGGGGGAGAACGAGGGAGCCACAGCAGCTATGGGAGGGGGCGACTCCCCCCCCATCCCAGACGCTGCCGTGCCCTGGGGGAGGGGGTGTCTCTGAAACTCCCCTTGATCCCACCACCTGCACCAGGGAAAGGAAGGGAAGTTGCTCCCTGATCAAGGGAGTGGCATCCAACCCAACTTGGGGAGCCCAAGGCATCAAAGACAACCCCCCTCCCCAATGGTGTGCAACTAACAGGAGCAAGGATAGAATCCCATGGAAGGGAAGTTGGAGGTCTTCTAGTCCAGCACCCTGCCCCAACCTCCTCTCTCCAGGTTGGGGGGAGGGTGTCTGCCCAGGTCACCCTGTTTTTATCTGATGGTCGCTGGGATTGAAACATGGCAGCTGAGATGGAGAGTTGGACATTCCAGCGCTTCACCCCAAGCTGGAGAACCTGGCTGAATTGGGGTGAGCTAGCCAGGATAGAAGGGACATGGTGGCTCAATGGCTTAAGATACTGAGCTTGTCGATCAGCAAGGTCGGCAGTTCGAATCCCTAGCGCCGCATAATGGAGCGAGTTCCAGTTACATGTCCAAGCATTTGCCAACCTAGCAGTTCGAAAGCATGTAAAAATGCAAGTAGAAAAATAGGAACCACCTTTGGTGGGAGGGTAACAGCATTCTGTGCGTCTTTGTCATTTAGTCATGCCGGCCGCATGACCACAGAGAAGTTTTGGGACAACGCTGGCTCTTTGGCTTTGAAATGGAGATGAGCACTGCCTCCTAGAGTCGGGAACGACTAGCACATATGTGCACGGAGAAACTTTACCTTTAGCGTAGTTCAGGCTGGGTTAGTGAGGTTGGGCAGGACTAGGCTCCTTTTGCAGCTCTTCTCTCTAGGGTGAAGGATTGGAATGCGTGATGGCAGGGACTGTTCAGCATGTGCTATTGACCCAGCAATGGAGGTTCTCCATCACCCAGATCATGGTTGTTCCAAAGGAGCTTTTCAGACTTCCCAGTTGCCCATTGAAAAAAAGCAACTTTTGTTGACAACTATGACCTGGATGATGGAGAATCATCCATTATGGTCCCAAAGCAGCTGGACTTCCTTGGTGTTATGTTTGAAAAAAACATTTCACTTCTCATTCAAGAAGCTTCTTCAAAACTGGGAAGAAAAACTGAAAGGAGGGGGGAATGTCTTTGGGACACAGCAATGGAGTCAACCAACGGATAGATCTGGAGCCTCGGGCATTGTGTGGAGCCAGGTTTAGGAGTCTGTTTCGGCCTGCTGTGGGAATCTAGGGCATTGGGTTAATTGAGTGAACCAGGGTAAAGCTAAGGATTGAGTGCCTTGGGAGGAGGGCAGAGCGGATTAGCTCACGTTAAGTTGTGTGTCTGCAAAATGCTAACCCATAGTTATCTGAATAGTGAGTTTTTTCTGATTCACTTGTCTAGGTTTACCCAACATACTGAACCATGCTGTTGTCTGGCATGCTCAGGCAACCTTCTTGTGTAGCTCATCATTCTCCCTCCATCCCTGCTCTCCAAAAACACCCATGGTGAACAAGCACTTGTGTTAGTACTGATAACAGTATGCAGGCAATTTTTCATCTGGGTACATCCCAG
This sequence comes from Thamnophis sirtalis, assembly GCF_051295495.1. NCBI lineage: Eukaryota > Metazoa > Chordata > Lepidosauria > Squamata > Natricidae > Thamnophis > Thamnophis sirtalis. The sequence goes on along the minus strand of NW_028261382.1, from coordinate 15,641,693 downwards.
TAAAAGACATTTCTAGTCTTGTGCAGAACATTGTGAATTTGGAACACTTCAGGCTCAGCACACTGGTTTCAATGATTCTGGAATGCTTGAAACAGTAGAGAGCATTTCCACTAAGATTGGAAAACTTGTTTTGAACTGAGAGTAGCCATTTGAAACTGAAAACAGGGCAATTTGAAGTCTAAATTTTATGTTTTGATGTAGTGGTTAAGGCATTGAGCTAGAAACTGGGAGATCCTGAATTTTAGGCATCTTAGGAGATCCATCTTAGGCACAAAGCCAGCTAGGTGGTTTTGGACCAGTCACTTTCTCTTAGCCTTAGGAAGGAGGCAATGTCAAACCACTTCTGAAAAACCTTAAGAAACAGTAGGGATTTGTCCAGACAGTTTCTGAGGTTAAGACTCAATTTAATAGAAGAAGAAAAAATAAACTTATTTTTCCCTCATGGGCCTGTAAAGAAATAGAAGATAGAGAGTAGAAATAAGTTGGATATCATGTAGTCTAAACTCTGCCCAAAAACCTGCTGCAGCATCCCTAACAACCGTCCAGTTTCTGTTCAAATACTTCCTGTGACAGTGTGTTCTATTGTTGAAGAAATCTTATCAGAAATTTATCCGAATGCCCAACTTTAATTTAAGTCCATTGTGTTTTGTCATCAGGAACAACTGGAACAATCCTGCCCAATTTTCTACATAACCCTTCATACATTCATTGGAGGGCAGCTATCTTGTATCAGGCTTCCACATTAAACATAGCCATTGACTCCAGTCATTCAATTCTCATTTCAGTTGTTTCATTCTTAAGACTCAGAACTATGCCCAGAACTGGATGTAATATTTTAGGTATGGTTTGATCAGCCTTTCTTTGCTTAGCACCTTTCTCCTTAATTAATCCTGTTTAGCACCTCCTAAATTAATCCTATTTACTGGATTAATTTATTAATGTCTTTGCATTTGTTTGCATAATATTTTATGAACCAATCAAGTAGTCTATATAACATGATAAACACATACATATTCAAAACCCATTAAAGGTTAAATTAACTATACCTAACATCTTATGGAAATGCAGTTTCTTGGTTTCGAATGGAGTGCTATGCCTCTTGTAAGAACTGTAGCATTTATTAAGGTTTTGTGGCCCATTAAAAAAATAATGTTGTACAAGTATTCTGATGAAATGTGGCCATTAAAATGCTGCAGTGTTCTTTGAAGTACATTTTCTAAGTTATACCTCAGGACAATTAATGTATTTTCTCAACAATTATGAAAACAAATGCTTTTCTTTTGACTTCAAAAAGTAAAAAAAAAAGCTTTAGTTCTCATTCTGTACATGTTTCTTTTACTCAAAAGTACGTTCCATTCAGTTCAACAGGTTATATTCACACTGGTTGGCAAATTTAAAATGGCAGTTGCAGATTTCTTTTTCTTCTGATAATGCGTGGAGAGGGAATGTGTGAAGGAAGTCCACTTAATTTCTGTTGCTTGGAGGAATGCAATAGGCAGAGCTTATTCTTTTAAAAATATACAGAAGGAATCATGAGTGTTAGATGGGGAAGAATGAATGAAAACTCATCCTGGAAGATTTGGGAACATAATAGAATAGATTAAAAAAGGAACAATGCTGGATCAAACCAAAGATCCGTTTGATCCAGCACAGTGGCCAGTCAGATCCTTTGTCAAACCCTCTGTCAGAATATGAGTTGAGTTGCTTTCTCATACAGTACTTGTGTTCCATGGCAACAGTGATTCAAAAACACACTAGCTGTGATGCTGAAGGTAATATATAACAATCCATTGAAATCTTTATCCTCCATGTACTTGTCTATTTTTGTAGCAGTCCCATTTGGCAGGAATCACTTTATCTTGTGATAACAAATTTCATCAGTTGGTAACATTTTGTGTGGAGTATCGCCTTTTGTCTGATATGCAACTTTCACTTTTTCGGTTTTGTCAAATAACTTCAGGGTTAATATTAAGAGATTAGTGGCGAGAGTTGAGGACTAGTGATCCTAAAGCTGATAAATTGTTGAAAAGGACAGTTAAATCATGGCAAGTTTTTCCTAGTTCACCTCTATCTCATACCTATATAGGGGAGAATGGCTTGAGCTGGGAGAGAGAAAGATGACATGACAAGGGGAGAATGCATCCCCCAAGGCTTGAGTTGCAGGTGGGGAGGATTAGGCCAGACAAGGAATAATGGATGGAAAGTGAACATGGAGAGATTCAATCTAAAAATAAGGAGGAATTTTCTGACAGTGAGAACAATCAACCAATGGAACAGAAGTTGCCTTCAGAAATATTGGGAGCTTCAGCTCTGGAAGCTTTCAAGAAGAGATTGGACTGCCATCTGTTAGAAATGATGTAGGTGTCCTGCTTGGGTGGGTGGGACTAGATGACCTACAAGGTCCCTTCCAACTGTTAATCTATTAAAAACTCCTTGGAGGGTGGAAAAAGGATATCCTCTTATTCTGAAAGGGTAACAACATCAATAACAAAACAAATAGTTTGAACTGCTAAGGAAGAAATACTGTATTTATTAGATGGGAAAAAACTTGTATTGAATCTTCTCTAAGGATTGCATTGGAGAGGAAATAGAAGGTGTAGCTAATTGTTACCAAATCAAAGCTAGATTTAAAGAGTTTTTCCATGATTAATGTAAGGAGAATGCGTTATTCACCATAGGGCAGAGAATAGGGAGATGAAGGTTGCTGATCATATATGTTTAAAACAGAGGGATGACCGTCTTTAAAACATATGATAAAGGACCCCATTGTTAGACTTCAATACAATTATATAGTATATTTAACTTTGTGCATCACACTGAGCCACAATGTGGTTTGGTTTAACCTAGCAAGAGCCTGTGAATCCAGCGATTGCTATTTGTAAATCACATTTTATAAGTTGGAATAGAATTCTTTATTGGCCAAGTGTGATTGGACACAACAAGGAATTTGTCTTTGGTTCATATGCTCTCAGTGTGCATACAAAGAAAAAAAATATTCATCAAGAATCATACGATACAACACTTAGTGATAGTCACAGGTTACTAAATAAATCATACTAGGAAGCAAAACAATATAGATAAAGATACAAGCAACAAGGCTATAGTCATAAGTGGGAGGAAATAGGTAATAGGAAGGATGAGAAGAATAATAGTAATACAGTCTTAGTAAATAGTTGGACAGTGTTGTGGGAATTAGTTGTTTAGTAGAGTAATGGCATTCGGGGGGAAACTGTCCTTGTGTCTAGTTGTTCTGGTGTGCAGTGCCCTATAGCGTTGTTTTGAGGGTAGAAGTTGAACCAATTTATGTCCAGTATGTGAGGTATCTGTAGTTATTTTCACAGCCCTCTTTTTGATTGGTGCAGTGTACAGGTACTCAATGGAAGGGAGATTGGTAGCAATTGTTTCTTCTGCAGATCTAATTATCCGTTGAAGTATGTGTTTGCCTTGTTTGGTTGCAGAGCCAAACCAGACACTTATAGAGGTGCAGATGACAGACTCAGTAATTCCTCTGTAGAATAATGTGTAAGTCAAGAAGATTCCACAAATCTTTAAAAATTGTGATGTATAAATTTAGTCATAAGATTGAACTATCGGGAGAGGGAAGGACTAGATTCAAATTCCCATTCATTCACAACAGTTTCTGAAGTTTTTGGTCAACCCATCATCTTTCACCATATCACAGGCTTGCTGTTTGAACAGAGTAATATTGGGAATCTGGGGCTGATAATGTAAACTGCTCTACGCTCCTTTTCAGATGATAAAGGAAAATGTAATATGTTGGCTCCTGTATCTATCATAAATCTGTTCTGCTTGTTTTCCAGGCTCATGCTGCTACATAAGAAATTAGGAAACTCTGAATGCAGAATAAAAACCAAGAAACAAAAATGTAATAGAAGAACCTAGTACCCAGGTAACTGATCTAAAATTCTACTTTTTAAAAACATTTTACATTAGTCGGTAAGATTATTGCTGGTCATTCTGTTGGAAGTTACAAACAAGATGTGTCATTTGTATATTGTGAAGCACAGAAGACACTCCATATATTGGATTCAACATAGCTTACAGTATTTTTCGGAGTATAAGACGCACCAAGATTTTGAAGAGGCAAATTTTAAAAAAAGTAGGTAGGTAGATAGAGGGGGAGAGAGAGAAATACGTTAAGTAGGTAGGGAGAGAGAAAGAGTAGTTAGGTAGGTAGGTAGATAAAGGGATAGAGAGGGAGAGAAAGAGAAATACAGTACGTAGGTAGGGAGAGAGAGAGAGTAGGTAGGTAGATAAAGGGAGAGAGAGAAAGAGAGAAAAATACAGTAGGTAGGTAGGGAAAGAGTGTGTAGGTAGGTAAGTAGAGGGATAGAGAGAGAGAAATAGGGATAGAGAGAGAGAGAGAGAAATACAGTAGGTAGGTAGGGAGAGAGAGAGAGAGTTGGTAGGTAGGTAGATGTTTCCAGGTGTATTTATCCATCTGCTGGAGAAGGAAATCACTGACAATCTGCAACACCTAAGACTTTGTTTCTGCTGGCACAGCATTTGATCAATGTAATTCTCATCAATCAGTTAAAGAGCTTTCCAAAAGGAAAAAAAAGTTTTTGCAGTCTGCAAACTTCACAAAACGGTGCGTTTTTCGCGAAAACAGGCCCATTTTTTAAAATATAAGGCATGAATAGCCTTGGGGGAAGCTTGCAGAGTGCTCGGGGGGGGGGGGACGACAAAAACAGGCAAAAAATGGCCAGTTTTTCTCGAAAACAGGCCTGTTTTTTGTCGAAAGAAATTGCATGCATAGCCTTATGGAGGCTTATAGAGTGCTGCTGGGAGCTGGGGGGGGGGCAAAAAACGGCCCATGTTTTGCTCATTTCTGACCTCCCCATCCCCCAGGAGCACTCTGAAAGGCTCTATAAGGGTATGCACGACTATTTTGGTGAAAGGGCAGGGCTTCGGGAGGCAAAAATGCTGTATTCTATGTATAAGACGCACCCAAATTTCCAGCCTCTTTTTTGAGGAAAAAAGGTGCGTCTTATACGCTGAAAAATACGGTAGTTACCTTAACGAACTGTATTATCTGCTTAATGAAGACAGCTGTTTTAGTTTGATTGTACGTGCGTATAACACATTGCAATGGACCAGTTTCTAATTCATTTGCCCCCTATTGAGAATAAATTCCTTTGAATTAGATATACTGGCCCACTTTGGGTATCCATGTTTTGGATTAATAAACAAAGAAACACACAAGATTTATACCCCAATTGATCCAGTCTTTTACTTCTCTTTCCCTGTACATAGTTGACCCAAAAAAGGGTTCAACTTTTTTCTATTGCAGATTAAACTATGTTTTCTAGCATCCTAAAGTTAAAGTTAAAGGGATGCGGTGGCTCAGTGCTAAGACACTGAGCTTGTTGATCAGAAAGGTCAGTGGTTCGAATCCCTAGCGCCATATAATGGAGTGAACTCGCGTTACTTGTCCCAGTTTCTGCCAACCTAGCAGTTTGAAAGCATGTAAAAAATGCAAGTAGGAAAATAGGAACCACCTTTGGTGGGAAGGTAACAGTGTTCCATGCGCCTTCAGCATTTAGTCATGCCAGCCACATGATCACGGAGACGTCTTCGGACCACGCTGGCTCTTTGGATTTGAAACGGAGATGAGCACTGGTCCCTAGAGTCGGGAATGACTAGCACATATGTCCAAGGTGAACCTTTATCTTTAAAGTTGACAATGATAACCAGATCACCTGCAACTTAGAGGTCTTTTATTGAAGGTTTCATATAGTATCTTAAAGGAGGAATGTCGTCAGAATATAGCATGTAGACTCTTTGCTTACTAAGCTGAGATACATATTGTATGTTTAAACTTCCAGCTTCCAGTCCTTGGAATTAAATGTTCTCTTTTAAGTCTATTTACAATTACAAACAGTTCTATGCGTACCGGTCCCCGTTGATAGTTTTGTAGGAAAAGAGTCAGATACTGTTTTTGTTCAGTGAGGCTCAGTATGATTTCAGGGGCCGCTTGTGATTACAAGAATTTGAAAATATGTCACAGAGAAACAATTTGCAAGGTAAACAGTAAAGGGTGAAATATATTAGCCTTGGTAATATTCCTAAGGTGAAGTTCATTTTTAGGTTTTCAAAATGTGATGAGCTTTTAAAAATGGTTAACATTTACAGCCGAGTGATCAAATACATTTAAATGTTTATATTGTTTTTGTTATTTGAAGCCTTTTAGATGACGGTTTTTGCTTGTTCAAATTGCAGTCTCTGGGTCAAATGTTTGCATTTAAAAATGGTTACATTACAATCATGTATGTTGATTTTGAGAGCTTGTTCGGATAATTTGGGATACTTTGGCAACAGCATTCATAATATCAGAACATTTTACCTTCCAAGTAGCTTCTAGAAGAAGCCAAATCTTGTCCTTCTACAAACAGATTTCACTGTGTGCCCGTGCTTCTAAAATGATCAAAAGCTATAAACTAGAATTAAGATTTTAATTTATATATATGTACAATATGTGCCTTTTATAATAGAACTTGCATACTATTTCACCCTTGGTAAGCCATTCATTACTTCTCTGCTGTACTGAAGTGGGTATTTATACCCATTTTGCAGTTGGTGAACAGGAACTGTATTTCTGTGGTATATAGTATGGAATGTGGTTCGTTTATTTTTGGCTTAGCATATTATGGAAACCAGACCATTATGATTTGTAAGTGAAAAGGAAATGGGCAGCATTGATTTGGGTCTGGGAAAGAAATCTTCCACTTCTATTTACTAGCTGTTTTCATTATGTCACTTCATGAATGCAGTAGCACGACTGACTTTTATAGTGCATAGCAACACAAAGCATTGTGTCTTAGTATCTTTGTTAATTTCCTATCTTGTTTTCAGCTGCAACTATTGCAGGGGGATTAAATTTGCTTTTGAAAAATTAGCTTTTTCGCTAAGAGAAATTATGAAGCAGTGCTACTTTTTAAAATAAAGAATTTGGACTCCCCCCAAATCTGATTTGTCTTGTCCACATGTCCCTCACATTCGTACATTGATTTTAGTCAACAACATGTTGCAAAATTGATTCTCTTGCTATTGTCATATTCACACTGGTCAATTTTTTCTTTGTAACATTTGGAAATCACCAATTGAATAATCCACATTTTATTCAATGAGATAAACAGGGAACAATAAATCCTGCAAAAATGTTGGAAGCGCTAAAACACAGTCAGCACATGCTTTGCTAATACATAGCTTGTTCTTTAGCCTTCTAAGATTATTAGCCGAAACCATGGCAAGCTCCAGCAATCAAGCAAAGTAGCTAAGTTCAGAGGCATTTGAAAACCATCATAAAATGTGTTTGGTTTCCTTTGTTGTGCCAACTCAAGTAATATGATTAATAAACTATGGTTTGTGGCACATTGTGATTTGGGAATTCGCCATTAGTGACTCATTTACTGAGACATTATAAAATGAATCATAGCTTAATGTACCGTGTGAACCTCTAATTCTGTTAGAGGGACAATTCCCTGTGAGATACAGCTTCCTTAAATCTTGGTATGAGACAGAAAGATCTGAATACCCATAAAAAGAAAACGCACGGGAAGCAAAACAATGACCATTCACCTCTGTAATTGATAGCATTCGGAGAAATGAATGGGAATCCTTCTTGAGAGAAATAAGCATCCAGAGCAGGGGTCACCAACCTTTCAGACCTCAGGACCACTAAATTCATAATTTTAAATCCCGTGGACCACTAATATGAATTAGTGACAAGATGGGGTCCTTCAGGCACTTAGCTTGGCTGTCTGTTAGTAGAGAGAAGCGCCCGGCGTCAGCTCTAGGTTTTCTGTCCATTGCAGCTAGGAATCTCAAATACAGCCATGAATGAATGTTTGTCTTGTAGCCAGCCCAGGGGCTAGATTGACCCGCTGCAAACTCTCTCTTTCGAGGAGCCTGGCCAAAGTTTTGCGCACCACTCACTGAAATATCTGGACTCCCAGGGAGGGAAGGGCTGGAGCTACTAAACAGGCAGCTAAGCTAAGTGCCTGAAGGACCCAATCCCATGAACAAATGGGAGTAATTGCTCTGGTGGGCCGTATCTGGCCCAGTTGCTATAAATTGAGGATCCCTGATTTAGTGCAACATTAAAAATGCAAAAATGCAAAGATTTTTCTGCGGACCACCAAAATTTTCTCGCGGACACCAGTGGTCCATGGACCACCAGTTGGTGACCACTGAGAAAGAAAGTAATAAGCTGAGAGTGGTGTAAAACGTTCTGTCATAAAGTGTTTCAACTGAACTCTGAAAAAGGACAGCTCGGCATAAGTTTCCAAGTCTTCTGAAGTCAGCCCATTTATGGAACGGCAGAACATTCTGTGACATTCTCTGGATCTCTTCTTGAACATACTTAGGAATGGATTATTCTGGAATCAGAATGTCCCGAGGACCACACATTTTGCACAGACTTGCAATGGAATGGAAGATTTTTTTATTTAAAAAAAACAGATTTAAAAATATTTCATTCTGAAAAATATTATGTATTAATATGATATTTTTATTAATTATTCTATGCGAAGTAAATTGTAATTGTACATTTCACTATATTGATTGAAGCAGTTATCACAGAAGAAGGAGTAAAACTTCAAGTGAGAAAATAATAAGAAAGAAGATAATGTTCTTGGCAGTCCTGCTGGATGTTACATGCTGGTATGTAGTTGCCCTACATTCATTATAATCTTGTACTTGGGTATATAAGCTTATTTAAATCTAGGAATGACATAATCTTTTCCAATTAAATAACAATTCAAAGTGTACAATATAAATGGTAGGAGTATCTTTCCTGTCCAAAAACAAAAACAAAAAAAGTCTGAATGAACTTTGGATATATTTCCATGGTATATTATGCGAGGCTCCTTGTTCAGCTGCCCTTTTGGCAGATGGAAGGATTCCTTAGGCCTTTACTATTTGCTTGTTTGTAAACACAGATCTGTGCTTATTTGTTTGCTCTTTTGAGTATTCTGCCTGGTTTTTCTGCCTTGCCTTGCCATTCGTTTATAAGTATCTCCATAAAAACGCATTCACAATTCTACTTTTTCTTGCAATCTACACAGTAACTAAGATTAGATGAACAATGTTTCTTGCTTTTTGCTTGCTTTGATCTAACAGACACCTTCTTCATTTCAAGGAGAAACCATTTGCTTGCCGTATTATGCCTGCAGACAAAGTAATGTACAATGAAGACGGAAAACACAACGTACAAAAACTGACTTTTGCCTATAAGGTATTTTTTTAATAGAGGATCTTAATCATTCTTTATCTAATAAAGAATATCTAATAAAATATCTAATAAAAAAAATTATGGAAAATGTTACCTGCATCTTACTAAGGAACTATCAGTGAGGTCATCTGGGAACAGTTTTTCCAATGCTCCCTCCAAAGATAATTTTATAAGTAAATGTCCAGTATTTGAGAGAAACATTATGAAATTGAGCCACAGTGGCACAGTGGTTAGAGTGCAGTACTGCCGGCTACTTCTGCTGCCTGCCGGCTATCTGCAATTTGGCAGTTTGAATCTCACCAGGCTTAAGGTTGACTTGGCCTTCCATTATTCTGAGGTGGGTAAAATGAGGATCCAGATTGTTGGAGGCAATATGCTGATTTTTGTAAACTGCTTAGAGAGGGCCGTGAAGCACTGTAAAGTGGTATATAAGTCTATTGCTATTGCTATTTGCTTCTCTCCAAAAATAGTTTTTATGGAAAAGTAAAATGATATGATAAAGATCATTTAAGATAAAGGACACAGACATGCAATAATTGTCACTATTTTAAAAATGGGCATTAATAATCCATATTTAAAAACATTTTTTAAAAACCAGATAACAGTTTGTATAGATAAATGCAGTAATACTTTGGCATAATGATTAAGGCACATAACTAAAATATGGAAGACCAGAAGTTCTGATTCCCCGTTAGTTGCCCATTTGGGTGACTTTGGGCCTATCCCCCGCTCAGCCCTAGGAAGAAACTGCTTCCAAAATTCTTGCCAAGAAAACTTCAGGGACTAATCCAGATAGTCACTAGGAATTCACACTGACTTGAAGGTATGTATTCTTTATCAACATAATCCTTGCAAAATGCAGTTTTTCTATTTCTTGCTCTATTTAAATGGAAGACTTGTGTTTGCAAGACACAAGAGGAACTGTTACTCATATGTTCTTATAATTCTCATAGGTTTTAATTGGAGATGGTCAGTTATTGGTTAGGCAGTCATATTTCATTGTTTGCAATTACAGATAGTCCTTGACTTATGGCCACACTTGAGCCCAAAATTTCTGTTGCTAAACGAGACATTTGTTAAGTGAGTTGTGCCTCATCTTATGACCTTTCTTGCCACAGTTGTTAAGTGACTTGCTATAGTTGTTAAGTTAGGGTTAGTTTTCAAATGAATCTGGCTCCCCATGGACTTTGTTTGTCAGAAGGCTGCAAAAGAGGAATCACAATATCCACGACACAGCAACTGTCATAAATATGAGTTCGTTGCCAGGTGTCTGAATTTTGATCCGGTGACCAGCTGGTCACAAGTCATTTCAGAGCCCGTTATAACTTTGATCGGTCACTAAATGAATTGTAAGTTGAGGACTGCCAGTAACATATGAGAAGGAGAAAAACACCTCCTTTTCCTTAGTTCCCTGATGGTGGATTGTTCCTGTTGACCAGATCTTTTATTTTGTCTCTTCCCTGCAAATCTGTTTTTAGCCTGTTACACTGTGCCAAACATGAATTGAGCCTTGAATTGTTACTCATATATATTTAGAGACAACTTTAGAGACAACTGAAAGCTTTATACTCATGCAGTTTGGCCTTGCTGCCATTACCCTCTCTAAGTTACTTGTCTCAAACCAGAATCTATGTATATAAAAATGACACTCTGTGTGTGAGTGTGTGTGTGTGTGTGTGTGTGTGTTCCAGCATAGCTCTGGAACGACTCAAGAATTTCAACCAAACTTGATACAGATGACTTACTCTCTGAAGATAAACACTGTATGGGTAAGACACCCCTAATACCTCCAGGGTGTGTGTTCTGTTAAGATACAGCCTGTTGTGTCTCCAAATGGCTTCTACTGTACTGCCATAAAATGGCTTCTATTGTACAGCCCAGTGGAGTTGCTATGGTAATGGCTTCACAGTACTCCCCAAGGGGGCTCCCTCTGGGAAGTAGGAAGGTCCAACATTAGAAATTACGTTTGGTCCACACATTTCCCCCTATAAATAAATACCCAGGCAACACCAGGTTATCGGCTAGTAGAAGATAAGAACTGTCTTGGCTCTTCATAATACATATTTGTGGCTGCTTACTTTAGCTGACACAATCACTTACATAAATTACGTTATTGTATTCTGTTGGTGTCAGGGTTCCAAACAGTGTCCAAAATTAAATCAGAGTCTGGGGCAAAGAATTCCTCAAAATTCCAATTTATTAAATTTATTAAATTGGAACTGAAGTCCAGAAGAAAAGATGGCTTGCAGAACTGACAGTTGGTCTCTTCGTTTCCACAATTGGATTTTCCTGTTGCTATGGGCTATGGAAAACGTTGGGCTAGAGGTCACCATGTACAGTTCTTCAGTTCGTCGGAATGTATACAGCTGGTGCTGTAGTTCAGTGTTTCTCTCAACCGTGGCCACTTTAAGACCTGTGGATTTAAGAGAATGGCTGGCTGGGGAATTCTGGGAGTAGAAGTCCACAGGTCTTAAGGTGACCAAGGTTAAGAAGCATTGCTGTAGTTGATAGTCAAGATGGTCGCGCCCCTACCTCCTCTCCCATGCACAATGAATCGTGTTTCATTCCTTTATCAACTTCATTAGATAAATGTATTTTTATTTAAGGTGACCGCCGAGACTTCATGACCCTTCTTTAAAAAGAAGCAGACTCTGCAAAGATGTTACATCACCATTGCCGGAGGAACCCTGAGCTACAAGAAGAGTTGCAGATTCAGGCAGCGGTGGCCGCCGGGGATGTCCATACGGTGCGCAAAATGTTAGAGCAGGGCTACTCTCCCAATGGCCGAGACGCTAATGGCTGGACCTTGCTCCATTTTTCAGCAGCGAGAGGGAAGGAAAGATGTGTCCGTGTGTTTCTTGAACATGGAGGTTAGTTGACCCAAGCAGAGGAATGTATGGGTTGCTTGGTGATGAAACGTTTCAGATCTTCTCTTTCAATACCTTGGCTTCCTTTTTAAAAAAAATAGAAATTTCTTTTTTGCTGCTTGCACACCAACGTGGTCTAGATAAAATTTAATTTCTACGTTTTTAGATCTCTTAAGAGGGTGTGCAAAGGAGAGGGGGGGGGGGAGAAACAGCAGCCAAGCTATGTGACTTCAGAGTCAACCACAAGATGGCACTCGTTTGTTGTGTGTTTTGAGTATTGCATAAAAGAAAAACTCATTCCACAACGTGCATGGACTGGTTCTAGTAGATGGCTTACATCTTACTCTACATTGTAAATTAAATTTTGATTACATTTATAAACTAAATGTGGATGTTCTGACATATAAATTCATCCCTGGGTGTAGGAATCTAACCAGTTCTAAAAAGTACACATAAATTGCATTTGTAATAGCAGAACAAAAGGGAAGTTCATAGAACAATTTAATTTCATAATTCATAATTCAGTTCTGCTAAATTAATGGAAGGAAGGACTCACTGGAGAAGAGCCTAATGTTGGGAATGATTGAGGGCAAAATAAGAAGGGGACGACAGAGAATGAGGTTGCTGGATGGAGTCACTGAAGCTGTATTTGTAAAAAATGAAATGAAAGTGTTCTGAAGGTTTTAAAAATAGAATTTCTGCTCTTAAATATCTGCATCTTTTCCTTAAAATTTTATAAATAATGTCCCATTTATGGATGAAGAGGCAGTTGGTGTTGTTGATTATGCAACTGGGGATAAAAGAAGAGGTCTGGTTAGTGAAATACAGAATAGCAGATTGGGAAGGGATCTTGGAGGTCTTTTAGTCCAGCTCCTGCCCAAGCAGGATACCTAATACAATTCTGGACAAATATTGTATAATATTTCCACAGAGAATCAGGGCTCTACATGTATAGAAATTGCTTATTGATAAATAAGCAGGTATTTCACTTGGGTTTTATTAACAGAACTTTGTTCTACATGTATGTAAAATTAAATTGTTCTTTAATATTTATGTGACAACATTTAGCCAATTTTCACGGATCTTGAAAAGTTAATGTAATTGGACCTGGTTTTTATTTGGAAGGATAACTCTGAGAAATGCTGGTTATAAATACTGGACTTTTTAAAGAAGGCAGTTGCAAATTATTTCCATGATATTGCCAGAAAACATATTGTCCACCAATGTCACCTAGACTTTAATTTAACTCAAAAGATATTTTATCTTTGGGTAGAAAGTCATTTTTAACCATTGTTGTTAGTTGTGAAGTTGTGTCCGACCAATCGCGACCCCATGGACAACGTTTTTCCAGGCCTTCCTGTCCTCTACCATCCTCTGGAGTCCATTTAAGCTCATGCCTATTGCTTCGGTGACTCCATCCAGCCACCTCCTTCTCTGCCATGCCCTTCTTCTTTTGCCCTCCGTCTTTCCCAGCAATAGGCTCTTCTCCAGTGAGTCCTTCCTTCTCATTAGGTGGCCAAAGTATTTGAGTTTCATTTTCAGGATCTGGCCTTCTAAAGAGCAGTCAGGGTTGATGTCCTCTAGGACTGACCGGTTGGATCGCCTTGCAGTCCAAGGGACTTGCAGGAATCTTCTCTAGCACCAGAGTTCAAACGCCCCAATTCTTTGACGTTCAACCTTTCTTATGGTCCAACTTTCACAGCCATCCATTGCAACTGGGAAAACTGTAGCCTTGACTGTACACATTTTTGTTGCCAGGGTGATGTCTCTGCTTTTTAGTATGCTGTCTAGATTTGCCCTAGCTTTCCTCTCCAAGAGCAATTTCTTGGCTGCAGTCCCCATCTGCGGTGATCTTGGAGCCCAGGAAAATAAAATCTGTCACTACCTCCATTTCTTCCCCATCTATTTGCCAGGAATTGAGAGGGCCAGATGTCATGACCCTAGTTTGCTTAATGTTGAGTTTCAAGCCAACTTTTGCATTCTCCTTCTTCACCCGCATCAAGAGGCTCTTTAGTTCCTCTTCACTTTCTGCCATTAGAGTGGTATCATCTGCATATCTGAGGTTGTTATTTCTCATTATCAAGTGGAATATAACCAGAAGATGGCAGTGTAATATTCCAAAACAGATATGAAGCTATACTATAGTTCTCCTCTACTAAATTATCCTTCTTCATATTTTTAGTGACTAGCTGGCTTCTGTACCTGTGGAAATGATTTCAGATGCTCTCTGATATCTGTGATATCCTGTGCTTTTTGGTTCAGAATTTGCCACAATAGTAGTATAGAGTTGGCCGGTCCTACCTCCTCCATTGTCTCAAATTGAGACAATTCAAATTCAGGAATATTTATCGCATTTGTTTCAGAATTCTATGCAAATTCTAGACAGACCTCACATGGATCCTTAGTTGACACAGGACAATGTTGAGCTTCTTTGTTACAGGTAGTACTCGACCTACAATAGTTCACTTAGTGACCATTAAAGGTTAGGGTAAGTAAGTAAGTCGAGTAAGTAAATAAGTCAACGAAGTCGAACTAAGTCAATGGCACTGAGAAAAATGACTTATGGCCATTTTTCACACTTACGACTGTTGTAGCATCCCCATGGTTACATGATTTACGTTCGGATGCTTGACAACTGATTCATATTTACAACGGTTGCAGTGTCCTGGGATCATGTGATCCCTTTTGCGACCTTCTGGCAAGCAAAGTCAGTGGGGGGAACCAGATTCACTTAACGACCATGCTGCTTATTTAACAACTGCAGTGATTCACTTGACAAATGTGGCAAGAAAATTCATAAAATGGGACAAACTCACTTAACAAATGTTTCAAATTTGTTAATGTTTCAAATTTAGCAATATAAACTTTGGACTCCCTTGTGGTCCTAACTCGAGGACTACCTGTGCCTTGTTCTACTGTAGCTCGGGTGTAAGATGAGAGTGAAGGTTCGTTCTCCAAGCTTGTGAGTTGATTTCCGAACATTTCGCTACCAGGGTAGGTAATAACTTCAGCAGAGTTTAGGGGATGTCATTATCGGTGTTCTTCTGTTTATAAGGGCTTCAGGTGTGGGTGTGTCAAGTGAGGGTCTTGTGATGGGTCTTGTGAGGGGCCAGATGTGAGTCATCAGTGAGAATTTTGTGATGGGTTTTGTTATAGGGAGGTTACATCAGGTGAGGATCATTGGGAGGTGAACTGCTGGTGGTGGGAGGAGGGTAGCAAGTTTGTTTGTTTGTTAGTTTACAGGTGATGTGTTATTACCCAAGTAGGTTACTTGCAACATGATGAGAGCACCAAGGACACTACAGTTCAGCCCTGAGCTACATGTATTCTCTTCTGTAAATGTCAATGGGGTTTCTCAGGTCATGGTTGTCCCAAAAGTGCTTTTTTCAAGAGGCAATTGGACTTTCTGTTTTTTCTTTGAAGACATTTCGCTTCTCATCCCAGAAGCTTCTTGGGAGTCTCTTCTGTAGGATTTTTGTTCCTCTTGTCTATCAATTTGGGTAAAAGATTGTTCAGGGACCACCTCACCAAGATCCCACCTAATCAGTCAATCTTTCCTCTTGGTCTTCTTTTATTCCCTACTCTCTTTGAATTAAACTTAAATAGATTTCAGATTTTACGACTAAGTGATATGAAATTTAACTACAGGAGTTCTTTTTATCTATGAAAAAATGCCAAGGAAAACAGTGAAGATACTGACATTCCCTGGTGTCACAGAGAGATGTTTAATACAAGCGAACGCTAGTTTATTTAAACAGAGAAACTTAAACAATTCACAGTCTGTAGAAAAATTGTTAATGCAAGTTATTTTCTTTAGCTATAAAATAAGGGTTGTAATTTTAATATTTAATTGTCTTGTTACCATCTGGAAAGCAACTTTAACCACTTGCTGAAATAGAGAATATTTCTAATAAAATTTTCCATCAAACAAGAGTTTGCTTATTTATATTTAATGATATCCTGTCTTTCCACTTAAAACAGTATTCATGGTTGAGATTTCTGTAATATTGCATGATTATTTTCACATATTGCCAAGGTTTTATATCTCTTTTTATATTCAAATAACATGAGCAGAAGTGGGAAGAATTGAGTGCCAGGCACCATATAATTTGCCTGTGAACAAAAAACAGTGTTAGTCATTGCATGTGACAGGATGATATTAGATCTATACATCTGGTAATTTTTAAAATATTTCATGAATCCAGATTTTTGTGGGAGAAGGAATACTTAGCTATTCCTCTTGAAATGTTGACATTTTGCCCTATCCTGCTTCCCCTTCTTCAAAATTAGATGTTTACATTCTTGCAAAGCTCAACATTTTGTCAAATGGCAAAGTTAGGTTATTTTCATTTTATAGAAGACAGTTTTTATCGAGATGATCTGAACTAACATATATAGCTTACATGCTTTGCAACTGCATAGATCACAGAGGGCTTTCTTTACCTTATACAGTATTAGCCCCCTAAAACAAACTCATCTTGCCAGACCACAATACATCTGCATCTTGAGCCTGCAGATGTTGCTACAGATGCTTCTCTTTAAGCCTAAGAAGCGCAAGGGAAAACAAAACATGGAACCAAGGACGAAATGTTTGAGCTGAAGGATTTAGGGATAGGTAGGTAGAGAGATTTTGAGAAATACCTGGTGGTTGTTGGGTTGGGAGACTTGACTGTAGGTAGTCCTCGACTTAACAACAGTTCATTTAGTGACCGTTCAAAGTTACAACGGCACTTCAAAAAGTCACTTATGGCCCTTCTTCAAGCATACAACTGTTGCAGCATCCTCTATGTCACCACCCTAACAACTGCAGTGATTCCCTTAACAGGTGGGGCAAGAAAGGTTGTAAAAGGGAGCGAAATTCACTTAACAACAGACATTTTGTGCTCAATTATGGTCATTAGCTGAGGACTACCTTTATTGGAGACAATAGGCATAGTAAATATTCATTTTTTAAAAAAAATATTATTATTACCAAAACGGAATTACAGGGGGAAACACCAGTTATTCAATTTATCTATCAAAAACCAGATCCAAATTTTATTGAATTCTCTTTTGCTTTGGAATTCTTCCCAATAAGTGGGTCTTCTGCACTTCCTTTTTCATGGAACTTTGCATGAAAATATTTTAAATTCAGCCCATAATTCAGAAGCATGCCCTGTTTTTGAAATTTTGCATTTTTCGGTATTGAAATATTAATGTTTAAAATGTTAAATCCTTGGAGCCTATAAAGCAACTTCCAATATGTACAATGTTGCTTAATCACTGTTAAGTCCCAACCACTGTATGCACTGATGTTTCAGTAGTATTACAAAACCTTTTGTATCAGTTGGAAAGAAGTCTATAAAAATAACAATAATGTCTGGCAATAATTTTACAGGTCTTGTAGTACCTAATCAAGAATTGGGTTTTTTGTTAAATAGGAATCATCATCCTCTTTTAAGAACCCCATAATCCCTTGCGGGGTGGAGTCTGGGCAACTGAATGGAGCTGAATGTTTACTGGCCGGATGCCCTTCCTGTCGCCAAAGCAGAGTTATATTCAGCAGATATTTTCTCAGTGTGCCCAGAGAGAGAAATATCTGCCTCTGCCTGGGATTGAACTCACAGCCTCCTGATTGTGAGGCGAGAGCTCCACCTCTAGGCCAACACACCACTTTTGTTAAATAGATATATATGGTATCATATCATAAAAGTGCTAACATTTATGAGATTTCATGTCTGCTGGGAAAGCTGAACTTTTAGATTAACCTCGGGGGGGGGGGAGTTGTATTTTAAATTGCTGTTTTGCGTCCTTTTCATGATAATTTTTCTTGCACTTTTTAAAAAACCAGCGGATCCTACGGTGAAAGACCTGATTGGCGGCTTCACTGCTCTACATTACGCAGCTATGCATGGCCGAGCCCGGATCGCACGCCTAATGCTGGAATCCGACTACCGTGTTGATATTATTAATGCAAAAAGCAACGACGGTTGGACTCCCCTGCACGTGGCAGCTCATTATGGAAGAGACTCCTTTGTCCGACTCTTGCTGGAGTTCAAGGCTGAAGTCGATCCGCTGAGTGACAAAGGTACTACACCACTTCAGCTTGCCATTATCCGCGAACGGTCCAGCTGTGTCAAAATCCTCCTAGATCACAACGCCAATATTGACATTCAAAATGGCTTTCTGTTACGCTATGCTGTGATCAAAAGCAATCACACTTATTGCCGGATGTTCCTTCAGAGAGGAGCGGATACGAACTTGGGGCGCTTAGAAGATGGACAGACGCCGTTGCACTTATCTGCTCTTAGGGATGATGTACTTTGTGCGCAGATGTTGTACAATTATGGCGCGGATACCAACACAAGGAACTATGAAGGACAGACTCCGTTGGCGGTTTCAATAAGCATATCTGGAGGTAGCCGGCCTTGTTTGGATTTCTTACAGGAAGTAACAAGTATGTATAGTGGAAATCTTTTATCAAAATTTGCAGTAGATTGGGAGAGGGGGTGGCAGTTTTAAGTAGTCTTTGACTTACAACACAATTGAGACCAAGATTTCTGTTGCTAAGTGAGACATTTGATGAGTGAATTTTAATGACATATGACAATGGTCAACAGTCCGACTAGCGAACCCATCAAAAGGAACCCTCGGGGTCATTGAATCCCAAAAAGTAAAAACATCTCAGAACTGAGTCCCTTCGGGGAATAGGGTGGCCTACAAATTGAATAAACTCCAAACTCCAACTGAAGAAGCAAAATCAGCTCTGGTTTTCCCGCCCGAAAGCTTACTTAGTTAAACAATAGATTCCCTTTCTCCCATTCCTTGGGTATTTGTTGCAAAACTTTTTGTTGTTGTTGTTATGGGAACAGCCCTTTTCTACATCCAGCAACTTCAGTAGTGACCTTGGCATTTTGCAGCCTTTCACAGTCCATGAATTATGTCTTGGCATCCCATTTTCTCCCCACCCATTCCATCCCTCCCCCCTTTTCATTGGCAAGTTGAAAAGCAATAGAAGCTGGAAGGCAATAAAGCCATTCAATCTTGACAATAATGCAATGAGCCCAGCAATCAGATAAATGAATCTCCCTTAATGTTTAAAATAATCCTGTTTCCAATCCTCTTTGGGTCCCTTAACATATACATTAAAAATATTCCAAATTTATATAATAAGTAGATTAAATAGATAATGATATTTCAAATAAAAATGTTCCAAACTTATAAGAGGAAGCAATCAATAATCATCCATTATTATTGTGCCACCAATAATAGGTGTGGCACAGTGACTCAGTGGTTTAAAAGACACCGGAGAAGGTCCGTGCTCCAGCAGGTTGAGACCTACCACTGCACGACAGAGTGAGCTCCCCTCACTTTACTTCGCTCCAGCCAACTTAGCAGTTTGAAAGCGCAAGTAGATAAATAGGTACAACTTTGGTGGGAAGGTGACAGTGTTCTGTGTTTCGCCTTATGCTTGACACTGCAGTGTAATGTCGTGCTGGCTACATGACCATGGAAACATGCCCGGACAGTGCTGGCTCGATGGCTCAAAGAAACAGAGATGAGCATGGCTTCCTAAAGTCAGCTATGCTTAGCCGAGTGAAACCACCAAGGACTCCTTTAACTTTACTTTTACTAATAATAAGACTTATTGCCAGAGCAAGTTTCATCAAATAAATTTTCTTTCCAGCAGGCTCAGGCTCCTCTTTATTCATGGTTTCTGCTTTTCAATATTTTGAAATGATTAATCCTGTTGGAAGGATAATAAAAGGTTGGTTGGTAAGGCTGCCCCTCGCACATATGTGCTACTCGTCCCCGACTCTATGGGGCGGTGCTCATCTCCATTTCAAAGCCGAAGAGCCAGCGCTGTCCGAAGACATCTCCCTGGTCATGTGGCCGGCATGACTATATGCCAAAGGCACACGGAGCATTGTTACCTTCCCACCAAAGGTGGTCTCTATTTTTCTACTTGCATTTTTTACATAGTTTCGAACTGCTAGGTTGGCAGAAGCTGGGACAAGTAATGGGAGCTCACTCAGTTATGCGACGCTAGGGATTCGAACTGCTAAACTGCCGACCTTTTGGTCGACAAGCTCAGCGTCTTAGCCATTGAGCCACTACGTCCCATATAATAAAATGAAATGTAGGAGAAACAGCAGGCCCTGTAACCAGACCTTACCCTTCCAGTCAGCCTGTGATCACATACTTTGTGCAATGATGCCATCCTCCTATCTTACCGATTAAAATGTCAGGCATAACAAAACGCAGTTTGTCCCATATTTCCAGACTTGGTTGAACACGGCCAAATTAGGTTACTTAAGAAAAAAAAAGATTATAAATAGGTTTTGTTCAATGTTTTGTTCAATGTTTTGTTCATTATCCAAGTAATCAGTATTCACATGATCATTTAGGTGAATCAGAGATAAAAATCTTGCTAGCACAAGTGTAAAATCAGGCATTGGTTTTAGCAGCCCAGGTTTCTCCTGTATAGTCTTCATTTTCTCATTTCTTCACTAACCTTGATTTTTACAATGTTTCACATTTTACTGATAGACATAAATTTATAAACCTCCCTATGTCATGTAAGAAACAATGTAACTCACTTCTTTTATGTGGAAAAAATCCAACTTTTGCTACTTTTTAGTTTGGGTTAACATGACACATTACTCCCTCTCTCTGTGCGTTTAGTAGTTTAAAATTATTTAATGAGCTGCTCGTAGAGCTTTTTGCGTTTTCTGCTGTTAAAAATTTGGAGAAAAATGAAATCATGTGTAAAAAAAATTATATTTGTAGGATCTCTGGTCAGCACCACATGTACCTGGTTGTTATTAATACTATATAAAGTTCCAAATCATTTTGCATTCCTTTCTTTTTTTTAATACGGGAAAAAAGATTGTTGTATATGCATGCAAGATTGCCCTTGAAAGTGCAACTTCGCTCTAGGGAAACGTAGCATTTGAGCTAAGAAATGTTTTGGGAGGAAAAGCAGCGTGTTTCCGTTTGTGCTGATTGAAAGTTCTAGGAATTTTACTCAGCAAATCTGGAAAATGCCAGATTGGAAAGATCTCCTTGTGGTTTATTGAAACCACACATTCACTTTTAATTTAGAAACTTGAAGCATTTTTCTCCTTTGTTTTCAACTAAGCAGTGCATTTTTCTGGCTATTTTAATCTTTGGGATTTGGAAGGAAATAATTTTGGGGCTACATGCAGTATTCAGTGATTGGTAACACATTTTTAGGCTTATGCTTTCTGTTCTGTGGCTAAATTTTCTCAAATCTTTTTTTCTGCAGATTTTCTTCCTATTTCTCCAGAATTTACTGATTTCATATTCAGCACCATTCTGTATTTTGTATCAGGTTTGGTTTTTGTTTTGTGTTTTTCCGCACATATAAACCTATTTTTAAAAAGTGGTTGATTTCTGGCATCTAAATCTACATATATTCAGATTTCTTAATTTAATGAAACAAGCACCTCCAGATTATAAATTGAATTTTGTATTGTTGGAGGCAATGACTGATATTAAGGTGAATATTACAAATATAGCCACTGTTAGGTGTGAATATATGCTCTAGCTTTGCTATTTCCATAAAAGTCATGGAAGATATATTTAGAGCAGGAAAAATCTGTTTCATTAGTGGAAGCATTCTGCATATAGAATAATATCTTAAATTCCCCATTAGTTTCCTAATTAACAGAATAACAAGAGTTGGAAGGGATCTTGGAGGTCTTCAAGTACAAATCTTGAACCACAAAGAATTACAGGTAGTCCTCAAGTTATACCCACAATTGAGCCCAACATTTCTGTTGTTAAGTGAGACATTTGTTCAGTGAGCTTTATCCCATTTTACGTCTTTTCTTACCACCTTTGTTAAACGAATCACTGCAGTTCTTAAATTAGTCACACAGTGTTGTTCAGTGAATCTGGTTAACTTTGCCTCACGAAGGCCTCAAAAAGGCATCTTATGACGACTCTGGGATAACTCAAACAGTTTCTACACACTGTAATTGCCAATTCCCTATTCATTAATACAGCACTCTGGACAGTCTCCTCCTCAGATTAACAGAGTTGAAAGGGACCTTGTAGGTCATCTAGTCCAACAAGACTCTGAAAACCATCATAAATGTCAGAGTTGACAAGCATCCCAATGTAAATCACGTGACTGTGGGGATGCTGCAGTAGTCATGAGTGTGAAAAATGGTCATGTCAGTTTTTTCTGCACCATTGTAACTTCGAAGGCTCACTAAGTAAACTGTAAGTCGAGAACTACTGTATTTAATAAACTATTCTCTTTCCTGTGCTAGCTAGTTGCTAAAATTATCAAATCATAGAGCTAAAGCAAAAACTAATCTATAAAATGAGATACCAGCTTGAAGCTTTTTGGGGGGGGAGGGGTCAATGCCTAATAAAGAGGAGCTTTTTGAGATGACACTCATCTCATTTAATCACTTTTTTGGCCTTCCTTCTTTAATCGTAAACATTACTTTTTTTTCCCAATGCAGTGTTCTTAGTTTAGTTTAAAACTAAAAAAAAAAAGTTTTAAAGATATTTTCCAGAATGAATGGAGTTAAGCCAACGATGGCAAAACTCTAGTTTTATGAAAAGATTAAAGAGTCAAATGTTTCTAATAACATTTAGAAACAACATTCAGTATATCTTGGGCACAGCTAAAGTTGATTATTTAGTCTTTTTTATTTCGCCGGTCTGTGATGGATCATAAACTTAATACCGAACCATCATTTATGAGCTACACCATTGTCTTCGCTTCAAACATTCAAAGTACTGTGGGGATAAATGTTTTCCCCCAAAATATTTGGATAATGGCATTGTCAAGCACAGGAAATCAGGAGTCCAAGAAGTTCAAATGAATATAGATTTATTGTGAGCTAGAGGTCTCTACAAGAATCTGAACTACTAAAGGTCGCAGGAAATTGATGATAGATAAGGGTCAACAGAATTCAAGGTGGGCTGACAGATCTTTTGTGGTCATGAAGGGATTCCAGACTGATGCCGTGCTTGACTCTTCCCTCATTTTCAACCTGGTCTTCTACAGTAGGGGTGTCAAACTTGATTTCATTGAGGGCTGCATCAGGGATGTATTTTACCTCAGGGCGGCATGGGGCGTGGTCAGCTCGACGTCTCTTATCGAGGTTCTGTTTTTGACCGCAATGGACTCCTGCAGCCCTCTGTCAGATGGCTGCAGGAGAACATTGCAGCCAAAAACGGAGCCTGGGAGGGCTGCACTCTGTTTTCACTGGCAGAGGTACTGTGGGACGGTCCTTCGCTGTTTCCAGGGCCTTCCTGCGGGCCAGATCTAAGTACCCTTGAGTTTGACACCCCATAGGCACTCCTCCATTAGTGCATTTTCAACTGAGCTTTTAATGTGTGCTTTCCATATTCAAAAGTTGAATACTGGTGAAACAATTTACATATATTAATATACGTGTGTATCTATCTATCTATCTATCTATCTATCTATCTATCTATCTATCTACACACAAACACAAAATACATATATCACAAACATTTTCTTGGTCACCCATTCTCCCTGTAGATTATCTTTATTATTTATGAATAATCATCATTCAATATCTGTATGACCAATCCAGGAAATTTTAGCAAAGTAGAAACTGCATCCTTTTCATAGCTTTCTGAGGTGTACTGAAAACTTATCACACAGACTCGACATGGGTAGAGATAGACAATTATTTTGGGTTTCTTCCATCATCATCTTAGGACATCAAACTAAGAGATGTTTTTAACAATAGCAATAACACTTAGATTTACAACTTATACTGCTTCATATTGCTTTACAGCCCTCTCTAAGCAGTTTACAGAGTCAGCGTATTGCCCCCAACAGTCTGGGTCCTCATTTTACTGACTTTAGAAGGATGGAAGGCTGAGTCAACCTTGAGCCTGGTGAGATTCGAGCTGCCAAATTGCAGGCATCCTAGAGAGATTTCTTAGCTCTTAGGTATGTTGGAGTTAAGACATATAGTTTGCTGATATTGCTTTTTGGGTTCATTAGTATATACTTTCCATTTTTCATTTTTATATAAATAGGAATCACAATTGTAATATAAAATGAGGTAGGGCCCATAGATGGAGATGCTGAGCCTTTTTGAATAATTGGAACAAAATAGTTTTGTTATTACAAAATGAGATCTTCTTTTTCTTACAATCAAAAGAAATCATTCATGTCTTTGAGAAAAGTGCTGTTTCTTTAAATCATTCTACGGATTTTATTTCAGCATAATTTCAAGGCTTTGAAACCGAGACCATCATAAAATATAATTCTGTAGTCAGTTGCTAGATTTACCTCTAGCTTTAAGGCAATTTCTTTTAATGCGAGATATTCAGTAGCTTAATGTTACATTTCAGAATTCCGTTCTTCAGTCAAAGTTTGTGAATTTATCTTACTTTGTAATTCTAGTGGGGGGTGATTATGCAGTTCAAACTTCAGTACTGAATCTGTTACAGGTGGGTTGTTGTTTTTTTCAACTGAGCATTGCAGAATCTGTGAACAGCCTGGGCTATATTCTCTTGTTAGCTGATATTCATATCTCAGTTTTAAAATAAATCATATTTTATGAGTGGGACCGGCTCTTTATATATGTTGGAGATGGATCAGACGTTTTCAGAAAAGTGACATCTTAGCTTTTCTTGTGCATGGAAATTGGAAGCTAAGCTTTCAGAATGGCATGTAGTATGTTGGGTGGGTGACTGCTAGTCAAAGCAAACTCCCTGACTATCGTATTGCAGGCACATTTTCAAAGCATGCATGTTCGCCTCGGGAATATAACTAGGGTTTTTGTTCCGCTGGCTTCTTTGATATTGCCGTAATGCTTTTGTGTGTTTATCCCTTGACAATCCCACTACCTCTCCTCCTCCTCCTCCGGAGTGCCCTGTTTCAAGGGACTAAAAAATTCTGGCTGCCTTTGGGTATGGCAAACATATAAAAATAAAAATATCAGGTGTACAACAAATTGTAAATGGAGCAGTGGACTTGAACACAGCGCAAAGAACACAGCTAAGCTGCAGTTTTCTTAGGTTAGCATTGAAGTGAAATCAAAAGGGTTTGGCAGTAAAGAGGCTTTTATATAACAGGAAGTTGGATCCAATTGTAATCAGTCATATTCAACTGCAGATTACCGAAGCTGGGTTTGAAGTTGAACTCTTAGACATCTATCAAAAAGTGTTACCTAGACAAGTGCCAATGGGATATAGACCAATGTACAGTACGTGCCTGAGGGTTTTTAAGTGGCTATCCTGTTATTCATTATTGAATCTTAACAATTTAGGATAAATTCTATGAATGTTTAGGAATACTAGACTATCATTCAAATCTAAATGTTTGCATTTCTGGTTGCTTGCAACCATCGTGCAAAATCAAAATAGCATAATAGATTAACTGTTCTTTAAAATAAAACAAAAAACAACATAAACAGAAAAGAAAGGAACATCATTTAAATGGAGGAAAACAATCTTAGATATAACATATATTCCTATTTTTTTTTAAAAAAGAAAAAGAAATTAGCCTAATGAATGCTGATGCTCCTCAATCCTTATTCAGTTACATTGCAGTGTGTTCCCTTCGAAGCTCCAAAACATTTTGTTTTGCCTAACTTTGTGGCTATCTGAATGTCCAATCTAAGAAAGATAAGTGGAAAATTATCTTAATTAATATAACTCTTAGAGCAGGGAGCAAATGTACTGCAGTTGTTTATGATTTTAAAACATTTTCGATGAGGCTTTGATATGTTTTTGAAAGTAAGAGTTTAATACTTGGCTTTCCTTGCTGAAGTAATGTGCCTGGGAATAGGATGATTTTCTAAGAAAAAGCTTTATTATATTGAAAAGCCAAACTAATTCCCAACTAATACGGCAATTAGAGATACAAATTTTTAATGGTTAATTTTGTACAATTAAAATAATGGTGGATTTATGAAGAACAGTCCAAATCAAGGAAAGAAAATACACACAATTATGAGTATGTGAAAATATAAATATTTTTCTTTGGTACTCTTAATTCCTATTATCTCCTTAATAGACAATTTATCTTTTGAAAATTATGTTTTCGAGATGCCTTGAAGGCAGAAGATTGTGTCCTAGATTGTCAATTTATTTGATTGCCATCCTGTAAGAAGAACCCAGTATTATGCCATGTTACAATGTTTTTCTTATGCAAGCATGAAGAAACAAGTAAAAGTTTATAACTTGTTTTGGAGGGGGGGGCGCAGAGAGAAATCCAGTAGTATACCAGAACTCACTTTAAAATTTTGCAGATTACTAGATATGAAGAAAACAGCACCAACAAAAATACTAAGGTTTTTTGTTTGTTTGTTTGTTTGTTTTCACATTTTGAATTTTTTGTTTGCTTGTTTTTGTTTTTGTAATTAACCGGGTTAGAATTAATTTGGGCAATGTTTTGGTTAAAAAAAAAAACTATAAACACTGAAATTAGCAGCTTCAGATTTTTTGCCCCCCTTGTTAGTCTAGAATCTCTTGCTGAACTGCTAAATTCCACGTAAAATCACAAACAGTCATACTGAAGGTGACCTGTGGATGCATTTACACCATTTAAATTTTTTGAAGGGAATTAAGGAATGGTGCAAGGCTTTATTTTACTAGTACCTGAATTTTAGCCTAAAACATACATTTAGATGTTTGTATTTTGGTTTAAATATATGCAGATCAGTTCATATCCATGGACTTTCCAGCGTTGCTGAAGTTGTGAATTTAAATTGTCCAACACACGTTCTAGAAATACTAATCCAATCCATTACATCTTAGTATTACATTTTTAATATCACTTTGTCTGAGAAAGTTGGAGGTAGGCACATAACCCTGTCTCCTGTTCCTTTCATCCTTATTAAACCTTAAGAAGTACTGTAAAAGACACTGATTTAGGAGAAAATGACTTAGCTTTGAGGTTAAGTAAGGAATCTGAGCCTTCCCAATTATGGACCAGTTGGCATAGCAATCGCTACCTGAAATAAGTACCTTGGTGAGCATAGCTCCCTTATATGTCTTGTTCATGTAGGCTTCGGTTAAAATGTTTCTGCAAATCGGGTATGCTTCATACTTTATAGAGCAAGGGTCAACTAGGGAACTGATTTTGTTTGCTACAAATCTAAGAAGGGAGATAATTCCAAGCAGAGAATAATTAATAGAAACAAATAAACAAATCAAAGGGTATTTAATTTCTCTGTAACTGCTTCTTTTTGGTAGTGTAGGCATAAAGGGAATTTAAGAGTGATAGTATTGCTCACGTCTTAGTTCTGCAATTTATGTTTGCTACTTTGCCTCTGATTTAATTTAGTTTTGTTCTGTTGTTAATTTTTTTTTTTAATCTTGACTCTTACCCATCCGGATTTGGAAGAGTTACATATTTATGTTCAAAAATGTTTGCACAGTATTTCAACCTTTTGTCAATCAGTCAAAAATTTTTTTTCTGTTATATAGTACTACTGTCAACTTTGTTTTAAGCAACATTTTTAGTAATGTTCTATAGTATAGTATAAACTATAATATAAACCCTGTTATTGCTGGTCTCATGAAAACACAAATAGCAAAGGAAACTAAAGATATCTGGTTCCGTGCTTGATCTAAAGTTAAATAACAATTTATAGAAATTCTTGCAGATTTAGGGTACTGTATATTATGCTTCCCAATTGCTTAAGATATTTTTTTAGTATAATCACATTTCATAACATTTATACATTTGTGCTGAATATCCATATGTAGCCTTCCAGAATTTTAATGTACTTTTCTACTAAGTTTGTTTCTTTTTCTTGAAGTAGTAGATAGCAACAAAATGGATTTTTGAGCAATTTATTATAATTTTTTTATCAGATCTTATCAGTTCTTTTTATCATCCATTAATAAAGGTTTATCACAATTATTTAACTGCTTATAAGTATATATTACAATACCAGTTGGGCATTTCATATTTCCATATTTTAAATCTTTAATGTCAAGAAAGCATACAGATATCAAAACTCTAGATTTGTAAAATTAAAAATAATAAATGAATTCATTAGTTCCTTCACAAAATCAAATAATTACTTTGCATACTGGCTAATGCTATTTGAAATGTACTAACCAATAGAATCCTGCAGCTCATTTATAATAGCCTAAATAAATACAAATAGTCAGAAAGCCAGGTGGTTTTTTTTTTCCAGTAATGAAGTGAAATACAAACATGTTAATATTTGCTTTTATTATACTTCTGGTACCTTGTTTTTTCTGATGATAATTAAGACTTAAAATTGCTACTTTCACTTTCAGCACATCTAATAATTTAAACCAGTGTAGCCCTCATGGATATAATATATTTTATCATTTTGATCCTTGTCTATCATCTAATTGTGTGCTGTAGGTTGAAAATCCTATAAGTTTTATCCTATGTCAGAATTTTGAATATTCAGCCTCTTCCGATCTGTATTTCATCTTTACTCTTATCATTTCTCGCAACTCTAGGTTAATTTTTTATTATTATTCTAGGCTAACTTTTAAAACGATCATTCAGTTTTAATTTTCTTTCTTCTCTAAAATTTATTTTTTTCTCATTTTTTACATTTTATTAATATCACTATGTGTCATTTTCTTATCGTTTAAACTGCCTAATAATTTCACCTGTCTTTTATGGAACTCTGCCTTCCAAATCTCATTTTTCTATGATTATGCTTAATCTGGTTTTACTTGGACCCCTATTGCAAATATTAATAATTAATAACTGACAATAACAAATCAAACAAGTCTAAATTTTCATTGCATATAGCAATGACATTGAAATCAATAAAATAATTTAAACTGCACTGTCTAAACTTTACCTTCCATTCTACCTTCAAAGATCATTTATGTTATTTTTATAGTTATAAACGGTAGTGGGATTCAAGTAATTTAACAACCGGTTCTCTGCTGTAATGATTTCTTCCAACAACCAGTTTGCCAAACTGCTCAGAAAGTTAACAACCGGTTCTCTCGAAGTGGTGTGAACTGGCTGAATCCCACTACCCTTTATAAGTTCACATTTTATATATGTTGTGAATTTCACATTTGAAGTATATTCAAGAAAGATCACTATTGTAACACTTTTTTAAAATGCTCTATTGCTTTAGTCTCAATATCACATTAGTTTTTCAGCCTTATGTAAGAATATGAATATCCATCCGGATTTTGGTGGCAGATAATTCAGTTCAATGAATACATAAAAAATTATTCTGTGTCAGTAAATTTCTTACTAGTTGTGAAAACAGTCTTCGCTATTAGCTGCCTAATAAATTCTAATAAATTGCTTTTAAAATTCCTTTCTTTTTAAATGGCTGACAATTAATACTGATTAAATTTCTGAACTCCAATGCCCTGTTCTGGCATTCTCTGGAGAATGGCACTAAGCAGCTGCAGTTTTCATGTTAATGCTTATGCTGCTGCCGCAGTTTCCGACTTTATGCAGTTCTTCAACAGGCCCACTTATGAAAACGGATCTCTGCAGCTTGCTGTGTTCCTCTTCTGTCCATCCCACCCACCCACCCCCCAAAAGTTGAAAGCTCACCTATCCATCCTCCACAGGGACCCTGTCAAATACCTCCCACATTTTAGCTCTTTGAAAAAAAGATTGCTAGGCTCCCTTTGCACAGAGTAGCTATAAGTACATAAAATTGCCTTTGTTGAGAGAAGGGCTGGCTTAATGTAGCTCGAATGGCCTTTCCTATTGTACGCAAATAGAGGTAGATAAGCACCGGCAATGCTTTTCTTTTTTAAAAAAAATATGGGGGGGGGGAGATAAAGTTTACTAATGAAAGCATTCCTTCAACGTCGGTTTCAGAAATGTGTTTGGGAGCAAGTCAGCCCAGGAGTTCTATGACTCTGACACCATTGTATTTCTGGATGGAAGGTGTCAGCTTTGGAAGCCTTTTAATTGTTTTACCTAATCTACTTTAATCCAACTCGGTTCTTTCCAGATTTAGCCGAAGCTCTCCGCATTACCTCTTCATCATTAGGCAGTGCTTAATTCTCTGCTTTCTTTATTTTCTCTGCCTTTACCAGATTGCTAATAGCATTTTACATTTGCTATAAGAAAATGTGCTGGTGTGGTCTATAATCCTTCCCACTCGCCCATTCAGATGCATCCAAGAATGAGTAAGTGCTCTAGACACCAAGGGGCAATAGATGTGGCAACTGGTGCTTAACATTGGAAACGTCCATTATTAGCACATTCCCAGGAAATGCTGTTCAGATTATCAGGAGGAAATGTCAGGACATTTAATAATCACCCTTCAGGAATTTAGTGTTAAGCGTAGATGCCCTTCCACTCCACCCTCCCATTTTCTTCTGTGCTTTTGGGTTCCAAAAACAGGCACGGAAGCTACATAAAGCAATACATGCTTAAGTTCTAACATTTTGTTTGGGTGTGTTATTAAAGCCAGTGTACATTTGTCTCTCTGTATTGCACATTTATATAAATGTTATCTGGGATTGGCAGTCTTCAGGTTTTGCTTATGTAAAGTGTGTGTGTCACATATACTTTGGTTAAAATCATGTATTTATAATGGAGATTGACCCGAGGGAAATTTATTTTGACGTCTTTCATCTTTGTTTTGCAGTTAGTGCAAGTTTGCTTTGTGTGCCATTTTGGTGTATAATACACCTTTGTTGTACAGGATCTAACTTTTATTTTTTTTGAAGGACCTCTCAGGCTCGTTCCCTGGTATCCCCCACAAATGATTCTTAGGTGGTAGCACTAGGATTGAACTCATTCGCGTTTACTGCTTAATGGACCATCTCAGTTTAACTAAAAAGTGAAATATTTCCTACTTTGGACTGAGAAAAACCTTGTGTGTTCTGTTTTATAGTTTTGGGACAGTTGTACTGTTCTACTGCAGGGGTCCCCAAACTTGACAACTTTAAGATTTGTGGACTTCAACTCCCAGAATTCTCCGGCTGGCTGGAGAATTCTGGGAGTTGAAGTCCACAAGTCTTAAAGTTGCCGAGTTTGAAGATCTCTGTTCTACAGTTTGGTTTCTTCTTGCCTTTGTCAGGGTTCCAAGTAACAACTCCCAACCAAAGAAGACTCTGAGGCTAGAAGTTCCTCAAAAGTTCCATTTTATTAGAGATATCATATTGGCACATCTGGGAAAACCCGAATCTGAAAGCTCCCAGGTTTTCCGCACCCAAAAGAAAGCCCAAGTCCCTTCCCCCTGCACCCACATGTCCATCACATGGTCCAATCAATGTGCCATCCCAACCGGAGATGACTCCCAGTCGCACCGCTCAAGATGCAGGCTGGATGTCCTTGACTGTCAGAGAAAAGAATGACGTTGTGGCTAGATAACCCTGCAACTCCATGCAATTCCCACCCCCCTCCCAGTTTCGCCCAGCACTAAGGATGGCAGCCCTGAAGATCCAAAGAAAAAAATGGCCTCCAGGGCTGACAGGCTGTTTTTCCCCCCAATTACTCTCTTTAAAAAAAAATGGCCTGGTAATGACTTATTAATGCTTTTGTCTCTCTCTTTTTTTTTAGGGCAGCCTCGGAACTTGCAAGATCTCTGTCGAATTAAAATCCGCCAGTGTATAGGCCTTCAAAACCTCAGACTCCTTGACGAGCTACCGATTGCCAAGGTCATGAAAGACTACTTAAAACACAAATTTGATGACATCTGACAATTTGCAAGAGCTGGACAAATAAGCAGGATTAGTTTTTATTCCAGATACCTTTCAAAGGCTGGTCACCTTGCACAACGTATATCCTATGCAATTTCTGATTTTTTTGTGTGTGTTTTTTTCCCCCTGAGAAGTCAGAAGGCAGGTATACAATTCCTTTTGGGGGGCAGGCGGGCGGGCAGGTGGAGGGGGCCCTGTTTTATACCAAAATGCTAGGAGGTCTTAATTTTTTTTTTGAATTCTTGGTCCAAGTTTACAAGATTCAAGCTTTCTATACAACGTTACAAATGAGGGGGGGAGTGGAGGGGTTAGTGGGGATTGGGTTTTATTTTGCGGGGGGGGGGCGTTTTTTAAAGCATTGCTTTTAAGAATGAAGAAGGAACATTGCTTGTTCGAAAGGAAGTCTTCCCCTGTACAGCATGTGTAATATTTGCGAAGTGCTGAATGCATTCTAAACCAAATAAGGGTCGGGCTTAATAACGCTCTCTACCAGCTATTGCGATTGCATTTCTCTTATTGGTGGAGAATCCTATAGGCCAGTATTAGCGAACCTTTTCGGCACTGAGTGCCAAAACAGGAGCATGTGTGCGCCCTTTGCTCTTCCAGATTCCGGCGTACCGGCCAGCTGGTCTTCATGCATATGTGTGCTGGAAACCAGAGGAGCAGCCGCCCAGTGTACATGTGTGCATCGGGAAGATGATTTTCCGGTTTCCGGCGCACACACGTACACAGGCTGGTCTTCATGCACGCCTGGAAGACCAGGTGGCTGGTGCTCATGGTGCGCCGGAAACTGGAAGATCATCTTCCCAGTACATGCATGTGCACCAGACAGCTGCTCTTCCAGTTTCTGGCACTCACACAGACATGAAGACCAGCTGGCTGGTGCGTCAGAATGTGGAAGAGCAAAGGGCGATGGCTCAAGTTCCCAGAGAGATGGCTCTGTGTGCCACTTCGTTCACATGTGCCATAGGTTCTCCATCACGACTATAGGCAGATCCTTCTGTAGCAACACTGATTGGTGGATTAAGCCCCCTAGCACTATTCACACATCCACCCACACCCACACAAAAGGCCAATACGGCACCTATTTTACACTTCATTAGTACTGACAATTGATTGGATTCCACGCAGGGATGTAATTTTCTGCCCACAGGGGGATTATTTATTTTTATTATTATTATTATTATTTTCAAAATCATGGCTCAGGCGTGTAAGTAGAGGGTTCAAGGTTTATTATAGACATGACGGCTCTCTGAAAACATTGCCACCTTCATTCTTTTTTTAAAAAAATTCAACTTTAGATCTTTTGCATAATTATTGTACTTCAGATGTCCCAAACGTTCCTTTGATGCCAGTATGAACGGACTGCTCTTTTTAATTAGGTTTTACACTGCTCGGATACCTTTCTGGTCTCTTTGCATCATAAAAGCATTAACTGAAAACAAATTTAATTTTAAAGCCGACATATCCTGTTTCCATATAGTGCCTGGAGTGCAATATATCTATCTGTCTTATTTTTATTTCCTGTATCACACATGTGACTTTCATACATTCCTATCCTGACCTCAAATGTGATGTTTGTTACTGTTGGAATTGCTGCTTTATAGGGGTTTTTTGTTGTTGTTTGTTTGTTTGTTATCACCACCTTCATTTCAACGATATCCGATTTCAAATACCGTAGCCCACATCTCAGCTGTCATTTCTTTTTCATGCAACAGGCTAATTTGTGGTTTTCTTAGAACAAAATCCAAGCTAGCGATCTGTTTTTTTAATTATTTTTTTAAAAAACTGGGTCCATAATTTTTTTCTCTGACCTGACATGCTTCCAGCTGGTTTGATGCTAAACAGAGCCTTAGGCTTTTGTAAACTTCTCCTTAACATATTCAGGCCATGTGAAAACCATTCACAATTCAAAATACCTGCAAATGTGAATTATACATGCACAGATCCACAGGAAGGTCCGTAAAGCTGAGTTCATAGGCAGCATGTGAATTCTGTGCTTATAACTCACTTTTCATAGGTATGTTGAACCTCAGGTGGTCGATCATATTCAATACACAGCTAACATCACAGCTTTGCCCTTTCTGAAGACCGTATTCTCCCTGCTAGGAAAGTAATTCCTTAATAATTGCTAAAGACAATTTCTTGGTAGCTTGAAACTAATCCTTGATTGCAGCTTAGTTCTAAATGTCGGCTACTGTGAATATCTTAAAGGCGGTCTCTTATTTTATGGGAGTTGAGATCATCACAGAAATGGGATTCTGAGGGTCCCTTATCAACATCCATTGATCTCAAAACTTGGAGGGTTCGGATTTTAAATCAGATTTAGCTTGAATTATGTTGCAGGAACACTGCTGGTTATCATGCTTGAGTGTTTTAAAGTTTTCAGGCATACACCTAGCACCCCATGAATCAGTTTTGCCAGGTAAAATCAGTAGTTCATAAGGGCAGTATAGTATCCCTTTAGGTAAGGATTTCTCTTCTTGCTTTTAGTGGATTTTTAAGGAACAGTAATAATCAAGGGATTTGTTGCTCCTAATTTAGCCTTGGCTTTACAGAAGCGAGCGAGAAGTTGATGGCTCAGTATATAAGGTAGCAGGCGAAGAGCACTTTCCCTCCCTTAAGTACGTTCATGTTTTTTAGAAGAAAAGTGCAACAATTGCTTGAAACGGCCTATTAATTTATTTTTTTTCCTTTTAAGGTGCCATAGCCAAGTCAAGCATGCATTTGGTGTGCTAGATGTAAATGCAATGCCATAGGCAATAAGATACCCATCTTCACATTGGCAAATAGTATTGCTACATTCCAGTCTTCTGGGAAACTAAGCCCTCCCATGGTTGATTTCTTACTATTTTTAGGTACTTTCAATCCAGGTCCAATCCAGAAGGAAGGAAGTTGTGAACTGGCACAACAGATTTGCAGGTCTGACTCGGTGTGCTTGATCTATTGCGTTCTCGAACATCTGAATTGTCTCTACGGATGCCGAGATCCATTATAAGATGACTTTTAATTCTGTCTTTGCTGCTGTGACTTTCGGAAAATGTATAAACGCCATGCTGATAACAAAAAGAGCTATTTAATGGAATATGTAACTCCTCTTTTTTATTTATTCGTTTCGAGGTTCATTTTTGGGTTTCTCCCCATGTTTTATTAATACTTAGCTCATTTTTATGAAGTGCATATTGAGTTGTCGTTCTAAAAGTCCTAAATGCCACCCTTGCATGCCTTCCTGTCTGCAAAGCTGTGTTGGAAAGGTTAAAGCAAAGAGGGAAGGTTGAACTTTGGGTCCCAGTTGTATAGAGAATTAAAGCACTTGAGTTATTAAATAACTGGTTAGTTGCCCTCCCTCTTTAGTTTTAATGTTCAGGGAATTCCACAGCATACGCACTGTGCTAATTTGAGGCTGAGAAGACAGAATGTACCACATACATGTATACCTCTGAAAACTCAACTGGATGAAAGGTTATGAAAAAGTAGACTTTTAACTTATTTGATCCAACTTATTAGACTGACAATTTGAAGAGGTGTATCATAATTTATAAAAAAAGAAAATTATGAGAATCTTCTGTTAAATGTTTGGGCTTAAAATATGGGAAAAAATATATGAGCATCTGTACTAGGCCTGTTATCTCTTCTTGTATGTTTGTCAACTCTTAATGAATTTGTTTTAAAACAAAAAAAACCCAGAGATTGGCAAGCACACCAAAGAAATGGACAAGCTGATGATCATTAGGAAACCACAAACCTCATTCTTTTGAAAATAGCTAGTTTTTTTTGTAAATATTTATGTTTATAGATGTACAGCAGAGTGTGTTTTTCTAGATTATTTAATTATCATATTTCTAATCTATTTACAATATTAGATACCGTATTTGTTTGTTCCAAAGGCTTC
Organism: Thamnophis sirtalis; assembly: GCF_051295495.1. Classification (NCBI taxonomy): domain Eukaryota; kingdom Metazoa; phylum Chordata; class Lepidosauria; order Squamata; family Natricidae; genus Thamnophis; species Thamnophis sirtalis. The sequence goes on along the minus strand of NW_028261382.1, from coordinate 15,606,037 downwards.
TGTTTGGATTGTAATTTGTTCTCTCTCTCTCTCTCTCTCTTTTTTTTTTTGCTTAATTCATTACTCATGCGATGAAAAACTTTGTCCTTCTGAGGACAGCATGAAAAGATAGTAGCCAAATATTTGTTAATATTCAATACTTTATACAACACCCATGCGGGAGTAACTTCAGTCCCTACACATTGTGGCTTGCAAATAAGAGGACACTCACAAAAACGCACACTTCCCAGAGAATTCCCAACTCCCCCACCCACCCCATTAAGGCCTTATTAATACTAATGCAAAACAGGCTTCCAGCCCCAATTTCAGATTCTAGTTAAGATGTGAACTGTGGCTTACTATAAAACCACGCTTAACAGTTGTATAGACGTAATACTAAGCTTTGGTTAACGGCTAAGAATAAAGGGGGAAGAAGAAAGACTGTAAGGAGATCAGATTCCTGAGGCTGCTTCCTAATGTACGGTACTCATCTTATTTATCAGGGAACCGGTGGTCTGCCTGAAGCTTTGAAAGTTCTCTTGAAGAAAATAGGTCATTTTTTCTGCTCCAGCAAGCTTCTGTTCGTTTCAGTCCTGTAGGACTTGAGATGGAGGCTTCCTCTGTGGTGTCTTCACATGTTTGTCAGGTTACTACACCGAACCAAGAGAATTTGAGACCTCAGACTGGTTTGATCAGGTCAAGTCACAACTGTCACTGTGGGAAGGATAATGTACTATTTTGTCTCCTGTTGCGTCTTCCACGCAGCTCTCTCTCTCTCTCTCTCTCTCTCTCTCTCTCTCTCTCTCTCTCTCTCTCTCTCTCTCTCTCTCTCTCTCTCTCTCTCTCTCTCTCTCTCTCTCTCTCTCTCCATGTTATCAATTTCATAATATATTTTGTTTTTCCTTTTGTAATGTAAGGCTTTCGGTTGGATCATTTTTGAATTAAAATAATTTACCAATTCTTTTAAAGGTGGTCCTCTCTCTCTCTCTTTCTCTCTCTCTCTCTCTTTTTCTCTCCTTCCCTCTCTCTCTCTCTCTCCCTCCCTTCTGCCCTGCCAATTCATTCTTTAAACATGAAGATTCTGTATTGTAAAGATGAAGAAGTGCCATCTCAGTGCCTGTCTTTTAGAAAATTACTATTTTGGATTTATGATTGAATTTGATTATTGAACACCGATTCAGCAACTATGATCATCTACTTCTGAGCTGATATTTCACCGCTATCAAAATTGTGACACTCTCAGATCTGGGAAGCACTTGTGTTCAGATAATTTTAGCAATTGAATACATGAATGGAATAAACTGACTTAAATTAGTGGTTTCAATTGACAGTATGATAAGTGACTTCAACTACTTGATTTAAAACACGAACCATCGTTTACTAAAAGCTTTCTAATTAAAATAGTGTCCTGACATAGTTATAATTATGAAAATACTTAAAACTCACACCCCAAAGTGAACTTTCATTCAGGATTATAGATTGGATGCAGCGGTTACAGATTTCCAGAAAACAATATTGGACAAAGACGTCACAACTTGTTTTATTTAGCTTATTTTGTCAGCATAGCACAGTGATCATCGTTCATTCACCGAGATTGCTAATGTGCAAGTCAAGGTACTCTAGTACGGAAGGTAAAATATCCATGATCTGTGAGAAAGCCAGAAGCAGATTGGTACTATGGTAATTATAGTAACAAAAACGTCATTGTCAATTAAGGGGACTGGACTACAATTATAATCACACTCTCAGATAAGAGGACAACAACTGAGCAATGGTGGAGCAGTGTTTAGAATGGAGGATTGCAAGCTGACTCTGCTGACTGCCAGCAGTTCGACCCCAACTGGCTCAAGGTTGACTCAGCCTTCAATCCTTCCGAGATTGGTGAGATGAGGACCCAGATTGTTGGGGACAAGATGCTGACTCTTTAAACTGCTTAGAGAGTCCAAGTGCTACTGCTATATCAGATCCTGGCTGCCACTATCAACCATGATGTAGGTTTGAGGAGTTCAGGAACCCAGTATGGCTGCTGCACATGAATTACTCTTAGTACATACATGTTCAGATGGTGCCTGGATCAATTCAGATTTCAGTTTAAAAGAGACTATAAACATATTGGAATTCCTCAGAGACACCAAAAAAAGTGGGTGGGGGGAGAGCATGCAAAGTTTCATTTTTGATGTAGCAACTGCTCTAGAGGCATATTGGAATAAACTGGGAAAAGGCTGCTAGTTCAGATCAAATACCCTTCTCTTCGCCAGCCTTAATATGCTCCAAAAGTTTTTGTCCTGCTTTACTTGTTTCCAAATCTCTATCTTTTTGCTTTCTATTTGGAACTTGCTTTCTCACTACTTCAGCTGAAAAAGCTACAGAAAAGATGATTTATTTTAAAAATTATTCCCTACTTTCCCTACAGTATATATAAAAAAAGTGATAACACCAGTATCCTGGCAGTCAATATGTCAACTGCTCAATATCTTTGCTAAGTAGTTCTTCAAGTTTTCCTATTTTGCAGTTCCCATCTCTTAAGCATTGTCAAGCTTACCTGAAATACTCCTAAGAATTCTCAATTGGATAATTTCTTCTACATCTCCCCCCACCCCCATGATGTTTTTTTTAAATAGGAAATTTATATTGCTGCCTAGTTGCAGCAACTCAAGGCGGCTTACAGGAATATAAAAACCTCATATATAAAACTAATAAAATGTTAGCCTTTAATGTATCACTACATTAGAATGCACATATATAGACATACATACATACATGAGATATGCATGTATGCTTTTGTTCCTATTCATGTTAAACATTTTTTTCTAAAAAACCAAAATAACTAAACCCGAGCATATATTTAAAAAGCAAAAGCATAAAATAATGAACTAAAGAGTATCCACATTGCAAAAGAGATAATTCTGAACTCCTTAATAGAAAAAAGAGGAGGAAGCAAAATCAATTTTACACTGGTTTCTCAACTGATTGACATGTTTTGTGCCACCATTTAATACTTTCTGTGAAAGATTACTTTATGTAAAATATATTGTATTTCAAAGTGTGTTTCTGCTTTTAGTTGCCCTTTTTAAGATCTGTGAAGTATCTTCCCATATATTGGAAAAGTAATGGCATTGAAGAACAGTGGGGCTGAACTTCATTTAGTCAAGACACTGACATTCTATCCAAGGATGAGAAATTACAGATTAGATGTTTATAAAAAAAGGATTTCTGTGTTAATATTTTAGCTTTTTCCTAGGCTGAAAAATATGTAGCAGATACTTTAAACTAGCATCCAATTAATAAACTTTTTTTAACATTTCTTTAAAGAGCGAGCCAGAGCTATTGTGCAAAGTCAACCCTTTTTGGTTCTCTTGGCAAAATATTTACACGATTCTTACTGATTTACTAATGCTAGGCCATGCATTATGCTCTGGTTTCTATATAGTATTTCCTGTGTTCCTTTCTCAGCCAAATGCATGTTATTGTTTACAGAAACGGTAGACCTACAAGCTACTCATGAACATTTTATCCAAGTGATAGCACATTTCCTCTCATAAAAATATTTGGCTTTCATTATATAGAAATTGGTTTGTTTTCTGAGGATGAGTTTTTGAGTATGTTCCTGCTTTTTGGTGTAATTAAACTGTTGGGAGGGAGAAGTATTCTATGTTTGCAGATATAGAAACTTAGTTCAACTGTTGGGGAGCTTATAGTCCTTAAAGCAAAGATGATCGGCTAGCATCAAAAGACTTGGATTTCACATCAAGCATCCTGTAAGAAATATACCAGTATTTTAAGCTTAAAAATTTTCGGCACTGAGTGCCGAAAAAGAAGCCCCCACGCTCGACGGTGACGCAACCTGGAGAGGAGCTGCCCAGCACGCATGCGCAGGCTGGAAACTGGAACTTCTGGTTTCTGGCACACGCATGCGCAGCGAGCAGCTCCTCTTCCGGTTTCTGGCATGCATGCCATGTGTGACAATCAGCTGGCTGGCATACATAAAACGGAAGACCAGCTCTTCCAGTTTCCAGCACTGCTGCGTGCGTGAAGGCCAGCTGATTGTTGCACACGCATGCGTGGTGAGTTTCCGTTGTTTTACTACCGGTTCGCTCGCGTATGCATGCGCAGAAGCATCCGGGCGGGTTGGCGGAGCCTCCTGCCACCACCACCACTGGTTCACCCCATCCGGGACGTACCGGCAGAAACCCACCTCATGCATGCCAGAAAGCCAGAAGAGCAACAGGCGAGGCTGCACGTGTTGGGCAACATGGCTCTGCATGCCACTTCAGACATGTGTGTCATAAGTTCTCCATCACGGTCTTATAGCATTAATCATCATTTTCAGAAGACTAAGATTGAACCCAACTCTTGATCAAGAATAGGGGTACAATTGTGAAGTTTTCTTGGCAACTTTTGGTTGCTCCCTTTGGTCTAGTTCTGGGCCTTCCTGGTGATGATCGGTAGAAAGACCATAGAAATACAAGGACTAGCAGGGCTTAATTTTTCAAGATCAATTTTTATTTAGGTGCTGTATTAGGGAATCGTTCCATATTTTTACTGTTTTGATGGTATTTTTCTCCACAGTGCATATATTTTTTTTTTTGCATTTCTGTCACCTAAGCATCCCCCGCCTGATTTGGCTCGCCCCCCCCAAAAAAAAATTAAGGAAGTGCGTGTAGTATTCTCTCTTGTCATAAAATAATTGCTTCCATTTTTCAGCCCATCCAAGATTCCCCAGGAAATGATGGCAGAACACTGACTTTTTTTCCCATAAGAGTTAATAATATTGAAGGGCTTTGTTGTCGGTTTATTTCCAAATAGTCCCCAACATTCATGTTGCCATTTGATAGCAGCTGCGAATTGCGTTCGATGTTTACACTGTGCTGTCTACCACAATCACAAGGTTCTTTTCCTCAGTAGTCATTGCTTACAGAAAAAAACCATATTTCCAGTTATAAACTTGGTTGAAACTTAAACTTGGTTTAAACAAGGTTCAAATTGCCCCCATTAAAAATCAAATTGCCCCCCTGTGGGGTGTGGGCCCCACGTTGCAAACCACTAGTCTAGAGGTTATTTGCAAGGGGTTTATTTATCTGGTTCCGCAGGGATCTTTAAATGTTGTGATTCAACTTTTCTCATACTTATCGTCATGTCAGGGAAATACATTGCAATAACTACTATTGTCCAGGCACCGCCTGTGTATAACCACATACTTTTTAACAGCCGATTTATATCAGGAATATTACGAAATCATTTGATATACTATAACGATTGATCCATTTTATCTCCCAGTACTTGATAACATATCAAATAATAATGTATTATATTCCCCCCCTGGTTTCATTTACCTCTAATATGTTTTTAAACAAGCCTGACATTGTCTGACATTAACATATTTTCTATGGTAAAAGAGCTAGTTTCTCCGTAAACAATAAACATAGATTATTTTGAGGAGCTACACAAATGTTTTACACCCAATAAATTTAAACAGAATCTCTTGATATTTTAAAGGCCTTTTTTCCTATACACTTATTGATAGATTGTGTGTCATTAAGCTGTTTTAGACTCCTACACGATTGTATAGTTAGAGTTTCCTCCACAAACTATAGGTAGTTCTCGATTTACAACAGATCTTTTAGTGACCCCCTCGGAAGTTACAACGGCACTGAAAAATGTGACTTCTGGCCATTTTTTCACATGGATTTGCCCAGTTCTGCTTTAGGACAGAAATTAACAGGAGGAACGAATCTGCATTGTTTAAAATGCATTTCTCCTGGTCTAATTCTAGGGGATGCTTGAAAGGGGCTGTGAGTGCTTGACGCAATCTCTATCAAACCATTTTTTTATTTTTTGAAACCGGCCTTCTGGAGTGAGCTGGTATTCTGTTAATGAGAACTGATTTCAAACTCCTCTAAGTATGATCCTTCAAACTTATTCCTTAGTAGAGATGTACATAGTTCTATGGTTTCTGGAACTAACATCCATTTAGTAACTTCCTTTGCATTTTTCTTCTTCCATTTAATTTTTACCTGGGTATTTTGGTGCTCTAACCTAGTAAGGTAGGTTGAGCCAGCCCTTAGAGATTTCTGGTGTAATGTGCGAGTAAGGATTACTGAATCCTAATCACTTTCCAGTTGCGAGTCTACCTCCATCTTCTGTAAGAATTTATTTTTTACTCATTTTATTTTTACCATTTTATTGAGATTTATAGGCCGCCCTTCTCCCTGAGGGGACTCAGGGCGGCTTACAATCACAAGGGGAGGGGGTGCAGTACCAGGAGACAAACAATAGTGAACAAAATAAAATGGTTAAACCACAACATGCATTCAACAGTCAACACTCGGGCGGGTAAATTGGAAACCTATCCCCAGGCCTGCTGGGAGAGCCAGGTCTTGAGGGCTGTGCGGAAGGTCTGGATGGTGGTGAGGGTACGAATTTCAACGGGGAGCTCGTTCCACAGGGTCGGGGCTGCAACAGAAAAGGCTCTCCTCCGTGTAGTCGCCAGTCGACATTGACTGGCGGATGGAATTCGGAGGAGGCCCAGCCTGTGGGATCTAATCAGTCGGAGGGAGGTGATCGGCAGAAGGCGGTCTCTCAAATATCCAGATCCACTACCATGGAGTGCTTTAAAGGTGGTCATCAATACCCTGAAGCGCACCCGGAGACCAATAGGTAGCCAGTGCAGCTCGTGGAGGATAGATGTAATGTGGGCGTACCGCGGTGCGCCCACTATCACTCGCGCGGCTGCATTCTGGACTAGCTGAAGTCGCCGGATGCTCTTCAAGGGCAGCCCCATGTAGAGCCCATTGCAGTATTCCAGCCTAGAGGTCACAAGGGCTCAAGTGACTGTTGCGAGAGCCTCCCGGTTCAGGTAGGGCCGTAACTGGCGGACCAGGCGAACCTGAGCAAATGCCCCCCTGGTCACAGCCGACAGCTGGTGGTCGAAAGTCAGCTGTGGATCCAGGAGGACTCCTAAGTTACGGACCCTGTCTGAGGGGTATAAAATTTGACCCCCCAGCCTGAGTGTTGGAATGTCAGCCAAATTATTGGGAGGGAAGCACAACAGCCACTCGGTCTTGTCCGGGTTGAGCACCAGTTTGTTAGCGCTCATCCAGTTCTTAACGGCCTCAAGACCCTGGCTCACTTCAGAAGGTCATATGATAGTATTTTTACTGCTCCCCTGCTCCCCGATAAGTATATTCTGCTGGGTAGTCGCCCCATGTAGAACCATTAAGGATACAAAGGCCCAAACATGCAGTCATCTGTCTTACACGCAAACCGGCCCAATTTGCTTTAGGGTCTTTAAATTGTCTAGAATGCAGGGGTTCTCCTGGTACATTCTCATCATAATGGATCTTAAATTGATTTGTGAGTGGCTCGACACCTTGTTCCCGAATTCTTTCACCAGAGCCTTCAACGAGGCGCACGAAATCAGTTGTTGTCAAGCCGCACAGCAAAACTGTCTGCAAAGGAGGGAGATTTCTGTGGCTTTGTTGTGAGATTCAAAAACGAAGAACTGCCATCCACACAAACTTGATAAGCAATGGATTTTCAAGTGGATTGCCATCTGAGACCACACTGATCAAAATGGACTGACCAAATAGTGGGAGAATTCATTTCAAGTCATCCCCTCTATATAAAGACTGGGGAATTTGTCAGAAGCCCTAATAATTGCCGAAGAAGATGCTGGTGGAATTTTGTGTATGTAATCCTAGCTAAAACTGCCTCTCCTTGTATTCTACCTCTTTCACTTCTAATGGCAAAGGCATTTGAGATGCTACAGCTTATCGCTCCTGGAGCAAATGTTGGATGAGATGATTGTATCCCAAGCTGTAAAATTCATGTTGAGTCCAGAGAAAACCCTTACTAGGGGAATAGGGTGAAAAACATGCATTGTGATAACCGTTAAGGGAGGGAACTAAATGTACCTCTTTTTTTCCCCCAGGAACTCGCAGAGGGTTATTTGAAATAGATAGTGGCTAACAAATTAGGTGACTAAGAAATAGTAACATTAAAAATGTTGCTGTGTCAAGTTAAAAGTTGATCATGGTTATCGTTGTATTGAACAAGATTGCGCTGGACAACCAGAAGCAATTAGCCCTACTCTATTGTTACTCTATTGGATGTGGTGGCTCAGTGGCTAAGATGTTGAGCTTGTCGATCAGAAGGTCAGCAGTTCAGTGATTCAAATACCTAGCACTGTGTAACGGACCGAGCTCCCGTTACTTAGCCCAGCTTCTGCCAACCTGGCAGTTTGAAAAAATGCAAGTAGAAAAATAAGGACCACCTTGGGTGGGAAGATAACAGCATTCCATGTGCCTTTGGTGTTTAGTCATGCTGACCATATGATCACGGAGACATCTTCATACAGCACTGGCTCTTCAGCTTAGAAACAGAGGTGAGCACTGCACCTTAGAGCCGAAAACAACTAGTACCTTTACCTTATTGTTACTTCCTTGTAACTGTAGTTCAACTCTGTATGGCACAAATAAATCACTTTCTGTTCCTAAATTACTATCAGTACTTAGGGTTTTAACCGTGTAAGGGGCATACTCTTTAGATCCACATTTTCCATGCATGATTTTAATACCCCTTAGCCACATAATGTTATGATGCGCCAAGTGGTATGATGGACAAGAAGCAATGGATGGAAACTAATCAAGGAGAGAAGCAACTTAGAACTAAGAAGAAATTTCCTGACAGTTAGAACAATTAACCAGTGGAATAACTTGCCTCCAGAAGTTGTGAATACTCCAACACTGGAAGTATTTAAGAATGTATTGGGCATCTATCTGTCTGAAATTTCCTGCCCAAGCAGGGGGTTGGACTAAAAGACCTCCAAGGTCCCTTCCAAATCTGTAATTCTATTCTTGTTCCTGCTCTGTTCTATTGCATTGCATTGCATTATATTTTTGTCTGTATTTTGCAGAAGCTCCGTGTCAGAGCACATTAGAATTGTGACTATTTGAAATTCCCTCATTTGAACCTACTTCCATGCTTTCATTCCTGCAGGTCTCAGATATATGCAAAACATTACGTACATGAAATGGATTGGATTAGTTTGGTTTCTTTTGCCATTGGTTCAGTCTTCCCAACCGCCGTTTTGCATGGCTTGACGGAGCTACTGATGAGGCAACTCCAGGAATCCACAGGGACTCCTCTGCGATGCTGAACAGATAAATGGCTGAGGTTTTCCTCATGCCATTTCCCCCATCTTTGCGGGATGAGGCACTGTGGGTACGTTGTCCCTCTTCATCGACTGGGAATGAGTACAATAATGCATTAGAAGTAGTCCATGTAATTTAATTCTCCTGCCTTATTTCCTCTAAATCAATTTCCTCATTCTCCACATTCCTCCCCTTTTCTGGGCTGTGTGGTTAGCACCAGATGATAAGTTTCTGGAAGAAAATAAATAACCAGTCAGCATTTTAATTAAATGTGATGACCCATACTTTGTGATAATAGCCTGCCTGCATAATGAACATCTCTTGGGGTTCTTTGCGTGGACTGGAAACACTGTAAGATGGCTGCTGCAAGCAGACCCATACCTCAGTAGTGAGCTTGGGAAGCTCATTCCGCCCCGCCCCCCCCCCGAAGCAGGGTGAGGTAGTAAAGGAATGTTTTTATTTTACCTGTTGTTTTAGTAGGAGGTATGAAGGGGCAAACAAGGCTTGCAGAGGCTCAAGGCACTGATTTGGCTCCTGAGCATGTTCTCTTCAGATGGCTTTTTGGAGAATGACATGCCAGGATAATGACTTATCCTGGCATAGTCCTCAAGCTGATCAAAGTTGCAATAATTGTGTGAAGCAGCTTCATGCTGCTTCATGGAGAGGTGGCTATTCCTCTCTTGAGAGAGAGAGAGAGAGAGAGAGAGAGAGAGAAGGGAAGAAAAAGTAGGAAGAGAAAGGAAAGAAAAAAGAAAAGGAAGAATAAAGAAAAGTGAAAAGGGGGAGAAAGACATGAAAAGGAAAGAAAAAAGAAAGAGAGAAGGGAAGAAAAAATAGGAAGAGAAAGCAATGACAAAAAAGAAAACAAAGGCAAAGAAAAGTGAAAAGGGGGAGAAAGACGTGTAAAGGAAAGAAAAAGAAAGAAAGAGAAAGAAAGAAAGAAAGAAAAAAGAGGAGGGAAGTAAAGGGAAGAAAAAAATAAGAAAGTAAGGAAAGATCAAAAAAGGAGTGAAAAAGCTAGAAAAAGACAGAGACAGATGAAAAAAAGAGGAAAGAAAGAAAGAAAGACTCAAGATTTTCAGCCACTGGCTTCATACGATATAACCAGTGGTGGGATTCAGCCAGTTCGTACCACTTTGGGAGAACCAGTTGTTAACTTTCTGAGCAGTTTGGTGAACTGTTTGTTGAAAGAAATCATTAGGGCAGGGAACCGGTTGTTAAATTATTTGAATCCCACCACTGGATATAACCACTGAACTTGAACTCACACCATGTGCTAAGCTACACTCAAAAGAATTCAAACTGACTTCAGTGGAAATGCACGAATCCAGTCTGTAAAATAAGTAAAACCTGGATGGCTCTTAGGAAAAGGAAGGAAGGCCCTGACCATTTGATATGCACAGCTTTATTTGCGACCCAGATGTTCGCTGTGGACAGGCAACCCTGTTCTTTATATTTTAAGCTGGACTTGGCCAAGACAGGACTGCCTTTTGTAAAGAGAGTTTCTCTTTACAAAATGAGTTTCGGTACCCCCAGACAGTGATCGTAAGTGGAGAGCTTTCATTGAGACATGACTAACTCGTGCCCAATGATGACATTCCATAGACGGCTCTTGAATACAGAGTTGCTTTCTTACACTCAGCCGTCCATCTCTTTTGTTTGATAGACTTAATTTGTCCTCCCTCTGCCCACCCCTTCCCCAATGCCCTGACAGCCTGCTCATTTGAAAGCCACGTTCCCCCCCCCCCCCCGTCTTCAATGCCTCTCCTGTTCTTGCCCTTTTTAATTTGGGGTATTACGCATCCTTTCTGTTTAGTCTGCAAAATCCTAGGGGCAACCTTTGCGGGGGCCAGAGTGATAAAGAAGGGTTTGTGATTGGCCTAAATGGCATCTGGGTTTTACTGTCTTCCTGGATGATGTGATGATGCATCTTTGAGAGGGCTTGGACCACTGCAAGAAAAGGCAGTGAGGAGAATCCAGGATTTCTGGGTGGGTGTCGTATCAAAAGATGCGTTTAAGAAACTCCCAATAGGTTGGATTTACCATACAGTGACAATCTTAGTAAGCTTCAGGCAAGCAAGCCGTTTTGCTAAAGTGTCTACCCGCATAATTTGTTCCTCTCCTCCCCTGCCCCCACTGAAATACAGGTGGTCCTTAACTTATGACTACAATGAAGCCCAAAATTTCTGCTGCTAACCGAGACAGTAGTGGTGAGTTTTGGCCCGTTTTACAACCTTTCTCACAACAGTTGTTAATTGGATTATATATCATGCCGAACCCAAATAAACTACATTATGGTTTAGTGTGTTTTTTAAAAAAAACCACCGAAACCATTCTTCAACTTTTGAAGCAGTTTGGATTCACCCATGCGTCTCGCTAAACATCTCACTAGCCCATATCTAGATATCCCAACATTTTTCATAAATAAATACAGGTAGTCCTCGACTTACAACCACAATTGAGCCCTAAAATTATGTTGGTAAGCGAGACAGTTGTAAATACTCCAACACTGAAAGTTTTTAAGAAGATATTGTATAACCATTTGTCTGAAGAGGTGTTGGGTTTCCTGCCTTGGTTGGATAGAAGACCTCCAAGGTCCCTTCCAACTCTGTTATTCTGTAGATTATTCCACAGGTTGCAAGGGTGCTTTCCCCACCTTACCGGATTTCTTGCCACCGTTGTTAAGTGGATCACTGCAGTTAAGCTAGCAACCAGTTAAGTGGCTCTGGCTTCCCCATTTGACTTTGCTTGTCAAGAAGGTCGCAAAAGGGGATCACATGACCACGGCTGCAACCGTCATAAATAGGAACCAGTTGCCAAGCACCTGAATTTTGATCACATGACCATGGGCGAATGCCGCAACAGCCATGTGACGATTGTGACTGTTTCTTCTTGGACTGTGAGAAGGTCTCCTGGCAACACTGGAAGAAGGAGCTTATCGGGTGTTACTCACCATCTGGAACTTGATATTTACATTATGGTAATAATAGAAATAGAGGAATGCGGTGGCTCAGTGGCTAAGACGCTGAGCTTGTCGATCAGAAAGATTTGAATCCCTAGCGCCGCAGAGCTGAGTGAGCTCCTGTTACTTGTCCCAGCTTCTGCCAACCTAGCAGTTCGAAAGCACATAAAAATGCAAGTTGAAAAATAGGGATCATGCTAGGCGCTTTGTGGGTAGGGCAGTTATATGCTCAGCATTCACCTCTGCAGGGACGGCAGTGCGATTGGTGTTTGCCAACGCCCCATTTGGTCTTAAAACAGGAACCACAGAAGCACAGGAAGCTGGGATTTTCCATTCTGTTCTGGGTTCCTGTATCCTTGGCGTTCCCATCTCTACTAATGGAGTCTGAAATCAAGAGAGACCAGGACTGAATACTATATGCATGTTAGTAACCACCAACAAGACCTCTACAAGGTGGTTGGCTTCACGGGGGTGGGGGGGTGGCTCTTAGCTCAGATATTTAGGGTCAGTTCATACCATCTCCAGCGGTCGCCATGGGGAGGTGCCCAAGCCATGCAACGATGTCCCAGTTAAAAGACAGCATTCCATGTGCCTTCGGCTTTTGGTCATGCCGGCCACATGATCACGGAGACGTCTTTGGACAGCGCTGGCACTTCAGCTTTGAAATGGAGAAGAGCACTGCCTCCTAGAGTCGGGAACAACTAGCACATATGTGCGAGGGGAACCTTTACCTTTAACTTAATAATAGAAATGTATTCGTTCTCCAACAAGCTGTTGCGAAAGCAACATCTGTGAAACTCCCAAAGCCAAATTAGGAAGTATAGCAAGGGAAGACTGCGAGTAAGTTCATATTGGTATGGCAAGGTGCCTCTGCATCCACGTTCTTCTCCCCAAAGTAAATTCCCGTTGCCTTCATCGCTGTAGAAGAAACTTGGTCCAAACCAAACAGCAAAAAATAGACAATAACAGAGGGTAAACCCCGAAGACCGAGGAAAGGAGTGACGTCATCTACTTCCTGTAACGATTCAGTGATTCCAATGAAGGGGGATTGGGTGATTCAGATTTTACAATCTCCTGCTCTTTTGTTAGCAAACGGGAACGATGAGTTCTGTGGAAGTTCTGTGTCCTGGGAAAGGAAGGGCATTGCGCCCCTTTGAAATTCCATTTCACATTCTGTCAGGAAATATGAGTATGAAATTGGGGTTTCCCTTGTACAGTAGAAAACCATATTTTCATGCACCAGGATTTGTAAGAGGAAATCAACACAAGGGAGAAAAAGTGTTATGGTCCACCAGAATAGAATAGAATAGAATAGAATAGAATAGAATAGAATAGAATTCTTCATTGGCCAAGTGTGATTGGACACACTAGGAATTTGTCTTTGGTGCAGATGCTCTCAGTGTACATAAAAGACAAGATACATTTGTCACGAATCATAAGGTACAACACTGAATGATAGTCATAGGGTACAAATAAGCAATCAGGAAACATCAATATAAATCATAAAGATGCAAGCAACAAAGCTGCAGTCCTGCAGTCATAAGTGAGAGGAGATGGGTGATAGGAACGATGAGAAGACTAATAGTAATAGTAATGCAGCCTTAGTGAGTAGTTTGACAGTCTTGAGGGAATTATTTGTTTAGCAGAGTGATGGTGTTCAGGGAAAAAACTGTCCTTGTATCTAATTGTCTTGGTGTGCAGTGCTCTATAGTGTCATTTTGATGGTAGGAATTGAAACAATTTATGTCCAGGATGTGAGGGGTCTGTTAATATTTTCACAACCCTCTTTTTGACTCGCGTAGTATACAGGTCCTCAATGGAAGACAGGTTGGTAGTAATTGTTTTTTCTGCAGTTCTAATTCTCCTCTGAAGTCTGTGTCTGTCTTGTGGGTTGCAGAACCAAACCAGACAGTTATGGAGGTGCAGATGACAGATTCAATAATTCCTCTGTAGAACTGTATCAGCAGCTCCGTGGGCAGTTTGAGCTTCCTGAGTTGGCACAGAAAGAACATTCTTTGTTGTGCTTTTTTGATGATGTTTTTGATGTTAGGTGTCCAGTTTAGGTCTTGAGATATGATAGAACCTAACACATTTATTTCAACTTAACTCACTAAAACTCACCAATTTCTTTTCTTTGTTTGCACTAGAAAGTGGAGCTAGCCCCCAGTTGCAGCTGCATCCAAGATAACGCCAAAAGCACAGCTTTAAAACTGATCCAGGGGCCTTTCTGTTTCCTGGTCCTTGCTCTGGCACTCTTCCATTTCGACTACATTGCAACAGATTTCTCTTTTCATTGTCTAACCCAAGCATTGGTGTCAACATTTTTCAACTCTCCTGTGATTATGATTCTTCTCCCCCTTATGTCCCTTCACTGGCTTCCATTTATGGGGGTATTTTCTAGATTTCGAATACGGGTTGTCCTGCATTAGGGTTTTTTTTTAAAAGGAATTTCAACCCTCATCTCATCTCAGCATCTTTATCTGAATTGCCCTGGTTTCAGCTGCACCTGGCCAAATGGGGAGGGGATAGTAACAATGTAGGTGATCCAATCGTGGATGATTCTTCTTCTTCAACTTTAACTTTTTTCAACTTTAATAAGATTTGTATGCCGCCCACTCCCTTGGGACTCTGGGCGGCTCACAATAAAAGTAAAAACATATAAACATTTTAAAAATACAATTATTAAAATTAATCTATCATCCATTCAGTCAGGTGGGGCTGGATATTAATCAACAGCCCCAGGCCTGCCGGAACAGCCAAGTCTTGGTTGCTTTACGGAAGGCCGGGAGAGTGGTAAGGGTCCGGATCTCTGCAGGTAGCTCGTTCCACAAGGCCAGTGCAGCTACAGAGAAGGCCCTGCCTCGGGGAGCTGCCAGCCGGCATTGTCCGGTCGACGGCACCCGGAGGAGGCCCAACCTGTGCAATCTTATTGGTCGTTGGGAGGTGAATGGCAGGAGGCGGTCTCTCAGGTAGCCAGGTCCAATACCATGTAGGGCTTTAAAAGTAACGACTAGCACCTTGAAGCGGGTACGGAGACCAATGGGGAGCCAGTGCAGCTCGCGGAGGATAGATGTAACATAGGTGTATCTAGGTACACCCATTATCGCTCACGCGGCTGCATTCTGGACCAGCTGCAGTCTTCGAACACTCTTCAGGGGCAGCCCCATGTAGGGGCTGCTTCTTCTTCTTCTTCTTCTTCTTCTTCTTCTTCTTCTTCTTCTTCTTCTTCTTTTTCTTCTTCTTCTTCTTCTTCTTCTTCTTCTCCTCCTTCTCCTTCTCCTTCTCCTTCTCCTTCTCCTTCTCCCTCCTCCTCCTCCTCCTCCTCCTCAACTTTTCCAAGGAAGGATTATATGTTTGTTCTCACAAAGCTAAAACATGGTAGAAGGAAACTTCCATTAAAATTTTGCTTCTCTGGCTCTCCACACAGTAGACATGCAATGGACATTACCCTTCAGACATTACTCATTGTTTCCAAAGCACACTGGACAATGGATGCCATTTATATAGTGGGTATCAATTATGCAAAAACAGTTTGAATGGACTTTTGACCAAACATTCTTTTTCCCCAAATGGACTATTCAGTTAAGGTTCGAAAAATAATCCCAAATAAGATTTTATTTCTTAAAATACAAAGCCTACGGCAAGCTTAAGCTATCTTTGAAAGCATGAGCAATATTTTATGGCAGATCCCCATTTTAAAGAAAACACTCCTACGAGCACAATTCGCTTCCAAAATGATGCAAGTATCTTGTGCATTTCACAATGGCATTGCAACATCTGCTGGGTTTTCCCCAAAACCTCAAGAACCAGCACCAAGATTGTTCCAGGACAGCAGCTGGACGAATGAACAACTATTCTGTGATAAGATAAACTTCAACTTCACCCGTCCTCACTTTGCTGCTTCAAAGCGTCAGCCATGGGAAAATGAGTTCCCTTTGCAAAACAAACCAGGATGGAGAGATTTTTCAAGGATAACAACGATCAGAGGAGGAAAATGCCAAGCCATAGTAGAAATATATCAACCCTCTATTCTCTCAAAAAGCTGCCTCTAACATGTGCACCCAACTGGAAATGTGGACCTCAAACTTCTACACTCAGCTGGTCATGAGAACTCAAAAAACCTGAACTCTGCACAAGTCAAGATTGCTCAGGTTGGGAGCGTCTGGTATTATTTATTTCTAAATTGGCAATACAGTGATCTTGGATACACCTCTCATCAGCTACCAAGTTAGGCAATTCCCAGTCTTCTGGCAGCCCAAGTCCTTGCATGTGTATAGTACTGGCAAGACTTTTATAATATCACTAGATCCTTTGTATTGGTCATAGCATAGTTTGAGTAGTGATAGCAATAGCATTTAAGAGCCATGATGGCGCAGTGGTTAGAATGCAGTACTGCAGGCTATTTCTGCTGACTGCCAGTTGCCAGCAGTTCGACAGTTCGAACTGCTGGCAATTCGAGGTTCAAGGTTGACTTAGTCTTCCATCCTTCTGAGGTCGGTAAAATGAGGATCCAGATTTTTTTTTGGGGGGGGGCAAGATGCTGACTCTGTAAACTGCTTAGAGAGGGCTGTAAAAGCACTGTGAAGTGGCCTATAAGTCAATGCTATTGCTATTTAGGCTTATAGTGATACCACCTCGTAGACAAAAGCTAGGAGTGGTGCAAAGAGCCATGGAAAGATACATTCTTGGCATTACAGGACAAGATAGAAAGACCTGGACATGGGTGACACAGCAAAGAAAAGTGTATGACATCATCAAGAGAGTAAAAAAATGGAAATGGGCCAGTCACATAGCAAGAAGAACTGAGGGCAGAATGGAGCCCACTTGATGAAAAGCATCCATGAAAGGAACTTAAAACAAGATGGATCAGAAAATATGGCAGGCCCAGTCGGCAAAAGAAAGCTCAGGATCGTAGAGGTTGGAAACATGCAGAGGAAGCCTTCATCCTGCAGTGGATAGACAATGACTAAGATGATGATGATTGATGATGATGATGACGACCATCACCACCTCATAGTTCTGTACAGCACGGTCTGGGTGGTTTACAATGCAGAAGCATTACTTGTATATTTCCCCCAACAGTCTGGGCCCATATTTTACCAAAGGATGGAAGGCTGAGTCAGTCCTGAGTCCTGTCAGAATTAAACTCCAGGTTGCAGGCAGAGTTTGCCTTCAGTACTACAGAATACGGAATAACAGAGTTGGGAGAAACCTTTGAGGTCTTCTAGTCCAACCACAGGAGAACCTAAACCATTCAGAGCCACGGTGGCGCAGTGGTTCGAATGCAGTAGTGCAGGCTACTTCTGCTGACTGCCGGCTGCCTGCCATTTGGCAGTTCGAATCTCACCAGGCTCAAGGTTGATTCAGCCTTCCATCCATCTGAGGTAGGTAAAATGAGAACCCAGATTGTTGGGGGAAAGAGGCAAACTCTTTAAACTGCTTAGAGAGGGTTGTAAAGCACTGTGAAACGGTATATACTGTAAGTCTATGTAAGTCTATAAGTCTATGATATTGCTTGCTTGCTTGCCTCCTTTCCTCCCTCCCTCCCTCCCTCCCTCCCTCCCTCCCTCCCTCCCTCCCTCCCTTCCTTCCTTCCTTCCTTCCCAATGATTAGATTGCAGTATTGCTGGCTAACTCTGCCCACTGCCAGGAGTATGAGCCTGACCAGCTCAAGGTTGACTTAGCCTTCCATCCTTTCGAGGTGAGTAAAATGAGGACCCAGATTGTTGGGGGCAAGAGGCTGACTCTGTAAACTGCTTAGAGAGGGCTGTAAAGCACTGTGAAGCAGCATACAAGTCTAATTGCTATTCTGGACAAATGGTTTAAACAAAGGGTCAAGTAAAGCTAAGAAAGACTTTTGGTGGAAATTCCAGAGAAGCTACTACCAGTTAGAAATGGCAACACTAGAGTTGATGAGACAGTAGACTGGTATACTATCAATCATCTCCATGTGTTGGAAAGTATTTTATTCTGTTTCGTTTTTAATTGTTTTTAATTTCAAGAGTTATACGGCATGCTGGACATACACGGAGGCCTAGCGGGTGTTTGGGGACACATGAATGTACGTTTACACATTTTTGTAACCTTTGACAGTAAGAAAAATCTTACTCCCTTAGGGGTCATTGCTGATAAATGTTTTATGGACTGAGCTTTGCCCGGTTGGACTGCCTGTTTGTAAGACGCCTCTTCCAAGTTTTTTGTTTATAAGCCTTTGTTTAAACAAATGCATCTGTGCAAAAGAAGCTCATTCTGCATCTTCTTGAGTGCCTTGATTTCATTTGGACTGACAAATTCCAGAGAGCCAGCTGCGTTGGAACACTTTTGCATCTGACAAAGTGAGCTCTAAGCTGGCTCTGTGCTGCACAAAATTAAATGTGATGGATACAGCCTTGTGTAGCAATGGGGGAGTAGAGATCTAGGTGTTGGTCGGGGCCATTTGAATGATTCCTGAACTCTTTCTAAAGAAAGAAGCATAAATATTATTATTTATTACTTAGCATACGATGAAAACATGACAAAAAGAGAAATAAACATATACGCACAATCCACATGATTATATACAAAACCTCTACAGGGGAATGGCAGTGGCCTCATAGCTGTCCAGGCAATTGTCTCTGGCATTGCTTCATTCAGACCTTCTAGGGAACCAGAGAAGACATGCCCTGGGCAATTTTGCACAATATGTTTAATAGTTTGCATATTAACACCACAGTCGCAACAAGGGGGATCTTTCCATCCCCACTGATACAGGGCAGAGACACTCATTCTAATATCACAGAGAATTCTGTTCAGTTTGGACCAGACAGAGGGAGTCAGATTTTAAAACAAACAAACAGGTGACTTGTTCAGGTCACTTTGGACCATTCAGGTGGTGACTCAAAAACTCAAAAAACTGAACTCTGCACATGTCAAGATTGCTCAGGTTGGTAGCATTTCTAAAAAATACGGTGCTTGGATACACCTCTCATCAGCTACAAAGTTAGTCAATTCTCAGTCTTCTAGCAGCCCGAGGCCTTGCATTTGAATAGTACTGGCAAGAACTTTTAAAATATCACTAGATCCTTTGTATTGGTCAGAAAGCATAGCTTGAATAGCGATAGCATTTAAGAGCCATGATGGCGCAGTGGTTAGAATGTAGTACTGCAGGCTACTTCTGCTAATTGCTGGCTGCCAGCAGTTCGACAGTTCAATCTCTTCTTAAAAACTGCCAGTGATGGCGCATTCCCAACTTTGGAGGCAAGCCGTTCCACTGATTCATTGTTCTCACCAACCTAGAATTAAATTTGAAATTTAAAAATACATTTTTAAGAGACAAAATATTGCTAGAAACGAGAACCTTGGACAGATGAATGGTCATGCTTTTGTTATGAGAAAGAAGGAGGATTCCTTAAGCCAAACAATAAATAATAAAAGCTAGCTAAGAAAATAGCTCTCCATCAATGTGATTTTAGGCAACAACAGCAAAATGTTTCCAAATTGTTCTATTTTATTCTGCATTGTTACACACACACACACCAGGGGTGGGTTTCTCGCCCCGTTCCAACCAGTTCGGTTGGAACGGGGCCGGCGGCGTCCTCGTGCACGCGTGCAGTGCACGCATGCATACTAGCGCCTGTGCGATGCTCCAGCTGCTCCTGGAGGATCGCGCAGGCGCTGTATGCGTTCTGCGCATGCATGGAAGCGCAGAACTCGTCAAAACCGGGTAAGAAACGCGGGCGGGCGGGTGGATCCTTTGGCATTCCCGGAAGTTACTTACTTCCGGGTTCGCCAACCAACTGGTTCGCGGGGACCGCCGCGAACCGCCTGAAACCCACCCCTGACACACACACACACACACACACACACACACACACACACAAAGATACCTTTGTTTAGTTCAATCCTGGACACCACATTTCAAGAAGGTTTCAAGACAATATGAAAGAGATATAGAGGAGAGCAACAAGAATGATCAGGGAACTAGGAGAAAAAAATTCTACAAAGAGAAATTCTGGGAAATATTTACAGAGAAATATTGAGAATATTTAGCTTTGAGAAGTAAACGCTGAGGGGATATGTTCATAAACATGAAGTATATTACAGAATGTCATACCAAAAAAAAAAAAAGCCAAGATCCTTTTAACTAGCGTCCAAGAATTTGAGACTTAAGAGTTACAGGAAAATAGATGCTGGTTCACTCCTACAAAAAAATTTCCTAACAATAATAGCAAATAGATGCTTGAGCCAAACACCCAGAAAGTTTATGAAGTTTCCCTTTGTGAAATGCAAGTCTCTGTATTTTTCTTAGCAATATTTTCAGAATTGGCTTGCTATTGCTTCTTCTTAGGGTTGAGAGAGAAGTGACTCAAAGTCACTTCATGACTGATGTTCGTCCATCATGTTCGAAGAGGACCTTGACATCTATGGGCTTGTGAGCTGTCCACGATGTGTCCGCAGATGGCTGGTAAAGCCTATACGGGCATGAAATGTTCTGCCACATGTCGGGCAGACACGTGTGGGCACCATTGTTGCAGCATTTGGAGCTCTGGCTTTGCAGGGTACTCGCTTCTCTTGAGCTTGGTCTTCTGTCCTCAGATGTCTGGCAGTCTTGGTGGATCAGCATGCGTCATGTCGGTCGATCTTGCGCCAGGGTTTCCCAGGAGGTGGTGTCGATATCCAGGGACTTGAAGGAGGATTTCAATGTGTCTTTGTATCATTTCCTTTGCCCCCCTCCCCCCCCGTGCGATCGCTTTCCTTGAGACGGCTCACCAGAGAGGAGCTGTTTGGGGATGTCGTGGTCTGGCTGAAAAGTAGCATTAAAACTCATGATGTCTCAGTTTCTAGCCTTGTGCTTTTACTACTATGCCCAACTAACTGTCAGTCATGGGTGATGGATGCTTTGATTTGGGAAGCAGAAGGTGGATGGGTTCTACTCGACCCATCTACTGTACCACTCTGATTCCTGAACTGTATGACGTTTGTATGACTCTTACTTCTGAAGGACTCCAAGTAGCATCCCAACCAATGCAATGCAACATTACTTATTAAAATAAAGACTTAAATGAATTAAGCAAGGCAGTTCACAGTAAAACAATCTGTCCTGAAACAAAGCCATAAAACAAGCAATCAATTAGAACAACGTTGGCTTTAAAAGCAATCAAGCAGTCAGCCTGTTCTTGTGAAGTTATTAGCCTGCAAATGTCCCCAAAGGCATTTTGGTGAAATTCTCACGTATGGCATGCAATTTTGGTCTTTCTTTTAGTTATAGGATGATCTAAAAGGAGGGTTACTGTCTGTGTTTTTCACTGTGCAATCTGCTTTCCTTCCATCTACAGCAGGGGTGGGGAACGATGGCCCTTTTTATAATTTGTGGACTTCAACTCCAAGAATTCCTGAGCCAGCTATTGTTGAAATCCATAAGTCATAAATGGGCCATCATTCCCCACCCCTGATCTACAGCAGGGGTGTCAAACTCGATTTTATTGAGGCCCACATCAGGGTTGTGTTTGACCTGAGGTCTGTGTGTTTGTGGTCAGGGTAGGCGTGGCCAGCTTGACGTCAGTCATGTCAGGGGTGCCTTTGGTGGTCCTAGCACTCTGCCAGCGAAAAAGGGCTCCCGAGCTCCGTTTTTGGCTGCAATGGCCTACTGCAGGCGTCAGCAAACTGCGGCTCTGGAGCTGCATGTGGCTCTTTCCTCCCTCTGCTGTGGCTCCGTCACTGGTCAATGCCACAATTTTGAGAGGAGCTTCCGGTGAGGGGGGGGGAGAGAAGCACAGTGCGCCAGGAGAAGACTCTATGGCAAGGGGAAAGTTTTCTAGTTGTCTCCACAATTGATAGGGCTTTTGGTTATGACAGGTAGAGGGAAAAGTACGCCGCACTAGGAGGAGACTCTATGGCGGGGGAGCTGAACTTCCGGTCAGCTCCAGAATTGAACAGGGGGCTTCCGGTTAGGACCTTTGTGGCTCCCTGTGTTTTCTTTTCTGTGGGAAACGGGTCCAAATGGCTCTTTGAGTGTTTAAGTTTGCTGACCCCTGGCCCACTGCAACCATCTGCCAGTGAAAACAGAACTCAGGGGGCTGCGCACAATCCTCACGAGCTCTATTTCCAACTGCAGTGGCCTCCTGTAGCCCTCTGCCAGTAAAAATGGAGCTTGGGCTGGGGGTGCATGTGGCCCTCCCGAGCTCCATTTTTGCTGACATTTTTGCTTTATCCAGGGCAGCCCCACGGACCAGATCTAAGCACCCCACAGGCCGGATCCGGTCCCCGGGCCTTGAATTTGACACCCCTGATCTACATTCTTCCTACTTCCCTGCGCTTCCAATAAAGTCTCAAAGGCAGGCACTGTAAGGGAATTTCTCCACGATGGTTTCCCCCAAATAAGAAGTCCAAGGGTAATCACATCATCCATTCTCTTGCCAAAATCAGGCTCAGAATTGGCGTGGCACGACATAACCGCGAACGTCAAAAGCGCGCCGACAAAACCGCGGTGCTAAAACCACGATGTCAAAAGCGTGCCGACAACAGCGTGCCGACAACAGCGCGCCGACAACAGCGCGCTGACAACAGCGCGCCGACAACAGCGCGCCGACCGAAGCGCGATTTAAGTTAAGGTAAGGTTTAGGGTTAGGTTTAGGGTTAGGTTTAGGGTTATGTTACAGCGCGCTTCTGTCGGCGTGCTTCAGCGCTCATTCGTCTCCGCGGTTTTGACGGCGTGGTTTTGTCACCGCGCTTTAGTCACACGTGCTTTTGTCGTACGCGCATTTGTGGTGGAACCCAGAATTACGGTATTACCAATAGAGACTCGAAAATGTCGGGCGAATACGAGAGAAAAACAGAAGCATCGTTTGCCGTGGAAGAAACTTTGCCAGACACCAGGAGGATTTATTTCAGCACAGTATTAATACGAATTCTCTAAAACATTGATTTTGAACGTTGAAAGCAAGTGGCAGCTTTCCCCGAAAAGCCAGCTGTGTTTGTCTCTGGACAAAGTACACCAAATGTTGTATGGACTGCTGTTTGAGAGCTAATTTATTTCAGCAGTCATAATTTAAGAAAAGAACTTTCTTTTTCATTTTTTGCCTAAAGCTAATGAAGAGGGATTGTGGTGTTGTCTTGCCAAAATATGTAATGTATGGCAGAGACAAGAGTTACCAGGGAGCCAATAGAGAGAGTTTCTTTTCTTCCTGTTTTGGGGTAGCAAAATGTGGAAGATGGTCGACTTGGCCATCTGTATGGATTTTGGCCTTCACCGTTCTTCCTCAAAGGCCTGACCAACTTTTCCCAAACCAGCTTCTCCTTTGAAGCTCATTTCTGAGTAGGGTTCTGGTTTTTGTTTGATGGAGGCTTAAATCCATTCCAAACAGTAAGCCTGGTTTTATTTTATCTGTTTACCACAGTCTTCCTCAAGCTGGCACCCTACAGATGGATTGGGACTGCAACTTCCAGGGTTCCCAGCCAGTAAGGCCTTGATAAAAGCCATGTAACTTGGAAATTCTCTTGAGTTGTAAATCTCAACATCCTGAGAATGTGCCCGGCTGGGACAAGCTGGTCTGCAACATCAGGCTGGGACAGGCTGGTCTACAACAAACCACATGTGAGTTGATCATGTCCATATTTCCTTTCCATTACAACATCCTAAGCACAAACAGAGAGCTGGCATCTTTTCACACGGCAGGATATGCTTAAGGAGAACGTACGCCGCTCGTTTCTAATTTCCATGCTAGCTGAACATGGGTAGAGGGGACCTTGCAAATGAAATGCAAATGGAATTGTTGGCTTTATTAATTAGTCAAAATGTTAAAAGAAAATTCTGGACGCCTTTGGCTTTCCCCAAGTTTTCATCCAAGGGAGAGGTTGCCAAAGTCAGGAAATCTAAAATTAGAAGAGAATATATATGCAAAAGAGAGATTGGACTAAGGAGAAATTTCCTGACAGTGAGAACAATTAATCTCCAAGATCCCTTCCAACCCTATTATTCTATATTCTGTGGAATCTTGATGCTCCAGATGAGCTCTGCAGATGTTTCAATACCCAACCAGGTAATCCCACAGTCAAAAATTAGGCTGTTTCACCATCTGAAATTCAAAGATAGATTCAAAATGGAGAAGTGGGTGGATGGAGCATGTTTTACTAGCTATTAGAGTGGCGTGGTGGCACAGTGGTTAGAGTACAGTAGTGCAGGCTATTTCTGCTGCTCACTGGCTGCCAGCAGTTTGGCAGATCGAATTTCACCAGACTCAAGGTTGACTCAGACTTCCACCCTTCTGAGATGGGTGAAATGAGGACCCAGATTGTTGGAGGAAATATGCTGACTCTGTAAACCATTTAGAGAGGCTGTAAAGCACTGTGAAGCGGTATATAAGTCTACGTGCTATTGCTATTATTAGTATATGTTTACTTCAAGCATTCAAGGATAAAGCTGTGTTTGCTCCCATTCTCCTAAAAACATTAATACCCCATTGGTTTCTTGCCATTGGCAAAGCTCCCAAATATAACTGAACAGAAAGATGGCGAGACTATATTTGCACATAAAGTTAAAGTTTAATTCAACTTCCTTTAATGATGGATCAAGGGTGGGCATTCTGGTCACCCAATACAATACAATACAATACAATAGCAGAGTTGGAAGGGACCTTGGAGGTCTTCTAGTCCAACCCCCTGCCTAGGCAGGAAACCCGATACCGTTTCAGACAAATGGCTATCCAACATCTTCTTAAAGACTTCCAGTGTTGGGCCATTCACAACCTCTGGAGGCCAGCTGTTCCACTGATTAATTGTCCTAACTGTCAGGAAATTTCTCCTCAGTTCTAAGTTGCTTCTCTCCTTGATCAGTTTCCACCCATTGCTTCTTGTTCTACCCTCAGGTACCTTGGAAAATAGTTTGACTCCCTCTTCTTTGTGGCAACCCCTGACGCAATCCCAGCACATCTGGACAGTGGTAGGTCAGTAGAAATTGGTTTTAGGTATAAGGCAAGTTGTAGTGAGCCTCAGGTGTATCTTCACTCCTCCCCTCTTTTTCCAAGATAAAACAAAGGGAAAAGAAGAATTAGATTTTTGTATCCTAGTAATAAGCATTTTTTTTAGATCAGCAAGTTTTGATTGACAGATACCTGCCATATTAACCATCTGTGCAAGTTACTGAGGCATAACTTAAATACAAGCAGTGGAACTTGGCACTATTTGCTACACAGCTACACCCTTTTCTAACTTGTGAGATTTCCTACAAGCTCACTTGTCACTTGTATGTGAGGTGGACATGTGTTTTCTCTTTGTATAAAGCTGTTGGAAATTGCAATTCTTGAATCGAGTCTTCTTCTGAACAGAACGGAGTTGACACTAAGGCAAGGTAGCAACCTCGAGCAATGGTCTGAGTAGCAAAGAATGACTAACTCAAGGTCCAGGACACACAGCTGAGATTTTATTTCTAGTTGTAGATTTTCTTTTTAAGAAAAGCAAAAGTGAATTTGAAGCATATGAAACCTGATCTAGGCAGCAAAGCTTTGCATACCTGAAGGACAGAAGCATTTGTCTTCACCACCGCTACTCCCGATGTTAACCTGACAAACTGAATCCTGGCGACACAAGGCTAAGGGGAGGCACACAATTCTTGAAATAATTAACCCCCCCAGGTCTTCTCACACATGACTTCACTTGGAGAATGTGCCCATCTTAGTTTTCACTTTTTTTCTTCCTCCTCCTCCAATTGTGGATGATTCTTCTTCCTTCTTCCCTCTTCCCTCCTCCTCCTCCTCCTCCTCCTCCTCCTCTTCTTCTTCTTCTTCTTCTTCTTCTTCTTCTTCTTCTTCTTCTTCTTCTCCTTCTCCTTCTCCTTCTCCTTCTCCTTCTTCTTCTTCTTCTTCTTCTCTTTCTTCTTTTGCTCTTCTTTTTTTCCCTTCTCTTCCTTCTTCTCTTTATCTCCTCTTTTTCTCCTTCCCCCTCTTCTTCCCCCTTTTTTTCCCCTTCCCCTTCCTCCTCCTCCTCCTCCCCCCTCCTCCTCCCCCCCTCCTCCTCCTGTATTTTGGATCCTCCAGCTTTGCTTGAGAGAGTTTGAACATTTTTCAAGGAGGCCTAGCACAAGATCGCTTATGTAACTAAGGGAGTAAAGCTATTTTCCCCCCAGATTACCAATAAAAGGGAAAAGAAAAGTTAATGGAAGTTTTTATCAATTTCTGCTCCGGACTTTAGCTGACTCCCGTCCTTCAAGATTTCTGTTTAATGTTAAGTGGTGGTTTGTAATGTAAGAATATGCACTCTACTGATAAATTGCTGCATGTTCATAAGTTTTCTGCCCCACTTCCTAGATCCGTGATGGCGAACCTATGGCATGCATGCCAGAGGTGGCATGCAGAACCCTCTCTGTGGGCATGTGCACCAGTGCCACCTGCTCTTCCGGCACGTGCATGTGTGCAGGCCAGCTAGTCTTCAAGCACATCGGAGCACTAGAAACCCAAAGACCAGTTGACGGGTGCACATGCGCATGCCGGAAATCCAAAGACCAGCTGGACATCATGTGCACCAGCCAGGTGATCTTTGGGTTTCCAGCATAGGTGTGTCTTTCAGTTTTGGCATTCTGGTGTGCGTGCACATTCCAGTTTCGGCACTCAGTGCCGAAAAGGTTTGCCATCTCCGTCCTTGATCATCAATGTAGCAGAAACCACCACACTTGTATGGAAGGAGTTTCTTTGCCCTCACCAGGAACCTACATTGACCTTGATTTTACAGTGAGTGGGTTCACGCCATGAACGGCTTAGCCATGAACTAGGGGTCTCTAGCCACAGCATCCAGATTCAAATGATGTGAGCAAAGTGTGTAGCCACCTTGACCAGGAGTCATTAAAAGAGGAACCCAGTCCATTGATAATTACATTACCCATGACAGCTTCTCCCAAATTAATGATATCAAGTTCAGTTCAAAAAGAAACTCATGAAAATCAAACCCTTATAAAGTCTGTCCCAAATGTGCTTTTTTCCCATGAGGCAATCTCTCTATCTCTCTCTCCCTCTCTCTCTCCTTTCTTTCTTTTTTTCTTTCTTTCTTTCTTTCTTTCTTTCTTTCTTTCTTTCTTTCTTTCTTTCTGTCTTTCTTTCTTTCTTTCCTTCTTTCTTTCTTATCTTTCTTCTTTATAAAGAATACAATCTATAATTTAACTTCACAGGTTATAGCTTCTTAGATTTGCTCGACTGAAGTTCTCGAAAAGCCTCTATAGTCTACAACTTTCATTGGGGAACAAAGAGCCAAAACTTGCAGTATTTCCTGGTTAACTTTTATATTATCTCTCCTTTCAACAGGTTTTCTCTGGTGTTTCAGTCTTGTCATGGGCAGAACCTCCATTTTGGCAAGTTTTGCCATAATCTAACTCTGTCTTCCTGAGTGTCTGATGCTTGGTCCCGAAGAAGAGGTAGGAAGAGGAGGAAAACAGTCCATAAAATTTCCCGTTGCTGCCCAAAACAGAAACATCTGCTGAAGAGTGTAAATTGTCACTTAGAAATGGTGTTTACCAGCTAAGCATTGGCGTCAATTCTCCTCAGGACCTGGGTAGAGAGAGTTGGCTTCCTGCCCCATGGAACCGGTTCAGTGGTTCCTTCCGTATTGCTGCCCCAGGGTTTTCTCAGTGTAGCAAAGAGCTTGTTCCACTATGGCCTTGGGTTTTTCACATACCAGGGAGAAGTCTTCCACATTTGGCTGAGAAAAATCCTGCGAGGCTGTGGCTGACAATGGAGAGCTGTTTCTAATAACAGACGTTATGCAAAATCTAGCCTGCAACATTCAATTTGCATGCTAATTCTTCCTTTTATTTTTTTAAAACCTATCTGGGAAAGGAAAGTTGAGGAAACATAAGCTGGGTTTTGTCAAAGGGTTGGGATGAAGTCATAGCAGAGTCTCCAAGAGACATCTTTGGAGTAGAACGGAGCACATCCTGACCAGCCTTGAGTCTACCAGAGCAGGGTGAACTCCCTTCAGATGAGTTTGGAAATTGACTGAGATTTCTTGGTGAAATGTGTTTTTCCAAGATCTCAGATCTCTTCTATCTCAGGCTATTTGTCCTGATTGGAAATTATGGAGGACTTCACAATTGTTCTGGATAACGTGAGGGGAACTTGAAGGGAATTTTGTAATCTGATGTTGCAATCTATAAAACTACAATGTTTTGTAATCTGATGTTCTTCTGTAGGAAAAAAAGTTGCCAATTTATATCTTACCAGTCCATAAATGATTCAGAATATTTTCTCTTCTCTTCTTTTCTCTTCTCTTCTCTTCTCTTCTCTTCTCTTCTCTTCTCTTCTCTTCTCTTCTCTTCTCTTCTCTTCTCTTCCCTTCCCTTCCCTTCCCTTCCCTTCCCTTCTCTCCCCTCCCCTCCCCTCTTCTCTTCTCTTCCTTTCCCTTCCTTTCCTTTCCCTTCCCTTCCCTTCCCATCTCTCCTCTGGTAAGACCACGCTTGGAATACTGCATCCAGTTCCAGTCACCCTGATAAAAAAAAGATGTTGAGACTATAGAAAGGGTTCTTAGAAGAGCAACAAAGATGAATAGGAGATTGAAGGATAAAACACATGAAGAAAGGTTGCAGGAACTGGGCATATCTAGTCTAAGAAAGATAAGGACTAGGGCTGACACAATAGCAGTCTTCCAATATTTGAGGAACTCTCCCAGAGAAGAGTGGTTGCCATATTGTCCAAAGCACCTGAGGGTAGGACAAGAAATAACAAAAGGAAACTTATCTAAGAGAGATCCAAACTAGAATTAGGACTAATCTCTTATCCGTGAGAACAGTTAATCAGTGGAACAGAAATTGTGAATACTCCATCATTGGAGGCTTTCAAGAAGAGGCTGGACAGCTATTTGTTCAAAATGGTACAGGATCTTCTGCTTGATCATGGAGTTGAACTAGAAGACCTCCAAGGTCCTTCTAACCCTGTTATTCTGTATTCTATTCTGTAGGCGGGCATCGTACCTTAGCTGCTTTCTCTGTGGCAGTACTTGTTTATACTTTGGATCCTGGGTTAGTAAAGAAATCATGTTCAATTATACACAAAATGGTGTTTAAATGTGACATAAAGGTTGGTAGAATGATTTGCAATTCTGGGCTTACACAATGAAACTGAGACTGATTTTTTTTTTTGAAACTTGCCCAAAGTCTGAGTATGCAAAAACCACAGGTATTCATGCCAGCGTGAATGAATTAATTTTTGAGAATTGTTTTGGCTTCTATACCTCAACAAATGAGTTACCTTTGTAGTCTCAAATTCTCCACTGGCTCCAGCAGAGACAACCCCCCCCCCAAAAAAAACAACAACAACAACAAAGGATCCCCTTTGGGAAAGGGAACCACCTGGTAATACAAACCAGCCCAGCTCAACGGCTGGTCTCAATCGAACAGCAGCTATGAAGTGAAACATGGTTCTGTTTGCGAAGGAATCGGTTGAAACATTTTATTTTTTTTGCTTGCGCGTTGAAGCAGGAGGTTTTCCTCTTGCCAAACAAATAGGCACAAATGCTGCTTTCTGCCAGCGGTTTACTGTTAAACATCTGTTCTTGCCGAATGTGTGAGTCTGCTAGACTGTGGAGAATTAGAGCCTAATCTGTATGTTCGGAAAGACCATATGATACAGCTTTAGAAGAGGATCTGTATTATTCCAGAAAGCAGCTGAAAAAGCGGCGTATTTAATTCCCAGAGCCCATTTTATTTAACATATGTCATGTGTGTGTGTGTGTGTGTGTTTGTGTGTGTGTGTGTAACTCTGTGTGTATGAGAGATGGGTTTTTGGGAAATGTTGGGATGGGATTCATTGGTGTTACAGAATGCCCTGTCTACCTTAACAGAAGAGGCTGGTGTCAAAGTCTCTTTAAAACCAGATTCTCACATCTCACTTTATGTCATGCTGTTGAGCAGTAAAAAAAATGAGCTTTACCAAATATAGGAAGCCAAAACTAAACAAACTATATTATGGAGTAGCTTGTTTTCTAAACTCATAGACACCCTAACACATATTTAATTGAACGATCATTTATTAAATTAATCTAACTGCCAAAGTTCATACTCTGCACTGAGCTAATAGCTAGGTAGCTGCACTCCTTCCTTCCTTCCTTCCTTCCTTCCTTCCTTCCTTCCTTCCTTCCTTCCTTCCTTCCTTCCTTCCTTCCATTTTTCTTTCCTTCCTTCCTTCTGCAGTTTTGCATTGGTTTTTCAGAAGGGTGTTGCCATTACCTCCTTCCTAGGGCCGAGAGAGACTGGCTGGCCAAGACCACCTGACTTTGTGCCCAAGGTGGGACTAGAACTCAGTCTCCTGGTTTCTAGCATGATGACTTCACCACTATACTTTAAACTGGCTCACTTTAAAGCTGCACTTTAACTTAGCGTGCTCTGCACAGCCAGGTTAGGTGTCCATTAGATATATTTTTTTGCAAGATCGATTTGCAATTTCCAAATCTATTTAGTAGATTTGGTAGTACTACTAAGCCTTGTATTTAGTAGTAAGTAAGGAACACTCGAATTTGTGACTTCAACACCTTGCAGCTTGGAACGGGACATTCCAGTAAAATTGGACAGTTTGGTTTCTGCTAATTTAGTCTTTTGCAGGGTCAACCGAAGGAAGACAAGTGACATTGTCCTCCAAGTGATGTACATCATGTTCTTTATACCATCTGTATTGTTTGTGGGATTTCATGGTGCACAGGATGATGACCTCATGGCTTGTCCTTAACATCTGGGTCTACTGACGTAAAGTGCTAAATGATCAGACGTGATATTGATAACTTAATCCTCAACCCATTCATGTCCCATATATACTAACCTGAGGATTTTTTAAATTGATTTATTTAATTGATTAAATTTATATGCCACCCTAATCATTATCCAGTGACTCCAAGTGGCTTACAATATCATAAATGATATGACACCGTACAACAGTATGAACGATATATAGACAATTTAAAAATATCAAAACATGAAGCATTAACATTAAAACGTTAACAACAATCTAGATAATTTTTCGGAAGGCAAGGCTTCTCCTGAAAGATGCACGATACTGTGTTCGGTTCAATTCATTTTAAAACACATCAATCCAGTTTCACTTAATTGAAATTTAATTCACTTCAATTCCCAGTCAGTATTCCAGAGGTGGTATTCAGCAGCTTCTGACCAGTTCTGGAGAACTGGTAGTGGAATTTTGAGTAGTTCAGAGAACCAGTAAATACCACCTCTGACTGGCCCTATTCTCTGCCTCCTGAGTCCCAGCTGATCAGGAGGAATAGAGAATTTTGCAGTAACTTTCCCCTGGAGTGGGAAGGGAATTGAGATTTTACAGTATCCTTCCCCTTGAGTGGGAAGGGAAGGGAGATTTTGTAGTATCCTTCCCCTGGAGTGGGAAGGGAATAGAGATTTTGCAGTATCCTTCCCCTGGAGTGGGAAGGGAATGGAGATTTTGCAGTATCCTTCCCCTGGGGTGGGAAGGGAATGGAGATTTTGCATTATCCTTCCCCTGGAGTGGGAAGGGAATGGAGATTTTGCAGTATCCTTCCCCTGGGGTGGGAAGGGAATGGAGATTTTGCATTATCCTTCCCCTGGAGTGGGAAGGGAATGGAGATTTTGCAGTATCCTTCCCCTGGAGTAGGGAGGGAATGGAAATTTTGCAGTATCCTTCCCTGGACTGGGAAGGGAATGGAGATTTTGCAGTATCCTTCCCCTGGAGTGGAGAGCCAATGGAGATTTTGCAGTATTCTTCCCCTGTCACACCCACCAAGCCACACCACACCCACCAAACCACACCCAAAAAATTGGTAGTAAAAAAAAAAGAACCCTACCACTGCTCCCTTCCAACCCTATTATTCTATGTTCTGTTTTCTATGTTCTAACTAATGGCTTAGTGTATGGTATGAGCACAGCCAGTGTGTTTGAGTTCTACCCTTCATGTGTAACAGTTCATCCTTGGCAGCTTTTCTGCTTGGACCTTTTCTTTTTTTTACCTCCTGTGGTTTAGTTGTGAAGAGAAGAACAAAAAAAAAAGGAGGGAAAAGGGAGGCTTGGGTCATAGGAAGTGAGAGAGGTGTGAGGTTAAAAGAAAAATCTTTGTCAAGTTAAGAGGATTAAAATCTTTCCTAATGTTCTGGGGGGATGGGAAGAACCTCTTGGGGTTGTGGGGTGGATTAAGTTCTGTGTCACTACAGAAGATGTGAAAACAGCTCATTTAGGAAAGGATTAATAGAAAAAGGTTCAGCTGGGATGTAGCCCCTTGCCTTCACTTAGACATCGCCCTGGGCCCCTCATACTGAGTGGGGTGGGGGGCGCTCCTAACTACAGTATATGAACCACCCAATGCTCTCCCTTAAAGACAGGTCGATCCATGGGTTAAACTCAAATTGCAATAAATTAGTTTAGTATTGACTTCAGGGGAGAAAGAAAGAGAATCAGATAGATATTAGAAATAGGGAGAAAAGTGGGTGAGGGTCTCATGAACACTTTACTTCTGGAAGTTTTGTTTTTTAAAGACCCTCTCCATCCCATCTTCTGTACAAAATATAACAGTAACTGTCTCAAAAACTGCTTTTTCCAGAGGCAAGAGGACTTTCTGGTTTTTCTTGGACGATGTTTCGCTTCTCATCCAAGAAGCTTCATGACGATTTCAAGACTTCAAGATGAGAAGCGAAAAGCCTTCCAAGAAAAACCAGGAAGCCCGGTTGCATCTTGAAAAAGCATCTTTGGGACAACCAAGACCTGGATGATTGAGACTCTCCATAGACACTTAACAGCAACTGTATGATAGAGTTGGGAGGGATGTTGCCCAATCTCTTCGGTCAACCTCCAGTGATGGAGCACCCATAAATTCTTGAAGCAAGCTTCTCCCATGGTTATTTGTTCTCCCTGTCAGGAAATTTCTCCTTACCTCCAGGTTGGATCTTTCTTTGATAAGTCCATGCCCAGGTTCATATATTGCATTAAACCATGATCATCCTGCTTCAACCTTTTTTTTGATAAGATACTTAGACAATCTCCCTTGTGTCCAACTGAATTAATTCAGCGGTATCCTGGATACCTTCCTCCCTAAATACAGAAAATATGGGGACTAAATTAATGTGAACAAAGATATTGGCCCTACTTTGAAGAAGCCAGGCAAAACGTTATTCTGTCATTAATTGTATGCTTAACATTTTTTTTCAGGTTGGCTCCAAAATATATATATTGTGTCAGAATAGAGTTGGAAGGAAGCTTGGAAGTCTTCTAGTCCAACTCCCTGCTCAAGCAGAAGATTCTATACTATTTCAGACAAGTGACTGTCAAGTCTCTTCTTAAAAACCACCAATGATGAAGCACCCACAACTTCTGAAGGCAACTTCTGCTCCATGGGTTGATTGTCCTCACTTAGATCACTTAATTCCAGGTTGTTTCTCTCCTTGATTAGTTTCCATCCATTGCTTCTTGTCTTGCCATTTGGTCCTTTGGAGAATAAGTTCCCCCCTCTTCTTTGTGGCAATCCCTTAGATAGTGGAGCATTGATGTCATGTCACCCCTGGTTCTTCTTTTCTTTTGACTAGACATGTCCAATTCCTGCAACTGTTCTTCCCATGTTTTTTTTTAAATACTTTATTGAAAAAACAGTGCCATGTCAGGGTAACAATTGCAAATAAAGCAAAGCCAAAGAAAAATCAATAGAAAATCTTAATGTACTTAACAAGCGAATAACTATCACAGTAATATATTTAGTTTCCAGACCTGTAATCCTCTTAGTCTTCTCTGCACTTTTTCCAAATTCTGTCTCACAAATCACCCCAAAAATCATTGCGTACATCAATCCTTACAACCATGTAAAGTCACTCAGCATTGTCCCTACTGGGAATATAGCTGAGAGAATAGAAGCTTCCTTACAACCACCAAGTGATATTATAATATCAGCCTTGTTGCTTTTAACCAGTGGTGAAATTCAATCTTTTTTTACTATCAGTTCTGTGGGCGTGGCTTGGTGGGCAAGGCAGGGAAAGGATACTGCAAAATCCCCATTCCCTCCCCACTCCAGGGGAAGGATACTGCAAAATCCGCATTTCTTTTCCACTCCAGGGGAAGGATACTGCAAAATCCGCATTTCCTTCCCATTCCAGGGGAAGGATACTGCAAAATCCGCATTTCCTTCCCATTCCAGGGGAAGGATACTGCAAAATCCGCATTTCCTTCCCATTCCAGGGGAAGGATACTGCAAAATCCGCATTTCCTTCCCATTCCAGGGGAAGGATACTGCAAAATCCGCATTTCCTTCCCATTCCAGGGGAAGGATACTGCAAAATCTGCATTTCCTTCCCATTCCAAGCGAAGGATACTGCAAAATCTCCATTCCCTCAATAGTCATCTTCTCAGGACCCATGGCTCATGGAGATGCATTGAAACAGAACCTACCACCTTGAAATCCTCAATGAAAACTTGAGAACATTTGCTAAAAAACAAGTTTCTGCCTTTTGGATCCAAGGGGCTCTATACTTTTAGCCTTCTGACCATCTTCTGTTTTCTAAAAGCTTCAAAAAAGTGCCATCCCCTTGCTCGCTCTACAGAAGCGTTCCAGTGGTGAACTTCATTTTTTTTTACTACAGGTTCCATGGGCGTCGCTTGGTAGGCATGGCAGGGGAAGGATATTGCAAAATCCCCATTTCCTCCCCATTCCTTGGGAAAGGATACTGCAAAATCCCCATTCCCTCCCCACTCCTGTGGGAAGGATACTGCAAAATCCCCATTCCCTCCCCACTCCTGGGGGAAGGATACTGCAAAATCCCCATTCCCTCCCCACTCCAAGGGAAGGATACTACAAAATCTCTATTCCCTCTCCACTTCAGGGGAAGGATACTGCAAAATCCCTATTTCCCTCCCCACTCCAGTGGAAGGATACTGCAAAATCCCTATCCCTCCCCACTCCAGGGAAAGGATACTGCAAAATCTCCATTCCCTCCCCACTCCAAGGGAAGGATTCTACAAAATCCTTATTCCCTCCCCACTCCAGGGGAAGGATACTGCAAAATCCCCATTCCCTCCCCACTCCAAGGGAAGGATACTACAAAATTCCTATTCCCTCCCCACTCCAGGGGAAGGATACTGCCAAATCCCCATTCCCTTCCCATTCTGGGGCTAGCCAGAGGTGGTATTTGTTGGTTCTCCGAACTACTCAAAATTTCTACTACCGGTTCTCCAGAACCTGCTGAATTTCACCCCTGCTTTTGACCCATGTCTGGTATTCACTTCTTGGCACCACTAGGACAAGATCTGGTGTCTGAAGTGTGAACCATGTTATATGTTTTGCTTTGATCTTTTCTTCTCTTGGCAGAGGACTTTCACTTCCATGTGGGGAACAGAAACAATTGTCCTCTGGCATATAAGTTTGGGGCTTAACATCTTGCCAATGGGGAAAAAATGGCACTCCAAATACTTTTTTTTTCTAACAGCAAGGAAAAGGGTGGGGATGGAAGGGAACCACTTTTGCCCAAAATGAAACATCTAAACAAATGTTC
The DNA here is from genome assembly GCF_051295495.1 of Thamnophis sirtalis. Taxonomy (NCBI): domain Eukaryota; kingdom Metazoa; phylum Chordata; class Lepidosauria; order Squamata; family Natricidae; genus Thamnophis; species Thamnophis sirtalis. The sequence goes on along the minus strand of NW_028261382.1, from coordinate 15,570,487 downwards.
TCGATGGAAACAGTACACAGAAATCACCCCTGGGAATCAATTCAAAAGTGGGTGAGTTGACTTTGACTGATGGTATAGATAAACAAAGGGACGCAGTGGCTCAGTGGCTAAAGACGCTGAGCTTGTTGATCAGAAGGCCGGCAGTTCGGCGGTTCGAATCCCTAGCGTTGCATAACGGAGTAAGCTCCTGTTACTTGTCCTAGGTTCTGCCAACTTAGCAGTTTGAAAGCATGTAAAAATGCAAGTAGAAAAAATAGGAACCACCTTTGGTGGGAAGGTAACAGCGTTTCATGTGCCTTTGGCATTTAGTCATGCCAGCCACATGACCACAGAGACGTCTTCAGACAGCGCTGAAGCCTTGAAACGGAGATGAGCATTGCCCCCTAGAGTCGGAAACGACTAGCCCATATGTGCAAGAGGAACCTTTATCTTTTTAGCGCACATCATCAATTCAGGTACCTGCAACTGTTCATTTAGTGACCGTTACAACAGGACTGAAAAAAGTAACTGATGACCATGTTTCATACTTACGACCACTGCAGCATTCCCACAGTCACGTCATCAAAATTGAGTCACTTGGCAACTGATTCATATTTATGATGGTGGCCATTTCCCAGGATCATGTGGTCTCCTTTTTGTGACCTTCTGACAAGCAAACTCAATGGGGAAGGCAGATACACTTACCAACCGTGTCACTAACTTAACAAGGGTGGCAAAAACAATTGTAAAATGGGGCAAAACTCACTTAACAAATGTCTCAGCAACAGAAATTTTGGGCTCAATTGTGTTGGTCCGTTGAAGACTACCTGCGCATTGATGATGTTTCTTAGTTGGGTAATGAAACATCTGTAGGAAAACAACCAAGCTCAGAGAGCACCAAGGACCCCACAGTCATGCCCTCCTCCTCTCCATAAACCCTACTTCCTTCTAGCACTGATGATGTTTCCTAGTTGGGTGACGAAACATCCGTAGGAAAACAACCAAGCTCAGAGAGCACCAGGGATGCCACATACAGCAATGAAGCAGAAGATGGTTGCTCTAGAACAGGGATGGCTAATCTTTCCAGCACCAAGTGCCAAAAATGCACGTGATCCCCCCCACATGCGCCTCATCCCCCTGCTAATGCGCATTAGACTCCCCTGTATGCACATCTCCTGTGTGTGACTGCCCCCACGCATTTGCATGAGTCCTCCACGTGTGCATGTGCATGCGTCTCCTGTATGTGTGCCTCCCACCGTTCATGCGTGGCAGAGACCCGAAAACCAGCTGGCCTGCAGGAGGCATGCACTGGGGTGATGGCTTGCATGCCCACAGAGAGAGCTCTGCATGCCACCTGTGGCACACGTGCCATAAGTTTGTCATCACGGCTCTAGAAGCAAACATATGGAAATGCATGGAACAATGACGTGGTCTTGTAATTCCTTAACAAGCCAAGTCTGACCATGAACTGAATGAACTGAGCCAATGAAGTTGTACAATTGAAGGAGCAGCATCTTTTCTAAACCCTGAGCAAAATCTACCTAACTCTAGACTGTGGTTTCAGACACATTCCTGCTTGTGGCTCAGCCCCCTGCCTGCATGACGTTACCCCTCCTCCTGTTTTCAAGTGCTTCCCAGAAATTGCACCTATATTTCACCACCATACAAGCCACAATTAAATGAACAGGACATGGATGAGTGCATTGCAGCGTAAACAATATGACTTTATTGCTCTACATCTGCATAGGGCATACGTAGTCTGCACATACGGATGAATCATCTAAAGCCACAACTGGAGCCGAGTCCACAAAACAACACAAACAGAAACAAAGACTTGTGGGGGGGGGGCGCGGAGACACGAACTCAAACAAGGGACAAGTGTGGTTTATGCTGACATAACGGATCAAAGGACTGTAGGGTGTCAGACTCACCTGAAGATGTATTTATTTTATTTATTCCATTTGTCAAACATGTACGAGATAACAGGTATAAGTATAAACATGGACTTGAACAAAGGAAATGAGTACAAATAATTGGGGACATTAGGACAGAGACGGTAGTCACGCTGGTGCACTTGTGCACGCCGCCTTTACGGACCTCTTAGGAATGGGGTGAGGTCCACGCTAGACAGTTTAATGTTGAAGCTGTGGGGGTTTGAGGATGTAACAACGGAGTCTGGTAGAGCATTCCAGGCATTTCTGCAATTGAGTTTGGAGCAGTTTCCCTTGAGTTTGTATCTGTTGTTTACCTGTGTATTATTGATGTTGAAGCTGAAGTAGTTATTGACAGGTAGGTTGTTACAGCAGATAATTTAGTGTACTATGCTTAGGCAGCATAGTTCCAGGCTGTCCAAGCCCAAAATTTCAAGCCTGCTGGCCTAAGGGATTCTATTGTGAGCAGAGGAGTGGAGGACTCTTCTCATGAAGTACCTCTGGACTCGCTTGATCGTATTAATGTCCAATATACAGTGTAGATTCCGGGCAGACAAGCCTGGAAGATTAAAAGAACAAAATGAAGATCATCTTGCTTTTGGATTGATCTTCTGAGCTTTCCCCACTGGCGGCATCCATCTTGATCTCACGCCTTAGATATTTGCTTATTAGTGAGGAATAAAGTGTCCCCAAAAGATCCCACAGCTCTTAAATTTATCCACTTTTTTCTTTTCCCCCATTAAAAGTTCTTCTCCTTAAAAAAAAAAAGTGCCTCGGGAAGATCTATGAGTTCTGTTCTCTTTCCTGTACAATGAATAAAGTCAAGCAAAATAAATTAGTCAAGCATGTTTTCCTGCCTCTGATGTCATCTGTTGTTATCACCAGGCTGTTATTGTAACTGAAGACATCAAAGAGTGTTTTAATTTATAAGGGGTTCGTGGGCCAAACTGAAACAGGTGCTGGATAAGGACCAGGTTGCTATGATAAACACCTTACAACAGGGACCACCAACCCTGGGTGCATGGACTGGCACTGGGCCGCAGCATGCCAGAAACCAGGCCGCACAAACAAGCAGAGCCTTATCTGTGGGATGCAACCATCCTACAAAACTACACCCCACCAGTCCATGGAAAAACCTCTCTCCTTGGAACCGGTGCCTGATACCCAAAATGTTGGGGGCCACTACATTAGAAAGAAAGTACAGATACTGTTGTGGCCCGCCAGAGGCCAGCGGAACTGGCAGCAGATTCAGACAGTGAGGAGGTTGGGGAGGAACCTGGGCCAGTCCTGGAGTCTGGGGAAGGCGCTGATGAGGGCCTTGTGTCGGAGGCAGAGAGGGGGCCAGAGCCGTATGCCAGTTATCAGCTGCTTTCAGAGTCAGTCATCAGTGAAGTAGATAGCAATAGCAATAGCAGTAAGACTTATATACCACTTCATAGGGCTTTCAGCCCTCTCTAAGCGGTTTACAGAGTCAGCATATTGCCCCCAACAACAATCTGGGTCCTCATTTTACCCACCTCGAAAGGATGGAAGGCTGAGTCAACCCTGAGCCGGTGAGATTTGAACAGCCGACCTGCTGAACTGCAGTCAGCTGAAGTGACCTGCTGTGCTGCATTTAACCACTGCGCCACCTCGGCTGGAGCCTGTTCCCAGTGTGCGCATGCACAGAATTGCCAGACGAAGGGAACAGCTAAAGGACAGGGGTCGACTTAGGAGTAAAGCCACAGATGGACGATGAATGGCTCCACCCAGAGGGAAAAAAGGAGGAACAAAAGGGGAGTGGAGTTTGCAGGAGACAATTAGTTCAATTAATTGGTTCGAGACTCCTTGCCAAGTTTTGCAGATGTCGGCCTGGCAGCGCTCCAAGCCAGAGAAGGTCTGTGACTGTAAATCCTCCCTTGAAAGACTTTGCTGGATGTGAATGAGCAGAATTCAGTCAATTAATAAAAGGTTTTTTGTCGGGGCATGAAGTTTGCTTTATGCTCTTGGGAAGCCTCGGTCAGAACATTATGCTGGGTAGGGAATCTAATCATTTGAATGGATTCCAGCCGTGCCAACGCCTCCCTGGCTGGAGCCAAAAGAAATTCTTCTCCAGGTAGTAGATAGGCAAACGGTACCAGCAAATATTGTGGCTTGCTCTGTGAGTTTTCAGAAAATGTCATCACTTTTATTTTGCATGCTCTTTATCCGGGAAAGGCAGTGACATTGAACTATCATGTTACATTGGCTGTTAAGTGGTCTCTGCCTTGAGGAATTACAGTCTAGCATTTGATAAAGGGGTGATGACAGAGGAAGGAGAAGGCGCATTGGAAGTGTGGCTTGGGAGATAGTTTGGGTTTGCCCTCTCTAAATATTCCCGTGCCCTCTGTCAATAAAGTCACTATCTACTCTTTCTAGCTCTTGAAAACTCATCTGGTCTGAGGGCAGACAGATTTGGGAGGTTAACTGTTGCCTTTTTTTAAACTTTGAAAAAGACACAACATTCCTCGTAGTATAGATCATGGTAAAGGTAAATGTTCCCCAGCACATGCGTGCAAGTCATTCCCGACTCTAGGGGGCACGCTCATCTCCGTTTCAAAACCAAAGAGCCAGCACTGTCCGAAGACGTCTCCGTGGTCATGTGGCAGGCATGACTAAATGCTGAAGGAGCATGGAACGCTGTTACCTTCCCACCAAAGGTGATTCCTATTTTTCTACTTGCATTTTTTACATGCTTTCGACCTGCTAGGTTGGCAGAAACTGGGACAAGTAACAGGAGCTCACTCCGTTACGTAGTTCTAGGGATTCAAACTGCTGAACTGCTGACCTTTCTGATCGACAAGCTCAGCGTCTTAGCCACTGAGCCACTGCATCCCTCATAGACCATGATGGGAAGGTTAAAAAAAAAACAAGGGGAGAAATTTCATGCACAAAAGTTCTTCCTTTAAACTCACTTTAGTTCTAAGAGCCATAGGATCACCCCTAAAATACAGCTATTATGTTTTAAATATGTTCAATGGGGAAATAGATCTTCTGCTTTTTTTCAGAGAGAATACAATGCAGAACAGTAAAACAATCAAACAAAATGAAATGAAACGAAAACATATGTTCCACCCTAACAACAACAACAACAACAAAAGGGGAAAAATGGTGTACAAAAAAGAAGGAAAAGTGGTCAGTTAAACTCTATTAACTTTTAATGTACAATTATTTCAATTTGGTATGTCAAGGGAGCTTCTGAAGTATATTTTTTAAAAAGGATAGAAAAAAACCAAATAATGGCAAATATACTATATTGTCAGGCACAAAGGACAAGGAAGGACCATACGTTAAGTTGCCGTTCAGGAAGGATTTATTACTCAAGCCCATGGATAAAAATCTAGTCAACTAATGGTCAATACTAAATTGGTGCCAGATAAGGGTCAAGAGAATTCCAGAAGGGTTGGACTTGGCTCATTTGTGGCAATGTAATGACTTCAAACTAATGACATGCTTAATTCTACCTCTGGTTCTAGATTAAGATTAAGATTTAGTTTATTTGTATGCCGCCCTTCTCCGGGCGGGACTCAGGGCGGCGAATAACTCCAAAGGGGAAAAAAGGAAAAGGGAACATAACACAATACACGCAATTAAAATACACAAGAATCATACAACCATACAAGTCTTCTTCTACATCTCTCCTTAAAACGATTGGCATCCTACCAGCTCAAGCTGTTCTTAGAGGAAGCAACGAGAAGAATTATCTCTGCCTTCCCAGCAATGCCAAACTCAGGTCTGGAGCAAGGAACATTATGGTGATTAGGGGACTGGAGGCTAAAACATATGAAGAATGGTTGCAGGAACTGGGTATGTCTAGTTTAATGAAAAGAAGGACATGATAGCAGTGTTCCGATATCTCAGAGGCTGCCACAAAGAAGAGGGGCCCAGCCTATTTTCCAAAGCACCTGAGGGTAGAACAAGAAGCAATGGGTGGAAACTAATCAAGGAGAGAAGCGACTTAGAACTGAGGAGAAATTTCCTGATAGTTAGAACAATTAACCAGTGGAACAACTTACCTCCAGAAGTTGTGAATGCTCCAACACTGGAGGTTTTTAAGAAGAGGTTGGATAAACATTTGTCTGAGGTCGGGTAGTGTTTCCTGCCTAAGCAGAAGGTTGGACTAGAAGACCTTGAAGGTCCCTTCCAACTCTGCTATTCTATTCTATTTTATTCTAACATTAGCAAGAAGCAGAAATATCTTGAAGGATCTGAGAATGCCTCCTGGCTGTCACTGATGGTTACTTCCATAACTGCCTACTATGTATGCATGAAAAGCATGCATGAATACAATATCCTGAACTGATGACCACACTTGGCATCAGTTTTGTCACCAATATCACTCTTTCTTCTCCTTTGTAGAGTTGCCAATTGAGGGCTCCCTGAAAGGATGAAGGAAGGTTTGCTGCATTAATTATTGGATGTTCTTTTTTTCCACCTTATTTTTTTTTGGGGGGGGGGCAAAGGCTAACCATCGCTCTTCACACTACTGCTACTCTGTCACTTTAATAATAATGGTCCACCACCCCTCAGTGTCCCTTCCCGATTGTTCTGGTAGTTGGTTTGGGGGAAGCCAGGAACAGACTCACATATGTGAAGGAGCAAGGTTATGTCATTCCATCTTCAAAGCTTTCGATGGGCATTTAAATGAAGCAGAATGACAGATTCATAAACAAACAACAGTTTCAACAGCCAGGAAAATGTTCTTTTATGCCAGCTGCACATGAACTCACCCAAGATGGATCAAAATAGAACTGGGGGTGTGGGGGGTTAGCCCTGGTAATTTATTATTATATTTTTCCTCCTTTTTTGTTTTGGATGGGGTGGAGATGTTTGTTGTCTTCTGCATTGGCTCCGTTGTGTAGGGCAGTAAACAAATAATGTTTTCCATAATATTGGTATTGTTGGTAACTGAAGAGGACCTAGCTCTGGGGTCGGCAACCCGCAGCTCTGTGGCTCTTTCGTCCCTCTGCTGCATCTCCCTGTCACCAATCGGCTACACAATTGAATAGGGCTTTCGGTTAGGACAGGTAGGTGAAGAAGGACACCATGCTAGGAGGAAACTCTATGGTGGAGGAACCAGGCTTCTGGTCAGCAGAGGAAAAAGGACGCCATGCTAGGAGGAGACTCTATGATGGGGGAACCGGACTTCCGGTCGGCTCCAGAATTGAATGGGGGGCTTCTGGTTAGGACCTTTGTGGCTCTTTAGGTGTTTAAGTTTGCCAACCCCTGATCTCGCTGATAGATTGTCATCTCCATGTGTTCCCTGAATATTGAGGCTGGCAGCAATGAAAACAATTGTGGAACAGTTTCAAATTGCTTTGGAGCAATCTGAAGAATAAAAGAGCCTTTTCAGTAGTAGCTCCGACCCTTTGGAACGACCTCCCCGTGGAGATTCGTACCCTCACCACCCTCCAGACCTTCCACACAGCCCTTAAGATCTGGCTATCCCGCCAGGCCTGGGGTTAAAGATTGGGATCCGTCCCCACCCGAATGATGAATGAATGTTGCTTCTATTTTTAATTATGTATTGTCTGTATATGTCATTACGTGTATCCCCTCCCTATAGGTTGTAAGCCGCCCTGAGTCCCCTCAGGGAAAAGGGCGGCCTATAAATAAAAGCAATCTAATCTAATCTAATCTAAAAGAATGATAGAGTTGGAACGACTTGGAGGTCTTTTAGTCCAACTCCCTGCCCGAGCAGGAGATCCAATACCATTTCAGACAAATGGCTGTCCAGTCTGTTCTTGAAAACCTCCAATGTTGGTGCACCAACAACTTCCGAAGGCAAGCCATTCCACGGGTTTGTTGTTTTTCACTGTTAGGAAGTGTCTCCTTAGCTCTAGGTTGCTTCTCTCCTTGATTAGTTTCCATCCATTATTTCGTGTCTTTCTTTCTGGTGCTTTGGAGAACAGATTGCTCCCCCACTTCTTCATGGCATCCCTTAAAATATTAAAACACTGTTATCCTGTCACCCCTAGTCCTTCTTTTCATTAGACTAGACATACCCAACAGAGGTGGCATTCAACAGGTTCTGACCAGTTCTGGAGAACCGATAGTGGAAATTTTGAGTAGTTTGGAGAACTGGTAAATACCACCTTTGACTGGCCCTGCCCCCATCTATTCACTGCCTCCTGAGTCCCAGCTGATCGGGAGGAAATGGGGATTTTGCAATAACTTTCTCCTGGAGTGGGGAGGGAATGGAGATTTTACAGTATCCTTCCCCTGCCATGCCCACCAAGCCACGCCATGCCTACCAAACTATGCCCACAGAACTGGTAGTAAAAAAAAATTGAATCCCATCCCTGATACCCAATTCCTGCAACCTTTCTTCATATGTTTTATCCTCCAATCCCCTAATCATTTTTGTCTCGCTTCTCTGGACTCTTTCCAGAATCTCAACATCTTTTTTATATTGTGATGACAAAAATTGGGATGCAGAGAGAGAAAACAGGACCACATGTGCCATAAGATTACACTGGCTTTTTTTTAAATGTGAAGCTGAGATACAATACCCATGAGAGTACTATCTCAAGAATAACCTGTTTTCTTTATCAACATGAAGTTTATTCATGTTTTCTTTTTCCTCTTTTAATATTTGTGGATGTTGCACCATATAACAATCAATTACCTCCTGAAGACATTTTCTTTTCAAATAGTTCAGGTTCTGGATTCAATTACTACATCTTTCCTCACCCCCTCACTCCCTTTCTTTTCCTCCAGCATGTTCCTAGTAAATGTTAAGTTTGGCTGATGAGTTTCTGGAGAGCAACTTCTCTTGTATAATGAAGGACCAGGCCATCAGATGATTGGCACAAAGCAACAGTTCAGTATTGTTTGGATAAATAATAATAACAACAACATAAGTGAGAAATTGGTATATCTTTTAAGCATTGCCAAGAAAGAAATGCCAGTCTGTTTTCTGCTCCTGCCAGAAACTTCATACTTTGCTCTTTTCTTGTTTAATACCATTGGCAAATATTCATATGGTGTCTGCATTTTGACTACAGTTCAATTTTCTGTTGGGGTCTGTGTGTGTGTGTGTGTGTGTGTGTGTGTGTGTGTGTTTAAAGCTAATCCTGATTATAGTTGTAAGCATGTGTTTCTTTTGGCGATGCTCTCCAGTACTAAAGTGAAAATAGCCATGCAGAACTTAAACCAGATTGCATAACAAAATCATTCAGCCTGGTGAAGCTGCTTAATGCTGAAGGACACTGTTGATCCATCTAATTTATCACTGATGCATCTTCCTGGGAGCCATCCTCAGAACCTCTGACTCATACACCTCAGATTTCACGCATTGGGGAGCATTGTCCCCAAAACCTCAAGAAGACATTGAGTCTCATAATGTTCTTCATCCATTACTCCTATTATTTAGCTGAGATTTGAAGTGTACAGTATCTCCTAGAAGAGCTTCCAAACTTGCTGGACACAATGATCTACTCTCCAGAAGATAGACTGAATAACACTTTTGTTTACAACAGGATTCTCTCCAAATTTGTCAACTTTGAGACTTGTGGGCTTCAGCTCCCAGAATTCTGCAGCCAGCCGGCATAGTGGTTGAGGAATTCTGGAAGTTGAAGTCAACAAGCCTTAATGTTGCCAAGGTTGGAGAGTCCTGATTTACAAGGAGAAATAGAGGCGGTTTCACACCTGTTCCTACATTCAGTTTTTTTTTAAAATATTTCTACTGATGGGATGCTTCAGTATTACCCCTTTTAAGCCACAATTGCTCAGAAAAGGAAAATATCCTTCTGCTTTTAGCAATAGATCTTCTCTCTGATTTCTAGGATAGCCAAATTCCTGACAGTTAGAATAATTAATCAGTGGAAGAACTTGCCTCCAGAAGTTGTAAATGCTCCAACACTGGAAGTTTTGAAGAAGATGTTGGATAACCATTTGTCTGAAGTGGTGTAGGGCTTCCTGCCTAAGCAGAGTGTTGAATTAGAAGACCTCCAAGGTCCCTTCCAACTCTATTATTCTGTTAAAAGGCTTCCAGTCCTGTTTTACTCCTGCAATGCTGAATTGTCCTAGTGGACAACCATTTAAATATGAGCCAGCAGTGTGCAGCAGCTGCCAAAAAAAGCCAACACAGTTCTAGGTTGCATAAGATCACATGAAATGTTAATACCACTTTACAATGCCTTGGTAAGGCCACACTTGGAATACTGCATCCAGTTTTGGTCACCACGATGTAAAAAAGATGTTGAGACTCTAAGAAAGAGTGCAGAGAAGAACAACAAAGATGATTAGGGGACTGGAGGCTAAAACATATGAAGAACAGTTGCAAGAACTGGGTATGTCTAGTTTAATGAAAAGAAGGACTAGGGGAGACATGATAGCAGTCTTCCAGTATCTCAAGGGCTGCCACAAAGAAGAGGGAGTCAAGCTATTCTCCAAAGCAGCTGAGGACAGGACAAGTAGCAATGAGTGGAAACTAATCAAGGGGAGAAGCAACTTAGAAATAAGGAGAAATTTCCTGACAGTTAGAACAATTAATCAGTGGAACAAGTTGCCTCCAGAAGTTGTGAATGTTCCAACACTGGATGTTTTTAAGAAGAGATTGGGTCTGAAGTGGTGTAGGGTTTCCTGCCTAGGCAGTGGGTTGGACTAGAAGACATCCAAGGTCCCTTCCAACTCTGTTATTCGGTTAACACTGAACTGCAACAGCGAACTTCCTATGTTGCCGAAACCAAGAATGACTGCCTTTTTGGCTTTACAGAGACTGGGATTTGAAATATAAGGCATTATTTGTTTATTTGAATTTGTTAATTAGCTTGACCTGCAAGGAGACCCATTCTTCTATCACGAAGTGTTTCACCCATGGTTTTAACAAGTCATTTTCCTGATCCTCACATATTGTACTAGCCTAGGCCATAAACCATAGTGTACATACCACAGTGACCAACTTCATACAATGTGCCAAAAAAAAAAGGGAAACCACATTGCAATTCAACATGATAAATGCATCAAGTTTTCTTGAAGACAAGGGTGACACGTTTGATTAACTCCACATACCCAGATATTCGGGGGATCTAAAATTTATAGGGTGGGAGTATTACCTTTTCATTGGCTGCATAGAAAAACGTATATGGAATCCAGTCTTTTTGATTAATGCTTTAAATAGTTTACTCCCATCCCTGTGCTCACAGTAATGTTGTTACATTTATTATGCCATTTCCTGGATAGCATTTATTGTTCTCCAGTGAATAAGGAAATATTTTCTCCATGTGTATCTCAACTCTTACAGCTGGATAGCTGTTAAGTGTGGACACAATACTGCTGGTGTGCGTGGAGAATTTTTGAAATAGATTAATGTGTTTTTGGCAATAGAAGGAAAGAGAGAGAGGATCAGTTCCAAAGAAGGTCAGGAGTCATGGATGGAGAGTCTGGCCTCCATCCAATTTTACGTCTCTGTGCAGCAAAGTTCTCCTTTCTCCCTTAAGACCCAGACAGGTCAGTGGCAATAGCAGCAGCTCTGAATGCCATTCTTCTCCATCCCAAGCTGGGAAAATCCTCTTTGGAAACTGCACACTTGATTGCAGAAAATACGACTTCAGCAATAGAGTGGTCAATGCCTGGAATGCTTTACCTGACTCCGTTGTTACATCCTCTAATCGTCACATCTTCAACCTTAAACTGTCCACCATGGACGTCACCCCATTTCTAAGAGATCCATAAAGCGCACCAGCATGCTTACCTGTTGTGGCCCAGCAGGAGCCGTTGAAGCTGCCGCCAGACTCCGACAGCGAGGGGTCTTATGAGTCGGCCCTGGAGGAGGTGGAGGACCCTGGACAGGGTTCCGACTCCGAGCAGGGCACAGAGAGACTGGTTGGCCACCAGGTGGCATCTGAGCCTTGGATCAGTGGGGAGGAGACAAGAGTGAGTGATCCAGAAAACACCTGTGAGTTGTTCCGGGATGCATGCTGTCGAAGGGCTACTCGGCGTCAAGAACAACGGTGTAATTACAAGAGGTGATTACGCTCAGCTGATGCTCATTAAGATCCTCTCCTGATTATAAAAGAGACTGCTTGTGCCACGCCCTTCTGCAGAAGTGAACGTTAAGGATTAACAAGAAACAAACTTGGCAGGCTGGATTGCTGCCAGGGTTTGTTTGCATTGCTGCCAAGTTTTGTAGGACTTGCTGCCAGAGTGCTTATCTCCTTGTTTATGTGGCTTGCAGCCAACAAGAGTCTTGACTGATTAAAAGAAACCTTCTCATTTACGTTGGTTTCGGCTTTCGTTCCTGGATGGAGGAGGGTGGGTCAGAACACTTACCGCCCCTGTCCTACTGTTCCCATTTATTTGTATTCATTTCCTTTGTTCATGTCCATGTTCATACTTATACTTGCTATCTTATACATGTTTGACAAACTAATAAACTAATTAATTAATTAATTAACTAATTAATTAACTAACTAACTAACTAACTAACTAACTAACTCTGAAGCTGATGTGGCAAAAGTCATTTTGGAGCATCAGTGTTGCCACATTGAAGGTGAGGGATGGGGAAGGGGGGGAGAATAAAGAGAGCTGGGGTTTTGTAGCCAAAACAAAATAACTTTCTCCTGGAAACCAAGGACATTCTCACACCTGGTCAGAGAGCGGAGGAGTGATGTGACCAGGCAACCGGATGGCATGTGACTGATTGTTTGGGGAAGGGGAAAAACTTTTATTTTTAATTAGGTGAAAACTGTGGGAACCTTCAGAGTCAGTTTTCACCAGAACTGTGCCAATATGATCTATCCGATAAAACTATTCTTTGAGGAATCTACTGGCCTTGGAGTTTTGTTTGCTATGGGTCTATTACTTGGAACCCTGACAAAGATATCAGAAGAAGTGCCCCAAAGAGATTTTTGTTGCTAGGATCTCTGATTATGAAATCCAGTCCTTAGAAGCCAGGCATACCACTTATAGTTTGCAAAACACACATCGCTTATAATCAGCAACCTGGAACTAAGGAGACATTTTCTGATGGTCAGAACAATTAATCAGTGGAACGAATTGCTTCCAGAACTTGTGGGTGCTCCAAGAAGAGATTGAACAACCATCTGTCTGAAATGGCACAAGATTTCCTGCCTGAGCAGGGGGTTGGACTAGAAGACCTCCAAAGTCCATTCCAACTATGTTATTATTCTATTCTATTCTATTCTATTCTATTCTATTCTATTCTATTCTAAAAGATTTGGATATGATCTTCAGCCATCTCTGTGGCCAAATTGATGTGCAATGTTGCAAAAGAAAATAATATGAAATAGACGCCCGGGGAGTGTGCATGGTAATTGAATTTCATTTGAATTCATTCTAAATCTGGCTGTCAGCAAAATTTTGTTTATTCTCCTAGACTCACCCACTGCTTTGGGAATACAGCTCTGGAGTCCCATGCAGGAATACATTGCAAATCCTTGCCATAGAGGGAGACATTCTCAGACCAACATATTCAGGATAAGGAGAGTTTTTTCTGCTTTCAAGAACATTGAAAAGGTCCTCCCAGGTCAAGATTTCACCATTCTCAGAGGCTGCAGGCTCCACTGGTCGGTCTCTCTCTCTCTCTCTCTCTCTCTCTCTCTCTCTCTCTCTCTCTCTCTCTCTCTCTCTCTCTCTCTCTCTCTCTCTCTCCCTCTCCCTCTCCCTCTCCCTCTCCCTCTCCCTCTCCCTCTCCCTCTCCCTCTCCCTCTCCCTCTCCCTCTCCCTCTCCCTCTCCCTCTCCCTCTCCCTCTCCCCCTCTCTCTCTCCTCCCTCCCTCTATCCTCTATCCCTCTCCCCTCTCTCTGTTTGTCTGTGTGTGCGTGTGTATATGTGCGTGTGTATGTACACACACACACAAACTCTATTTCGAAGCCATCGAAATAGAGAAACACCCCTACAACATAAATAAATGTGATGATATCTCCTGCCTACCAGACATCTGGAAACCAGCCCTAGTCAACAAACAAACCCCACCCACCACCCAGGTCATTACAACACAAAAGAACAACGGACACACAGCCAGCAGCTCAGCCACACAGGATGATACAAAACAGCCAACCAATCTACAAACATCAACTCCATCTACCAATCAGGATGCATCTACACAGCCAATCAACCCACTTACAGCAACAAAGCCAGCACTCCACACCCACCCACCAAGATTTATAGAAAGACGACAACTCTGACCATGCCTTACTCGCACAAGCGCAAAGCCAAAAACACCAGCCTGAAGATGGCGAGTGGGACCTCGCCGAAACGTTGCCAAGACAATCTCAATCTTACATAGGAAAAGAGACCATGCCCACATAACAGGTAGTAAAAAAAAATGAATTTCACCACATCCATATCTATCTATCTATCTATCTATCTATCTATCTATCTATCTATCTATCTATCTATCTATCTATCTATCTATCTATCTATCTATCTATCTATCTATGAAATCCAAGAGTTATCTCCTTGTTCACTGGAGTAATAGAAAGTTGGATCAGATAATCTTTCTTTGATTCAGGAGACCTTTCAGCCTAGCCACTTGTACGTTGTCTGTCCATCTAGTTGCTGGGCAATGTCCATGCAGATCTCTCGTTTTCCTTCAGGGTAATTCTGGCTTCAGTATTTTTAAAGAACAAAAAAGGAGGAAGCAACCATTTATGACGGTAACCTCTAAGCCACCCTATAAATCACCTTATAGGGGAGTTGGGCGGCATACAAATTTAATTAATACGTAAAACAAAATATAGTTCCTGCCTCTATTATTCCAACAAATCTATTCCTTCCAGAATGGTTGCAACCCTTTCCTTGGCCTCCGGCCCTCAAGTTTAAGGCAACCTATGGCTTTTATGTTTTGTTATTTATTTGCTCTCGACTGGACAAACACAGCTGCTTTTCAGGAATTTGAGAAATCCCTACTCGGCATCAGAAAGGAGTCCATTTTCCCCCGTTCCTTGCTTGCCTGTAACGGAGGTATATTTACAACCAACAGGACCTGCCAGTCAAGACCTTAGTAACTGAGAGCCAGGAATGGGGGTCTTTTGAAAACCACTCATGCTTTGCGACTGCACCGCTTCCAGCCTCTCAGAGGCATCAGGAGGGGGGCATGTAAACATTGTTCTCCTATTCAGTCTTGTACATAAGGGCATTGAGCCCAACAAGGCTCCGAGTTACTCCCGCGTTCCGTTTTCACCAAGATTAGACACCGATATCCTCTCCTGGAGACATATAATCTGCCTGGCTTGGTTTTGCTCTTAACAATTCACCACTGTGGATTTCGGCCGGGCCTCTGAACAATGTCATCGGTGGAAACCTGCGTTCAGGAGTGGGACTGTGCTGTGGGCCTTTAACCCTCCCCCAGGGAAATCAAGGAACCTTCCCTACCCAGCCCCTCATGAATGGCTGAGTTTTATTTGGCAATTAAACTAAAAGATATAGCTGCTGATAGCTGTGTTTGCATCCGATGCTAACCTCACGTTCCAAGAAGGATTTAGTAAAGAGTTTCATGTGCAGATCATCCACTCTTAAGGGAGTTTTGAGAAGCTACTAAATAGTGTTTGGAAGGAGTGAAATAGAAAAGGCCAAATAAATTTTGATAGAGGTGGTCCTTGGTTTATGGCCAGTCAGTTGAGACTCTAGATCAGGGGTCAGCAACCGTAAACACTCACAGAGCCACAAAGGTCCTATCTGAAAGCCCCCCATTCAATTCTGGAGCCAACCAGATGTCCTGTTCCCCTACCACAGAGTTTCTTCCTAGTCCAGTGTCATTTTTCGTCTACCTGTGCTAACCGAAAGCCCTATAAATTGTGGAGCTGACTGGAAAACCTGCCCCTTGCCATAGAGTCTCCTCTTGGCACACTGTGCTTCCCCCTCCAACTGTATGCTCCTCTCAAAATTGTGGCACCGACCGGTGACAGGGAGCTACAGCAGAGGGATGAAAGAGCCACATGCGGCTCCGGAGCCACAGATTGCTGACCCCTGCTCTAGAGAGTTGAGACTCTGCAAAGAGTGCAGAGAAGAGCAACAAGATGATTAGGGGACTAAAACAAATGAAGAACGGTTGCAGGAACTGGGTATGCCTAGTTTAATGAAAGGAAGGACTAGGGGAGACATGATAGCAGTGTTCCAATATCTCAGGGGTTGCCACAAAGGAGAGGAAGTCAAGCTATTCTCCAAAGCACCTGAAGGTAGAAGAAGAAGCAATGGGTGGAAAACTAACCAAGAACTAAGGAGGAATTTCCTGACAGTGAACAATTAACCAGTGGAATGCCTTGTCTCCAGAGGTTGTGGGTGCTTAATCATTGGAAGTTTTTAAAGAAGAGACTGGACAGCATTCGTCTGAAATGGTACAGGGTCTCCTGCTTGAGCAGAGGGCTGGACTAGAAGATCTCCAAGATCCCTTCCAATTCTGATGTTCTGTGTTCTATGTTATAGTATGTTGAGGACTACCTATATCCACTCCAGAGGATGGCATCTTCAAGCCTGGGGAGATGCTTCCTTTTGAGAGTTAAGAAGCATTTTCTTTTAGTTGCTTTTCTCCTTCCTTACACTCATACTCACACTCACACTTCCAGATGTGTACTTCCCCACCCCCAACCAGTTTCCACTTTTAACATCCTCTCTGACAAGAGACCTCTTCAATTTCCCTTCTCCCTAATTGGCTTTCAGCTTTCCCAGCAATTTCATTTCATTTCATTGAAATCCATGGTGGGTGGGGAATGGAATAAGTGAAAAGGCGAAAATCACCCCATGCCATTGCACATTTTATATAAAAGCGACGTCAGCAGGGAAACTATTTATTGACATGCAACCCTTCCTAGTTGCGGGCAATTTGCACATTACGACTGGGCCCCAAAGCATGCCTTTTTCCTTCCTCCACTCTTTAAAAGTGGTTCCAGCATACTATAAATGCCATTTAACATACAGGCTCCTCTTCAATACTTAATCTCAGTGGGAAACAAACATCTGGTCTTGGCAGCTGGAAAGCAGGGATTGTCCTCATTCCCGTCCAAATTATCCAGAGGAGCAATTGTTATGAAACAGTGGGTTAAATAGTCCTACGCAGAACGAAGCCAGGGAGAACACACACACACACACACACACACACACACAAACACACACAAACGTTCTGACTTTCTCTTGCACAATCAGAAAGAAGGACCTTCAGAAAGAAGATGGTGGACTACAGAGGAGGGTGGTCCTGACTTTGATCACCAATGACAAAGCTGTGGAGTCAGTCAGACTTGGAAAAATATCATAGAGTCATAGGGCTGGAAGGACCTTGGAGGTCTTCTAGCCTAGGGGTCAGCAACCTTAAACACTCAAAGAGCCACAAAGGTCCTAACTGGAAGCCCCCCGTTCAATTCTGGAGCCCATCAGAAGTCTGATTCTCCCACCATAGAGTCTCCTCCTAGCATGGCATCCTTTTTTCTCTACCTGTGCTAACCGAAAGCCCTATCAGTTGTGGAGCTGACCAGAAAACCCACCTCTTGCCGTAGTCTCCCCTCCTGGAGTGCCATCTCCCCACCCCCAAGCAGAAGCTCCTCTCAAAATTGTGGCAGTGACCAGTGACAGGGAGCTGCAGCAGAAGGATGAAAGAGTTTGTCCTTATTTCCATGTTGGATCTCTCTTTGAGGAAGCTTCCATCCACTTGCTTCTTGTCCTGCCCCGTTGATCCCCCACTATAAATTGGTAGTATTTGAGGATGCTATCCCGTCTTCTCTAAGCTTTCTCTTCATTGGGCTGCACATAAGCACTAGTTCCCTTAGCCCTTCATCTTAGGGTTTGACCTCCAGACCCCTCCTCATCGTTGTTGCTCTTTTCTGCACTCATCGAAAGATTACTTTGTTATCAGTCAAAGGAGGGACAGAAGCTAATTTTTCTCCCAGAATTAAAAATGCTCACAATAATGTTGGAACCTAGAATTAATTTCACATGTTTCGCCTTCCCCTAGTATAAAAATTATAAAATTTGCATCATTTATACAGTGACGGCCTGATGTCGTCATAGCTTCCCCCAGACACCCATGTATGGATCCAGATATCCCATTCATATGCACACTTGATTCATTTATCAGTGTAAGCCATCCTTGGCTGAATAAATCATAAAAGACTTGGTTCAGACAACCAGCTAATCTGTAAAAAAAAAAAGACTCATAATAAAGGAAAGAACAAAGTGGCTCACCCATGTTTAAAATTTTCTTCCATCTTTTCATTCTTTTCATCTTTTCTCTTCAGTCCTTTCCATCTGGATGGAATTAGGATATAGTTTGCCTGAGATCGGTCTGATTTTTTCTTTTTTTACAATCAGGATGATGGTCCTTGCATTTGAAAGAGTAACTGTAGGACTTTCTTCCTATGAAAGAAACCTTAGTTAATTAATCTGAAGAATGAAGGAAGGCTTTGTGCTTATATGTTGAAGAAAGAACCTGCAGTTGTTGTTGTTTTTAAATAATGTAAGTTACCTAAAGTCAAATGAATAGGTGGCATACAAATGACTGTAACCATTGATGAATCAGGATAAAGAAGCTGGAAGTAGATAAAATGGCAAAATTGAAATATTACATTGCTACTAGAAGAAATTTGCTTTAGAAACCCTAGGGTGAAGCATGTAAAAACGATGCTTAAACATTGAGTGAGTGAAAGATGGTCATTTCTGCTCCTCATACTTTGTAGTTCATCTTAGAAGCAGAGAGGAATTTAAGATGTTTATGTATATGCACAGTGTTGGGATTCAGCCAGTTCGCAACTGTTCGGGAGAACCGGTTGTTAACTTTCTAAGCAGTTTGGAGAACAGGTTGTCGGAAGAAATCTTATTTTGTTTTTTTTCCACTTTACAAAGCTAATCCTGTAAGGAAGGCAGGAAGGAAACACTTTGATGCTGTTTCTAGCCTAATCTTTATTGCCCTGCTTATAGAAACTGCCTCTCCGGTTAACCCTTATTCCATCAGAACAGCTAAGGCGAAGCGCCCATCGACGGGAGTGATGTTGAGTTGCCCAAACTCACATGGTCACATGACCACCAAGCCATACCTACCCAGCTGGTCATTAGGGCAGAGAACCAGTTGTTAAATTATTTGAATCCCAAGGAGGTTGGACAGAAGACACAATGATGTTCCTCACAGTGTACAACAGCTGACGGGTGATAGTAACCAATGCTGGCAAAAGGCAACATTGCCCAGTACAACTGGAGGAAGTAGGCTAGTTTAGAGGTCTTGGGTGGAGGCCTAGTAGCCTAGTTATCTTCAGTAATTTAATTTGCAATCTGATGTTGACTTTACTCTGATATGACTTCATTGTGTTCTGCTTCAGTACTTGTTTCTGCCCTTGCTCTCTTCAATTTGATGTTCTCCAGATATGTCGGGCTAAATGTCTCATAATTCCCAGATGCCATAACTTGGGCATCTACTTCCATGTTCCATGCCATTTTTCTTCCTTAGCAGTTCATTTGTTAGCTCGTTGAGGTTCAGTGCTGACATAAGTTCAACAATGCTGGTCAAAGAACTTTCTCAAGAATTGCACTTTGATTGGGCAGAAATGTGTCCATGATCGTATTGTTCCTAGCTGAGTTTAAGCCAGGACATTCCAAAACAACCCTGTTTTGGTACAACAATGCAAAAAAAATGCAATTCATTCTATCTTCCTTCCTTCCTTCCTTCCTTCCTTCCTTCCTTCCTTCCTTCCTTCCTTCCTTCCTTCCTTCCTTCCTTCCTTTTAAAAAAATCTTCATAATCTCTTGGAGCATTTAACTTAAATTATTCTAGCAAGAAGTCTTTGTCCATGATTTTATTTTCCTTGCTTCTTTGTCTACTGATATTTGTGTTGGGAAAGTTACTCGGGGTCTAAATAAGATTCCTGAATTGGGCCCAAACTGTATTGGAACAGTAGTATAGTCAGTTGAACCCTGTTACAGGTAGCCCTTGATTTATAACAGTTCATTTAGTGGCCAAAGTTACAACGGCACTTCAAAAAGTGACTTATGACCGTTTTTCGCACATACGACTCTTGCAGCATCCCCACAGGGTCTTATGATCAAAATGATGACACTTAGCAACTGACTCATATTTATGACAGTTGCAGTGTCCCAGGGTCATGGGATCCCCTTTTGCGACCTTCTGACCAGCAAAGTGAGTGGGGAAGCCAGATTCACTTAACAACCATTTTGCTAACTTAACAACTGCACTTAACAACGGTGGCAAGAAAGGTTGCATGATGGGGAAAGCTCCCTTAACAACTGCCTTGCTTAGCAATGAAATTTCGGGGCTCAATTGTGGTGATAAATCAAAGATTACCTGTATTTATTTATGAAAAATGCTGGAAGAACGAACTGTGGGCTGGTGAGATGTTTAGAGAGACCCATGGGTGAATCCAAACTGCTCCAAAAGTTGAAGAATGATTTTAAATTGTTTGGGTTTATATAGCATACTAAGCCATAACGTAGTTTATTTGAATTGTATTTGAACCGTGATATATGAATTTAGCCATTTGGTGCTTTTCACAATCTGGTTTTTGACTTTACAATATGTGAATCTAGACAACTATAGCATATTTAATGTTTCACTTAGCAAATTTTGGCTTACCAGGCTGAGTAATCTCAATGATTGAGTGATTCCAAAAATCCAACAAGGCCCCTTGGCTTCCTATGGGGTCCATACTAGAAAATAATAAACAAAAAGGGATTGGAGGCTTATACAGT
Organism: Thamnophis sirtalis; assembly: GCF_051295495.1. Taxonomy (NCBI): domain Eukaryota; kingdom Metazoa; phylum Chordata; class Lepidosauria; order Squamata; family Natricidae; genus Thamnophis; species Thamnophis sirtalis. The sequence goes on along the minus strand of NW_028261382.1, from coordinate 15,549,908 downwards.
AGATAACTATACACCCTGGTATTAAATTCTAAGAACTTTCCTCCCATCTTTTCTGATCAATATACATTTGACCATGTTTTCTCAGCCTTGAAAGTTTGAGCCAAGGTTTCTTCCTTGTCTACACTGTGGTTCTGTCTGGTCAGAGAGTCAACATTTCCCATCCTTGGCAGTCATGTGGATTTATATAATGATGATTATAATGGAGATTGCATGATTTGTACCCTTGAGTTAGTGGTAAGTACAATTTAGCCATTTTCAGCTATTATCAAAGAATGAAACAACAATGACAAATCAACTAGACACAAAGACAATTTTTTCCCGAACGCCATCACTCTGCTAAACAAATAATTCCCTCATCCCTATCAAATTATTCACTAAGGCTGCATTACTATTACTATTAGTCTTCTCATCATTCCTATCACCCATCTCCTCCCACTTATGACTGCAGGACTGTATCTTTGTTACTTGTATCCTTACGATTTATATTGATTTTCTCCTGATTGCTTAATTGTACCATATGACTATCATTAAGTGTTGTACCTTATGACTCATGACGAATGTATCTTGTCTTTTATGCACACTGGGAGCATCTGCCCCCAAGACAAATTCCTTGTGTGTCCAATCACACTTGGCCAATAAACTATTCTATTCTATTCTATGCTTGCATTTCACATTGTAGGTGTTCATGTCCCTAACCACGAAATGCATTATTTCCAATTTTGACTTTGAAACGTCCCACGTGAAAAAGGCATGTGCCAAATCCAAGAAAGTTTTGAATGCTTTCAGATGGCCCCCATCTGCCCTAGATCTTTCACCAAAGGAAATGATTGGGCGTCATCGGAGAGCTTAAAACATATTTATGTCTCGCTGGGGCATCCCTTCCACAAACTGTGACGACTACGCCTTGAAGGATCTGACCGCTTTTGTTATCGCTTCGTTGTTTAGCCGAGGAGAACTTCTCGATGGAGCAATGCCCCGGCGTCTCTGCTTCCATTTTTCTTGCTTTAAAGAGCTATAAATCTGTCTTCACAAAAAAAAAACCACCAACCATTAAGCTCTCGCAATAAATCCGTCAGTGCCATGACAGCAGACACCTTGCATAACTTCTCATTCTCAAGCTTCTTCCGTGTTGCTGCATTTTTTCTGGATATTCTACCTGTCCGTAAAAACAAAGATTGCAAGTGACCTTTCATCCCATAGCTGTGAAAGCCTCCATAATTCATACAGCATGTTAGCACATTTGCTTTGCGCTGGTCCCTACATTTCCTTCCCCTTCCCTAGTGACAGGAGAGGCTTCCAAACTGCTTTCCAAAAGCACAGGTTTTCAAAATTTGGAACCATGTTATTACATATGTCGACAGCCACAAGACTATTGTATGCACAAAAATGGAAGGACGCTTCGATTCCTGCTGTGGATGAATGCTTGCAAGAAGTTGATGGAGTTGATGGCCGAAATGGCAAAATGGACCCCTTTGATAAAAGAAAAGAACATAAGAACACATCGGCATGGGGCCAGGTGCCAAAGGCCAGGGCCACACATGAAGTTCCCGTTAAAATATTTAAGATTTAACAGATTAACAGAGTTAGAAGGAACCTTATAGGTCATCTAGTCCAACCCACACCCCCACTCAAGCAGGAGACCCTACACCATTTCTGATAAATGGCAGTCCAATCTCTTCTTGAAAGTCTCAAGTGAGAAAGCTCCCACAACTTCCGAAGGCAACTTCTGTTCCATCAGTTGATTGTTCTCACTGCCAGAAAGTTTCTCTTTATTTTCAGGTTGAATCTCTCCTTGTTCAGTTTCCATCCATTATTCCTTCTCGCGCCTTCAGGTGCCTTGGAAAATAGCTTGACCCCCTTCCTCTCTGGGGGAGCCCCTCAAATATTGGAAGACTGCTATCATCCCCTGGTCCTTCTCTTCACTAAACTAGCCATGGCTAGTTCCTACAACCGTTCTTCATGCGTTTTAGTCACCAGTCCCCTAATCATCCTGGTTGCTCTTCTCTGCTCTCTTTCTAGAGTCTCAACATTCTTTTTTTTTGTAATGTGGTGACCAAAACTGGATGCACTACTACAAGTGTGGTCTTACTATGGCTTTATAGAGTGGTATTAGTACCTCACTTGATCTTGATTGTATCACTCTGTTAATGCAATTTAGGATTGCATTGGCTTTTTTGGCTGCCACTGCACACTGTTGGCTCATACCATGTTTCCCCGAAAATAAGACAGGATCTTATTTTCTTTTGACCCCCGAAATAAGTGCTGGCCTTATTTTCGGGGAGGTGTTATTATTTTTGAGTTGCAGAAGGCAGCGAGCATGGTCACCTCATCGTTGCTGCTGTGTTGCAACATTTTCAGGGAGGGCTTATTTTTGGGGCAGGGCTTATTTTAGCGCATGCACTCAAAAGCCCGATTGGGCTTATTATCTTATTTTCAGGGAAACAGGGTATTTTTGTTACTTTTGTTTCCACGTGGAGATTGCTTCTGAACTTCCTGCTTGATGTAGAGAAGAAATGAAACTCTGTCTTTGGGTTTTAACTGAGTAGACTGGTAGATCTTTATATAAATGGCTTGTTCATATTATTATGAAAAAGCAAAAAGTTGTGATTTGATGCGAATGCCTTATTTTCTTGTAACAGAAAGAGTCAGAAGTCAATTTTTCTTTTTCTTTTTTTCCCTTCCTTTTCCTCATGTCTCCTTTTTCTCCCCACTGCCTTCCTATTTACTTCATGCTTTGTATTTAACATTATTTTTTATAACTCAATAAAAATGTTAATGCAAAAAAAAAAAGCACTGCCCTTTTTTTGTTTTTGGTCTGGATTTGAGTTTTTGGGCATTTGACAATCAACATATAGGGATGTTATTTAGCTAGTTGGGTCTGGTTTGTGTGAACCAGTTGTGATTTTTTGTTTTTGGCTTTTCCTGAGAGGGGCTGTGATGGGCTGTGCACAAAAACCTGCCTATTCTCTCTGGACAGTCCAAATTCTGTGCTTGGAGTAATCATATTGTTATTGGATTTCAGAAGAGATTTCATTTCCTTTAAAGCAAGTGGGGAATATATGTAGGTAAATGAAGACTCAACCATCCAGACCAGTGGTGGGATTCAAATTTTTTTACTACTGGTTCTGTGGGTGTGGCTTGGTGGGCATGGCAGAGGAAGGATGCTGCAAAATCTCCATTCCCTCCCCACTCCAGGGGAAGGATGCTGCAAACTCTCCATTCCCTCCCCACTCCAGAGGAAGGATTCTGTAAAATCTCCATTCCCACCCCACTCCAGAGGAAGGATACTGTAAATTTCCCTCCCCACTCTAGGCGGAGGTTACAACAAAATCCCCATTTCCTCCCGATCATCTGGGACTCGGGATGCAGAGAAAAGATGGGGGCAGGGCCAGCCAGAGGTGGTATTTGCTTCTCTCCCTCTTCTTTCTCCCATCGTTGTCTCTAAAATAACTTGCAGGTTGTCAGGAAAGTATCACTTGGTAAGTCTCAAGTGCTCAATACTAGTAACTGTGAGAGGGACCTTGGAGTCCTAGTGGACAACCATTTAAATATGAGCCAGCAGTGTGCAGCAGCTGCCAAAAAAAGACAACACAGTTCTAGGCTGCATAAACAGAGCGATAGAATCAAGATCACGTGAAGTGTTAATACCTCTTTATAATGCCTTGGTAAGGCCACACTTGGAATTCTGCATCCACTTTTGATCATCACGATGTAGAAAAGATGTGGAGACTCTAGAAAGAGTGCAGAGAAGAGCAACAAAGATGATTAGGGGACTGGAGGCTAAAACATGAAGTTGCAGGAACTGGGTATGTTTAGTTTAATGAAAAGAAGGACTAGGGGAGACATGATAGCAGTGTTCCAATATCTCAGGGGCTGCCCCAAAGAAGGAGGAGTCAAGCTATTCTCCAAAGCACCTGAGGGCAAGACAAGAAGTAATGGGTGGAAACTAATCAAGGAGAGAAGCAACCTAGAACTAAGGAGAAATTTTCTGACAGTTAGAACAATTTATCAGTGGAACAGCTTGCCTCCAGAAGTTGTGAATATTTCAACACTGGACATTTTTAAGAAGATGTTGGATAACCATTTGTCTGAAATGATATAGGCAGGAAACCTAGGCAGGAGGTTGGACTAGAAGACCTCCAAGGTCCCTTCCAACTCTGTTATTCTATTCTATTCTATTCTATTCTATTCTATTCTATTCTAAGTCACGGTGTTGGTTTTGCTTGATGTCTGTTCATAGTCACATATCATGTGAACCCATCATATATTTTTCTATAGTTTACTAAACCAATGGCAACAGATTGGCTTCATGTAAGATCAAGACCCCAGAAACATATGATGGTTTCTTAGGAGAACCAGTCAAAGAAGACTCTCTATTTCAGAGGAACTCTGTCTGAAGAATAAAAAATTACCTGAGCTGTAATATGTCTTATTTTGCTTGTATAAATACAGAATAATAATCTCATATTAACACAAATTAGAAGGAATGAATTGTAATTCAGTTCTTAGAATAGAATAGAATAGAATAGAATAGAATAGAATAGAATAGAATAGAATTCTTTATTGGCCAAGTGTGATTGGACACACAGGAATTTGGCTTTGGTGCATATGCTTTCAGTGTACATAAAAGAAAAAAAAGACATTCATCAAGAATCATAAGGTACAATATTTAATGATAGTCATAGGGTACAAATAAGCAATGAAATCATATTAGGAAACAATCAAAATAAATCGTAAGGATGCAAACAACTAAGTTACAGTCATACGGTCATAAGTGGGAGGAGATGAGTGATAGGAACGACGAGAAGACTAATAGTAATAGTAATGCAAACTTAGTAAGTGGTTTGACAGTGTTGAGAGAATTATTTGTTTTGCAGAGTGATGACGTTCGGGGGGAAAACTGTTCTTGTGTCTAGTTGTCTTGGTGTGCAGTGCTCTATAGCGTTATAAGGGTAGGAGTTGAAACAATTTATGTCCAGAATGTGAGGAATCAGTAGATATTTTCATAGCCTTCTTTTTGACTCATGCAGAATATAGGTCCTCAATGGAAGGCAGGTTGGTAGCAATTGCTTTTTCTGCAGATCTAATTATCCGTTGAAGTCTGTGTCTGTCTTGTTGGGTTGCAGAGCCAAACCAGACAGTTATGGAGGTGCAGATGACAGGCTCAATGAATCCTTTGTACAACAGAATCAGCAGCTCCTTGGGCAGTTTGAGCTTTCTGAGTTGAGTCTCAGTCTGAGTTCTTCAGGCATGGATTAGCTTGGAGAAAATAGCATTTACGTTTCAAAAAGGAATGTTGCTTAGTTCAAGATTTATAGGTAGTGGATTGGAATTTGACATAGATGCTAATTTTGTCTTAAATCAGTTAATATCTTATCTCTGAAAAGTCAAGCAAAAGTAGAAAAATAGATGACCATCACAATTCAAGTGGTGTAAGTGTTCTGAAGATTGCCAACTACATAAACTGTGTGAAGTTACTGCTCTCCAACACCTTAGTTTTATCTGACACAAAATTGGGTGATGAAGAATAATATGAAAAGCATTTGTCTTAATATGTGTTGAAATGTTGAACAATGGCTTTTATTTGGAGTTTGGTCATTTATCATGTTTATTGAGCGGTCTGCATTCCATACATGAATTATTTGTAAAAAATAATAATAAAGGTGGGATACAAATAAAGAATGGAATGGAATAGAACAGGAATAGGAATAGGAATAGGAATAGGAATAGGAATAGGAATAGGAATAGGAATAGGAATAGGAATAGGAATAGGAATAGGAATAGGAATAGGAATAGAACTCAATTCGTTATTGGCCAAGTGTAATTGGACACACAAGGAATTTGTCTTCGGTGAAGAAGCTCTCACTGTACATACAAACATACAAGCAACAGTGATAAGTCATAGATAATAAATCATAAGATACAAACAACAATTGATACATTATAATATACCAATAGGAGAAAGTAGTAGGAAAGAGGAGAGATGAGAATGATGAGAAGATGATAAAGATGACAAGATGACAAGATTAACAGTAATATAGCTTCCTACTACTACTACTACAAGAAAGAGAGGGAGAGGGAGGGAGAGGGAGAGGGAGAGGAAGAGTGAAAGAAAGACCCAAATGGGAGTGGTGTCTTGGCCAAGCCAATGAGTTGTCCATTTCTCCATTAGCCCCAGAGTAATAGACAGGTAACATAAAATGGGACGCAGTGGCTAAGTGGCTAAGATTCTGAGCTTGTCAATCAAAAAGGTCGGCCGTTCGGCTGTTTGAATCCCTAGTGTCGCATAATGGAGTGAGCTCCCGTCCCAGCTTGTCCCAGCTTCTGCCAACCAAGCAGTTCGAAAGCATGTAAAAATGCAAGTAGAAAAATAGGAACCACCTTTGGTGGGAAGGGAACAGCATTCCATGTGCACCACCCCCTATAGTCGGGAACGACTAGCACATATGTGTGAGGGGACTCTTTACCTTTAATAGAAGGGTAACTCATGGTGAAAGCTGAAATAAATGTCAGGACAATGTTTATGGAGGTTCTCAATCTTCCAGGTCATGGTTGGTTCAAAGGTGCTTTAACAAAAGGTAACTAGACTTTACTAATCTAGTTGTTTTCCTTGAAAACATTTTGCTTCCCCTCCAAGAAGCTTCTTCAGTTCTGTCAGGGCAATGCAGCACCATCATTCCCCATTTCAACTGCAGCCCTTGGATTAATGCAACTGTAATCAAACCAGAAACCCGCCATCCTGGGCCCAACATTTGGGAAGCCAGGCTCTGCCTGTCACAAGCCAGGACAAAGGGTGAGTGATGGAGGAGTAACACCTCCTTAAAAAACCTTGGTCCAGCTGGCCTGGCTGGTAGCCTCTCGTAAGGGCCTCTTTCCAGGGTTACAGGAGAAGACGGTCAACGGTTTTGAAGGCAGAAGAGGGCTCTAGGCCCCAACAGCAGATCAAGCAGCAGAACCATCTTCTAGGGGAAGGGAAACTCTGATTATAAACCTCCACTGCCTTGTGGCTAAATCCACTACTGGAAAAGGCTTCGGGAGTCAACCTCCAGGCAAAATCCGGAGCCGGAGTCCCGGAAGCAGTTCGTGACTGTGTACAACCACGTTCTGGTAACTCCTGCGACGCAGCTGGAACCAATCGTATCAGCTCTGCCATTCCATTGGACTATTTCAGCGATGTGGAGAGGGCGGATCTGCTGCTTAGGTAACAGTCTATTCTCCATATTAATCTACCCAGGCCTCATGTTGGAGAGTCTACTCCAGCTTTGACCTCTTTCCAGAGCACGATACCATGATCTTTTGAGACTGAAGGATGCCAATGCCAATCAAACCAGATTGTCTGTTTCCTGTCGCTTTTGCTTCTCCATGTCAACTGGAATTTCTGAGAAGGGAAGGAAAGGAAAGAGAACTATTGAAAGGATGAGTATTCTCCTTCAGTAACAACTCTCTATTTTTGCTTGGGACCTTAAATGATAGGGCACCTCCAATCAATTATGTTGGGAGGAGGACAAGGCACTCTTATCTAGGCACACACTCAAACACATACACACACGTACACACAGCCTCTCACAGACAGCTACCCAGAAAAATGAGATGAAGGCAATATTGAACATATTAAAAACTAGTAGACCACAAAAGGCTTTCATCTTATTTTAATTGAAGCTAGAGGCCCAGATCTAAAGAAATTGCCTAGGATACCTGTGCCAGACCACTGTGTCTTGAGACTTCATGGGAGACGTGAAGAAATCATATTTCACAGGCACAAAGCCCAGATTATGTTGAGTCTGCATCAAGAAATGAAGTTTAAATTTCTTAAAAGTTTTTTTTAATAGTTCCGAGTTTTTTGTTTTTCACCTGGGTAGAAAGCTGCCTACTTTTTTGCATTTTCTTCACAGTGTATGATTCTAGTCCTAATTTAGTATTCCATCTGTAATTTTTTTAAAAATCTAGATAGATAGATGATAGATAGATAGATAGATAGATAGATAGATAGATAGATAGATAGATAGATAGATAGATAGATATAAAAGATAGATAGATATAGATATAAATAGAGAAAGATAGAGTGATAGAGAGAGACAGAGAAAGATAGAGAGAAAGATGGATAGATAATAGACAGAGAAAGATAGAGATAAATAGACAGACAGAGATAGACAAAGAGATAAAGAGATAGATGGATGGATGGATGGATGGATGGATGGATGGATGGATGATAGATAGATAGAAAGAAAAATAGATAGACAGAAAGATAGATAGATAGATAGATATAGATATAGTGCATTCAGAAAGTATTCAGACCCCTCCACATTTGTCAATTTTGTTATGCTTCTGCCTGATTCTCCAGTTGCTCAAAATCATTTTTCCTCATTAATCTGAAATCAGTACCCCATAACGACAAAGTGAAAACAGAATTTTTTAAATGTCTGTAGATAGATAGCTAGTTAGATAGATAGGCAAATAAATAAATAGAGATAGATAGATGATAGATAGATAGATAGATGATAGATAGATAGATGATAGATAGGTAGGTAGGTAGGTAGGTAGGTAGGTAGGTAGGCAGGCAGGCAGACAGACAGACAAATAAATAAAGATAGAAAGATGATAGATAGATAAATAAATTGATAGAGATAGATAGATAGATAGATAGATAGATAGATAGATAAGATAAGATAAGATAAGATAGATAAACAGACAGACAGACAAATAAATAAAGATAGATGATAGATAGATAAGTAAATTGATAGAGATAGATAGATAGATCATAGATAGATAGATAGATAGACAGACAGACAGACAAATAAATAAATAAATAGAGATAGATGATAGATAGATAAATAAATTGATATAGATAGATCATAGATAGATAGATGATAGATGATAGATAGATAGATAGATAGATAGATAGATAGACAGACAGACAAATAAATAAATAGAGAAAGATAAATGATAGATAGATAAATAAATTGATAGATAGATCATAGATAGATAGATAGATAGATAGATAGATAGATAGATAGATAGATAGATAGATAGATAGACAGACAGACAGACAGACAAATAAATAAATAGAGATAGATAGATCATAGATAGATAAATAAATTGATAGAGATAGATAGATCATAGATAGATAGATAGATAGATAGATAGATAGATAGATAGATGATAGATAGATAGACAAATAAATAAATAGAGAAAGATAGATGATAGATAGATAAATAAATAGATAAATAGATCATAGATAGATAGATAGATAGATAGATAGATAGATAGATAGATAGATAGATAGATAGATAGATAGATAGATAGATAGATAGATAGATAGATAGATGATAGAGTATGAGAGAGGTAGAGATGAGACAGAGACAGGCATCTAGGACAGGCAAACAGCCAGATAGGTAAACACATGCACTTCATATGCTAAAGAACTTTAATATCATTTTGCTAACAGCCAACAGCAGCAGAACATACTAAAGCGATACAAAGATAACAAAATAGAAATAATAGTCAGGTTTAATATTAATTAAAATGTGGGAAGGGGAAAAACCTCTGATAGTTACAAATCAAAACAATCCCTCGTTACTCTTGTGACTTTTCAAATGTAATATCCCTGTTGGGGAGATGCTGAGCGACTGATTTTAAGTCTTGTGCTGATCCGACTGTCACTGTACCATCTCTATCTCCCCACAGGAAATAAACATTAGAAATAGATTTGAAGACTTGCTCCCTAAGATTAGCAATCTGGTATGAATGAAGGAACTTGAGATATGAAATTTGGCCCTTGTCCAGAACAAAGAATTTCTGCTTCTTCTAAAACTCCCCCAAGGATTTGGGGGAGAGCGAGAGTGAGAAAGGAAGAAAGAGTAAGATCCATCAAGCTCCAATACTCCCCATAAATGATCTCATTTTATAAATAATGGGAGGGGAAAAAACAATACATTCAATAGGAATGAGATTAGAGCAGAGGAAGGGAGGAGATGAATGACCAGTCTCAGGAATGTCTGGGCGTTATTCAAAAGAAGATAAGTTTGATCCTAAGAGGGTTTTCTCCAGAACAGTAAAGGATGAACTAAAATAAGAAAGGCGAGAAAGAGACATTCTGCTGAAATGGCTACATTATCTCTTGGCAGAAGAATCAACTCTATTGAGTGAGATAGCAATAGCAATAGCAGTTAGACTTATATACCGCTTCATAGGGCTTTCAGCCCTCTCTAAGCGGTTTACAGAGTCAGCATATTGCCCCCAACAATCCGGGTCCTCATTTTACCCACCTCGGAAGGATGGAAGGCTGAGTCAACCCTGAGCCAGTGAGATTTGAACAGCCGAACTGCAGAACTGCAATCAGCTGAAGTAGCCTGCAGTGCTGCATTTAACCACTGCACCACCTCGGCTCTGTAAGATCAGCACATTAAGGCCAGTGGTGGGATTCAAAAAAAATTTACTACCAGTTCCGTGGGCGCATCTTTGTGGGCGTGGCAAGGGAAGGATACTGCAAAATCCCCATTCCCTCCCCACCTCACTAACCTGCTTTCCAGCTCCGTCCTCCTGTTCGGGGCAACAAAAGAAGATAGACTGAGAGGCAGCGGGGGCGTGGCCAGCCTATTTGCCGGTTCTCCAAACTACTCAAAATTTCTGCTACCGGTTCTCCAGAACCTGTCAGGACTGGCTGAATACCACCTCTGATTAAGGCTATTGGGGTTCTAGTTCTGATACAGGGATGATGTGCTTTGGTGCGTGCACCAGTGGTGGGTTCCTACAGGTTCGGACTGGTTCAGCCGAACCAGTAGTGGTATGGCAGCCCGGGTTGCTGGAATCAGCAGTGAAACAGGCCTGTCATACCCCTGAACTGGTTCCCTTTCTCTTCTGCCATCACTGGCATGTTTCTGTGTATGCGCAGAATAGTTTTCAGTCAATTGTGCATGTGCAGCAATGCCAGGTGGATGCACACATGAGCGAAGCGAACAGAGAGCATGCAAAATGCCCTCTCAGAAAACTGGTAGTATAGCAATAGCAATAGCAATAGCAATAGCAGTTAGATTTATATACCACTTCATAGGGCTTTCAGCCCTCTCTAAGCGGTTTACAGAGTCAGCATATTGCCCCCAACAACAATCCGGGTCCTCATTTCACCCACCTCGGAAGGATGGAAGGCTGAGTCAACCCTGAGCCAGTGAGATTTGAACCGCCGAACTGCAGATAACAGTCAGCTGAAGTGGCCTGCAGTACTGCACCCTAACTATTGCGCCACCTTGGTTCTTAGTAAAACGGTTAGGAACCCACCACTGGTGTGGGATCCACCACTGATTCCTGGAATCAAGTTTTGTTAACATCAAGACATAAAGCTGGTGTGTGTGTCGACCTGTAGGGCTTGATTCTACAGACAGGACACCACACGAGGCTTTGTTACTGCACTTCTTCCAAAAGCACAGAAGGCTGGAAGCCAGGAAGAAAGATGCCTTCCAGGTGTGTCGGGACCACTGTCTCAGATGTGTTGGGAGCACAGCTCCAAGAACTTGGCTGGGAAGAAGGGAGACAGGTTAGGCCTCTGACTCTTCAAATGAGCTCTTAGGAAGGAAGCTCTCTGATTATGTAGCACAACAATAAAATGTATATTTATTACAGCCAGGTGTACAACACTGAATTATGTCTTTGTTGGTTGTGCTCCTACAGTGCACTTCAGCATGTCAATTAAAGATATCCCTCCCTCTCCTTCTCCCTCTCCTCCAGTTCCCTCCTTCCTTCTTTCCTTCCTTCCTTTCTTTCCCTCCCTCCTTCCTCATCTTTTTCCCTCTCCTCCTCCTATTTTCTTCCTTCCTCTCCTCCTCCCTCTCCCCTCCTATTTATTTCCTTCCTTCCTTCCTTCCTTCCCTCCCTCCTTCCTTCCTTCCTTCCTTCCTTCCTTCCTTCCTTCCTTCCTTCCTTTCTCCCATTGCACTTTTGTGATTCTGGGTGGCTGACACTATTTTTTAAAAAAACACAACAAAACCAAAAGCAAATAAGCCAATAAAACACAAGCAGTGGGAATATGCAATTCGTACCCCTCAATCAGCTCAGCTACTTAGCGGGCTCTACATCACACCTGGATCTGATATTTCCCTCCCCCCCCCCAGCAGAGTCTCTTCCCTTCTCCCTCTGGAAACTAAAGGGAAGAGGAAATGGATAATTGGCAGGCCAGATGTCTCCTAGAGCTTTGGTGGCACAGTGGTTAGAGTGCAGGACTGCAGGCTATTTCTCCTGCCTGCTGGCTGCCTGCAATTTGGCAGTTTGACTCTCACCAGGCTCAAGGTTGACTCAGCCTTCCGTCCTTCCAAGGTCGGTAAGGTGAGAAGCCAGATTGTTGGGGGCAAGAGGCTGACTTTGTAAACCACTTAGAGAGGGCTGTAAAGCACAATGAAGTAGTGTATAAGTCTAAGTGCGATTGCTATTGCTTGATCCCAGTTCCAGATCAACTGAAAAGGGTGGACTATGAGAACCATCACTAATGAAGAGATATTACAAAAATCAGATTTACAACACCTGTTGAAAACTGTGCATGAATGTTGAATGTGGCTTGTTGACATGTCTTACATTTGAAAGACTAGTCTCCCAAAATTACACTACGTCGAATACCTCCTGAAGGAAAGAGACAACACAGCAGTTTCAGAAATCCTGGTGCCAAACACTTATGGAAGATCTCCAGATTATTAAGATCTCCTTTGGGACAATGTTGAAGATGCTGTGAATGATTGAAACTGCTAGAAAACACTTGCTGCCCGAAGTGGTCTACACAGGACCTCATCATGTCGATGATGAGGAAGAGGTCCGGTTATAAAATTGCTCCATTGCATCCCACCTACTGTCTGGAGTTAAGGTGTGGTTGGACAGCTCCCATACTATTTTGGCAACTTTGCCACAAATCCATTTGTTGTCTTGCTGGACAGCTCCCTGGAGAAGATCCCATCCCTCTGCATTAGTATCTATGGAGATTCTCAGTCCTCCAGATCATGGTTGTCCCAAAGGTGCTATTTCAAGAGGCAACTGGACTTTCTGTTTTTTCTTTTAAGAGAAATTTGAGACCCAAATTTCTGTTGCTGAGCGAGACAGTTGTTAAGTGAGTTTTGCCCCAATTCAGGACCTTACTTGCCTTAGTTGTTAAGTGAATCACTGCAGTTGTTAAATTAGTGACATGGTTGTTAAGTGAATCTGGCTTCCTTATTGACTTTTCTTGCTGCCTGATGTGACCCTGGGACACTGAACCATGATAAATATATGCCAGTTGCCGAGCACCTGAATTTTGATCAGATGATTATGGGGATGCTACAATAGTCATAAGTGTGAAAAATGGTCATCTCACTTCTTTCAGTGCTGTTGCAACTTTGAACGGTCACTAAGTGAACTGTTGTAAGTCCAGGACTACCTGTACTTTTTCAATATTTCACTACCATTAACCAAATTATTTGTCAGGGTTCCAAGTATTAGATCCATATCAAGCAAAACTCCAAGGCAAGTAGATTCCTCAAATAATAGCAGTGGTGGGTTTCAAAAATCATTCGAACCTTCTCTGTGTGTGTGGCCTCCTTTGTGGGAGTGGCTTGCTGCCCATGTGACTGCATGGGAGTGGCTTGCCCACCCATGTGACCGGATATGAAGATGCCGGCGACACTTGTCAGAACCACCTTACACACAGCACTGGCATGCATAAGAATATGATGTAAACTTGTTTTTTAAAAGGCATCTTTGGTTTGCGTTAAAACAACTTCAACACATGCAATGTTCTGATTGCACCACAAACACAGGAGTCATCCTTACCTTTTACAGAGGCACTGAGTTTTATAAATATGAGCATGATAGTGTAGAATAATCATATCCAAGGATCAGTGGTGAGTTTCAAAAAAATTTGGAACCTCTTCTGTAGGTGTGGCCTGCTTTCCGGGTCCAAAGATGGAACCTCTTCTAACCGGTTCGGTAGATTTGACAAACCGGTTCTACCGAATAGGTGCGAACTGGTAGGAACCCACCTCTGAATAATAGCTTTATTGGCACATATCATATTGGCACATATCTGGTGAAAACCGACTCTGAAAAGTCCCACAGTTTTTCACCTAATTAAAAGTTTTTCTCTCAACCTCAAACAATCAGTCACATGGTCCAATCAAGGCGCTTTCTGATGGTCTGGTGACACCACTCCTCCTTCCTCTGGCCAGGTGGGAAAACGTCCTTGGTTCCCAAGAGAAAGTATTTTATTTTGGCTGCACAATCCCAGCTATCTCTAATCCCCCCTCCCTATCCTTCAGCTCCAGTGTGGCAGCACTGAGATTCCAAAATGGCTTCAGCCAGACCAGCTTCAGGGCTGACATTATTAATCTAACTAATTCAAGTTTTAAAGAGGAAAAGAAAAGGGGGGATAGAGAACTTCTGGCAGAAAAAGTCCACTAGGTCTCAACCTTTCCTTCACCATGGACAAAATACCTTTTGTGGCTGCGGACTGTCAAGCTTCAAAATGCACTTTTGCTATTGCAACCATCATCGCTTCTCAGCTTGCCAAAGAACCTGGGGTGGGGGAGAGAAGGGGGAGATGGAATATAGGCTCCAGACATCAAGAAGACAGCCGTGAGAACCAAGGACACCAGCAGGTGTTTGCCAGAACCAAAGACTTCCTCATAACAATATAATGTGACTCAATTGGACAATGTGTTCTTGTCTAATAGGGAGAGGGAAAATCTATACTTTAATTAAGTGGGTTTGCGTGGGAATTAGTTAGATCTGGTTTTGCACTCATCTGTGCCGAAATGATGGACTCAATAAAGTTTTGCATTAAGAGATTGGATCGCCTTAGCCGTGCTTGATTTGGTTGGGTTCGTCAGTCGGAACGATGACACGAACCCCCAAGACTTATCTCAAGATTGAAATCATAACATTTCTCCAACCCTTCACGGACCCTCTGTGATGACATCATGCCCCCCCCCGGGGTCAGCGGACTACTGGTTGCAAACAACTGGCCTAGCCTATTTCTTGCTATGTTTGTCATTGACTTCCAAATGATTACTCAAAAGTGTCTTTTCCTTCTTACAATCGTGACAATATCACGGCCACGCAAATCTCTTCCATCTCAGACTTTCAAATGCAGCCAGGCCTCTATCACCTAACCTGAAACAGATGGACTTTTTCTTGCTAGTCTTATTCTGCCGTTAGGAGGGTGTTTTTTTTTTTTTTTTTTTTTTTTTTGCTGCCCTAATCAGATTTGGTGAGGTATGCCCTGGAATAATTTGCACATGTATGCTTGTGGTATGTGAGACAAGAAAAGGCCGAGTACATCCATGGCAGCGATACAACCATCAATCCCTTGGGTCAACGTTGGAGTACATCCAAAATATAATGGAGTGATGGATGTAATGATTCCCTGTAGGATTGCATCATTGCCTTCAAACTGAGTCATGGCATGGAAAGTTAGGAAAACAAGTCAGAATTCATTACAGTGTGTATTATCAAAGCTGCTGCAGCCTCCACACACTCCTCATATTCATATTTTGCAGGGAGCCTAGGTGTAGATCAAGCCAGTCACAAATCTTAAGCACATCTGGATAACCCTAAGAAGAGCATAAGTGTTTTCTATAGAGTAACACACATAGATACTGTCAATTGCTGCTTCACTTAATAACCAAGAAACCACTCAACTCCATTTTGCAGAATTAAGAGTACTTTTACTGATTATAAGTAAATAGAAGTTAAGCAAAGCTGGATCTGAGCAAAAGCGCGCGAAAGCATTAGATATCAATACATGACCCATTCCCCTCCCCTTGGTAACCCCAGTCCATAGTCCAATCGTATATCTCCACAGCTGTCAGGTGGGAGACATCTTCAAAAATCATCATCAGGTTGGTATGCCGGGCAGTTGGCCTTGGTGGGAAACTCCCCTCCTTCCACATGGGCAAACGAATGGTGAGAACAACTCCCAAGTAACAGTCCTCATGTACAGAATATTTCCCTCACCCAAATACCATGCCCTCTCTCCCCGTTTCAATGGCAGCCGAAAAGCAAGCAGCAAAACAGAGGCTGAACAGATACGTCCCAAAAACCAACATTAATTTCAAAGAAGTACCAGTATGTCTAGTCTGTGAAAAGAAGGACTAGGGATGACATGATAACAGTGTTCCAATATTTGAGGGGCTGCCCCAAAGATGAAAAGGGTTGCCTTATTTTCCAAAGCACCCAAAGGCAGGACAAGAAGCAACGGGTGGAAGCTAACCTAGGAGAGAAGAACTAAGGAGAAATGTCCTAACATGAGAACAATTAACTAGTGGAAGGACTTGCCTTCAGAAGTTGGGGGTGCCCCATTACTGGAGACTTTCAAGAAGAGACCGGATAGTCATTTGTCTGAAATGGTCTAGGGCCATGATGGCAAACCTATGGCATTCATGCCACAGGTGGCACATGAACCATCACCCCAGCTCAGTTCTGTATGTGCGTCTACCTCCCACTGGCCAGCTAATTTTTGGGTCTCTGCAGCGCATGCACATGTGGGAGACATGCGTGCATGTATGTAGGTATGTGGGGGGGGAGGTCATGCGTGCATGCATTGGGGCAGGGCATACACGGGGGGGTCTCACACATGCATGGGGGGATGGGGCGCACATGCTGAAGGCACGCATTGCATTATGGGTATCAGTGGTGAGTTTCAAAAATTGTTCGAACCTACTCTGGGTGTGGCCTCCTTTGTGAGAGGGGCTTGCTGCCCATGTGACCAGATGGGAGTGGCTTGCCACCCATGTTACCGGATATGAAGATGCCGACGACACTTGTCAGAACCACCTTAAATTACCTCACACACAGCACTGGCATGCATAAGAATATGATGTAAACTTGTTTTTTAAAAGGCATCTTTGGTTTGCATTAAAACAACTTCAACACACGCAATGTTCTGATTGCACCACAAACGCAGTAGTCATCCTCACCTTTCACAGAGGCACTGAGTTTTATAAATATGAGCATGATAGTGGAGAATAATCATATCCAAGGACCAGTGGTGGGTTTCAAAATTTTTTGGAACCTCTTCTGTAGGTGTGGCCTGCTTTCCGGGTCCTCTTCTAACCGGTTTGGTAGATTTGACGAAGCGGTTCTACCGAATAGGTGCAAACTGGTACGAACTCACCTCTGATGGGTATGCATGGACGCTTTCAGCATGCAGCGCCCTAAAGGTTAGCCATCACTGGTATAGGGCCCCCTGCTTGAGTAGGGGGTTGAACTAAAAGATCTCCAAGTTCTTTTAGAAGGAAGATCTTCCTTCCAACTGTGTTATTCACGTTTCATGTTCTTATCTGACATTTCCAAAATGGTTTGCCCATTTTCAATGAACTCTGGGCCATTCGAGAATTGTGTATTTATTTTTATTTTATTTTTTGTAGACAAAAAACATTTTCAGGAGAGTCATTTCTAGAGACGAAATGGAACTTGGCACGCCTCAGAATTTGGATTTGGTACTGTGAACTGCAGGTATTTTGAATTGTGCTCCTTTTTACACAAAACCCCTCGTTGATAGATCTTTCAGGCATGAGCCTTCCTTCCCACAAATGCAGATTGTTTTAAACCCTTTTTTTCCTCATGGTCCCTGTGTGGCGCTGAAAAAAAGAAAAGAAAAACTCAACGAGCTGTGAACAGAAGAGGAGAAAATTTTAGCTGCTTTTTCATTGCTTAAAATTGCCCTGTTTTGCAATGTTGCAAAAATTAAAAGATTCAAAAAATAAATAAAGAAAGAAATCTGTGTTCCCATATATTTCTTTTTCTCCCAGCTACCTGGGAGACAGCCTTTTGGCAGGGGTCCTCAAACTTTTTAAACAAGGGGACGTTTTATGGTCCCTCAGACTGTTGGGGGGGGGGGCTGCACCAGAGGTGGGTTCCTCCCAGTTTGCCTCTATTCGGTAGGACCGGTTCGTCAAATCTACCAAACCGGTTAGAAGAGGTTCCACCTGTTGACCCAGAAAGCAGGCCACACCTACAGAAGAGGTTCCAAGATTTTTTGAAACCTACCACAGGTCCTTGGATATGATTATTCTACACTATCAAGCTCATATTTATAAAACTCAGGGCCTCTGTGAAAGGTAAGGATGACTATTGCATTTGTGATGCAATCAGAACATTGCGTGTGTTGAAGTTGTTTTAACGCAAACCAAAGATGCCTTTTAAAAAACAAGTTTACATCATATTCTTATGCATGCCAGTGCTGTGTGTGAGGTAATTTAAGGTAGTTCTGACAAGTGTCGTTGGCATCTTCATATCCGGTCACATGGGCGGCAAGCCACTCCCATCCGGTCACATGGGCGGCAAGCCATTCCCACAAAGGAGGCCACGCCCACAGAGTAGTTTGAACAATTTTTGAAACCCACCACTTTGCTGGACAGACTGGATGGGTGTGACTAGGTGGCCACATGACTGGGTGGGTGTGGCTAGGAGGTCATGTGACTTGATGGGCGTGACCAATATAGCAATCCATTTTGCTGTTGTTTTTGCTGTCCTTCCCCCTCCGCTACTCACCCACCAGCCCTGGGGCATATAGTTGTGAAAAATATCACAAAAGGCTATTTTTAAAGACTTTTAAAGCACTACTTTATAAGCCAGCAGCAGCCCCTTCCCTACTCACCCACTCGGCCCTGGATCACTCCTCAGTCAGCTGGTCCTCCCCAGCACCCTTCAGCTTTACCTTCAGCAGCAGTAGTGTAATCGGAAGTGCAGCTCAACCGGTGAAATAAGTAACTGGAAGTGCAGCTGGAGTGGCTGCTCGCTGGCAGATAAGGCCGACGGTGATGGGAGGGGGAGGAGCGAGGGGCAGGGCTGAATCCCACCACTCTGCGGGCCGGATACTTTGCATTGGCAGGCTGTAGTTTGAGGATTGGTCCCTTTGGGTAATTGTGCTAGACACCAACATGAGAAATTGAACACTGAATCGCATATAGGCTATCTGGCAACTTCTGTAGATTAGATACAGCATGGAAAATTAAAAAAAAAAAAAAACATATGAGATAATTGATAAGTTTACCTACATGTGGAACAAGAATGGCAGGATGGAGAAAGTTCCCCGAATCCAATGACAAGCATTGTTAAAAGGAAAATTAGTGGCACTGTCCACTGAAGGGACAGTGATGACCAGATAATGTTTTCTTTTCTTTTTTACAACCCCGTAAATCCCTTTTATCGGGGTGGAGTTATGGTGACTGAATGAAGCTGAGCATTTCTTGGCCAGATGCCCTTCCTGGTGCCTACTTGGAGTTCACAGCAGATATTTTGTCTGATAGAGAAACATCCGTCACAGCCTAGGATTGAACTCTCAACCTCTAGAGTGTGAGGTGAGTGTCTTCACCTCTAGGCCATCGCACCACTCAAATGATGACCACATAGCATGATCTGCTTTAATTCAGCTTCCGGTCTGGATTTTAGAACATAGAATGTACTGTAGAATAACAGGGCTGGAAAATACCTTGGAAGTCTTGTTGTCCAACCACAAAGCATGTTAATTTATGGATTAAGCCACAATGGCCAGGTTCATATAAACAAAACAAACCCACACAAACAAGGTTATAGCTATATGCAGAAATTACATCTATTTCTGTCTCTCTCTCTGTGTGTGTCTGTCTCTCTGTCTGTCTCTGTCTCTCTCTCTCTCTGTCTCTCTCTCTCTCTCTCTGTACGTGTGTGTGTGTGTGTGTTTTCCAGCATAACTCTGGAACGCCTTGAGCAATTTCAACCAGACTTGGTACACAAATGACTTAATCTCTGTAGAAAAATACTGTGGGGGTAAGACACCCCTAAAACCTCTCGAGGTTTATGTTCTGTTATGATACAGCCTGTTGTGCCTTCAAATGGCTTCTACTGTACTGCTGCAAAATGGCTTCTACTGTACAGTGCAGTGGAGTTGCCATGGTTAACGGCTTCACCCTACTCCACAAGGCAGCTCCCACTGGTAAGGGGAAAAAATGCAACATTAGAAATTACGTTTCGTCCGGAGATTTTTCTCCTATCAATAAATATCTGGACAATGCTGGATTATCAGCTTGTTTTTCATAAAAACTAACTGGCATGTGAAGAGAACAGTGTCCTACTGCAACAATTGCCACTACATAATATTCAAAGAGAAGCAAGAATATAGTAGGGAGTCCTTAACTTACAATCATTTCTTTAACAGCCATTCAACATTTCAAGGATACTGATGTTGTCCCAGCAACTCCAGCGATCAAAATCTAGGCCCTTGACAACCAATATGTACTTACAAGAGTTGCAGCATCCCAGGGTCATGTGATCAATGGGACAAGGTGGACTGGCTTAACGACTGCATGATTCACTTAGCAACTGGCAGGGATTGAGTCAACAACCATGGCAGAAAGGGTTGCAAAATCCTGTGCAGCTCATTTAATTACCAACTTTGCATAGCAACCTAAAGTCTGGTCCTTGTTGGGGCAAAGATTGAGAACTAGCTGCAAAGAGTAGTTCTCCAATGTGATGATCAAAGAACAAAGGCTAAAAGATGGACTTGGTTTGAATGAACCACGAACTAAGGTTCAGACATGGAGTTGGGGTTCATTGATGGTGGAACTCAAGCTGGCCTTGATAGGAGGACTTTTATTTCTTATTTTATTGTTATTTTATTTTTATTTCTTACTTTTTTATTTTATTTTCCCTCCCATCTTCTCTCTCGCCTCTTCTCATCTCCTCACCTTTTTCGCCTCTGATCTTCCCTATTACCTTCTCCTATCAGTATATTATGATTTATCAGTTGTTTATATCTTATGGTAGTTGTTGTTGTTTGTATGTACACTGAGAACTTCTGCCCAGAGACAAATTCCTTGTGTGTCCAATCACACTTGGGCAGTAAAGTTCTCTTCTCTCCTCCCCTCCCCTTCGCTCTCCTCCCCTTCTCTCTTCTCCAGAGACAAATTCCTTGTGTGTCCAATCACACTTGAGCAGTAAAGTTCTCTTCTCTTCTCTCCCCTCCCCTCCCCTCCCCTTCCTTTCCCTTCTCTCTTTTCCAGAGACAAATTCCTTGTGTGTCCAATCACACTTGACCAGTAAAGTTCTCTTCTCTTCTCTTCTCTTCCCTCCCCTTCCCTCCCCTCCCCTTCCTTTCCCTTCTCTCTTCTCCAGAAACAAATTCCTTTTATGTCCAATCACACTTGGGCAGTAAAGTTCTCTTCTCTTCTCTTCTCTCCTCCCCTCCCCTTCGCTCCCCTCCCCTTCTCTCTTTTCCAGAGACAAATTCCTTGTGTGTCCAATCACACTTGACCAGTAAAGTTCTCTTCTCTTCCCTCCCCTTCCTTTCCCTTCTCTCTTCTCCAGAAACAAATTCCTTTTATGTCCAATCACACTTGGGCAGTAAAGTTCTCTTCTCTTCTCTCCTCCCCTCCCCTTCGCTCCCCTCCCCTTCTCTCTTTTCCAGAGACAAATTCCTTGTGTGTCCAATCACACTTGACCAGTAAAGTTCTCTTCTCTTCTCTTCTCTTCTCTTCTCTTCTCTTCTCTTCTCTTCTCTTCTATTCTATTCTATTCTATTCTATTCTATTCTATTCTATTCTATTCTTTTCTCTCCCCTTCCCTTCCCTTCCCTTCTCTCTTCTCCAGAGACAAATTCCTTTATGTCCAGTAAAGTTCTCTTCTCTTCTCTTCTCTTCTCTTCTCTTCTCTTCTCTTCTCTTCTCTTCTCTTCTCTTCTCTTCTCTTCTCTTCCCTTCCCTTCCCTTCCCTTCCCTTCCCTTCCCTTCTCTCTTCTCCAGAGACAAATTCCTTGTGTGTCCAATCACACTTGACCAGTAAAGTTCTCTTCTCTTCTCTTCTCTTCTCTTCTCTTCTCTTCTCTTCTCTTCTCTTCTCTTCTATTCTTTTCTCTTCCCTTCCCTTCCCTTCCCTTCTCTCTTCTCCAGAGACAAATTTCTTGTGTGTCCAATCACCTTTCACCAGTAAAGTTATCTCCTCTCTTCCCCTTTCCTTCTCTTCCACTCTATTCTACTCTGTTCTACTCTACTCTACTCCACTCCACTCCACTCCACTCCACTCCATTCTGCTGTGCTGCTAGGTGATCAAATCTGAAAAGTTTTCTCTCCCCTTCCCCAGCTTTAGAACCAACCTGTCATCGCCCACAGACGGTCCTTTTTTTCCTTTCTCCACATCTCTGCTTTTGTCCTGACTCACGCATTAAACTATCAATAATCATAAGGCCGCCATCTCAATGGAGCTGACAGGTGACAACTCTCGATCCCCTTTATTGGGCCGTGTTCCTCAGAAAAGCTTGCAAATTGCTCAGATCTCCTCTAACAAAGCCCAGGTTCACTCCCGGAGCCTCTGAATATCCTGCTTGATGATAACATGTGAATTGCTGAGCGTCACCTGAGATAAAATATCTTTTACAACATCAAAGCTCCCTGTTTCTAAGCTGCAGCTATGGGAGAGTTTTGTCAGACGGAAGATGGATAGAAGAGATAAAGGTGAAATTAAAGAGAAGGGAGTGGGAAGCGGGTGGGAGTCCAATTCCATGAATGGAGAGAGGAAGGGGGAAATTTTATCACGGCCTTGGCACTAAAATATCTGCAATAGGGATTAGCACAAGCCTCCTCTGAAGTGTGAGGAAAAGCATTGTAGGTTTGGCTTTGGAAGCCCTCATTGAAACTCTGCTGGACTTTCGTGACGGTCAGGCTACTGCTCTGGTTACATCACGTACAATGTATGGTGAATAACAATGCCTGGCACACCGCCGATATCAGTAATGGATATTTCAGCTTTTATGTTTCAGGATTCAAGATATCTTAAATGAAGGCTGCTGCAGCACCACCATTGGGACAGTTTTAAAATGTGGCACTCCGTCCCCACCAGCAGGTACTTTGGAAAAAGCCATGGAGATTGTCCCAAAGGGTTCACCGACAAATGCGCACTCGACAAAAGCGCACCAACGAAACTGCGGTGAGAAAACCGCGAGGTTGAAATCGCACCGATGAATGAGCGCAGAAGCACACCAACAACAGCGCGCCGACAAAAGCGCGCCTTCAACAAACAAGTAATAACAACCTAATAACCCTAACCCTAATCCTAACCCTAACCCTAAACTTAACCCTGAACCTAACCCTGACCCTAACCCTTACTTTAACTTAAATCGCGCTTTTGTGGGTGCGGTTTTGTCAGCGCGTTGTTGTGGGCGTGTTTATGACATCACGGTTTTCTCACCGCGGTTTTGTCAGCGCGCTTTCGTCGTGCGCGCATTTGTCGGGTCACGGTCCCAAAGGTGGGTTTTTTTCCAGGAGACAACTGGACTCCCTTGTTTTTTGTTTGAAGACGTTTAGCTTCTCATCCAAGAAATGTTTTCACAAGAAAAAACAAGAAAGTCCAGTTGCCTCCTGAAAAAGCACCTTGGGGACAACCATGACCAGAATGACTGAGAATCTCTACAGCAGGGATGTCAAACTCAAGGCCTGGGGCCAGATCCAGCCCGTGGGATGCTCAGATGAGGCCTGCAGGGCTGCCCTGGAAACAACCAAGGACCGGTGCCTCTACCAGCAAAAGCAGAGCTTGAGAGGGCCGCATTGCTAGCAGAGGGTTTCAGGAGGCCTTGGCAGCTGAAAACAGAGCTCGGGAGCCTGTTTTCACTGGTAGAGTGCTCAGGCTACCACAGGTGCCCCTGGCACAAGTGATGTTGAGGTTGCCATGCCCACCCTGTCTGTCATCCCCTCCCACGAGGTCAAACACAACCCTGATGTGGCCCTCAATGAAATTGAGTTTGATACCCCTGCTCCAGTGGTGGGATTCAAAATATTTTACTACTGGTTCTGTGGACGTGGCTTGGTGGGCGTGGCAGAGGAAGGATACTATGAAATCTCCCTTCCCACCCCACTCCAGGTTACTGTAAAATCCCTATTTCCTCCTGATCAGCTGGGACTTAGGAGGCAGAGAATAGATGGGGGCGGGGCCAGTCAGAGGTGGTATTTATCAGTTTTCTGAACTACTCAAAATTTCTACTACTGGTTCTTCAGAACTGGTCAGAACCTGCTGAATACCACCTCTGCTCTGCTCTACAGACATCCATTGAGATTTTACCGTCCTAAAAATGGCCGGTTATGAAGAATAGGTGATGTCCAAGATGCCATAAAGACAGTGAGAGACAACTTGGATTATGCAACACCACCTTTGCAACTGCCATGAATAGGAGCTCACCCCATCATGCGATGCTCAGGTCTCGAACATGAGCTGCCGGCTTTCCAGTTGACAAGCTCAGAGTACTTAATTGTGCCACTTCTACTTATATGATACAAACATGCAGGTTTATTACTTAGTCTAGAGAAAATAAAGACATTGGGGGGGGGAATATGATAGCAGTATTTCAGTATTTAAGGGGCACACACAAAGAAGAGGGGTTCAAGCTATTTTGCAAAGCACTAGAAGGCCAGACAAGGAATAATGGATGGAAACTGACCAAGGAGAGATTCCACCTGGAAATAAAGAGAAACTTCCCAACAATGAGGACAATCAACCCATGGAACAAAAGTTGCCTTCAGAAATTATGGGTGCTTCATCACTGGAGGCTTTTAAGAAGAGACTGGATAGCCACCTTCTGAAATGGTATAATATCTCCTTCTTGAGCAGGGGACTGGACTAGAAGACCTCCAAGGTCCCTTCCAGCTCCATTCTGATTCAGGCATCTGGTTCCTAATTCACGCATCACAGTGTCTTCATTTTAAACTGGTGTGTTCGGTCATGCACTTGCTCAGCATTGCAATTCTATTCTAGCTCTGTGGCTGTGGGGCTATTTGGGTGGAAAGCTCTACTTGGGAGAATATCTCCACTCCCTGAGGCTGGCCGAGTCGGATTACATCTCCATCCCTCCTGGCTCTTCGGTTGTGCTACATATGAAATAACAGCTCTTACTGTAACCAAATATTTCCATTCAGGAAAGCCAGTTGCAACCAGCAAAAAAAGGAGATGGATTCACATGTTCCCAGAAGCTGGTGAAAGGTGCTTTGTTCTGAGCAAGAGCACCTGGAGAGGATGTTGCTCCTCTCAGTCCGTGACTCTTAGCAGCTGTAGTGAGTCTGTGTCATGCTTGTTCCTGTGAGAGCATGGTGGAAATAGCTATTTACAGCTAAGGGAATCAGTTGGGAGCATCTAGTGGCTCTTGGTTCTGTTGAGGCTGATCAGAAGAAATTGCTCTGCTTTCTATCAGGGCTGGAAATCCTTCCTTGGGTCGTCATCAGCTTATTTCCTTGTCCCTGGATCTGCCACTCAATGAAGTGCAGGCTGTTAAAAACCTGTAATCTGCACAGTTGACTGATAAAGTTTATTGGCTGCCCGTCATACTCTAGGGCAGCGGTGTCAAACTCAAGATCAGGAGTCTGGATCTGGACCATGGGGTGCTTAGATCTGGCCTGTGGGGCTGCCCTGGAAACAGTGAAGGACCGGCCCAGAGTGCCTCTGCCAGTGGCAGAGGGTTGCAGGAGGCAGCCGCAGATGAAAACGGAGCTCAGGAGCCTGTTTTCACTGGCAGAGCACTCAGGCCACCAGAGGTGCCCACAGCATAAGTGATCTCAAGCTGGCCATGCCCATCCTGGCCCCTGAAATCAAACTCAACTCTGATGAGGCCCTCAATGAAATTGAGTTTATTCTAGGGTAACTCTGGATGCCTTATAAATTACATATTTGTTGTTAGTTGCAAAGTCATGTCCAACCCATTGCGACCACATGGAAAACATTCCTCCAGGCCTTCCTATCCTCTACCATCCTCTGGAGTCCATTTAAGCTCACACCGACTGTTTCGGTGATTCCATTCAACCACCTCATTCTCTGTTGTCCCCTTCTTCTTTTGCCCTCAATCTTTCCCAGCATGAGGCTCTTCTCCAGGGAGTCCTTCCTTCTCATTTGGTGGCCAAAGTATTGAGTTTCCTCTTCAGGATCTGGCCTTCTAAAGAGCAGTCAGGGTTGATCTCGTCTAGGACTGACCAATTGGATCGCCTTGCAGTCCAAGGGACTCGCAGGAGTCTTCTCCAGCACCATAGTTCAAAGACTTTCATTCTTTGGCGCTCAGCCGTCCTTATGGTGCAGCTTTCACAGCCATCCTTTGATTACATATACAGTTTAACATATACAGTTAAATATAAAAAGTAAAATCAGACATTAAAATAAGGAGATATATGGGGAAGGCAGGGGTGGAATGGGGAGAAGGCGGGATCTAGTATTACTCAATCAAACATCTTCATAGCATTGCCCTCCCATTGGGGCCCCAAGGCAACTGGCAGAATCAGGCCTTTAGCCCCTTATGAAAAGATAGGAGGGTTGGAGGGTAACCTCACATTGGGGTGGGCAAGATTTCCACAGCAGAGAGAACCTTCTCTTGGACCCCACCAGCCAGAACAATCAGGCTGATGGGACCCGTGGCATGCCTTTTCTTCCAGCGCGAGTGGTAGGGTCCAATCTCAGTGGGGGATACTTTTGGTTTTGTAATTCAAGAGGTCCACACTTGTGCCATTATTTGCAAGCATTTCTGCATGCTTTAAGATGGCTTGTTTGCAATGAATGGAATGGCAAGCAATCATTCTTCATCTTCCCCACCGGTATCACAATTTCCCTGACACACCTCTCAATCTGGCTGGTGTTGTTGTTGTGGCTCACCAGTGGCCAGTGGAGCTGGCAGCAGATTCAGACAGTGAGGAGGTTGGGGAGGAACATGGGCCAGTCCTGGAGTCTGGGGAAGGCTCTGATCAGGTCTCTGTGTTCAGAAGCAGAGAGGAGGCCAGGGCCATCTGACACTTATCAGCTGCCTTCAGAGTCAGACATCAGTGAGGCAGATGAACAGCTGGAGCCTGTTCCCAATGTGCGCATGCACAGAGTTGCCAGACGAAGGCAACAGCTAAAGAACAGGGGTCGACTTGAAAGTGAGGCCACAGGTGGATGGTGAATGGCCCCTCCTAGAGGGAATAAAAGAGGAGCGAAAGGGGAGTGGAGTTTGCAGGAGACAATTAGTTCATTCCTGCATTCTTGCCAAGTATTGCAGGGTCTGAAAAATATCGGTGTGGCCACTCTCCAAGCCTGATAAAGGTTGGTAACTGTGAACTATCTTGAAAGACTGTGGGAGAAGAAAGACTTTGCTGGAGAGGAATTCACTGTAAATTAAATAAAAGGGGTTTATTGGGGTTTATCGGCTTTGTGCTGCTGGGGAAGCCTAGGTCAGAACAGGTGTTGAGAAATTTGGTCATTATGAACATTATGAAATGACCTATTCCAAATTCATGTGAGGCACAAAATTGATTACCCATAGTTGTTTTGAGCAGACCAGTTGCTGACATCTGATGGACCAGTGCCAGTTCACAGACTAGCATTTGGGGATCCCTACCTGATACCATTTCAGACAAAATGGTTGTCCAGTCCCTTCGTAAAAGTCTCAAGCGATGGAGCCCCCACAACTTCTGAAGACAAGTCGTTTCACTGGTTCATTGTTCTCACGGTTACGAAATTTCTCCTTAGTCCTCAGTTGCTTCTCTCCTTGATTAGTTTCCATACATTCAGAGGTGGGTTCCTACCAGTTCGCACCTATTCGGTAGAACCGGTTTATCAAATCTACCGAACCGTTAGAAGAGGTTCCACCAGTGGACCTGGAAAGCAGGCCACACCTACAGAAGAGGCTCGAAATTTTTTTGAAACCCACCACTGGTCCTTGGATAAGATTATTCTACACTATCATGCTCATATTTATAAAACTCAGTGCCTCTGTGAAAGGTAAGGATGACTATTGCGTTTGTGGTGCAATCAGAACATTGTGTGTGTTGAAGTTGTTTTAACGCAAACCAAAGATGCCTTTTAAAAAAGAAGTTTACATCCTATTCTTATGCATGCCAGTGCAGTGTGAGAGGTAATTTAAGGTGGTTCTGACAAGTGTCGTCGGCATCTTCATATCCGGTCACATGGGCGGCAAGCCACTCCCATCCGGTCACATGGGCGGCAAGCCACTCCCACAAAGGAGGCCACACCCACAGAGTAGGTTCGAACAATTTTTGAAACCCACCACTGCATACATTGCTTCTTGTCCTGCCTGCTTTAAACAATAGGTGGAACCCCCCCCCTTCTTTGCGGCATCCCCTCAAATATTGTAGCAGTTGCTATGAAAAGGCAAGGTAGATCAGTCTGCAGGGGCAACATTTCTCAATCTGGGACCTGAAGATGTTTTAAACAGCTTCATGCTGGCTGAAAACCATTAGTGGTGTCTTGATTCAGATCTGGCCACAGAAGATTGTGATGGTGTACAGTGGAGCTATTGGCACAGAAGCGACAGAGGTAGGTAAAGAAACAGGTATAGGTAGAGTCAGGCAGTGCCACTGAGAGTTGTTCAGCCTGGACTATCTAAATACACTCAAAACTATAGAAATGGTGGTGGATTTCAGTATAATTCCACCTCTTACAATACAGCAGACACTTTCAAGTTTCTAGGTTCTATCATATCCCAAGACTTAAAATGGACACCTAACAACAAAAACGTCGTTAAAAAAGCACAACAAAGAATGTTCTTTCTGCGCCAACTTAGGAAGCTCAAACTGCCCCAAGAGCTGCTGATTCAGTTCTACAGAGGAAATATTGAGTCTGTCATCTGCACCTCCATAACTGTCTGGTTTGGCTCTGCAACCCAACAAGACAGTTACAGACTTCAACGGATAATTAGATCTGCAGAAAAAACAATGGCTACCAACCTGCCTTCCATTGAGGACCTGTACACTGCAGGAGTCAAAAAGATGACTGTGAAAATATCGACAGACCCCTGACATCCTGGACATAAATTGTTTCAACTTCTACCCTCAAAACAACACTATAGGACTCTGCGCATCAGAACAACTAGACACAAGGACAGTTTTTACCCGAATGCCATCACTCTGCTTAACAACTGATTTCCACAACACTATCAAATAATTTACTAAGACCATATT
The DNA here is from genome assembly GCF_051295495.1 of Thamnophis sirtalis. Taxonomy (NCBI): domain Eukaryota; kingdom Metazoa; phylum Chordata; class Lepidosauria; order Squamata; family Natricidae; genus Thamnophis; species Thamnophis sirtalis. The sequence goes on along the minus strand of NW_028261382.1, from coordinate 15,521,004 downwards.
ACTATTATTCTTCTCTTCCTTACTATCTGTCTCTTCCAACTTAATTCTATAACCATGTTGCTTGTATCTTTCAATTTATATTGTTTCATTTGTTTCCTAATACAATTTGATAGCTTATTAGTAACCTATGACTATCACTAAGTGTTGTATCTTGTGATTCTTGATGAATGTATTTTATTTTTCATTATGCAGACTGAGAGTATATGCACCAAAGACAAATTTCTTGTGTGTCCAATCACACTTGGCCAATAAAGAATTCTATTCTATTCTATTCTATTCTATTCTATTCTATTCTATTCTATTCTATTCTATTCCATTCCATTCCACTCCACTCCACTCCACTCCACTCTATTCTACTCCACTCTATTCTGAAGCACAGGGAATAAATTCTGAGATCTTTATAAAGTTAGGTTTCCTAAGCCTGTGGATCTTGAAATTACTCTCTTTCTTTTTACAGTGCAATAATGCATCTGTTGTAGAGTGGTCATTTTATAGGAACAAGATCCTATTTCCATTGTTCCTTCCAAAAATCATCTAACAGCCTAATGACGCAATTCTGCAATGTGACCTTTGGCCAGCTGCTTTAGCAATAACAATAACGCTTATATATCGTCGCATAGTGCTTTACGGCCTTCTCTGGGCAGTTTACAATATAGAAGCATTATTTGCATTTTGCCCCCAACAATCTGGCTCCTCATTTCACCGACCCCGGAAGGATGGAAAGCTCAGTCAACCTTGAACCCCATCAGGGTTGAACTCCTGACTGTGGGCAGAGTTTGCCTACCATACTGCATTCTAACTACCACACCGCCAAGAGTAGCAGAAGCTTAATATGAGGTACTCAATGGTCTGACTTTTGTTAATGACCTGAACTGAAAGAAGGAACTTAATGCATGTTATTGTTGTTAGTTGAAAAGTCATGTCCGACCCATCATCACCCCATGGACAACATTCCTCCAGGCCTTTCTATCTTCTACTATCCACCTCATTCACTGTTATCCCCACCTTCTTTTGCCCTCAATTTTTCCCAGCATGAGGCTCTTCTCCAGTGAGTCCTTCCTTCTCATTAGGTGGCCAAAGTATTTGAGTTTCCTCTTCAGGATCTGGCCTTCTAAAGAGCAGTCAGGGTTGATCTCCTCTAGGACTGACCAGTTGGATCACCTTGCAGTCCAAGGGACTAGCAGGAGTCTTCTCCAGCACCAGAGTTCAAAGGCCTCAATTCTTTGCCGCTCAGCCTTTTTTATGGTCCAACTTTCACAGTCATATATTGCAACTGGAAAAATCATAGCCTTGACTATACACACTTTTATTGGCAGGGTGATATCTCTGGTTTTTAGTATTCTGTTGCCATTTGCTAGATAACCTAATGCTACAATCCAATTATTTCGGAACCAACTTCATATCATATATAGTGCTAATCCCCAGGAAGTGTCTGGTATTCCATGAGACCAGAAGACATCTGGGAACATTTCATAATCTCACTAGCATCTTCTCTGTTAGCTACGCAGGCAACAATAAGCTTGATGTTGCAGCTAGTGAGCCATTGCTGTTTGGCAGCGAATTCTGTAAATGAGATGTCTGCTCTTTCCTCCAGCTTTTTCCTTAGAAGAGTGGCTGGCCAAATGACCCAGCTGATTGAGTTGACTCATTCTCATGACGTTACTGCTTGGATCAATGGCTCTTTTTTTGGTGTTTTCACAACACACTGACCAATCTTTCTCTTACTGACCAAATTAAGTATGTCGCTGAAACAAGACTACTATAATTTTCAAGAAATTAGATTCTTTTACCACCACCGTCATCAATTTCCTCTTCCCCCCTCCCAAGGAGGCATTGAAAAAGTTGGTTAGGAGTATCATGTTTCTATGGTCCATCTTTTTCTCTTTGAATGTGCGTTGCTGTCATTTTATTGAAACAGAAGATCTTGTTTAAAGTTTAGAGGATTTTCTTTGTCTCCCTTTGGGTCCTACACAATGCACTACATGAATAATATTCTGAATCACTATTCAGAATAGTATCTTTACTAAGATGGTGATTTGGGTTTTATAAGAAACAGACACCTTGTAGAACTAAAAGTTTTTCAATCACTTTATTGAAAGTATTTCAAGGGGATCTAAGGTAAAACAGTACCAAGGACAGCAGGACGATGGCGAGATTTTCATTTGAAACAGAATACATTGTGTATTCTCTTTATCTTCCAGGACTTATTATTATTGTACGTTTTTTTTTAAAATGTCATATCTAGTAGCCCTTCATGGTATTGGACCTGGGTACTTGAGAGACCGCCTGCTGCCAATTACCTCCTCTAGACTGATTAGATCCCACAGATTAGGCCTCCTCCGAATTCCATCCGCCGGCCCGTGTCGACTGGCGACTACCCGGAGGAGAGCCTTCTCTGTGGCTGCTCCAACCCTCTGGAACAAACTCCCCGTGGAGATTCGAACCCTCACCACCCTCCAGGCCTTCCGCAAAGCCCTTAAAACCTGGCTGTTCCGACAGGCCTGGGGCTAAAGAACTGTTGCCCCTGTCTCGAATGGTATGACTGTTGTGTGTTTTAAATTATGTATTGTTGCGTGTCGATTTAATTTTTGTTTGTATCCCCCTCCCTTGGTTTGAGTTGTGAGCCGCCCTGAGTCCCCTTCGGGGGAAAAGGGCGGCATATAAATAAAATAAACATTCAACATTCAAACATCAAGAAACTTGACGGTCCAGATCACAAAAAACAAAGAAGCAAGAAGATACATCCAGCTAACATTGAGGCTGGCAAAAATCACAGATTCCCAATTATTTAAAAATGCTAGCTACAGAATTATTGTCTGGTCCTCCAAGCAAACATCAAAAAGACATTTAAAAAAAACCCAACATTTTGAGTAACCTCTAGATGATTTTACTGTAGAGAAGCTCTGAGTTTATATACCTCTTCTACACATTCAAAAAAAAACCGATTGTGTTCAGAATTCTTTCATTCCAAGGCTGCCATCTTATGGCCCTGAAGAGAGAAAGAGGCCTAGCCTTGGTAGGGAAAAAAAATCTAGAAACACCAGATTAGGAAAATCGCTGCTGTAAATCCGGCTGGAAAACTCAACAGCTGCAGAGTGATGTTGCCTTAATGACCCTGGATTGATGTCAATGGAAGTTGTGTCCAGCATTATTACAACTATTGGCCAGACAATGCTTCATTTCTCTCTCTCTCTCTCCTTTTTTTTGCAGCATTTGATTGTTCTTGCCAGACCACAAACTTCTCTTTACTCTCACGAATGCAATCACTGGTAGTTACTAGAGGTGTGGGAAACTCTTTTGATTGGAAAAGAAAAAAGCTGGAAATTTTTGCATCTAAATCTTTTCCATTTTGGTTAAGGGATTGGATTATGACTCTAGTTGTACATGCTGTCGAGTCCTGGGGAAATCAGGAGATTTGGGCAGTTCAAATGAGCATAAAGATTTATTGCAACCTTAAGCTCTCAACAAAAACCTGAGCTACTAACAGTCAAGGGAAATGAGCAGGAGATTAGAAAGGCATTCAAGGTGGGCTAGACTTAAATCTCTTGTGGGCATGCAGGGACTCATGACTGATGATGTGTTTGACCCCTCCTTTGGGCTCAGCCTGGTCATCTCCTACTCATGCATGTCTTTGCCAAACGATGTATGAAGAAAAATTGCAAAGTGGGCTCAAAACAATGGTTGGAATGTTATCTTTTCAAAGCTGGGTTTTATTTGTGGTCAAATATTTTGGCCACCAAATGAGAAGAGAGGACTCATTGGAAAAGACTCTGATGTTGGGAAAGATGAAAAGCAAAAGGAGAAAGAGATGGCAGAGGATGAGATGGTTAGACAGTGGCATCAATGCAATGAACAATGCAATGAGTTTGTGTGAACTCTGGGAGATAGGGGAGGACAGTGTGTGTGTGTGTGTGTGTGTGTTGGTGTGCTGTGGCACACAAAGAGTCAGACTTGACTTAGCAACTGAACAAAAACAACAATTTGTGATTTATTTCTATTTTGTTTCTTAAAATCCATTAACAAAATTGGAGTGTATAAAGGTACTTCGAATTTATTGCAGGTTGGAAATATGAACAAGAAGAGTCATTTTATCATGCTTGGTATAAAAATGCTTGAAAATGTTGGGCTCAAAATACATACAGTAATTCAGAGGATTTTAAAGATTGTCATTCAATTGAAACCAGAGCTTTTCCTCTTGAGATTGAGAGATAAATACTGAGAATAGAGCCATGAAACACTGTTTTCACTGCAACAAATTATATTGTAATGCACAATGATGGAAAGATTGGGCAATACATCCGATGGAGGAATGGTTAGTGAAGATCACAGAACTTGCTGAAACGGTTAAATTGATTTGTTTGATTAGATAAAAGACAATATCTACACCAATACCTGGTGACAGGAAACCCTTTATGGACGTTTTGCTTAGAAAAGAAAAAAAAACAAGATTAATAACTGATGCTAAAAACAGCAAAACACCCCATTACAATATCAAACATTTGCAAGAGTAAGAAGGCTATACATAAGATTTCCTTCCTTCCCACCCATCCGATCCCTCTGCTGTTTTGATGCCGGACATGATTTCTTTCCTATACCCAGTTGATGATTCCTTAGTTGGAATTTAATTGAGAGACAGTCAGGCAGCTGTGAGTAAATAATTGCTGCTACCTGATTTGCAGGAACCAACACGTGAAGTATAATTTAATCCTTATTTGGGCTGGGCTTTGATTTGATCAATGCATGAAAGATCACAAGATACAGACTAAAAAGTTAGAGTTTTATGAATGAACTAGAGAACAGCAATGAAAAGAAACGATATAGTAACATCTTTACCCATTCTGGATTTTAATGACTGATAGTTATGACCCCGTTGGTCCAATTTCATCCTGTGAATTAATCCCCTTTCCTGCTTCCCCGCCATTTTGTTTTCCAAAGGTTTTAATCATCTTGCTTGTTAATGAACTTCTGGAGGTTGGAAAGTTAGCACATTACCTTGTGCTTTCTAAGATTTTATTGATTTTCTATTGTTAATATTTTTTAGTGCTTAATAAACATCATGTTATCTGGGTTTATGTAATTGTTTAACAATACAGATTACATTCTTAATCTCCACCTCTTTTTCCCAACCACTGGTAAAATAAAGTCCACATTTGATAACCTATCTCTTCTTTCTGTTTAATCTTCTGTCCATTTCTGCACAATCTAGTATCTTCCTAATTAGTTCTTCGCCTCGTGGTCTTTCTTCTTTTTTCCAATATTGTGCAAATATAATCCTCATTGCTGTTAAGACGTGCAATATTAAATATATACTTTGCTTATCAGGTTTTTCTGAAGTTATATCTAATAAAAACAGTTCAGGTTTAAAATCTACATGTTTTCCTATCATCTTTTCTAACCACTTATGTATTTTTGCCCAAAACGTTTTTGCTTTAACACAAGTCCACCACATATGTTAATCCGTGACCATTTTTGGGTTACATTTTCAACATTTGCTAGGCATATTTTTAAACATTTAAGCTAACCTGGCAAGTGGTAAGTGCCATCTATAAAATATTTTATATAAATTTTCTTTGTAAGAAGTTGCCATTGTCAATTTATAGTTCCTTTAATTCCATAAATTTATAGTTCCATAAACTTTGCCATTTCTCTAGTTTTTTCCCCATTTAACCACTGTGTCTTTTATTTGTTCATCCTCCATTTTTAAATTTAGCAAAAAATTATCTACCTTCTTAATTAATTTTTCATCAGAGTTCAACAGTGTCTTATCGAATGGCATTTGTCCTTTATTGAAGCCATACTTTTTCGTATCTAGATTGTATTTGCATTCTGTTCCCTTAAACCTATGAGCCATCTATCAGCTGAATAGACCTTCTTCTGTCTAATTCTGTTTTAGTCAGAATTAGTGTTCATCTGTAATGTCTACAAAAGCGGACAATGAACAAACCTTCAGAACCACTTTCTATTTCACTCCTTTTCTTTTTGTTTTAAAAGCACTTTTCATTCCATTTATGGAAACATTTGCCAGTTTTGCTCAGGGTAGAACAAACTTCCCCCTCCCTTCCTTCCCATCGGCTAAAAGAAGGAATTTCTAAAGTTATGTACTGTGTGAAAATGGGGGGGGGGAGTATTTCCTTCCAGTAAACCACATGTAGGATTTCACTTTTTGTCATCTTCCTTTCCAAATGGGAAACTCCTACATTTTTTAAACATTTCCTCAGAGTGAAAGTATTTCACGCTGCAGAAATTCAGCTTATCAGGCATACAAATGTTTTCTCAGACAAATTAAAAAAAGACAATAAAGATGATCCCATTTACCTACCCTCATTCACCAAGGAATCATTCAGTGGCTCATAAAACATTCCACCATGATAAAACACCCACTGCGAATGATTAAAAAACCTTGACACCTTCAACGCCAGCAAATGAATCACGACAATCCAGACTCCTTATTTTTAAAAATGGGGCACACAAGAAGGAATACAAAACCTTTGCCAGGCCAATTCTCGAATACAGCTCATCTGCCTGGAATCCACACTGTATATTGGACATTAATACAATTGAACGAGTCCAGAGATATTTCACGAGAAGAGTCCTCCACTCCTCTGCTCACAATAGAATCCCTTATGCCACCAGGCTCGAAATTTTGGGCTTAGACAACTTAGAACTATGCTAATTGAGGTCTGACTTATCTACTACAATGTCCTACCTGTCAATGACTACTTCAGCTTCAATTGCAATAATACATGAGCACATAAGAGATACAAACTCCAGATAAACTGCTCCAAACTCAATTGCAGAAAATACGACTTCAGCAACAGAGTGGTCAATGCCTGGAATGCATTACCTGTTGTTACATCCTCAAACCCTCATAACTTTAACTGTAAACTGTCTACCATGGACTTCACCCCTTTCCTAAGAGGTCTGTAAGGGCGTGTGCTTAAGCGCACCAGCATGCCTACCGTCCCTGTCCTACTGTCCCCATTTATTCGTACCCATTTCCTGTGTTCATGTCCATGTTTATATTTATACCTGCTATCTCGTACATGTTTGACGAACTAAATAAATAAGTAAAAGAGGAGATTTTTCCAATGCTCCTCAGTGTGCAGCACCCCAAAGCAGTGTTTTATTTGCCAAACTCCGTTCTCCCGTAATGAGCAAGTGTCTGCTACCTATTTTCCATTGTGCCAAAACTTTTACAAGACTTTTGTTTTTTCCGCTCTTCTCCTCTCCGCACCCCTTCCACCCTCATGGCACATGGTCCAGGCTAGTCTGGTGGACAACACACACACACACACATGCTCCTTTCTCCAAAGACTCTGAGCTGTCCCTCGTTAGGGGAAAGTGTTAGGAAGTAGCTGAAGTGAGAAATGAGCCTGCAAAAGCTCGTTGTCCTAATTAAACTTTGTCAAGGAGAGTGACAAGACGCATCAGAGGGGAAACAATGTGAACAGTGTTTGAGAATCAGCCTTAAGCTGGGAAGGGCTTTTGTCCCCAGACAAAGGCACTTGTTTGCATGTATTAATGTCCATTAAACCTCATTGAGTCCAGGTGCAGTTTCCCCTTCTCCTCCCTCGGTTTTTCTTCAACCACTCATCGATGGTCTTCTCCAAGTTGATCCACTTCCTTTACCAACACCGAAGATACTTGAAACTGGACTGGGTGGGAAGAGGCAGGAGAAACCAGCTCTTTGTGGGGGAAGGGTCTAATATCAAAGGAACTGTCTTAACAGAGTAAAGATCTTGATGTAAAATGAATTGTTGTTATTGTTTCTGTGAGCCCAGCATGTGGGTGAAGGCATTCACAAAAACTGCCAATGGTTAATGAGAAGAGAGGGTAGGAAAACCTTCATTAACATGGTCAATTGTTGTTGATGTTGTTGTTAGTTGCAAAGTCATGTCTGACCCCTTGCAATCCTGTGGACAACTTTCCTCCAGGCCTTCCCGTCTTCTACCATCCTCTGGAGTCCATTTAAGCTCACGCCAACTGCTTTGGTGACTCCATCCAGCCACCTCATTCTCTACTGTCTCTTTCTTCTTCTGCTCTCAGTCTTTCCCAGCATGAGGCTCTTCTCCAGGGAGTCCTTCCTTATCATTAGGTGGCCAAAGTACTTGAGTTTCATCTTCACGATCTGGCTTTCTAAAGAGCAATCAGGATTGATCTCCTCTAGGACTGATCTCTTCTAGGACTGAGCGGTTTGATCATCTTACAGTCAAACATGGTTAATATAATCACCCAAAGCAGTTTGTAAAAGGCAGCAGGAGATTCAAATAAGAGTTTGCTTGTTTCTTTGATTGATTGATTGATTGATTGATTGATTGATTTAATTTTAGTCTGCTGCAATTGATTGACTCTTGGTGGATTACAAACAACAATTTCTTCATGAAGCATTTGCAGAATCCACAGCTTTAATTAGATAAAATAGCTCAAAGTTATCCTCATGATGTTCAAGATGTAAGTTCAAAGTAAAGAAACAAATGACACGAAATGAATGACTAGATGGTCCTTTCAGCTATCAAAAGCCCAAACAGCCCTCTTTCATAATTTCTTAAAATTTAATGTGTACTTGCATTTTACTGGGAAGAGTCTTCCAAATTACTGGAGCCCTAGATAAAGCATCTAGGAATGCCCACTTCCTGCTCCTTCTCTCCAAAAATGGGGAACTTCCAGGAAATTTGTTATTGTGGGGTCCTGAGTGTGCCCTGAGCTTATGTTCTTGCAGACGTTTCATTACCTAACTAGGTAACACCATTGGTTCAAACTTGTAAGGAATGGATCAAAGCTGAGTAGAAGAGATGGTCTACAGCACCATACCATTTAGGGCTCTAAAGGTCAAAGCCAACACTTTGACTTGCACCTGGAGATGAAAAGGCAGCCACTTCAGAGCCTGGAGTGCTGGTGGCATGTATTTACCAACCACTGGTCTCTTACATTCTGGACTAATTGATGCATCCAGATGGCCTTCAGAACATAATAGGTTTGAGTGCCTTAATAATCTAATCCCACATAAGGCAAAACAAACTTGGATTGATGCATGCTGAAAGGGAGTGGGAGTCAGCACCCAGTCACCTTGGGGGGGGGGGGGACAGATAGCGTCCCAGGGTAAATGGCAGCCCTGCAACCTCTCACGACTGCCCTCTCTCATTAAATCTTGGGGCATTTCCATTTTCCTTGAACCTGCTGTGCACCGGAGGAATGCTGAAATGAGGACCTTGAGGGAAATTCCCAATTAATCCCCGGATTGAACTCTGAACTGCTTCTGTAAATAAACAGTGATTGGGTTGTGCTAGCTGTATAAGGGGAGAAGTTTCTCTGCGAGGAAAATAATAGGAATGCAAAATCTAACCCAATGAAAAATGGCCTTTCTGTTTGTTTATTTATTTATTTATTTATTTGGTACCCAGGTAGTCGATGGTGAAGAAAAAAATTATTGGGATCATACTTAGGGCTAGTGGTAATTACAAGGGCAGTAATTACATCTGTCTGTCTGTCTGTCTGTCTGTCTGTCTGTCTGTCTGTCTGTCTATCTATCTATCTATCTATCTATCTATCTATCTATCTATCTATCTATCATCTCTCTAAATGGCTGTGTGGCAGTTTGTCTGTGTGTGTGTTCCAGCATAACTCTGGAACGCCTTGAGCAATTTCAACCAAATTTGGTACACAGAAGATTTACTCTCTGGAAACAAATACTGTTGGGGGGGGGTAAGACACCTCTAACACCCCTCAGTGTGTGTGTGTCCATGTGTGTGTGTTCCAGCATAACTCGGCAACGCCTGGGCCACTGAAATGAAAAGGACTGAATTATATCTATAGTGTCAAGTCACAGTACTTTTGACAGTGATAGTGTGCATTTTGGATTCAAGTTCTGTTAAGATACAGCCTGTTGTGCCTAAAAATGGCTTCTACTGTACAGCACTGTGGAGTTACCGTGGAAACGGCTTCACAGAACTCCACAAGGTGGGTCCCTCTACTACAGGATTGGGATAAACACATACACAGGCTGTGCCGGGTTATCAGCTAGTTATATATAATGTATAATGAAGAATAAACAAATGAAGGCAAATATGAAGGATAATGTCGCGGGACCCAATGTGGATCAGTCACCGGGACCAGACGTTTAGTCTTCCGAGATTTTGGATATGTGCTGGAGCCCATCCTCAGGGAACCTCTCTCTCATCAGAATGTGTGCTTTGGGTTGTGCATGATATTTGTGCATGGTATTTATATGGCACCTGGTTGTGTGTAGCTTTTTAGTTGTTGATTGGGCTGTTGATGACTGGCTATTAGGTCATTGGCTGTTGTTCCCTTGTGCTGCCAAGCCCTAAATACTTGATAAGCTGGGGTTAAATTAAGACTCCTGTGGGCTGACGAGGGGCCCATTTCTCAGGCTTTAATCACTTCCCTGGCTGTTTTTGTGCCTGTTCTTCCGACAATCTTAGTAGCAACAAAATTGAATATGTGCAATTTTTTTATTGAAAAGGCTTCCAGTAAAGAATAAAGGGCATCTCCTCTTTCTATTTCTTAAGTACTTGGAAAATGTAGAGATAAATCTCCCCGTGCAAGATTCAAAAACAACTTAAATGACATCGATGGTACAACATGAAGTGTAGAGAATTTCATTTTCTTTTCTTCTCTTCTCTTTTTCTTTTTTCTTTGGCAGGACCATATTTGCACTCTTGGTTGTACTTACTAACTTCTAAGTAAATCCCAATAACGGGTTGAGGATGATACTTTCAGGGCTCAGAAGCTAACTGGGTTCAACCCTGATTAGTTCTTGGACAAAATCCTCCAGGGAATGCTAACATTATCACCTAGACAGCAAAGCTGGAAAAATGTGCTCCAGAAGGTGACAATATACTAGCTAGTCCTCAAATAGTGACTGCCTCATACAGTGACCATTTGCAGTGATGACATTAATGAGAAAATAACTTTATGACCGATCTTTGCATTTACAACTTTCGCAAGTCTATAATACAAAGGAAAACTGAAATTAGACCACACGCATGATTCAATTCAATTGATTACAGTCATAGACCAGAGACCAGAATGGAGCGGTGAAGTGGCCTAGAGGTGGAGCTCTTGCCTCACAATCAGGAGGCTGTGAGTTCAATCCTAGGAAGAGGCAGATATTTTTCTCTCTCTGGACACACTTAGAATATATCTGCTGAACTAAACTCTGCATTGGTGACAGGAAGGGCATCTGACCATTAAAACACTTGGCTAGCTACATTCAGTTGCCCAGACTTCACCCCACAAGGGATTATGGGTTGTTAAATGATGATGATGATGATGATGATGATGATGATGATGATGATGATAGACCAGAGACCAGAAGAAATAAAAACACTCAGTAAATATATACAATTTAAAATTCTAGTATAAAGTAATACATAACAGCTAAAATTTATAATCAAATCCAGCCTGTCAATTATACATGGTCTAACTATACTAAAATTACAATCCATAAATTGTGAGAAAACTAAAAAGGAAAGGAATAAGGAGGGTTTACCACATTTGTTGTATAAAATAACTAGGGTGGATTAGATACATGTTTCTGATGAATCCCTAGTGGTCATGGTTGTGGTTTCACTTAATGACTGAGTGACTGGTCTCAATTGTGGTCATTATATAAGGACCATCCACACTAAATCTGGATGGTGTTGTGGCCCGCTGGCAGCCAATGGAGCTGGCCGCAGAATCGGACAGTGAGGAGGTTGGGGAGGAACATTGGCCAGTTCTGGAGGCTGGGGAAAGCTCATACGAGGGCTCTGCGTCAGAGGCAGAGAGGGAAGCGAGACAGCAGTGAGGCAGAGGAACAGCTGGAGCCTGTTCAAGTGTAGTGCATGCATGCGCAGAGGTGTCGGAGGACAACTAAGAAAGCAGGGTCGACTTAAGAGTAAAGCCACACCTGATTGGCTCCTCTCATAGGAAAGAAACAAGAAGTGAATGGGGAGTGGGCCTTTACAGAAAACCATTCATTCATTTGGCCGGTTCAAGAGTGGAAAGTTCAGCTTGTGATTATAAGCGACTCAGTGCCAAGTGTTGCCTTGCCCTGCCTTATGGAAACTAGTTATCTGGCAGCGCTCCGAACGAGATAAGGTTCGTGTGGATAAAGATTCCTGTGAAAGACTGTTTGCTAAAGCCTTGCTGACTGTGAATGAAAGGAATTCACAGTCATGTAAATAAAAGAGGTTTTGCGGGGACCGAGACTTTGCTCCTTGCTTTCTAAGGAAGCCTGGGTCAGAACAAAATACATACAGAAGTCTCCATGGACCTTAGAAACGGAACATAACTGAAGCATCTCTATCTTGTACCAGCCAAAAGATCACATGTGATCTCAAAAAATAAAGAGGGGGAGCAGGATTGACTTCAGTTTTACTTTGATGGAAACGCCAAGGAGAGTGCAAATCTGGCATAAATGGTTAGAAAAACATCCTGGAAGACGGGGATGGGGGGCACTGACCATTTCCATGAGATTGCTGGGAAAAGCATGTGGAGGTGTCCATATAGAGTCACCAGGAGGTCTATTCAACTTTCAAAAGCCTTTTTTTAAAAAATGGCAAAGACTTCAACTGTTAATCATGAATCATGTGCCCCTAATTGGACTTTTGAAAGAAGCAAGGACAATAGCCACCTTCTCAGGACCCATGGCTCATGGAGATGCATTGAAACAGAACCCAGCACCTTGAAATCCTCAATGAAAACTTGCCAACGTTAGCTAAAAGTGAGTTTCTGCTTTTGGATCCGAAGGGCTCTACACTTTTAGCCTTCTGACCATCTTCTGTTTTCTAAAAGCTTCAAAAAAGTACAATCCCCTTGCTCGCTCTACAGAAGCGTTCCAGTGGTGAACTTCATATTTTTTTTGCTACAGGTTCCATGGGCGTGGCTTGATGGGCATGGCAGGGGAAGGATATTGCAAAATCCCCATTCCCTCCCCACTCCTGGGGGAAGGATACTGCAAAATCCTCATTCCCTCCCCACTCCTGGGGGAAGAAAACTGCAAAATCCCCATTCCCTCCCCACTCCTGGGGGAAGGCTACTGCAAAATCCTCATTCCCTCCCCACTCCTGGGGGAAGAAAACTGCAAAATCCCCATTCCCTCCCCACTCCTAGGGGAAGGATATTGCAAAATCCCCATTCCCTCCACACTCCTGGGGGAAGAAAACTGCAAAATCCCCATTCCCTCCCCACTCCTAGGGGAAGGATACTGCAAAATCCTCATTCCCTCCCCACTCCTGGGGGAAGAAAACTGCAAAATCCCCATTCCCTCCCCACTCCTAGGGGAAGGATATTGCAAAATCCCCATTCCCTCCACACTCCTGGGGGAAGGATACTGAAAAATCCCTATTCTCTCCCGACTCCTGGGGGAAGGATACTGTAAAATCTCCATTCCCATTCCACTCCTGGAGGAAGGATACTGCAAAATCCCCATTCCCTCCCCACTCCTGGAGGAAGGATACTGCAAAATCCCCATTCTCTCCCCACTCCTGGGGAAAGGATATTGCAAAATCCCCATTCTCTCCACACTCCTGGGGGAAGGATACTGCAAAATCTCCATTCCCTCCCCATTCCTGGGTGAAGGATACTGAAAAATCCCCATTCCATCCCACTCCTGGGGCCAGCCAAATATGGTATTTGCCAGTTTTCTAAACTACTGAAAATTTCTGCTACCAGTTCTCCAAAACCTGTCAGAATCTGCTTGATTTCCCCACTGAAGCGTTCCCCACATGGAACCCTTCTGACATTTTAAATTGTTCCTTGGCGCGCTAACCATTTATGATATGAGTTTAATGTATGCCACTTTAAGTAACGGGGGTTGCGATGGCTCAGCAGTTAAAGAGACTGAGCTTGTCAGTTGGAAAGCCGACAGACTGGGTTTGAGACCTGAGCACTTCAGAATAGGGTGAGTTCCTATTACCTATCCCAGCTCCTGCCCACCTAGTGGCTTGAAAGCATGCAAATGCGAGTAGATAAATGGGTACCACTTTGGTGGGAAGGTAACAGCATTCCATGCACCTTGGTGTAGAGTTCTGCTGGCCACGTAACCAGAAAAGTGTCTTTGACAACTTAGCTGGCTTGTCTAAGAAACAGACATGAGTACCACCCACTAGAGTTAGACACAACTTGTGAGGGGAAACTTTTATCTTAATTTAACTAATAGTACTGAGGAGGAGGAGGAGGAGGAGGAGGAGGAGGAGGAGGAGGAGAAGAAGAAGAAGAAGAAGAAGAAGAAGAAGAAGAAGAAAATAGAAGAAGAAGAAGAAGAAGAAGAAGAAGAAGAAGAAGAAGAAGAAGAAGAAGAAGAAGAAGAAGAAGAAGAAGAAGAAGAAGAACTACCCCTTGGATAGTCTCATTAAGAGTTGGGGTTGATACAGGTAGTCCCTGACTTTCAACAGTTCATTTTAGGACCATTCAAAATTACAACAACACTGAAAAAAAGTGACAGGACCATTTTTCACACTTACAACTATTGTAGCATCTCCATAGTCACAGGATCAAAATTCAGACACTTGGTAGTTGACTCATATTTATGACGTTTGCAGTGTCCGGGGGCCATACGATCCCCTTTTGTGACCTTGAGTCAAGAGAGGTCAATTGGAAAGTCAAATTCACTTAACAACCATGTTAATTTAACGGTGGCACAGTGGTTAGAGTGCAGGACTGCAGGCTATTTCTCCTGACTGCCAACTTTCTGCAATTTGGCAGTTCGAATCTCACCATGCTCAAGGTTGACTCAGCCTTCCCTCTTTCCAAGGTGGGTCAAATGAGGACCCAGATTGTTGGAGTCAAGAGGCTGACTCTGTAAACTGCTTAGAGAGGGTTGTAAAGCACTATGAAGTGGTATATAAGTCTAAGTGCTATTTCTATGATCAATTCCAGCGATTTACTTAACAATTGTGCCAAGAAAAGTCATAAAATGGGGCAAAACTCATTTCATAACTCAATTTCATAAAGAAAAAACCGACCCTACCGCCGCGACAACAGCGCGGTGACAGAAGGGCGTTCTACATGCTTTGTTCTTTGCCTCCAAAGGTAGCCCTCCTCCTCCAGCTGACAGCGGCAGCGGGCACGGGGCAAAGCGGGCTGCCCAGCAGCAGCAGCCCGCGGGATGGGTCCAGCACAGCCGCGGGGGGCAGCAGGAAGCCTGCGGGGGGCCCGAGCGGGGCCGCTGACGCTGGCGGAGGAAGACGCGGCAGCGGCTGAGGCTCTCCCGGGGCCGGCGAAGCGGGCTTGCCCGGCGGAGGCAGGCCGCCCTCTTCTTCCTCAACAACATCTCCTTGGACGGGTGGCCGCTGCCGCCGGGCAAGCCCGCTTCGCCGGCCCCGGGAGAGCCTCAGCCGCCGCCCGCCCTGCCTCTTGCTCCGGGGGAGGCGCCGGCGGCGGAGGCCACCCATCCAAGGAGATGTTGTTGAGGAAGAAGAGGGCGGCCTGCCTCCGCCGGGCAAGCCCGCTTCGCCGGTCCCGGGAGAGCCTCAGCCGCCACCGCTGCGGCGTCCGCCGCCACCGCTGCGGCGTCCGCCGCCTCCGCCAGCGTCGGCAGCCCCGCTCGGGCCCCCCACGGGCTTCCTGCTGCCCCCCGCGGCTGAGCTGGACCCTTCCGGCGGGCTGCTGCTGCTGGGCAGCCCGCTTTGCCCCGTGCCCGCTGCCGCTGTCAGCTGGAGGAGGAGGGCTACCTTTGGAGGCAAAGAACGAAGCATGTAGAACGCCCTTCTGTCACCGCGCTGTTGTCGCGGCGGTAGGGTCGGTTTTTTCTTAGCGCTTCAGACGCCACGGATTTGCCTCCGCACTTATGTCGGTGCGGATAAGGGCATCGCGGTTTTGTGGTGGAACCGGATTGCCATCTTCAGAAATGTTGTAGGGTCTCCCATTTGGGACGGGGGGTGGACTAAATGACCTACAAGGTACCTTCCAACTCTATTCATCTAATCTAATCTGTTTTCCATTGTAACTGCTGAATATAGGAAGAGCTGTAAGTTTTGCTTCTGAGCTGATGCAGAGTGTCTTTTGCATCCTTGCTGAGAAGCAAAATAATAACTCCTCAACTTCAAGCAAGAGCAACATTTGTCTCTCCAGGAGCTGAAATTAAGAGCCTGAGAATCAGGTGGTATTCAGGAGGTTCTGACCAGTTCTGGTGAACAATTAGCAGAAATTTTGAGTAGTTCGGAGAAACAGTAAATACCACCTCTGGCTGGCCCCACCCCCATCTATTCTCTGCCTCCCGAGTCCCAGCTGATCGGGAGGGGATGGGGATTTTGCAGTACCCTTCCCCTGCCACACCCACCAAGCCACACCATGCCCACCAAGCCACATCCACAGAACCGGTAGTAAAAAAAAGTTTGAATCCTACCACTGCTGAGAATCCTTCTCTTCATCCAACTATATAACAATAGCCCTTAGACGTATATAAAGGTCTTATAGCCCTCTCTAAGCGGTTCACAGAGTCAGCCTCTTGCCCCCAACAATCTGGGTCCTCATTTTACCCACCTCAGAAGGATGGAAGGCTGAGTCAACCTTCAGCCTGGTAAGATTCGAACTGCCAAACTGCTGGCAGCCGGTGATCAGCAGAAGTAGCCTGCAATCCTGCACTCTAACCACTGTGCCACCACCACTCATATAAAATGAAATATAAAATGCTCTTTGGGTATCTCTGCACAATTTACTGCACTTGGTTTGCAGTAAATCCAGCCAAAAGATTTAGGCCTATGCCCGTTTCAGATGGCAGGTTTCCTGAGATCTTTGTCTGAGTCCATGCCTACTTGGGACCTGGACCAAGAGGGAGGGTCTCTTCTTAAGAGGGAAAGGGACTTTCAGCACTGAGGAGGAGCCTCCTGTCCCAGACTCAGAAAGCAGGATATGTATTTTCTGCACGGTCCCCTCTTCTCCTTGCCTTGTTTTCTTCTGATTGCTCTGGTGAAAGTTAGTTCTGCCTCAGATAAAATGTGCTTCTGACATCCAGCCCCCAGGCACTGCCTGAGTCACCTATCCTGGAAGCGGATTCCGGACAGATTCTTTAAGGACAAAGGTGGGTTTTCACTCTAACAGATTTTTTCTTTCTTTCTTTTCTTTCTCTTTTCTTCTTTCTTTTTCTTTCTTTCTTTCCTTCCTTCCCTCCTCCCTC
Organism: Thamnophis sirtalis; assembly: GCF_051295495.1. Taxonomy (NCBI): domain Eukaryota; kingdom Metazoa; phylum Chordata; class Lepidosauria; order Squamata; family Natricidae; genus Thamnophis; species Thamnophis sirtalis. The sequence continues at coordinate 15,503,885 of NW_028261382.1, read as the reverse complement.
CCTCTTTTTCTTCCATTCTTCCTTAGTCTCTCTTTTCCTCCCCCTCTTTTCCTCCCTCCTTCTCTCCTTTCTTTTTTCTTTCTTTCCTTCTCTCTTTCTCTTTCCTTCTCTCTTTCTCTTTCCTTCTTTCCTTCCCTCCTCCCTCGCTCCCTCTTTTCCTTCCATTCTTCCTTAGTCTCTCTTTTCCTCCCTCCCTCCCTCTTTTCCTTTTTCCTTCCTTCCTTCCAGAGGTGGGTTCCTACCAGTTCGCACCTATTCTGTAGAACCAGTTCGTCAAATCTACCGAACCGGTTAGAAGAGGTTCCACCAGTGGACCCGGAAAGCAGGCCACACCTACAGAAGAGGTTCCAAACTTTTTTGAAACCCACCACTGCTTGCTTGCTTGCTTGCTTGCTTGCTTGCTTGCTTGCTTGCTTGCTTCCTTCCTTCCTCCCTCCCTCCCTCCCTCCCTCCCTCACTCACTCACTCACTCACTCCAAGCAGGCTATTTTTCCAGGGTCACAATTCTCACTAAGCCACAGTTTGTTTCAAAGAAGACTGACTTTTGAATCATGCTTGACCATCGCTGACCACATGGACCCAGGCTGCTCACTTAGCAATGGGAGAGACGGCAGTGTCTACCGCAAACAGTGATGATGCCAGAACGATGAGCCTTGTGCAAGGACATGGTGATGCATAAGCCCCCTTAAGCATTGCCATCAGGATTCCATGATGCATGTTTTATCATTCCACACCACTCTGCTCCCCCTCAGCATGAATAGGGTTTCTCATCAACTTCTTCTGAATTGTTTTTTTTAAAAAACTTTTCAGCCTAGCCCATGGATTTTAATCTCTCGTCCAAATATTAATCAGGCATGACCCTACTTAGCTTCCAAACCCAGACAAGGTGAGGTATTTTCCTTTATAACCATGGTTTATAACCATGGTTTATTGAATAAATCAAGTTTGACTTGGTTCATATGACAAAGTAAGCCGTTACCCTTAGTATATTTACACACTGGATAAAGGCAAAATCAAGTACGGATGTTTTGCCCTAGCGCACTATGAGACACAATCATATTTATCTAGAAAGGTATAGTATCTGTGCCATCCCAAGCATATCTACTCAGAGTTCACCAGGAATACTCTTGAGGTAAGGAGAGAGTAAAAATATGCAAAGATGGTGACAGAGTCAGGAAAGGAAGCCTCAGTTGCAATGCTGTAGAATTTGGCACTCACCCATGGATTCCTCTGGAAGAAACCTGGATACAATAAGATTTATGGTTATGTAAGGAAAGGATTCCTTTAAAAATTAGTTAGTTTTGATCCAGGAAAAGGAAACTTTTGATCCCAAGCAAACCTGTCAATTCTGGAAAAAAAAAAAAAAAAAAAAAAAAAAAAAAACCATGTCAGGAGGTGTGGCAATCTATCTTCCTAAAGGTACAATCAGTGGTGGGTTGCAGGCGGTACGCCCCGGTACGGGAGTACCAGAGCCAACCCAAAGCACCGGATAACGTTCCATTCCTCCAGAGAGCCCATCTGCCTGCCCGAGCTCCTTACCGGACTTTAAAGGCTTCTGTGCTACTGCAAAGGAGCATGGCACATACAGCGCCTGCGCGACACTCCACGGAGCAGCTGGAGCGTCACAGAGGCACTTGAACGCATGTGCACGCTGCGCACGTCCATGAGGACGCCACCGGCCCTGTTCCAACTGTACCGGTTGGAATGGGATTTGCAACCCACCACTGGGTACAATGCATCTGAGGACAAATTTCATGGACCCATAAATTTCCAAAGGTCTCTGCAGATGATAAGAGCGTCCTTTGGAAAAAAGAGTATATCAGAGAGGAAAGGAAAAGAGAGGATTGGCATAAGGCCGTGATGGTGAACCTATGGCATGTGTACCAGAGGTGGCACGCAGAGCCCTCTCAGCTGGCACATGTGCCGTCGCCCCAGGTCAGATCTCCCTGCAAGCGATGAAACAGAAGCCCACGAAAGAAAAAGATCTTACCTCTTGCCATGCTGCTGGTATTGGGATGCCCACTGCCAGCCAGAGGGTTTTCAGGCCTCTGCTGCACCTGCATGCATGTTTGCGCATGTGCATGTTTAGACATGTGCATGTTTGCACGTGCACACCTTTCAGTCTGGGCATGTGCACACACAGTTTGAGCACTCGGTGGATAAATGGTTTGCCATCCCTGGCATAGAGGATCAAGAGAAGGGTGTGTTTGTTTGTGGGACTTACTGCATTTTTCTTTCATTTAGAATCCTAGAGAATCTTAGACTATATTGCTATTCATAGCGCTGGAATAGTAATAGCAAGAGCACTTAGACTTATACACCACTTTATAGTGGTTTACAGCCCTCTCTAAGCAGTTTTCAGAATCAGCATCTTCCCCCAATAATCCGGGTCCTCATTTTGGAAAGGAGAGGAAGAGAGGAAAGAGGAGAGAGGGAAGTAGAGGTAAGGAATAGAGTAGGAGAGAGAGAGGGAGCAGAAAGAGGAGAAGGAGAGAGGAAGGGGAAGTAGGAAAGAGAAAGGAGAGGAGGGATGGTAGAGGGAAGGAAGGAGTTAGGGAGGAGGAGAGAAGGAGAGGAGGTAGCGCTGCAGGGGAATAAGGTGTAATGTGGTGTATGGAAAGCAGAAGAGCACATGAGCCTTGTGGGTAGATGGTGAGAGGAATGGATATAATATTGAATAATGCGTAACAGTGTTTGTTAAGATGTAATGGCATACCAAGGTGGCGCAGTGGTTAAAAGCAGCACTGCAGGCTACTGCTAGATCAGCAGGTCAGCGGTTCAAATCTCACCGGCTCAGGGTTGACTCAGCCTTCCATCCTTCCGAGGTGGGTAAAATGAGGACCCAGATTGTTGGGGGCAATATGCTGACTCTCTGTAAACCGCTTAGAGAGGCCTGAAAGGCCTATGAAGCGGTATATAAGTCTACTGCTATTGCTATTGCTATACTTGTGGATATGCATATGAAAATGAAAATAAACTTTTCCCACCCAAAAAATATCTGGGTCCTCATTTTACCACCTCTAGTCCCCATTTAAAACACAACCCTTGACCAAATAGGAATTTCTCTCTCCCCAGTTGGTTCCCGCTAAAAAGCAAAGTTGTCCAATCTTGGCAACTTTTAAGACTTGGGGACTTCAACTCCCAGAATTCCCCAGCCAGCCGGGCTGCGTTGGAATTTCTAAGAGTTGGCGTCTACAAGTCTTAAAGTTGCCAAGGTTGGACCCTGGTGTGTCCGAGAGCCAAGGCAGGAAGGCTAAACCGAGAGTGCGAACACATGTGCGCCCAGAGGATGTGCAAACTCCAGCGCTCTTTCCTTCATCCATCAGCCCCTTGGCAGAAAATACTTGTGCAGTGATGTCTCTCCGTATGCGCGCATGTTTATGTTCCAGGCAGGGAGGCGAAGGAGAGAACTGGACCTTCCCAGGGCCGTTTTTGATTAGGAGTTAATCTGATGTGAGCTCATTCCTCCTCGCGAGGAGTCCGCCTGAGCTAGCCCCTCTTTTCCCCACCCGGAGAAGGAACGCCGCGTTGTAACACAGATGATCTCCTCCGAGGTTTCTCTCGCCTGTTTTTCGTTGGACGTCTGCGCCTTTCAGGCTCTCCCCCACACACCCCGCACCCGTTGCAACGGAGAGGAAGAAGAGTGGGGGAACCTTAACTCTTTCCCATCCCTTCTTGGCCACCCCCAAGCCAGCTTTTGGCACAATCGCCAGCATTGTTTGGGAAAGAAGGGAAGGAAGTAGAGAGAGAGGGGGGCGTCCAGGGAATCGCAGCTGGGATCAACGGGACAGCTGCTCCGCTTGGAGTCACCGGGGGACACCCCCTCCCCCCCCAGCTATGCCTTGCGCGCTCGCTCTCGCCTCTTCCGACAGCCGCCCAGAACAGGCGCTGGCTCGCCATCCTCCGCTCACCTGCAGCTGGTCCAGCGCGGCCCCGGATTCGAGGGGGCGTGGATAGCAGCTGGCCAAGCCTCTAGCCCGTCCCCCCCCCCCCACACCTCCCGCCTGGAGCGAAGCGCTCTTAAAAGGCAGGAGAGCGACGGGGCGCTTGGGTTTCTCTTTGGCTCGGGCGGTGCGTCTTGCGAGGCGGAGAGCATCCGGACCGGCTCGGAGAGAGAGAGAGAGAGAGTGTGTGTGTGAGTCGTGTGCGGGGATGGCAGCGCTTAACGGAGCCCTGGAGAACGGGCAGACGGAGAAGAAGGCTGCTGGGCCCCTCCCTCACCCGATCAGGAACTTGGAGGTCCAGTTTACCAAGGTAGGGTTGGATGCGCGGCTCGTTAGGTTCACACAACTCGCTCCACCCTGAGCGCTCGCATCTGAGTTAACCGGCTTGAAGGAGGGGGGGGGGAGCCTGGAATCGATTCCTGGGGCTCGTGGGCTGACCCACCCGCCCACGAAGGCTTCCACAAGTGGGGCGAATGCAGAGAATGGGTTAATTCAAAAATCAGGTGTGACTGCGCACGTGTGGGCTGAGGTTCCCCCCCCCCTTTTAGGGTTGTGTTGCTTAACTATCTTTTAAGTAAGACCTTTTTTTTAAATGGAGAGTTTTGAAGTTTCAGGAGGTCGTTCGTTCGTCTCTTTTTTTCAATGAACGCTTTCTAAGCGTTTGGAAAGCCAGTTTGGTTAAGGCGCCACGCTAAACACCAGGAGACCGTGAGTTCCAGTCCTGCCCATAAGCAAGAAAGCCAGCTGGGTGACTTTGGGCTCGTCCAGTGGCTCCCAAACTTTTTTTGGCCATGCCCCCCCACCAAGCATCTCTAAAATCCTGATGCCCCACCTCCACCCCTGTGACATGTGAGTCTTACTTTACTCAAAAAGTCAACTCTATTCACAGGGAGGAAACCTAAAAGACCATTAATTTGGTTTAAACAAGGTTCAAATCGCACCCCCCCCCCAAAAAAAGAGTGACTATTGGGCTAGTCACTCTTTCTCGGCCCAATCCCACCTCACAGGGTTGTTGTTATAGAGAAAATAAGAGGAGGAAGGAGTATTAGGTATGTGTGTATCCCCCAGTTCTTTACAAAGTAATAAAGGATTAGGGTTTTTAAAAAAATCTAATAAATGTTTCTAAAGGGAAAGTGGGAGAGGGAATGGATTTATTTGTTCCAGCTGCCTTTTGGGCAGGAGAAGGGACAGCAAATATCCCCAAGGCATCACAACTAGCTAAGCCCTGCCTGATTTTTATTCAAGGCAAAGAAACTCATTGGTTAATAGAGAATGTCAGAAGTCATTGCAGGGGGGGGGGGGGAGGATTTCCTCTCATTTATTCCACTGAGGATGCAAAAGCGGTGGGGTGTGGGGAGGATGTAGAGATTCCCAAACATATTATATAAAAAGGCTCATATAGGGCTTTTAAAGATTTAATTTCATGCCCATAAGAAATAAGTCACTTCCGGACAAGAAACACGATGCAGGCTAAACATTTTACTATTCAATTACTTTTTATATAATATGTTTGGGAGCCTCTGGGTTTTTTTTTTTTTTTGTGTGTGTGTGTCATCCCCCCCCCTCCCCTGCTGCATCCTCAGTAGAGTGAAGGGAAGGGAAACCCCAGCATTTTCTACCAAATAAAGAAATAAAGTTGCAATATCATAGAAGCTTTGGTTTTAAAGAGGAGTTAATTCTTAACTTTTGGGGGCTTTGGGGCACTGGCAAAAGAGGCTTTCTGGATTGTTTTTGCAGCCCTGAAGCTACCAAGGAAAGCAACAATTTAAAAGCAGCCTCTTTGGGGTTAGGATTTCCCAGGGGGATGTTTCTTAAACACCTGTCCACTGAGCTTCACAGCTTATGTTCTTCTCCAGGAAGATGAATGGCATTGAGGTTTTGCTGCTCTTTTATAATCCTCCTATAAGGTTTTTATTTCTTAAATTTATTTTCCACTTATGTCACTGTGGCACTACTCTTGGTGGCTTGCAGTAATTAAAAAAAGGAAGAAAAGTGAACAGGTGTGTAAACCAAAGTAGAATAACAGAACAAGAAAGCAAAGGAACACAATGAGAAATAAGGACATCAATATGTTAACCCAAAAAGATCGGAGGAGAGAAAAGAGAGAGTTAGAGGAAGGGAATAAACAGAGTCTAACCATCCATCCAGAAGCCACTTCCAGAGGTTGGAAGTTCTCCATTTAAACCCCAGGCCAATAAGCAGAGTCGCATCTTCAGGACCTTGTGAAAAGATGGTGGGAGCATGCTTTTTCTTTTGCACACTTTCAGAACGTGCCAAGTTCTGGGATCCAGGTAGCTTTCACATGTTAAGAGGCTGTGAAGGTGATGAGCTTTTTGGTTGAGACTTCCAGTTATCTGTGATGTAGCAGAGCTGGGCATAAAACAACTTGTTTCACACACTTGCAAAGAACCACTCAAAACATATTTCAACTGGAGACAAAGTGGGGGAATATTCCTAGTCAGTCTCTAGTCATCTATGCATGTGAGAAAAAGTGAAAAGGGATCTCAAAACGCATAGCACTGTTGGCGAGAAATGAGAACTCATGGTAGAACATTGTTGTTGCGAAGTCGTGTCCAATCCATCGTGACCTCATGGACAACGTTCCTCCAGGCCTTCCTGTCCTCTACCATCCTCTGGAGTCCATTTAAGCTCACGCCGACTGCTTTGGTGACTCCATCCAGCCACCTCCTTCCCTATCGTCCCCTTCTTCTTTTGCCCTCCATCGTTCCCAGCATTAGGCTCTTCTCCAGGGAGTCCTTCCTTCTCATTAGGTGGCCAAAGTACATACGGATTGGAGAACTTGCAGATTGCAATTATTCTGAATAGCTGGTTTGAAGATTGCATCCTGAAGACCATTATGTTAGGAAAAAAATAGCTGATTCTTATTCAAACCCAGACTAATATATATGTCCCAGGATAATGTTGCAGGATCCAATCTGATTCAGTCACTATGACCAGAGATTTAATTTTCTGAGCTTTCAAACTTCTGCTGGAGCCCATCCCCAGGGAACTTACCTCTCACCCAATATTCCTTCTCCATATTTTGAGAATGACTGGATTGCACTGTTTTTATCATCTGTACAGTATTGTCTGGGGCTTTAAAAAAAGTTTTAAGACAACCAGCCTGTTATGGATGCTTATAGTTCCTGAGATATGCCGCCATCTTGGCTGTTTTAACAAAACAACGCATTGGGTCGAGGAGTTTAGATTTGCTTTCTCTCTCACTATTTCTCTCCCTAAAATGTGGGCTATTTTAAAAGGGGGATTTAGTTGGAATGGCGCCATTTCCTTTGGCCGGTTTTAATCTTTCTAATTTCATATTTTTTTTCCCTTCGCGGGGGTGGAGAAGGTAGGAAGCCAGGGATGTGTTTGAAATCCAACTCTAATATTTAAAAGATGGAGTGCGTTCTTCGAGAAATGATCTGAAATAAGAAAATAGAAACCTGAAAATGAAGCTAGACTAATCATGAATGGATTCATCATATTTACACGACCGCTCCTCTCATAAAATGTTATGTTAATGTTCACTACCCAAAATTACAACTGGGAGACGGTGGCTGCAAAATCAGTGGATAAGCAGAGAAACTAGCAAAATAAAAGTATGCCAGAAAGAAATTAAGAGTTCAGTTAGTGGCTCAATCGGGATATAACATATAATAAAAAAATCATATTTGCATAATGAATTTTCTTTCTGTTTAGTGTGGCAGATTCTTAGTCTCTTCCTTTCTTTTTAAAATGTGCTTAAGGCTTTTTAGGTTTGGCTGTGAAATCTAATTGATTGATTGATTTGTACTGTTTTAGGCCACCTGACTACCAATTATTCTGGGCAGCTTAGAAATAATTTTTAAAAAAAAGACGAATATGATACAGTGCAAACGCTATAAATCCAAACCTCAGTTATCAAATGTGTTGAATGCATGTTTGCATCTATATGGAAATGATAAAAAATATATCAAAAGGTAGAATTCTTAAACGTTTGCATGCATCTTTTAAACTAAGATTTCCCTTAATTATTATGTCAAGAAAGCTGCGATACAAAAAAAATATTCTTTGGTTTTAGGTCTCCCTAGCATCTGTTCTTAACTACAAAGATGCCAATATAAAAAATAAGTGTTGTGAAGTCTATATCCTTTTGTTATTTGCAGCGTGGTGGTTTTTATTTTGTCACGTCACTGCTTTAGACCCCACGGATGTACATTTATAATTATATAGAAATGTAGAATATGGAGTTTTGTAACAAAACCCGTCATCCATAATTCTTCAGTTTTCATCAGCAGAGTAATGATAAACTTCTCATCCACTGGATGCATTTCTCTCTTGCAGGCTTGGGAAGAAATGGCGATGTTAAGAAATGTTAATAACATTCACTCAAATTTTAGTTCAACATTGTTAGTTGCAGAGATTCTTAGCATGAGAGAGAGAAGTGGATTTTTCTCAGACTAAAATTTCCCTGCCCCATTCCAAAATAGAAGGAAAAAGTCATTTTAAGATTAACTTTTATCAGATTTGGCTAGCTCCAGGGCTGTAGTTATGAGATTTCCAGTTCCTGAATTGTTTTTGCTAAGATGGCTCGATTAAGGATGCTTAGCGTAATAACGTTAACATTTCACTGGAGCTTCACTGATTCTCACTTTGGCATTGTAAAAACTCATTTGTTACTTGACTTTTACTAGACTTTTACTAGAATCTTTAAAAGGCTATTTATTTTGAAGTCGTTTGAATTGTTTTACATTTTACAAATTGTAAGCCATCCAGAGTCACTTGGCTGAGATGGGTGGCTACAGAAATTGAATGAATGAATAAATAAAATACAGTAGGAATTGAAAATAAGGCACATAGAGCATCTCCCCTTACACACACACACAGACACACACTGTACATTCATGCACCCAAACACATAGACATGCTCGCTGTTTGTTAATCTAGTAACAACAAGGAAAGAAACGTATCTGATCCAAAGAGAGAATGTGGATTTAAATCCCTGCACAGCAGCACTGGGGATCCATCGGAAACAGATTATTAATCCATCATCCCTATTTTACACAATTAACATAGCAAACCCTTCTGTATTATCACTCTCTTGAATTTTAGTATTTAATGACTATGGGCCTCACAGTTTAATGATTGGTATTATATTATAGTTGGGCCATGCTGTATTTTGTTCGGATGCAACTGACAGATTAGATGCCAAATTGTGATTTTCAGAGAGTTTTTATTTGTTATTTTATTCTATACTTTTTAAACTGGATATTCCTTAAGTTAAAAACATTGCTCTGGTCTTTGACTGTAGTAAATATTGACTTGACTTGACTACCCCTGCCACTAAATGAACTTAGTTAGAATGAATTCGTTAGAACAATTTTTAATTGGAACTAGAAAAATAGGAAGAAAGGGTATTATGCATGTTCATGACCTTGAGTTACTTGTCAAAAAAAAAAAGCTGAGATAGGACTCAAATAAACCTTAACTCATGACAAAACAGAAACTGGTTTATGAATGGGAAATACTATGGAGTAGGAAACCAACGTTTTGTGATATTATTTCCTTCTTAATCATCACGGAGAAAATTTCTTATGTTGTTAGAAGTGAAAATGAACTTGATGGCACATAATCAATTAAAAAATCTTTTGGAGCAGTCTGGAGATGCTGTAGCTTGGTTGGTTATAAGTCAGGATCTGTTTTATATTTACATACATTTAAATGGATGTGAGGTCAAAAGCAAATATGTAAGCAAATCTCTTGAATTTTCTTTAATGACAAGTCTCTAAGATATGGTCACCATCCATTGTGGATATCATCCCTTCAAATGTAATTGTTTTTGTATTTAAACAAGGATAACATTGCCATTCTGCCTATAAAACTCTAAGCAAATTCTAGCAATGGCTAAGCAACGGTGGCTCAGTGACTAAGATGCTGAGCTTGTCGATCAGAAAGGTTGGCAGTTCAGCGGTTCAAATCAGTGAGCTCCCATTACTTGTCCCAACTTCTGCCAACCTAGCAGTTCGAAAGCACGTAAAAAATTCAAGTAGAAAAATAGGGACCACCTTTGGTGGGAAAGTGTCCCATGCGCCTTCGGAGTTTAGTCATGCCGGCCCCATGACCACGGAGACATCTTTGGGCAGCACTGGCTCTTCGACTTTGAAACAAGGATGAGCATCGCCCCCTAGAGTCAGGAATGACTAGCACATATGTGTGAGGGGAAACCTTTACCTTTACTTTTTAAGGACATTCTCTGGTTTAAATGTTTGAAAAATGTCCAGATCTTCTTTAAAAGGAAAAAAAAAAGTTGCTAATTGGTGATCTTCTTAATATAAGCTTTCTAATTTTCTTTTCTTTTCTATTATAGGTAATACTTTCTGTGCGCTTAAACTGTTTTAATCGTTACTGATAGTTGTCTGGACTCTAATAGGAGCAAGCTCTTCTAGAAAAGTAGGCAGATTTTTATAAGAAGCACTCTTTTTTCCTGTCCTTATTTTCTTCCTTTTTTTTAATTAAAGAGTTTTCATAAATTTTACAATTGCATACCTTTCCCCTTCCCTCCCTCCACCCCAATCCTACATCCCCTCCCCCCCTCCAACCTCCCATAGCAAAATACAGGGTATAAACATTTAACAATCATACACTAAAATAAACTAACTAACTTTAGCATTGTACCTTCACTTACACTTTAACTCCACTTTTGTAAAGCTAACTTTAGATAAATTGTAACATTCCTTGTTCATTCATTCATAAGCTAACTGAAATTTCTTAGTCCCATATTTATTTTGAATATAATCAGTCCATCTTCTCCATTCCAACTTGTATTTCTCATCTGAATGGTCCTTCAAGTATGCTGATATTTTAGCCATCTCTGCTAAGTTTGTTACTTTTAACGTCCATTCTTGAATAGTAGGCAATTCTTCCTTCTTCCAGTACTGTGCCACCAACAATCTTTCTGCCGTTGTTAAGTTCAGAATCAAATTAATCTCTATAACTATACAATCTGTAATTATATCTAACAACAATAACTGAGGAGTAAACTTTATCCTCTTTTTAAGTATATTTTGAATAATCCACCATATTTTTATCCAAAATGCTTTGACATTTTTTAAAATGTCCCTATTTTCTAATGTAATGAGGAATCATGCTTTCAAAGGGCCTTACATGCTTTGCTAAAATGAAAGAAAGTTCTTTGAACTTGATGCCACTAAAGGCTCACACAAATCCATATATAAATCCATTTGCATAAATTCCTGATTGACATCACCATATCGTTTATTTTCAAACTGGTCAGAATAAGTAATTTTTTTTCTTTCTTTTACCATCTGCAGTTTCTGCAGGTATGCTGCTGAATTTTGAAATGACCTAGTGGATTTCTTTTCTTTGGGATGACAGTCTGTTTAATACAACCTGAATATGCTGTCTTAAATAGAAGCTTCATTCCTTTGAGTTGCATTTTAATCCAAATAACATTTCACAAATGGGATTTTCCTCTGTGACCGGAATATCCTTAATTGAAAATATCAGTTATCATTGTGTTTTGTATATTTTATAATGTACAGTTTGCTTACGTTTGACTCATTTCAGGGTTCAGAAAGTTTGTCAAATGTATATTGTTCCACAGTCTAAACTCTTTCTCCGGGCCTTACAACAAAGAGTAAAATTCGAGCACGTAATATCACCAAGTACCTAAAGTGCCCCAATGACAACAGTTGTGAGTCATCACTACAAAACATCCTTCGGCATAGTTCTTCAACTTTTTCTGTAAGGTGGATATTGTCAGAACTAGCTGAATTCCCAATAGGAAATAGGAAACCAGTTCAAAGATCTAGTTCTACTATAGAAAAGGAAAACCTTTGAATTGTAGCGCTCTAGATTTACAAAAAATGGAATAGCCTAAGTCTTCTCTTTGCGTGTTTAAATCGGTCAGACCAACTCCCATAGATAAATAACGCGGTGCAAGTAACCAAGAGATCAAAACAGACACTATTATTAAAACTAACACTTATAATTTCTAAAACATCTATCTTTATTGCAAACATTTTTATGATTGCTTAATTTGAAATACTACTAACTGAATTAAAACTGAAAGGGACGTGTGCTTCAGCCTGAAATATTAAATGCAAGCTTCAGAAATTAATTATACCTTCCTACAGTCTGTTGAGGTACGTGGTGGCTCAGTGGCTAAAACACTGAGCTTCTCGATCAGAAAGGTTGGCCGTTCGGTGGTTTGAATCCCTAGTGCTGCATAATGGAGTGAGCTCCAGTTACTTGTCCCAGTTTCTGCCAACCTAGCAGTTCGAAAGCATGTAAAATGCAAATAGAAAAATAGGGACCACTTTTGGTGGGAAGGTAACAGCATTATGTGCACCTTCAGCGTTTAGTTCTGCCGGCCACATGACCACGGAGACGTCTTCGGACAGCGCTGGTTCTTCACCTTTGAAATGGAGATGGGCACCGCCCCCTAGAGTCAGGAACGACTAGCATGTATGTGCGAGGGGAAACTTTACTTTTACCTTATGGTCTGTTGGGAGAACTGACAATTTAATTTGAGTAGCTAATCTTTAGAGTTTTCTGACCTCTACCAGATTTTCATATTAATTTCTTTTTATATTTTCCATTTCGGAGAGATCTCTAATCCCTAAACCTTTCTTTGGCTTCTGATAATAACACAGTTTTGAATTGGGAATGGGGGATTTTAAAACTATGAGCTTTGCAAAACAGTTGGACTCCCCAATGCAGAGCCTTCAGAACATTTTTCAGGGGGGGAAAAAACCACCCTCTAATTATTACCCACCTTTTAGTCAATAGAATCGGGTAGAATTCCATGTGGTGTGCAACTGTTATTTTGGCTCTGACATTGGATTTATGTCCAACTTTGTAGAATAGAATAGAATAGAATTCTTTATTGGCCAAGTGTGATTGGACACACAAGGAATATGTCTTTGGTGCAGATGCTCTCAGTATACATAAAGAAAAATAAAATAGAATACATTCATCAAGAATCATAAGATAGAACACAGTGATAGTCATAGGTTACTAATAAGCGATCAAATTATACTAGGAAACAAACAATATAAATTGTAAAGATATAAGCAACATGGTTATAGTCATGTGGTAAGAGAAAGGTACTACGAAGGAAGAGAAGATAAGGTAATATGGTCTTAGTAAATTATTTGACAGTGTTATGGGAATTAGTTGTTTAGCAGAATGATGGCATTCGGGGGAAAAAAATGTCTTTGTGTCTAGTTGTTCTGGTGTGCAGAGCCCAATTGCGTCGTTTTGAGGGTAGAAATTGAAACGATTTATGTCCAGGATGTGAGGGGTCTGTAGCTATTTTCACAGCCCTCTTTTTGACTCGTGCAGTGTACAGGTCTTCGATAGAAGGCAGGATGGTAGCCATTGTTTTTTTCTGCAGTTTAATTAATGTCCAGTTTCTGCCTAAGAACCAAAGAGCGAGAGAAGACACATCCCTTCCATAACTTCTGATCTGCTCAATACAATGAATCGGAAAGGATCGTGCAAACTCAACCAGGGTTATCTGAAAAAGATTTAAGGTTGGGCTTCTAAACAAAGGAAAGTTAGGATGGGCACCAGCTGTGTGGGAGAAATGGCAGAATGAAAAATGCCAGACGGTGCGGAGAACTGCAGTTCTGATCAACGAAGTGCTACAACCACTTTAGAAGTCAGACGGCATATATCTACCACCGTTGCAGTATCCTGGGGGGGTGGGGGGGTCATGTGATTTTGATCTCATGACTGTGGGGATGCTGCAATGGTTATAAGTGCGAGGACTGGTCACAAGGCATCTTTTTCAATGCCGTTGTTTCTTTGAATAGAGGTGGAACCTCGACTTACAACATTTAGTGACTGTTTGAAGTTATAACATCACTGAAAAAACCGTTATGACCGTTTTTCATACTTATGACTGTGGCAGCATCCCCATGGTCATGTGATGCTTGGCAACTGGTTCATATTTATGACGGTTGCAGTGTCTTCAGATCGTGGGCTCACCTTTTGGGACCTTCCAATGAGTAAAGTCAATGGGAAAGCCAGATTGCTTAACAACTGTGTTACTAACTTAAGCACTGCAGCGATTCACTTAATGACAATGTCAAGGAAGGTCATAAAATGGGGCGAAATTCACTTAACTGCTTCACTTAGCATCAGGAAATTTTGGGCTCGGTGGTGGTTGTAAGTCGAGGATCACCTATAGCGGCTAAACAAATGGATATAAATAGTTCTCCTGCATGAGCAAGGGGGCTGGACTAGAAGACCTCCAAGGTCCCTTCCAGCTCATTCATTCTATTCTAAATTGCTGCAAGTGAGACTACCTATATTCTGCAACCTGTAATTTTCCAGACATGTTTATCTAAAGGTAAAGATTCCCCTCGCACATATGTGCTAGTTGTTCCTGACTCTAGGGGGCGGTGCTCATCTCCGTTTCAAAGCCAAAGAGCCAGCGCTGTCCGAAGATGGTCATGTGGTTAGCATGACTAAATGCTGAAGGTGCCCGGAAAGCTGTTTCCTTCCCAACAAAGGTTCTCCCTATTTTTTCTGCCTGCATTTTTACATGCTTTCGAACTGCTAGGTTGGCAGAAGCTGGGACAAGTAACAGGAGCCCACTCTGTTATGCGACACTAGGGACTCGAACCACCAAACTGCCGACCTTTCTGATCAATAAGCTCAGTATTTTAGCCACTGAGCCACCACAACATGTTTATGTAGGTTTCCTTTAGATTATAAGACCACCCTTTAAAACAAATGCTTCCCTACTCTCCCCATGATGATTTAGAGGCCCTTTAACTTTCCAAACACATCAGCCATTTCAGCTACAGAACATACAAATCAAATGCCATAATAATAGTAATTACATCTACTTCTAGGCCACAAAAACAAGTTAAAACCAATTAGCAGGCTCAATTGCAAACTAAGAAAAATAACATCCAAAATCCTGGGAACATCTCTTGTTTTTACCTGCAACAAAAGATTATCGAGTGGATCCCGGATCGGCCTCTGAAGTTAGACATCATGACTGAAAAAGTTTTTCCCTAGGGAATTTTTTTTCCAATCCACCTCACAGAGTTGTTGTTGTGGAGAAACTATTAGGAAAAAGGTGTTTCGGATAGATTCGCCACCTTGAGTTATTTGTAAAAATAATAATTTGTAAAAAAAGGCAGGGTACAAATAAATTAACTCAGGACTCAGACTTAACACAAATTAAAAACTACAGACCTAAATGCTGACTATAAAATATTCACTTCAATAGGAGCAGAAAGACACGAAGGTTTTTTGAAGGAGTTCATACACCCTGATCAAAATGGCTTTCTACCCAAAAGGCAGATAAGAAATAATATGAGAACAATATTAGATACATTGGAATATTATGAAACTCATAGTGAAAAGCAATTGGCACTGTTGTTTTTAAACGTCCAAAAGGCGTTTGATAATGTGAACTGGCAATTCATGTTACCACAATTAAGGCATATGGATTTTGGAGATAAATTTATAAATACGTTCAAGGCAATCTACACAAAGCAGAAAGCCAAAGTGATTGTGAATGGTAAGGTGACTGAAACTTTTTCAATACAAAAGGGTTCAAGGCAAGGCTGCCCATTATCTCCATTGTTATTTATCTTAACAAATAAATAAACACAGCCCTGGTCACCCCTTGGTTTTCCTCTTGGAAGGGTTATAAAATATTAATATTAATTATAATTGATAATATTAAGCAAAAGCTAAACACAAATTTAATCAAAAGCAAATTTTACTTATCGTTACCTACTTATCCATTTTACTTCAAAACCGAACTTGCCTAAGTTTAACCAAGATTGCAAAATGTAGATGTAACAGACATATCATTATAATCCCAGTAGAATCTTGATGAAAGTTAGCATCTAATTCCAATTAATATTGGAGAAGTAGAAATGCTGGAAAAGCCAAACAGAGCTTTTTTGGCATGCTAATTAATGCAAAAGGAACAGGAAAAGAGAGCGAATCCATGATTCTTACGCAGTGGTCTAAATGAATTGAGATCCATCAGAATAACAGAGTTGGAAGGGACCTTGGAGGTCTTCTAGTCCAACCCCCTTTTCAAGCAGGAAGCTCTATACCATTTCAGACAAATGGCTGTCCAATCTCTTCTTTAAAACCTCCAGTGTTGGAGCACCCATAACTTCTGGAACCACATTAGGAAATTTCTCTTTAATTCTAGTTTGGTTCTCTCCTTGATTAGTTTTCATCCTTTGCTTCTTATTCTGCAATAACACCTCATCTAGTGAAGAGAAGGACCAGGCGAGATATGATAGCAGTGTTCCAATATTTGAGAGACTGCCACAGAGGAGAGTGGGTCAAGCTATTTTCCAAGGCACCTGAAGGCCAGACAAGGAATAATGAATGGAAACTGAACAAGGAGAGATTGAACCTAGAAATAAGGAGGAACTTTGTGACAGTGAGAACAATCAATCAATGGAACAGAAGTTCCCTTTGGAAGTTATGGAAGCTTCCTCCCATTCTGGGCGGCAGGGATCGGAATGGGTGGAAAATGGGGCACACAGAGGCTAAAAACGAGGCACGTGGAGGCAGCAATAAGCAATGGCAATCCCTGCAGCCTGAAACAACTGATGGTCACGAGGCCGATCCAACCAACAATCAGCTGCTTTTGCTAATCAAGCTGTGCTGAAGCTGAAATTGAAACACAATGTTTGCTTTAAGGAATCAAATGGCTGGGAGACAGAGGCCAAAGGGTGGGGGCTGGCAGGTGGGTGGGACTACATTCAGTGTATAAGACGCACCCAAATTTTCACCCTCTTTTAGGGGAGAAAAACGTGTCTTATACTCCGAAAAATACGGTAGTTCTTTGGTTTTTAGGTAGATGGAAAATGGTATTCTTTCTTCCTTTTTAGGCCCCTTCCTTGCTCTGTTTAATGTCCCCATTGTCTTCTTTATTTCTTTTTTCTATTTGCCCATTTATTGTAAAGAGCTATAACTAATGGAAGGGTTAGAAAAAAGATAAAGGAATCCCTGTGGGTTTTACTCTGCTAGTCGTTGCCGTTTATCGGAGGCAGTGGTCATCTCTGTTTCAAGGCCATTGTGCCAGTACTGTCAGAAGACATTTCCATTGTCATGAGGCCAGCATGATGTCATGGAGCACTGTTGCCTTCCTACCAAAGTGGTACCTATTTTTCTACTCGCATTTGCATGCTTTCAAACTGCTAAGGCAAGTGATGGGAGCTCGCTCATTGTGTGGTGCTTGGGTCTCGAGTCTGGGCTGTTGGCTTTTAAGCCCAGTGTCTTAATTGCTGTACCAATGGAAGGGGGCAAATCCATATTACATTAACTGAGCAGTGATATCCATCGCAGCGAAATAACAGAGTAAATCCCTTGGAATTTGATTCTCCTGCTTTCATGGATATGGAATTGGCCTCCTGGACTTCAGTGTGATTTACTTTTCCTGTTGGAACTGCATCAATAAATATTGGCGTGTTTGCCACATCCATTATTACTCTTTCCCACTGTAATATGCAGCTGATGGCTGGAAGTTTCACTATTTTAACCCACCTTGTTTCTGAACTCCTCCGTATTCTAGGGTGTCCATTGGGAAGTAAGTGCCTGAATCTCACCGTTACAGCAAACCTGTGTCTTATTTTGATGGGATGAATATAATACACTGCTCCTGAATATGATAAATATTAGCGCTACTAAATGGATAGCAGTGCTCTGCTACCAAACTATGTGATTAGGCTTGATAAATTAACACTTACAGCTTGAAAATAAATGAGTAGTTATGATTAGCATCTCCTCTCCCCTTCTCTCCCTCAGGCTTGCCCCACAGAGACCTCTCCTATCTTATCACCTTCTCTCCCCCAGTCTAACGTCTTAGCATCAGAGCATTTGTCAGGTGGGGAGGGGGAGCAGAATGTCTAAACTCCCAGCCTGCAGGCCGGATGAGTCATATGCTGGCAACGCCCATGCCCAAGTGGCAGTTCGAACAGAGTTCTTTTCAAGTGGGGAGGGGGAGTAGAACATCTAACTCCTTAGCATCAAAACATGTTAATAATACTATAAGAAATGCTAATGATCCAATGGTCATTTAGAAAAATCCTTGCTTAGTGAGCACCTAGAAGCCAAGAGAAATATACGTGCCAAATTTCAAGTTTGTAGGTTTCACAGTTCTGGAGATTTCGTGATGATGCAAGAGCAGTAATTCTCTTTTATATATATAGATTCAGGCAACAAAGCAGACAACCCAAACTAGGGATACAGTAGTCTTATCAATGCTTCTTTTGATCCATTTGTTTTCTCTCTCTTTAGATATTTATTAACAATGAATGGCACGAATCGAAAAGTGGGAAAAAATTCCCTACGTTTAACCCCTCAACAGCTGAGAAGATCTGTGAAATTGAAGAAGGTGACAAGGTCTGTCTTTCCACATTCTTTAATTAAACTGTTTTTAATTTGTCTTAGTCAATGAGCAAAAATTCTAAAAGTTGGAGATGTTTGGTGGGGAAATACTGTATATACAGGGAAGTGACTGTCTATTAGTTACTCTAATCCAGTGATGGTTAACCTTTTCCGGACCGGGGGCCCAAAGCGTGCGCCCAAATCCCCAAAATGCAATCCGTGTACGGTCCCTGTGCCTGCACACCCCCTGCATGCACCACACACATGGGCACCCCTGCACACCCCTGTGGAAGCAGATGTGCTTCCAAATGAGCAGAATGTCAAATCAAGCCATAGCCAAAGAGCAAGTGCCAAGTGCTTGGATTCTGATCATGTGACCATGGGAATGCTGCAATGGTCATAAGCGCGAGGACCAAAGGTACAAAGTACAGGTACAATAATAATAATAACAAGCTATCCGCACAAATGCCATTAAGGTCAAAATCAAAAAATCATCTGATGATGCCAAATGCAGACTTTGCAAAGAAGTTGATGAAACTATTGATCACATACTCAGCTGCTGTAAAAAAAAATCGTGCAGACTGATTATAAATTGCGGCACAATTCAATAGCACAAATGATCCATTGGAATTTGTGCAAAAATTATAATATTAAAACAGCAACAAACTGGTGGGAACGTAAGCCTGAAAAAGTCACCGAAAATCAGATGGTCAAGATCTTGTAGGATTTTCGCATACAAACGGACAAAATACTGGCGCATAATACACCAGACTGGTTGAGACATTTGCTGACCTACATCAAACCGATTACATTATGGCTTATTATCCAGCCACCTATATGTGTATTTTCCTTTCGGTACTGTCCATGGGGATTTCTGCAGGTTGGACTGCAAGGCGATCAAACCGGTCATTCCTAGAGGAGATCAACCCTGACTACTCTTTAGAAGGCCAGATCCTGAAGATGAAACTCAAATACTTTAGCCACCTAATGAGAAGGAAGGACTCACTGGAGAAGAGCCTCATGCTGGGAAAGATTGAGGGCAAAAGAAGAATGGGATGACAGAGAATGAGGTGGATGGATGGAGTCACCGAAGCAGTCGGCGTGAACGTAAATGGGCTTCAGGGGATGGTAGAGGACAGGAAGGCATGGAGGAACATTGTCCATGGGGTTGCAATCAGTCAGACATGACTTCGCGACTAACAACAATTTAGGTGTCTTTTTTTTAAATGATACTTTTTATCTGCCTATTGTTTCTCTTCCCCCACCCATCTGTTGCAGCCCTCTCTTCCTTCATCTTCAGTCCCTTTAACTTTGTGCATTTCAATCCAGGGCTTGGCATGGAATTATGAAAAGCCATAATCCTGTAATTGAAGAGACGTGAGCTCATTTTAAAACTGCTGTAACTCTGAGGTGGCTTTGCCCTCTATGGGGTGATTATGTTAGCTGGCTCCATTGCTGCCCAAGCCATCATTAGAGTAAAAACAGATGATCTCTCTTTGTCTCTGGCTGCAAATCCTGAGCCCCGAGGGTTGTGTGTGTGTGAGAGAGAGCTCTGTGTGTCTCCTGCTAGAATACCCAAACGTAATTGCTTTTCTCCCCCTCCGCCCAAATGGGTTGTAAAGTATTTTGACCGGTAAGATGAGTTCTTGGAGACTTATTTGCTCCTTTCTGCCAGCGGTGTCCCCATTAGAAGTCTTACAAGCTCATTTTGGGATTTGTGTTCTGACCTAGGCTTCCCCAGCAGCACGAAGCCAAGTCCTCACCTGACAAACCCCTTTTATTTAATTTATAGTGAATTCCCATCCAGCAAAGTCCTGGGCCACAGTCTTTCAAGATGGTTCACAAATGCCAACCTTTATCAGGCTTGGAGAGTGGCCAGGCCGATATCTTTCAGATGCTGCTATACTTGGCAAGAATGCAGGAATGAACTAATTGTCTCCTGCAAACTCCACTCCCCTTTTGCTCCTCTTTTGTTTCCTCTGGGAGGGCCCATTCACTGTCCACCTGTGGCCTTAGTCCCAAGTCGACCCTTGTTCCTTAGCTGTTTCCTTCTTCTGGCAGCTCTGCACATCTCACACTGGGAATAGGCTCCAGCTGATGTCTGACTCTGAAGGCAGCTGATAACTGTCAGATGGCCCTGGCCTCATTTCTGCTTCCGATGCAGAGCCCTCATCAGAGGCTTCCGCAGACTCCAGGACCGGCCCATGTTCCTCCCCAACCTCCTCACTGTCCGAAGCTGCTGCCAACGCCACTAGCCACTGGCGGGCCACAACAATTTGCAAAGTAGAGCCCACAACAGATGCAATATAACACTACAATAGAGTTGGAAGGGACTTTGAAGGTCTTCTAGTAGTCCAACTCCCTGCTCAAACAGGAGACTCTATACCAGAGCCGTGGTGGCGCAGTGGTTAGAAGGCAGTACTGCAGGCTACTACTGCCGGCTGCCTGCAATTTGGCAGATCAAATCTCACCAGGCTCAAGGTTGACTCAGCCTTCCATCCTTCTGAGGTGGATAAAATGTGGACCCAGATTGTTGGGGGCAATATGCTGACTCTGTAAACCACCTAGAGAGGGCTGTAAAAGCACTGTGAAGAGGTATATAAGTCTAAGTGCTATTGCTATTTCAGACAAATGGCTGTCCAATCTTTTCTTAAAAACCTCCAGTGATGGAGCACCCACATTCTCTCTGAAGGCAACTTCTGTTCCACTGAACAATCGTTCTGTTAGGAAATTGCTAGGTTGATACTTCCCTTGATTGGTTTCTTTCTTGAACTCAATTCTAGGTTAGTTCTTTCTTCTTTCTTGAACTGAATTCTTTTGCTTTTGCCAATCCATTGTGTCTGTAAATTTCACACATCTAGATGCACGAACATTCCTGTTGCACTTGTACCCAACCTTTCTCTTAGACTAAATCTGCCATCAAGCCCATTTGCCATATTTTGGATTGTGTGAATTCTAGTCTGGAACTGCGTTGGGCTGGAGAAACCAGTTCCATGGAACATGCTTGAATTAATGCAGCACTGTTTAGTTTAGTTTAGTTTAGTTTACTTTTTTTGTCATTGCACCTCGTACAACAAAATTAAATGCCATCTTCAGTGTATGTTATAACTATAAAAATAAAAACACAAACCCCCCATCCTTCACATTCTATGCGATTGAATCGAAAACTGCTGCTATTGCATTAATATTGCACTATACAGTAGAATTCAACATAGTTACTGCCCTGGGATAGAAGCTGTTTTTTAGCCTATTTGTCCTTGTTTTTATTATCCTGTACCGTCTGCCAGATGGTAATAGTTAAAAAAAAAAAGGTGCCCAGGATGAGATGGATCTTTAAGAATATTTTGAACTTTCTTAAGGCAGTGGGAGCTATAAAGCTCCCCAAAGAGGGGAAAGGGTAACCCATGATCCTCTGGGCAATGATGTCGACTTTCTGGAGCGCTGTCCTCTCTGCCACTCTGCAGTTGGCGAACCACACACAGGTGCAGTAAGTTACAATACTCTCAGGGGTGGGTTTCTCGCCCCGTTCCAACCGGTTCGGTTGGAACGGGGCCGGCGGCGTCCTCGTGCACGCGCGCGGCGCATGCATGCGTCCTAGCGTCTGTGCGATGCTCCAGCTGCTCCTGGAGGATCGCGCAGGCGCTGTATGCATCCTGCGCATGCGTGGAAGCGCAGAACTCGTCAAAACCGGGTAAGGAGCGCGGGTGGGCGGGTGGGCCAGTCGCCGTTCCCGGAAGTTACTTACTTCCGGGTTCGCCGACCAACCGGTTCGCAGGGACCGCCATGAACCGGTTGAAACCCACCCCTGAATACTCTCTATGGTGCAGCGATAGAAGGTCACCAGCATTTTTCCATTCGGTTGTTGTTTCCTGACAAGTTTCAGGTAGTATAATCTCTGCTGAGTCCTTTTGACCAGGGCTGCAATGTGAGTGCCCAGGTCAGATTCTCTCTCTCTCTCTCTCTTTTTTTAAAGAATCTGTAATGTGGCCATCCCAATCCAAAATGATCCAAGCAGAGTCTTACATTTAGGGAAAAATAATCAATAGATCACAAATCTCCCCAGGTTCATTTCTAGCAGACACATTCATAGCTGGTATATTGAAAAAAGCACAATTATTTTATTATTTCAGCTTCCTTTCGCGAAAGTTGTAAATTGTCATTGGGGCCATGCAGGGCTCTTGTTTTAATAATAATAATAACAACAACAACAACAACAACAACAAGGTATCCGCACAAATGCCATTAAGGCCAAAATCGAAAAATCCTCTGATGATGCCAAATGCAGACTTTGCAAAGAAGCTGATGAAACTGTTGATCACATACTCAGCTGCTGTAAAAAAAATCGCGCAGACTGATTATAAATTGCGGCACAATTCAGTAGCACAAATGACCCATTGAAATTTGTGCAAAAATTATAATATTAAAACAGCAACAAACTGGTGGGAACATCAGCCTGAAAAAGTCACCAAAAATCAGATGGTCAAGATCTTGTGGGATTTTCGCATACAAACGGACAAAATACTGGCGCATAGTACACCAGACATCACACTGGTTGAGAAAAATAAGGTTACAATAATAGACATCGCAATACCAGGTGATAGCAGGGTCGATGAGAAGGAATATGAAAAAATCGCGAAATACTGGGACTTAAAAATCAAAATTCAACGATTATGGCACAAACCAGCAGTGGTAATTCCAGTGGTAATCGGCACACTGGGTGCTATTCCAAAAGCACTGGAATTACATTTAAAACAGTTAAAAATTGAGAAAATCACCATCAGTCAAATGCAAAAAGCTGCACTGCTTGGATCTGCACGCATATTACAAAAATACATTACGACGTCCTAGGCCCCTGGGTGGGGCCCAACTAGTAATCAATGCCAAATCCGGCGAAACAACTGGCTGCTCTGATACAATTCTGTTGTTGCGAATAATAATAATAATAATAATAATAATAATAATAATAATAATAATAATAATAATAAATGTTACCCAAGGTTTTAAAATAGATTCAAAACTTGGCCAGCTTCACTTGCCATCAAAAGGAAATAGAGGATAAAGGTGAGTTTCCTGCTCGAAGATCTCTCCCCTTGTCTCAGCCGTGGGGAGGAAAAATGTTACAAAACTGGTTTTATAACTTTAAAGTGTCCCTACCCATAAGAAGTGCAGTACCATTAGATTGGAACACACAACTCTGGCAAAAAAATAAATAAAGATAACATCAGCAGGGAGGGTTGGGGTATGCACCATGTGGCATCTGTCATTAAGGAAGGGAGAAGAATATTTATTTTTCTTTGTTTATTATAATTTCTCAAGCAAAAACAACAGGAATAATATAAAAATACAATGAAAGGGCCAATTGTTACATTAATGTGCTTATGCATTCTATGGACCTCTTTAAGCATGAAGTGAGGTTCACGGAACTCAATTTGTGGCTAAAACTGTGAAAATGTGTAGCTGAGACAACTGAATCAGGTAGGGAATTCCAGACTTTGACAACTCTATTACAGAAATCATATTTTTTACAGTCAAGTTTAGAATGATTTACATTGAGTTTAAAGGTTCAAGGTTCAAGGTTCATTTTATTTATATGCCGCCCTATTCCCTGCAGGACTCAGGGCGGCGCACAAACCCAAGGGAGGGGAAGGGAAACACAAAGAACTACAACAAAAAAGTACAAGGGAATTTAAAACAACCAACAGCCACACGATTCAAGAGGGGAAGGGAACTCATCGACCCCTGGCCTGCCGACACAGCCAGGTTTTAACGGCTTTTCGGAAGGCCTGGAGAGAGGTGAGGGTCCGAATCTCTGCGGGGAACTCGTTCCAAAGGGCCGGAGCCGCCACAGAGAAGGCCCTCCCCCGGGTAATAGCCAGATGACATTGGCCGGTAGACGGAACCTGGAGGAGGCCTAATCTGTGTGATCTAATGGGTCTTTGGGAGGTAATTGGCAGCAGACGGTCTCTCAAGTACCCAGGTCCAATACCATGAAGGGCTTTATAAGTGACGACTAGCACCTTGAAGCGGTGGTTCGCATGCATGTTATTGCGATTGAAACAGAAAAGGTCATTTACAGGTTAAAACATTACTATGTACAATTTTGTATGCAGTACCTAAGTCTAACCACAAGCGACGCGATTCGAAGTGATCCAAACCAAGAATTTCGAGCCTAGTAGCCTAATATTGTGCTGATTTTGATCCATAAGCAAACCTTTAGCTGAACTGAAGTATATGATTCAGCCCAAAAGGGACAGCGGTGGCTCAGTGGCTAAGACGCTGAGCTTCTCGATCAGAAAGGTGGGTAGCTCGGTGGTTCGAATCCCTAGCTCCGCATAACAGAGTGAGCTCCTGTTACTTGTCCCAACTTCTGCCAGCCTCATAGTTCGCAAGCATCTAAAAATGAAAGTAGAAAAAATAGAAATCACCTTTTGGTGGGAAGGTAACAGCGTTCTGTGCACCTTTGGCATTGAGTCATGCTGACCACATGACCACAGAGACTTCTTTCGACAGCGCCGGCTCTTCGGCTTTGAAATGGAAATGAGCAATACCCCCTAGAGTCGGGAACGACTAGCACGTATGTGTGAGGGAAAACTTTACCTTTATATGATTCAGCCGTAACTTGGTATAGAAGAAAAGGAGTCATGTGATGTCTCCCATTCTTTTTTTTGTCTAATGGGGAAGAATTGGGAAAACTACAGTTAGAGAGAGCCAGTTGGGTGTACTGGTTAAGGCTGCTGGACTAAGAGCAGAGGGTCCTGTGTTTTAGTTCTCCAAGGTTCCACAAAACCCATCTGGGTAATTTTAGGGCAGACATTTTAGCGTTGCGGCTATGTATAATTTGTGCCATTGGTCATTACAAAAGGGAGGAGAATATCGGTGCATGCTGATCTCAATCTATAAGCAAACTTTTAACTAAATTTCATTGAAACAGTATATGATTCAGTCACAATTTGGTGTAGAAGAACTTGTTCTCTGGAGGAGAATTGAGAAGGCTACAGAAAACTCTTAACTGTAGTTTTCCCAATGCTTCCCCATTGGATAACAAAAAGAAGAGAGTCAGCTTGGTGTTGTGATTAAAGCTGCTGGACTAAGATAGCGCTAGCACTAGCACTTAGACTTATATACCACTTCACAGTTCTTAACAGCCCTCTCTAAGTGGTTTACAGAGTCAGCCTATTGCCCCCAACAATCTGGGTCCTCATTTTACTCACCTCTTTTCCCTGTTTTCCAAACCCGGAGGTCCCATTTCTCAACCTAGTCCCCAAGGTGGTTGACCCTCAGGTTGGATTGACAGTAGAAACCTAATGGTTTTCGAAGACTTCTTGGGAGGTTTCAGTGTTATTCCATTTTGTGGACCATTTACAATTTGGTTTCTCCATCAAACTGGTCAGAAATCCAGAAGGGCTGTATCCACAAATCCAGAAGATAAAAGGCTGAACTCAACCTTGAGTTGGTGAGAACCGAACTGCTTGTACTAGGCAGAATTAGCCTGCAATATTGCATTCTAACCACTGTGCCAGCACGGGCTCTTTTTAGCCCCGAGTTCTAGTTCTCCATTAGACACAAAAAGCCAGATGGGTAATTTTAGGGCGGTCACATACTCTTAGCTCTAATCTGGGATGTCAGAAAACATCCTGGAAGGTGCTAATGGTCAACTTACCACACTTCTGAAATATTTCTGGGGCCCAGAATGGACTTGAAGGACCATAACAGAGAAAGCTAAAACAAGGCTGCCAGCTTAGCATTACCATCTCTTGGCTGTCTGCTGCTTGAGATTTTTGTATGCATTTTTTAAATAAAATTACATTCATTGTGCCTCACCCATGTTTTATTGAATAAGGCACAGCTGGTTGGTTTTAAGCCATCCTGCCCAAGATCTCAAAATCTGCAAAGCTTAAACAGAACAAAGCAATCAATGGCTCCAGGTTTGTTACCACACTTTCATTTTATGCCATATAGAGTGGGTCACATTCTCCCCGTGATATAAAGGTAAAGGTTCCCCTCACACATATGTGCTAGTCATTCCCGACTCTAGGGGGCGGTGCTCATCTCTGTTTCAAAGCCGAAGAGCCAGCACATGTGGTCATGTGGCCGGTATGACTAAATGCCGAAGGTACACAGAATGCTGTTATCTTCCCACCAAAGTGGTCCCTATTTTTTCCACTTGCATTTTTACATGCTTTCAAACTCCTAGGTTGGCAGAAGCTGGGACAAGTAACGGGAGCTCACTCCGTTAGGCAATGCTAGGGATTCGAACCACCTAACTGCTAACCTTTCAGATCAACAAGCTCAGCGTCTTAGCCACTGAGCCATGGTGTCCCTCCCCCATGATATAGGGATGGGTTATTCCAACTGGACATCTTGCCGGATTAAATATTTGACATTGGTCTAAAACTATTATTTAACTAGGTCTGATGGTTTGCAGATAGTTCTGATGATGCTTCAATGGTCCAATCCAACACAGCTTCATATGGGACCCTTAGTATTTGTGATGCAAAGAAAGTACTGTATATTGGAATACAATCCACATAACTATATATATATATATATATATATATATATATATATATATATATATATATATATATATATATATATATATATATATATATATATATATATATATATATATATATATATATATATATATATATATATGTATTGTGTTACAACCCCTGGTATGCCCAAATATGGGGGGAAGCATACTGCTTCCTTTCTCTGTCTATCGGCTCGTCACAAGAGACCATCACGACAGAAAGCTATTATTTTTACTGTTGCCTTTGTTACATTTGTGTTGCATTTGTGCTGATAAATAAATAAAGGGAGACTAGTATAGATCTATTTCAAGCTATTTAGCTCTCATCAGCTAGCCATACCCTGGGTTCAATTCCCAGTAAGGGTATGGCTAGCTGATGAGAGGTAAATAGCTTGAAATAGATCTATACTAGTCTCCCTTTATTTATTTATCAGCACAAATGCAACACACACACACACACACACACACACACACACACACATATTCCTGGATCAAAATCTGAAATAACTAGGGTGGGATTTTATATGACTATATCACATTCAGTGATGGGATTCAATTTTTTTACTACCGGTTCTTTGGGTGTGGCTTGGTGGGTTTGGCTTGGTGGGCATGGCAGAGGAAGGCTACTGCAAAATCCCCATTTCCTCCCGATCAGCTGGGACTTGGGAGGCAGAGACTAGATGGGGGCAGGGCCAGTCAGAAGTGGTATTTGCCGGTTCTCCGAACTACTCAAGATTTCCCCTACCAGTTCTCCAAAAACTGGTCAGAACCTGCTGAATACCACCTCTGGTTTACTCTATGTAGATGAGATGTTTAATTGTGACTGGTGTGCTGGTGTTACAAATGGGTTGGATAATCCTAGACTGGAGCATGGAGTTATTTGAAAACATCTACTGAAAGATATTTTCCCTATCTTGAACGCATGCATCATTCGTTGCCTTGTGATGGATAACAATTGGAAGGGATTTAATTCTTCTTTCTTCCTGGCCTTAAATTTTAGCTGCACTTTATGCCTTTGTCTTGCAAAATCTCTGTAACGCAATACTGATTAAGCATTGGGTGGATTCAGATTGGAATTTCAGCCTTGCCCATTGAATTTCCTTGTTCTCAATATTCTTGTAACTGAAAGAGTTTACGTGAGCCTGGATTGACCTTTCCATTGGAAAAGCTTCAGCCAAGCATTTCCACTTGCGTAAATAAATGTGCGTATCTCCGATCACATGGTGGAGGTTCTCAGAGAATTGTGTAACCTGAATTCATGCCTCTGTCCTAATATAGAAAGTAAAATATTAAATAGTAAAAGCTGTGGTGGCGCAGTGGTTAGCATGCAGTACTGCATGCTACTTTTGCTGACTGCCAGCTGCCAGCAGTTCGATCCTTACTGGTTCAAGGTTGACTCAGCCTTCCATCTTTCTCAGTTCATTAAAATCAGGAGCCAGATGATTAGGGGCAAGAGGCTGACTCTGTAAACTACTTAGAGAGGGCTGTAAAGCACTGTGAAGCGGTATATAAGTCTAAGTGCTATTGTTATTGCTCTACTAGACCCTGGTATACGTAGCAATAAAAGGGTGCTCCTTTTAATTATTATTTGAGAAAGTCAAGTATCACATCATAGTGTTCATTGGGCTTGGGGGTTGAATCTATGGGGCTGGAATTCAATCTAATAGTCTAATCAAGAAAAGAAGCAACCTAGAACTAAGAAGAAATTTCTTGTTAGTTAAAACAATTAATCAGTGGAATGACTTGCTTCCAGAAGTTGTGAATGCTCCAACACTGGAAGTTTTAAAGATAAGATTGGACAACTATTTGTCTGAAATGGTATAGGGTTTCCTGCCTAAGCAGTGGGTTGGACTGGAAGACCTCCAAGATCCCTTCCAACCTCTCCTCTCCCCTCCATTCTCTTATCTTCTGCTCTACTCTACTCTATTCTCCCTTCTCTCTTCTATTCTTTCTTTTTTCTTCTCTTCTCCTCTTTCCTCTCTTCTCTTCCATTCCATTCCATTCTAGCAAAATGGGCACCGTTGCCAGATTCTAAGCATTTTAAAACCATAGTTTGAACAGATTGTAGCAGCTAAGGTAAGATCTAACCCTGAGCCTCACTTTGGTTTGCAGAAAGCTCTAAGCCCAAGGTAGCATTGTGGCTTTACAAGTAGCCCCTGACTTATGACCTCAATTAGGAGAAGAATTTATGCTTCCAAGCAAGGCCATCGTTAAGTGAGTTCTGCCTGATTTCACAACCTTGTCGCTACAGTTGTTCAGCAAATCCTATGGCTGCTAAGCAAATCCAACTTCCCCTGTTTGCTTGTTGAAAGCCAACTGAGAGAGTTGCAAATGGCGATTGTATTCTTTCTAACCAACATTCTCCTTGTTGCCCAGACTTTCTTTTAAACAAGTATTTGTGAATGTTGCTTTGTTGTACCATTGACACCAGAAGCCATTACTCTGTTTCCCAAAGAAAGAATAGAAATCTGATCATTCTTGTGATCATTGACTGTTGAGCATACTTGACTTTTCCTCTTATATGTTCAGGGTTTCTCCCTCCAGGGAAAATTGTACCCGACTGTATTCCTGTGGTATTAATCACCTGATGTTTTCCTCTCTCCTTTCTTACCTTTACCTGTAGCCCGATATCGATAAAGCGGTTGAAGCAGCAAAAACAGCTTTCCAAAGTGGATCTGTCTGGAGACAAATGGATGCAGCCAGTCGCGGAAGACTTCTAAATAAATTGGCCGACCTGATTGAGCGAGACAGAGAGGTGTTGGCAGTAAGTGAAGCTGGTGCATCACCAGGGTGTGAAGAATCAACCAAGAAGGGTTGGGGTATCACATTTAACCTTGAGCTTCTTGCTCTATTTTTGACCTATTAATCCATGGTGCCCGTAATAGTTTTCTCTTACCTTCGCTACCGGTTTGGAACTGGGAGCGTGCATGTGCGTGCACTCGCTTCACTCGTGCGTGGCGCTTCTGTGCATGTGCAGAGCATCTGTGATGACGTCTGGATTGGTGAGTGGAGCCTCCTACTGCCCAAACCAAGGCGAACTGACAGAATATCACCTCTGCATGGTGCTATTTACGTAGAAGAAAAAGGGAATTGAAAAGAGGCTGGAAGATTACACTTCTTTGTTCCATTGGCAAAATTTAGTAATAATCAGGGTGGGGAATTGATAAAGGTAGGTGTAGAATCTGGCTGTGCCTTTCTTGCCATAAAGAAGAGACCCAGTAAAATCTACAGAAGGTCCTTGTTATTGCCCTAAATTTCATCTTCAGTCCCAAAATTGCTTTTTCAAGAGGTAACTGGACTCTCTGGTTTTTCTTTGAAGACGTTTCATTTTTCATCCAAGAAGCTTCTTCAGCTCTGACTGGATGGTGGTGGGTCATCAGTCAGAGCTGAAGAAGCTTCTTGGATGAGAAGCGAAATGTCTTCAAAGAAAAACCAGTTGCCTCTTGAAAAAAGCACCTTTGGGACAACCATGACCTGGATGACTGAGAATCTCCATAGACTTTCATCTTCAGTTTTGCAGACCAATGTGGAGGAAACCAATTAACAGAAAACATGTACATTCCTTGGTGCTCTCTGGTTGTTCACAGATGTTTCATTACTTGACTTCATAACCCCACTAATACTCATGAGTGTGGGGTTTAATCCCTGTTTATATATAGTAGTTTACCTTGCCACTCTGGTGGAATTGTGGTTTTCTCCTCAGTAGTTCCTTAACTATGTTCTTTTTGTTTTGCTTTTGCTGGGTTGTTTGTCTGGTGTTAATCCCTGCTTATCTGGGTGTTGGCTGCTGCAGGGGGTGTGTTTTGATCATTTTTGTTTCCTTCTTAGCTTTTTACTGTCTTGTTTGAATGGTGTGTCAATATGGCTTTATTTCTATAAAATATCTGCCAGCAAGTAGCCAAACTCAGAAAGCACCGAGGATTCCATAGTTCGATCCTGAACCACACACAATATATTTTCTTCTACTGGTAATAGAAAGCATGCATGGGGAACATTCAGCACCTCAATCAATTGTAATCTCCAAGGTTTCCCATTCAGGACTCTTGCGCAAAACCAACACAACTGGGATTGATTGTCCCTCCAGGAAGACTTTGAGAGGACAGGAAAGGTTTTGCAGATAGGGTCCCTCCAACTAACTTGGTTGACCAACTGATTCTTGCCATCTCATTGTTTCCACTGAAGATTTGGTTGGGAAAATATTTTTCCCAGTAGAGATTGGCTCGAAGTGTAAACTTCAAATGCAATGTTCTTTCTTTCTTTTCTTTCTTTCTTTTTTTTTTTTTTTGCTTTCAGACCCTGGAAACTTTGGACACTGGGAAACCGTTCCTCCAAGCGTTCTTTGTTGACCTTGAAGGTTGCATAAATACCCTGAGATACTATGCTGGATGGGCAGATAAAATCCAAGGCAAGAATATCCCCGTGGGTAAGTTGTACCTGCTATCTCCTCTGCTGAGTTTCTTATCTTATGTCCACTAGGTAAAATTAACCTGAATCTATAAACTGGAGAGAAGTCATGAAAGCCTAATTCAGATGCTATATTTAATTACAGTTTGGCTACCAGAAATATATCTGAGTTTATAGGCACTTTCCTCCTCATCCTCCAGTTCTTGCTTCGTGGTCTAATTTATAGAAACCCTGCTATAGGTTAAACATTTTTTTTCTTTTTTTTCTTTTTACCTCTTGCATCAAAGGTTTTATTTCTTTTAAAACACAAATATTTTATCATTCGTCAATCATTAAAACATTGAAGTACAATTTTTTTTTGTCTTTGTGCCCCTCCCTCCCTCCACCCCCCCTACCACCCCTCCTTCCCCCCCCCCCCCCCCGGCTTCCCAGAACCCGTACACGGTATGGATTTTTAACAAACACAGTCTAAAATTTATTGAAAAAAAAGAAAAAGAAATAAAGAAATTAATGACATTCTGCATTGAGCTTAGCTTCTTCTTACTGAACTAACTTTAAACAATTTAAATCATTTCTGATCTTAAGCATAGGCTAACTGGAATTTCTTGGTCCCGTATTTATTTTGTATATAGTCAATCCATTTTTTCCAGTCTCGTTTATATCTCTTATTTGAGTGATCTTTAAGATATGCCGATATTTTAGCCATCTCGGCTAAGTTTGTGACTTTCAATGTCCATTCTTGGATTGTAGGTTAAACATTTTTTTTTGTTGATGGCTTTTTGCCAACTTTGTTGGCAAAGAGTCAAAATGCAGTAATATTCATGCTTAATGTAGCTCCTTTGCTTTTGGAGAATATTTTTTTAAAAAAACCATTCTAAACTTATTTCTGATGAAGATCATACTCTTTCCTGTGGTTAATAGTAGTTTTCTGATTAAACCTATCCCCTATTTACAGTATAGTTTACAGATGACAGATTAACAGAATTGGAAGGGACCTTGTAGGTCATTTAGTCCAACCCCCATCCACCCAAGCAGGAGACCCCACACCATTTCTGACAAATGGCAGTCCAATCCCTTTTTGAAAGTCTCCAGTGATGAAGCTTCCACAACTTCTGTTCCATCGGTTGATTGTTCTCACTGTCAGAAACTTTCCCCTTATTTCCAGGTTGAATCTCTCCTCCTTTAGATAGTCCTTGATTTACAACTATATATTTAGTGACTGTTTGAACTTAAAACAGCACTGAAAGAAGTGTCTTGCCCATTTACGACCATTGCAGCATCCCCGTCGTCATGTGATCAAAAGTTGTGGGCTTGGCTAAGTTGTGGGCTTGGCTACTGACTCATATTTATGACGGTTGCAGTGTCCCGGCGTCTTTCGATCCCCTTTTGCGACCTTCTGCCAAATAAAGTCAATTGGGGGGAAGCTGGTTTCACTTAACTGTGTTACTAACATAACAACTGAAGTGATTCACTTAACAACTGTGGCAAGGAAAGGTTGACAAATGGGGCAAAACTCACTTAACAACTCTCTCGGTAACAGAAATTTTGGTCTCAATTGTGGTCGCAAGTCGAGGACTACCTATAGCTGCTATTTGCCTGAAGTAAGGGTGTCCATTAAAAGTTGAGAGCCAGTTTAGCTTAATGATTAAAATGCTGGACTAGAACCAGAGGCCACAATGACTATTCTTCTCTTTAGCATGAAGCCGGTGGAGTGACTGACTTTGTGGCCACTCCCTCATTCTCGGCCCAATCCACATTGTAGATTTATGGGGTTTTTTTGGGGGGTGGGGGGGATAGGAAGCAGGAACATTAGTGGGGTTTTGGCATCCTTCAGTCTCAAAAGATGATGGTATCGTGCTCTGGAAAGTGGTACTAACGCAGCATCTGATGTGGCTAAAAAGTCCAATTTGGGAGTGGCAATCCCTTCCACACTGAAGGCAGATACATTCTGTCCCCTTCCCAGCCCCCAGATTTTGCTGGTTCCGGGACTGCCTCTTTGGGTTGTACAAATACAAGTATGAGTAATTAATTAAAAAGGAATCAGCCTTTAGGAGACTGGAAAGCAGCCAAGAGGTAGTGATTTTCAATGGGAAGCCTGGACGGAAACCTCTTTAGAGTGCCTTTCTAAGTGAAGGTATTTTCAGAATATAGTAGAAGCAGCTGGATCAGACCTCAGGATGATGTAGTCATTATTCCTGCCTGCTGTATCTGAATATACAAACTGTCCTCCCTACCCACTCTCTTAGTGCCTATCAACAACTTCTTAAAGCAGCTGTATCTTTTCCCACAATTGCATGCTACGATCTGCAGCTGCAGCACTGT